>NW_025106637.1:2932500-4138934 GCF_013123115.1 Colletes gigas
ACGCTTTTTAATTTTGCAGTACCTTTGACTACATCTGAAAGCCTATTCTGCGATTGCGTACAATCGGTACCAATAGTTTCTACCGAAGCATTATGGGATTTTGCAAGATCAGCATCTAGGCCAGGAAGAGGAGGAAAAGCAGAAGCTTCCAAATCGAATTGTGCCCCTCGGTTACATTGTGTGTTATTATTACTGGCCGGGGTAGATTCTCTGATCGATGGTAAAGGGCTACTGTTAGCCTTGGACAATGATTCTTGGTCTTTGGTCCTACGATGCATACGATGACGCGGAAATTGAACTCCAGAGTCCAGAGTTTGAGCATCGTTCTCCTGCGACCCCTTGGAGTGGCTGCTATTATATTGAGTCTCTCCTGTTACCATAGTTGTATGCGAGGAATGGAACTTTGTGCCGGTCTGGTAGGAAGAAGAAGTCGGCTTCACTGTAGGCAAGCTCGAAGTAAAGGTTGAAACTGATGCTCCTATAGATAGTGGTGCTCCACTTATAGGTGGATGCGAGGTACGTCCCACTGGCACCATGTTCCCTCCGCCATCCATCAAGGCTGGTCTTTCAGGCCCGTTTCTTTGTTTATTTCTATATAGACACATGCAAACACATAAATATATACACACAAATATGATATATAATGAGAAGCATCATTGAACCAATAACTATGTGTTTCATAAAAACTATTATTTATTGTTGTACACAATGAACAATGACAAAAATTGACAGTATATTTCGAGTCTCAATTTGCAAAGTAGTATCTTCTTTATCTAGTATCTATGGTTGTGATGTATCGCACATTTTTTCATCTTGACATATTAATCGTATTTTATCAGTAGCATTGTCCTTACAATAATCTTTTCACAAACATCGTACAGTTAATTGACTTATTATAACATTCCAGAGAAATCTAACGGATAATTCGTTTTGTAAAAGCAAAATGATTTTTATAGTAGAAATACGAGAAATTGTGTTCATTTAAAATTTCTTATTACTTTTGTTCTTTTCAACTTGATACAGAACAGTAAACTGACCTTCCTATGTAAATATTTTACCATTATATCCACAGTTCATAAACTTTTTTTCAGCAGTGTCAAAAAACTAAGTCAATCAACAAACATGTAAAGTATTAAAAAAGGTGTTTAAGAACCCTGTGACCATTAGCAGTATGATATTTACGTTTATTGTTACAATTGTCTATAGTTTACAAATATAAATGATACTTTTTAGGAAACGTGGGGTTATTAGTTCAATTATGCTCTTCACTATATAATTTTACCAATTAATCAATCAGTCAACAATGTAATATACTAACAAAAAGTATTTCACTTTTATAAAATGAAAAATATAATGTTAAATTATTACAGTAATACCTTACATAGTACAGTTTTTAATAATATAATAATTATAAATATAAATATATTACACATCAAAATTGGACTGCTACTATTGTACAAAGTATATCTAATAAATGGGTTGAGCTATAATTTTATTCCAAGTGAAGTTAAAAAAAAAATGGTAGAGAAAAATTGTTGCTTTTTCTACAAACATTAACCATACTATGGAAGGTATTGTTGTATATGAAAAACCTATTGGCTATGCTACCTCAAAAATGAAATAATCTTTATAAAACGCGATCTGGAAGAAATATTATAATATTTTACACTAAATATATTAAAAACAATTTTATTTCCTATGTAAAGAAATGTAACAATCCTTTTTAAAGAACATAATACTAAAGAATTTAATACATAGTTTCTATATTAAAAAAGAAGTACATATTTGCACATTAATGAGGATAATTATTATTGTTATTACTTATATACCTGTGTCGGGGATTGTATCTTGTATTGTGTGGCTTAAACGTACTATGTGGTGTCATACCATTCATTGTAAAAACACCAGACATATCGAAATAAGCAGGACTTGCTGGTCCCCATGGCATAATTCCAGCATGATAAAATGGTTGATGCTATAAAAAGTATATAACATTTTGTTTATTATACATAGCAAAATTGTATCTTATATCTTGAAAAATATGTTGTCAAAGACGATCTCAATAGTTAATTAAAAACACACTCTTTTATTAGGAAAATTTCTTTATAAATCTATTGATTTGTACTCCTTGCCAGTTCAATAAAATAGTAAAAAACCGTTCATAAAATGTTTATTGTACTGTTTTTGGCAATTTGTATAAAGTCAATAAAAGTAATTATTAGAAACAAATAATCAATCATTAAATAAAAATTAAACAATGTAAATAGAAAATACAACAGCTATGTGCATCCTTGATTGTTGAAATTTTAAATTTAAACATTTAGCTGCATATGATGTTCAGAATAATTGATTTCGTATACATTAAAACAGTTTTACTCGAAAAAAATTCAAAATCTAAACTGGATTTACATAATACAAACACGATATTCTTAAAGATTTACTCTTTACATAACGATTTCGAAAACAAGTAATAAAATTGATGTATTATCTCTTAAATGAAGCTTTTATGAAAATTTATAAATATTTATTTTTCGCTAAACGTAATTGCACTTTAAAAAATACTAATTTTAATTTCGCATAAAAATACGCATATAACAATAAAGGTCTTAAACTTCTAATGAAGTAAATAAACTACACTTGACTTTTATTATATAACCATTTGTCTATATGTGTTACAATTATCAATTAACGTTAGATAAAACTTCAATATCAGCGAATCAAATCGGCCCGAAAAAGTATCAAGATAATCAGTCAAGGAGTTAATAATTATAATTGTATACGTGTTTCTGTCTTACAAAGGTCATTTGCAAACTGAACGAACGTTTTCTGAACCACTTCAAGTTGTAATTTAAGATTTATATCTTAATTAACGCGGCGATTCAAAATAACTTGAGTGACATTAAAAAATTTTGTTTGAACGGAAGTTTAAAGCAACTGTTTGTAATAATATCTGATCAGATAGGCTTAATGTTTTACAATTTGCTTATACTCATAAGCCTCTACAATTTGACCCTGGTCTCATTCAAACGACGCATAACAAAATCACGACTTACCCTTGTCAGTTTTAACCGTTTGAGTACTAAGTAACGCAATCTCGCTTCTCTCGTTTAGTGCCCATTGCTGATGCATAATATAGTAGTGAAACGTCGATTACCCGAACTAATAGCGAGACAAATTCATTGTCATAATAAATTTTTCAAATAATCAGTCTAGTAAAAGTAAAACTGCAACTATTTAATGAATCAACAGGAAATACAATAATTTTAAAAGATGTGTATTCATTGTATAAATGAACATATAGTAAACGTAATATAGGACACAAAGGCTGCCGACCCCGCTATAAACATATATCTCGTTTTGTGGCCCGACAATTGGTTGCATAGATAATTGATATTCAGATAATCAATATTTCACTGTACTTTCAATTAATACTTAACGGCTTTTATTTCGAATAAATAAACCAATCTTTACACGTTCTATCCTCAAACATTACATAAAATGGCGGTAATAGTGAGACAAAAGAATGAAACATGATGCCTATTTGTTGACATTTTTCAGTATATAATAGAAGAAGCGCAATCGCGTTACTTAGTTCTGGCCGTACGAATTCTTTTAGCATTCAAACGGTTATCAACCACAAGAATCTGATATACTTCATAGTTTCAATTAACTATATTATAAATCACTTCTATGAGAATTTAATAAAACCAATACAAATATTAAAAAAATAGTAATATTTAAAAGATTCAAAATACATTGAACACGTAAAAGAATAATACTTCTCACAAACAATAGATTTATCTCAAACTAACGAACGTGATTGAGTATCAAGTAATTGTAATAATTATACCCTTTGATAGAGAATAATTTTGTGTACTTACGTATAGATGAACTTGATTGGCATATGGCGGTATAGTGGTTTGTGGCATTGTAGTACCATTTGTAAAGAGGAAGCGTTGTTGACCAGCTGTATAGCTGTTTGGATCATAAACCTGTGGTGGTGGTGGAGTTCTATAACCATTTTTAATACCACCCACTCCAGCAACTGCTGGTATTGGTAGCCTATTCATTGGTTTAGCTTTAATTCTTGCCATTATTGGCTTTCCCTAAATTGCATATAATAATGTATTAATACCAATTTATTTTATTATATTTTACAATATATTTCGTTTATGCTGTTTAAGACAATTATTCTAGTTTAACTATTATTTAATATAATCAAGCAATAATTGTAATTATTAATTTAACAAGCACATTTAATTTAAAAAATTATTCGGATTTTTCTGTATATTGCAATGCTTTCTTAAATTTATAAACAGTTTATAATATCACAGTTTATATAACAGTTTATATATAATAATATCATTGTACCTGAAATTCCCGAACTTCTTCACGTAAAAACCTATAGGCCTTCTGAGCATCTTCATCGGATTCAAATGTTACATACCAAGAACTATTATGGGCAAATTCACATGAAATAAACCTTGGACATCCTTCTCCAGAGAATAAGTTCTGTAATTAGAAATAACATTCTGTTAAAACTTAATAAACAAAAAAAAAAAAATCATGACATGCACAAATTAAATCATTAAAAACGGAATAAAGGTAGCTCGTTACTATTCAAATAGATTAATACTTTTTTTCACCTTCACATCTTCCAATGGAGTGCTATCTGGTATTTCACGAAGAATTACAATGCATCGTTTATGGTTAGGTCTTACTTTTTGCCCCTCTTCATCAACTTGCACATTGGGAGATTCCCTCAAAACTTCTGTTATAAGTTTTATATCCTTTGTTAATTTCTTCACTTGGTTAAAATTTGCTACTGTCCATATTGGTACATATTGATCATTATCCATTTGTGATAATAAATATGTATCATTAGCTAAATTTTCTCTTCAAAAAATAAAATAAAATATTGTGAAATACTCTGTACTAAAATTAAAATAGTGGATAATTGTAAATAATAATGTACATAATAAAAACACGAATTATTGTACGTATTATTCGCATGTTAATAAGTAACACCCTTATTACATAATATTGATATTGTAATATATGATATTGGTATACAGTTAAAAGTACCTGGAGAAATAATATTCAAGTTGCGAAGAGAGCATCTGTTTCAGTTGTTCCAAAGGTATACCGGGCGTAGATAAATCAGCCATTGGGGCAGGTGGATTTGGCACATCACCTAAAGCAGCAACATCCACTGGACCATAACCCACAGCACCTCCTATACCTATAGCATGCTGCGGCGAGGGCTCTAGGTTACCAACACCTGCCTCCAATATTAACTCGTTTCCACTTGGAGCACCGTTCATGACGTCATATTCCAAATTGGATGCAGTATTCCCAATTGCACCCCCAACTGAACCCAAAGGTTCAGGGGTGGCTGGATAAACCGCCCCTGGTGGGAGTTTCCCAATGTCCCCATTCATGTACACGTACCCTATGAAAAATACAAAATGCATTGAACAATACAACTATTTACAATACTGTTATACCTTATAAAGACATCTAGTGTCTAATATATATTGTTGTACTTACATATTACAACATGTAATATACGCGAGTTTATAAGTTATCAATGTTATTATACGTATAAATACAGACATTAATATATTTAGTTCTAAACAATTCTTAATGTAACGCGTATAAAATAAGACTATGTCCACAATTATGTGTACACCCTAATATTAACAATTAAATGGCATTAAGCTGTATTAAATGAATTTCTATCGAACAATCGTACTGAAATTAGAAAAATATTTCATTGCAGTTCCTGATGTAATCTTTACTTTCTAATCGATCATAAGCAAGATTAATGCATAATTAAACGGACTAATGATTTTGTAAATTGACTTGCCCTTTCTCATCTATAAATCGATTGAAAAAAACATACATTTACATCGTTAAATATATATGTGCATCATGGATAAAGTATGGTTTTTCTTAAATTCATAATTTTCAAGTATAATTTAAGCATTCTTTTAATGATCTATCCAATTATGAAGTGTAGAAGATTAAAAATTCAAATCTTACAGTAATTTTTGGAATTATGATTAACAGTATGTAATACAACATACCAGTCTGATGTAATACAGTGCAGTACCTATATAACTAGTATACACATACATTAGCGCTTACGTACATGTACGTAATTGACATGTAGTGTGCCGCACGTACGATGCGCGCGCGCGCTCATGTTCAATAGCACATAGTCGTATGCACAATGTGTATAAGTAGCGTACGTGTGTGTGCGCGCGCGCGGACAAGCGGGCGTGTGTGTGTGCTCAAATGCATATACGTACGCGTATTCAAATTATACGAATTTACTTAGATCATATCTTTATAAACTACGAAGAAATAATTAATGTAAAAATAAAAAGGATCGAAATTTTAAACGTCCTCGTAGAACGTTAGTTTTTTCACTAATTACTTTTAAAATCAAAATGTAGAACGTGTAATACAAGAGAAAACCACCAAATTCGTAACAAAAAATGAAATGTTCCCTTGACTCTGATTAAAGTCAAAACTGAATGTTGATCGTACAAACCGTGCCACATGCTAAGATTTGCTCTCGTTCAGAATCAATGTGCAATCGTCAAGCATTCACACTTAAACGTCACATTGTATCCTTCTGATATAGTTCTTTGGGAAAGGTTACGGCATGAAAAGTAAAAATTTTGAAAAGGCAAGATATGCAATATGTTGGATGCGATTAGCCAAATATAGAGCGAGACGTTGGCCGGGCCAACACGTTCACGCACGCAGATATGGTGACAACCACTTGGATAGTACACTTATGCGTATCGTATATCGTTACCGAAATCACCATTCATCCCGAAACAATCCCGGATTCCATGTGCCTTTATCAATAGGTGTTCTCGGCAGCT
Organism: Colletes gigas; assembly: GCF_013123115.1. Lineage (NCBI taxonomy): Eukaryota > Metazoa > Arthropoda > Insecta > Hymenoptera > Colletidae > Colletes > Colletes gigas. The sequence goes on from NW_025106637.1 coordinate 2,939,400, forward strand.
TCGTTTACTGGCTCGTTCTTCGGGTGTAAGTACCGTGAGCGCACACGGTTGTGCGCAAAAAACGCAACCTTATTCCTCGTTCTCAAGCTATGAATAGTTAGCCATAAGCATCTGCCCTCAATCCTCTACATCATTTGGATCAATGTGATTCGCACCGTTTTAGAATTTTATAAAATTCTTACCGAGAAGATGAATCAACTCAACACAATTTCTCAAGGAAACTACAAAATGGCCGACACAGAAAGGCACATGCCGTAGCTCGGTGCATTGTGGGTCGTAGGTATGTAGCCCGACGGTAGTGAAATCTGGTGGTTAGATTTTCACGATTCGTGTCCACTAAATTTAAACACCTCGAAACGTCTAAAAATTGTTATTCATTTAATCAAATTAATATACTAAGAAAATGTTCAATATATTATATCACAGTTGTATTTTGTTAAACAATACTGATAATTTTTTTGTTATCAATCTCTAAGCAAATATGAAAATATTACATTCAACCTAACCTGTATGTGTGTTCACACACATATAAAATAAAAAAGATAATGGATTTTACGCATGTGTACATGCATATACGGATACGACAATCAGATCTATATATTTGTATCGTTCGGAACTTTTAATCACTTTATTGATATAGCCATTTGGATTAAAACTGTTAATACTTGTACTAACTTTTAAATTATTAAATATATATTATATTGTATGAATATTTAGTAAAGTATCCGTCATTTTTCGATGGATAAAAATATCGATAAAAAATAAATTAGAAGTCATAAGAAACCATTTTTACACTAAAATATTCTATTAACACATACTTTACCAAAATTGTACTATTATACTATTCCAAATGTGATTATTAAAAACTATTTTTTTAATGTACACCATTTCTTCTGGAGTAATAAACTTACAATAATGTTATACTTAATTATATATATATTAAATGACTAAAAGGTAGAAAATAATATTGGAAGACAAAAAACTGGTGAATTACCATTTATTTATTTAGACAGCCACATTTTTATTGAAAACAATTGATCTAATGTTATCAATACTGCTTTATAAAGGAAAAAATTGGCAATTCTCCCTAAAAAAATCATTACAATAAAAGATCATCCTTTCAATAAATAATACAATCAATGCGGAATCAAAGGCACAAAACTTGGAGATGACAATATAAAATCAGGTCTGTTTATCTTAGTGTATAAAGAAAACAAAGCATTCAGCATTACACACAATAAGCCAATCTGCAGCCTAAAACAATTATTTTTCATCGCTCTCTGAATACGTCTATAGCGCCGAGATACATACTACCTAATTCCAAAAAGAAAAGCCATCCGTTGCTATTTGTATCTATCCCTTGTATATGTATTTTCTCGAATTAATAGGTAATTATTGCTACTACTTTAAATGTGATGAGTTTAGTAGATTATCTAACATAAGGCTGTAAAATATTGCTTCCTACAATCTTACAAATGTCTGATTAGAATATTGTGCCTATATCTTTACTGTTATATATTTTTTATTGAAATATATATGTGTATATAATAGGATATCTCACGAAATATCAACAAGTATTAGTGACTGATACAGATAATTTAAGATGATAAGGTGATGAAGGTGGTGTGTTCTTAGATAGTGGCATGGGTGTTTGTTGGTTAAAAACCATGGACTTTGAGTTGGTCAGGTTTAGCCAGACCTGACTTTGTTAGCCACTGGCATATATTTTCTCGCTGGTCCCCCTGCAGCTGCAACACCTCCCCGTACTCCGGGTGCTCGATTACTGTCCCATTGCAGGCAAACTCCTACAAAGACAAATTTCATATTTTACCTCTAATAATTTATTCTAGGACTTTTCATTACCTTCTTGTACTTAATGATTATTTGAATGAAAATAGAAAATGTAATGAAATTAAATATTAAAATTAATTGCAATATGCTTTAACCAAAAAGCACATCAATGTGTGATAGAATATTTGATTGTGAATTACCGATGCAGAATATCCAAAGTAGAAATTCATGCATGGAGTGTTTAAATTAAATCACCTCTTTGAAATCTGGGCGTTTAAAAGTATTATTAAACACAATAGTGTTGGGCTCAAAACTACTGTTCAACACAGGCATGCACCCATATAAACATACGCACAAAATTAAATTACTAAGTTTGTATTGTGTTTCATAGCAGATCAATATTTATAATAATTTTAAGATTAATGTACCATTCAAAATATAAAAATATTTGGGACTATTTACCATTTTAGTTAATTAATAAAAAAAAGTTTAAAATTTTAGTAACAATTATACATAAACAATAATGTATAATAAATACATTTAAGAAATAAAATTATGTTTGTAGTTGTAATCTATTATATATAAAAATAAGATACAATTAAATTCTTATTAACAGTTTCATATAGTATGCATATAAAGGGATTATAAAATCATGTTTCTCTTCAACTGCAATATATCAAATACATAAATATTTTTTATTGTGTTAAGAATAAAAAAATTAAATTAATAAAAAAATTTATATTCAAAATTTTATATACTGTGCTCGAGAGGAAAGAACTTCTGCAAAATCGTGTGCAATTATATTTCTACACTGAACAGTTGTTTGCATTGGTTCTATTTTTAGCACAGTGTCTGACACTGACAAAAGATTTACTCGTCGGAATACAAATCACAATTTTTACGATTTTCATTACCTTTTTACATGCTCTCACTATTTTCTTCAAGTCATATTCAGATGAGAGACCTTGCACCGTTGTTAAGGTCTTACGACCATTTCGTTGCTGGATCCTTATATGCACGAGACCGTCTTGCACATCATCATCTGAACCCTTGATTGCATCTGCAAAGGGGTCTGGCAAAAGCAAACAATTCGCATTACGTTAACGATGATTCAATTTTGGGTTTAAACGATAAATTTCTACCAAAAGTGCATCACTTTTAAAAAGCAAATACGAAAATGATGTATGGCGATAATTGATTGCGTACTATGATGCAAGGAGAAGACGCCATCGCCATTTTGACAAACTATCTTCTAGAATATGACCAGCTACAAAATAGAAAATATAATACTTACCGAATGTGTTGAGATTCTGGATGGACATACGACAAACGAAATATATCCGCGGGAGATATAGAATTGCAAAGTGCAAGTGCAGTTGAAATAAAGTACGGATGACGTAGGATAACAGAAGCACCAAGCAAGAATACTGCTAAACCCAAAAAACCTTGTACAGAGGTCAAACTCAACCGGAAGTAAAAGTTGCATTTGTCATGAACAGTGGGTGGGGTTGCGCATGCGTACTTTCAATTAAATAAGCTTCATTTACATGAAAGAAATGTCTCATTATTTGATTGGTAAGAATGAAAACGTTCTTTAATCATTTCCATGTAATTTCTTGCACGTAAGTTTTATAATTTTTTATATATTCCGTGTATTCTTAAAACGAAATAATACAAAATTTTGAAATACTTAGCTCTCTTCAATCTTCATGTATATTTACGTGAATTTAGGTAAACACATATGAATGCGACAAACATAATTCGATTAAGCGTAAAAAGAACAGTTTTATTATTAAAAATAATCAATAAATGCACTTATCGTAGAAAATAAAAATATTAAATTGTTACTTGTTTATAATTTAATAAAATAAACATGTATACATATTTTCTATTTTATATTTATAGTAAGTTTCATAGATGATAAAATTGTGAATTTTAGACACGTGATTTTGTTTGGATCACGTCATCGTTTCCATGGATCATACTTACTATATACTTGTAAACAAAGCATAAATGCGGTTAACATGCAGCGCGCCACAGCGGTAGATTTTAGAAATTTATACGCATTAACTTTTAGTCTCTGTGATAGCCTTCCTAGATCGTGTGAAATGAAAGATCCAATGAAATGATCGTTTCAGTACAGTTGATGATACGATTTTTAATTCTGTGGAATATGAGCGATACGTTCATTACTTTACATAAAATAAAATTTAAAACAGACATCAACTAATTGTTATTTGTTGGAACAGATTCTTTTCGTTATTCGTTGTTGTATATAATAAAAATTTGAAATAATGAGACTGTCACTTTGAGACTGGGTACAGCAAGTGTAGTATGGTGAACTTTTAATTCGAATAATACTTATTGCACTTGGCCTAATTTGACATTTTGTAACACGAATTATGGCCAGTCCGCGAACTCGGAGAATTCTAAGTGAACTTAAACCAAAAGATGAGAATAATGTAATATATTCATCTAGTTCTGTTAGCATTATACCATATGTTAATTTAATTGCATCCCATAATTTTCCAGAGATGTTTCGAATGTGGTACACATAATCCTCAATGGGTTTCTGTTACATATGGTATTTGGATATGTCTTGAATGTTCTGGCAAGCATAGGGGTCTAGGTGTTCACTTGTCGTTTGTTCGATCCATTTCTATGGACAAATGGAAAGATTTAGAATTGGAAAAAATGAAAGTTGGTGGAAATAAAAATGCTCGTGAATTTTTTGAATCGCAGCCAGATTGGGATGATAGTATGTCTATATCTCAAAAGTATAATACTAAAGCAGCAGCATTATACAGGGATAGGGTAAACATATTTTAATATTATTTATAGCCATTTTTTGTACCTTAAATTTTAAGATCTAGTTTGTAATTATGTGTCTCATATAGTTTGACGCTTGATCTGCTAAAAAATACTCTAATTAAAAATATACTCATTAGATTGCAGCATTAGCTCGTGGGGAAAATTGGAGTCCTACTACTTCCACAGCTAAGAATTTCCAACCTTCATCAGACCCAGGAAATCAACAAGACTATACATCATATCAAAGTGATATGTCGAGTTCTTATCAAAATTTTAATTCAAGCAGCTGTAAGTCCCAAACAGAAGCCTTCTTTGCTAGAAAACAGAACGAAAATGCCAATCGTCCTGAGTAAGTACAGATTTTCATGTAAAAGTAAGTAAATGTAAATTTTATTTCACATGTTGTATATCTTGGTAATATTTATATAAATCATAAATACAATATTTATAACATAATATTTCAAAATATGTTCATAAATGTTTGTACAGTAATGTTCCACCTAGTCTGGGTGGTAAGTATGGAGGATTTGGTTATCAAATGGATGCACCACCTAGAAGTTCATCACAAGAATTTTTTGATACTGCAGTCTCTTCACTAGCAAGTGTAAGATAAATAATTTTTTATTTCTTGTTAACTTTCATTTGTTCATGGAGATAATTATGTGTTTCCATTTTAAAAACCCCACCTCATATATGATTAACACATAAACACAACTTGTGATTAACATTTTAGGGATGGTCAATATTTTCTTCATCTGCATCAAAAATTGCAAACAAGGCTACAGAAAATGCTATTAGAATTGGAGAATTAGCAACACAGAAGGTACACAAAAAAAATTTATAATGATATATAAGCATTTTAGTTTTGACAATAATGCTGTATATAGTATTAGTGTACTGTATGTTGCAAGTGCGTTATATTTTATTTAATTATGTTTTTACAATGATTTATTGCAAAATGGTATTTTTTTTAGTTATAGTTTCATTTTTTGTTTCGTTCTATTTTGTTTTTATTAGGTTCGTGACGGTACTTTATTGGAAGATGTTGGAGCTCAGGTTAATAATTTAGCTGCAAAGGTAGTTTGCTGAACATTGAACATTTTTATCATTGATTACGTACATTAATTAGATGCTTTGGCATTTAAATAATATTGCGTTTTGCGGTACAATCGATCAATTTTTGTTCATATTTGAATAAAATGTTCGATATATAGGTTGGAGATCTGGGAAGAAAAGGATGGGGTGATATTGGAGGAACGAATTCGATCGATCAAAATCAGTATAGTTCGAAACAAAATTATCAAAGTTCTTCTACTACTTATCAAAACAGTGAAGTCCAATCTCATTCCACTGAGAAAACATCTTTGATGAAGACATCGCAGTCAAAGTAGGTAGATATATTTCTCATGTTACAAGGTATTAATATAAAGCGTAAAAGATCATTATGTTTTAGAACTAATGTATCACCCACAAATTCTTCGAACTGCGAGTGGGATTGGGATAATGATACAAAACAAACGAAAATGAATGAAAAGATAACTGACATTAAAGCGACTACGAGAAAATCAAGAGATAAGGTCAAAGAGGAAGCTTTGATCAACTTTCATACTGACAATCATGCGGCTAATTTGGATTCAAAAGTAGAAGATGATGCATGGCAGTGGTAACATGCGCACGTGTTTCGTACACCTGAGAAAACGTAAAAAAAAGTATTGTGAAGCATTTCAAACGAATGTGCTCAAAAACTTTAAATGCTCTATAGTCAATGTGCACTAAAGTGTAAAGGTTCATTAACACTATTTACTTATACACTGTGTCTGCTTAATTTCATTTACCTTTGCATTTATTATAAGTTTGAACTGTTATCAAACGTTATTATTTGCTTTTATACAATGTAGATAATTAGTATATTGAAACAAATGGCAGGTACAATGTATAAAATGATAAATTTTTAATAGAAAAATATAAAAGTAGTTTACTTTATAATACGTATTGTACAAATGAATTTTGTGTAATTATTACTTTTACTTATAACAATTGTTTATATTAAAAAATATTTTAATATAATGTATTAGTACATTATGGACCAGCATCGTGCTAGAACCAGCTGGATTCTTAATACATTCGCTGTTACGTCGACACCACTAGCGTCAAGCAACTCATTTATCATACATTACCACTTCTATATCTGTAAGACTATGATTATAATTGATAATTATAATTAAATAATACACAAAATATCAAATGTACGAATAAGCATTAGTAAACATAATTATGTTCAGTTTCATATTGTAATCAAGTTTTATCAATTTATTTGTGTTCTGATCGAAAAAAGCGAATTAATAGAATTGGAAAGACAATGTAAATTACCCTTGTATATGAGCGTATGAAGGTGTTAATATAAATGTTTGATGCAGGCATCCGTTTCTCTGATATACCCTGTATATATTCGTTAAAATTAATCTTTGATATAAAATATTTTTAACAAAAACAGATCTGTGCCTTGTAGAATAATTTCAGTTTACATTATCAAAAATTCATGACTATTCATCAACAAATTTATACATAAGTCGTTCCCGAAATGTTTAGTTAAATTTTACCTGCAAATTCTATTAGTTGTATTTATAAAAAAGTAATTCTCAATTTTCTAGATGTAACTTTTTAAAGTTGCTAAGAGGAATTGTTTTAAATGGATTCCAAGGAATATTTTGTATCCTTTAGTAGGACATATTTTCAGATCAGAATAAATATTAGTGTAATAAAGTTTAGCTAAGCATTTTATAAACATCCAATACCACAAATATGTTCGTTTATTAGATTAAAAACTTATTAAACAGTATTATTGTACATAAATATATAAATTAAGAAAAAATTATAATACTACAAAGAATGAGAATTTTTCCCTGGATATACTTTCTTAATGTTCATTCTATTGTAAGCTCTTCCAACATAGTCCCAAAGACCCTTCTGACATTTTGGCCACGATGTGTTTTCAATTTTTGACATAGTAGAACAAAGCATGTCCCTATCCTTTTGTGACAGATCAAAAAATGACGGTCGTTCGAGGCACGAGCTATAAAGAAACTTGTAGATTGCTCTAAAATAGAAAAACACAGTTGCATTAAAATTAAATTATTTTAATTAAAAAGTAGCATCAAAAAATTGAATTAAATAAAGCCATACCTAAAGTCATAGCCTTCTACTTCGGACGGTGATGGGTGATTTTCCAATAATTGTATGAATAACAGCGCTTCTGGTATAATACTATCTCCAGGTTCATATGAACCACAATTCAACCATTTGTCCAAGAATTCATGATCGTGCAACTCTTTTGCCATCGTCGAATATTCAGTAATTTTCAATTCAATAGCCTCTGGTGCTATGTGCGGCAACATATTTGATATAGCTGATATATTTTCAGGCCCATATTGCTTGAGGGCTTCTAATAGTATTTTTTTATCACTGTTACTCCACGTTGCATGTGCCTTGGATTCATTACCACTTTCTGCCACACTTGTATTTTTTTCCTGCTGTTTCTGTTTACGTAAATTTCTCCTCTTCTTAGTGTCAGCCATTTCATAACACGGAAAGATTCTTTTATTCCATTTTGTTATCTCTGTTTCACATCAGATCCAAAATATTTTTCAAACTATGCTGTCATGAAACACATAGGCAAGATCAGTGTGGACAGATTTGGCATAATTGAATGCATCGACGGCGACACTAGCAACGACGAACTTCCATAACGTTTAACGGAGTGGTGGGGAAAAATAACATATCCTACCATACGAGCAACATGTTAGGCTAGGTCAGCACTTCACGCAACTTCGGGATATCGATATTATCGATAAGGAACGTGAACGGGAGCTTTTCTTTCTTGCTTTTGAACAACTGAAGTCAGTCTTCGCGGCATACAATTTCGAATCTCGACTGCCCAGGCATTTTTACGTTTCTAGCTATACAGTCACATACATACATATAAGCAAAGTCCATAATGATTTTTAAGACCCCCTGATTATATTGTGACTATTAAAAAAAAAGAAATCTTTTTTTTTCTGCCCCTTTTCGCACGTACGTACATATACTATTAACTTGATTGCGTCTAAACGACTGAATAAATTTCAACGAAATTTACTTTACGATATAAGCTTGTAGAAGTGACTGGTTGTTGTGGTAACCGTATTCCAAACACGTAAATTTACAGTAAACTACTTTCATTAAACTGAAGTACAATTAAGACATGCAACCATTAAAAGTAATAGTTGTAGGACCTGTTAGGGTAATGTTCCAAATTTAAATATTATGTTATAATACGCAAACATAACACTAAGAAAATATTTTTTAGAGCGGTAAAACGTCAATATCGAATTTTCTTGCCGATGCTACAGAGATACCTTATGATTACCACCCAACACAGGGTGTTAGAATATTAGAATTTGAAATAGAAAATATAAACGTAAATAATAAACGTGTCACGCAAGATATCGAATTGTGGGACTGTAGCGGAGATCACAAGTATATATGGATATTTTATTTTGTTAAAAATAGTAAAAAATATCAAATATATAATACGAGAATGTTTTAGATTTGAAAATTGTTGGCCAGCTATAAGGAAAAATTTACATGGTGTTATATTCGTGTACAGTGAAAGATCAAATGAATGTTTGAAAGAACTTCAACAATTGTATGATTATTTTATTAATCAAACACAAGTAGGCCCGGACCGATGTGTAATATTTTGTTACGATCCTGAAAAAAAAAATCTTGAAATATCAAAAATTATTTGTAAGTATTGTAAATATAATATTAAAATTCTTAATAATTTTTAATATTTGTAGCTACAATAATAGTGTTTATTCGATTATAAATGTAGCTTCAACGTTTGCAAAAGTGTCTCACGTGAAGTGCAATGTAGAAAGCGGTGGAAATAAACTTAAATCTGATTTTTCTTCCTTCGTAAATACAATAGTTACTAAAATGCATAACTACACAGATCCACAAGATAAAAATATTTTAAGTGATAATGTATTGTTTGTGAAATAAAGATTTTAGTAATTCTTATTTTCTTAATAAGATAATAGATATTTAAATTCTGTAAGATTAATATTTTTATATATTTGCACAACATATATATTCTGATAATACATTCACTTATATATATGTAATCAATTTATATGTACAAATTTATATTAGATACGCTGTATAAAACTACATATTTATAACATATAATATTATAATAATTACACTTTTGTTTATATCCTCATTTATACATGTCCTAACATTTTTTTAATAATCACAGAATATTTAATTGGGAATGTTATAGGAAAATTAACATGTATTATATGTACATCTCCAGATTCAAGTTAATACATATACACAAGTTATACATATTCAAGAAAATGTAATTAAAATTCTTTTATCTTTTTTGAAAAGTATTTAATATAATTATAAATTTTAATATTATTGGTAAAAATATAGTTTGAACTTATTAAAATATAATCTACATTTAATAATTGATTTATTAAAGAAAACCAATATTCATTATAAAATTTTCATCAATTTTGTATAAAAATTATAATTTTAATTAATATAAACATATATATTAATTTGAGACTTCCGTATATATTAATTTTTTACTTGATCAGACAAAAATATCATTAATTCATCCCATGCTCTTTGTACTTGTCCTTGAGTAATATCATGACTCCATAAACTACATATAACAACATTTGCTTCATTAACTTGTTCTGTATTACTTGGTTGAACTTGGATTCTTACTTTTGCATCAGCCTCAGTTAATCCATTTCTATTTACCACTCGTTTTATAGCCTAGAAATTAAAGTGACAATTGCATAATATGTGTACTTAAAAGAAATTTTATACTTCATTGAAAAAAGTAGTTTTACACGCACTATGATTGTTTAAATTATGAAAGTAGAAACTGACCTCTTCCGGTGGAATAATACAGGTCCAAATTTCATGACACACGTACTGCCAGTCAGCTTGAATTAAGACAGCTGCTTCCATCACAATTATATCAAATCCTTTTGCATAAAAATTGTTTATTTGCTTCTTTGTTTCATCCAAGATTATGGGCCAAACGAGTTTATTTAATTTATCTAATTGTGCCTAAAAATAAATTTATATTGTCAATTATAAAATAAAGAATTAGTAGTAAAGTATAAATGCTAAGAATATTAAATTATATAATAAATTTACTTTATCATTGAATACTATATTCCCAAGTGCTTTCCTATCAATAAATCCATCTGGTTTCAAAATAGCAGGACCAAATGTTTTAAGTATTGTCTCAAAACAACTTTTGCCAGGTAGATACAAATCGTGTGCTATTGTATCACAGTTTACAAGACCTGCGCCTAATTTTTCTAATTTTTCAGCTACCGATGACTTTCCACTTGCAATACCACCAGTTAAACCAATAATATAAGGTTTCAGAGGTTTATTGCCTATTCTCTAAAAATATAACAATATACAATCATTTTTATGGTTTTATCTTCAATACTTACAGGAGGTCGTAGTCTTGTTCCCAATAATCGTATTCTATTATTACTGGAACTGATTTTATTTTCTTCGTGTTCTCTATGATGTTTGTCCTCCATTAATTTTATAACATGAATATCTAATTTATTTAGATTTTGCTGTACACGCATATCATTCACTTTATGCCCACCACGTTCTGTTTCCTCGCTAACTACTATCATTTCAAAAGTTGGGTCACTTTTGGTTGGACCATACATATCTTTTATCGGAACAATATCATATACCAATGTTGAATCTATATCTTCTAAAAACTCTTTAATATCTAATATTCTTTTTGAACAAGGTTCTATCAATTCCCATAACAATTTACCTGCAAATTTAATTAATTTAAGTAAAAAATGAATAATATTTTTAAAAATACGTGTTTTGAAGTATTGTTGCATATATCTTACCATATAACATATTTGTATCGGTCACACCGACTGTAAGTTTCTCTGTGCAATGCAATACAGCTTCGCTTAAAAACATTTTATGACCATTATGTATCCGATCAAATGTACCACCGAGTACTACATTCTTGTATCTTTTTGATTCTTCGATGCAAGGCATTATACTTGCATCCTCTAATTCTTCATCATCGTTAAAACTAAGGAAATTACAGCCCATAGAAGTATTAGCTAGACAATCCTGTATGAATGTATCAGCCTCTCTTTTACTACAGATTCTATCAAAAATCACTACTTCTACAGGCTTTTTCGTATTTATTATACATAAATTGGGATTTTTCATGTTTGTGAGCAAAACTCGGATATCGAGACGAGTAGATATCGCGGACGTGACATTGTAAATATTGGAAATGGTTCGAGCGTAACGTGTTATTTTCCATTGGGAGTTTGTAGCCGTGTAATTTCCTGATATAAACATGTTCTTTTCCGGAAAGTATTGTATATACAAAGTTTTTAATACATGTTTCTTAATAATCGGTAATAATTTTGTCACTTTCGTTGGATTTGTTAAAACTAATAAACCTGTGTTTGCCATGATAATAACGAAATTGTTAACCTTTAACCTGTTTTGTCAACAATACATTCGTCCAGTAATGATTACACTTCATGTATCAGTATTTTTGCAAATCAATTATATGCCGTATTACGTAATATTTTACACTCGGAGAACAAATATTTCTCCTATTACCACAGACGACTTCCTTGTCATTCGTCGTTTTCGTTCGACATTTCATGCTACGTTTTTTAAAGTTGTATGTAAAGTATATCTATTTTCTTTTTATATATGATAAACTTATGTGAATCAAATAGGTGTGTTCTGTTTCTTTTCATTAAAATGTAAAATTATTATGCTTTTACTAAATAAAACATTTATGTAATAAAACATAGATACATTTATTATTCTAGTTGATAATAGTAATATATATCACACAGTAAAATGTACAATTTTACCATGTGTACATTCATATTTTTATTATTTTTGTTAATTACTAATTATTATTGAATTCATATTTCATGTACTACATAAGTATCAAATTAATATTAAATATGCCATATATAATGTATGTATTAGTTATGTTAATAATTTTTCAATATCGGTGGCATTGAAATACTTTTAGAGGTTTTATGTAATGGATCTTCATGATTTAAAATCAACCACTGTATTAACTTTGTATCATTATTAGTAAATGCTTTTTGTAGCAAGATATTATACCATTGGTCTTTTAAACCAAAATTACATCCTGTAAAGGAAACAAACATTTTTTTATTTGAATTGAAAAACCTTGTCAAACTTGTGCAATTAAAATAACTGACCTGCACTTTTAAGTAGTTTAAGACATGAAAAATCATCTTGCATTGGATTATTAAGAAAATAATAGATAGCCATACACAGAGCATTTTCTCCTTTTACTGTGGTAATAGAAGGATCAGCACCTGCATTTATTTCATGAATATACATAGATCAATATCAATGCTAGTACTATATTTAATTATATTATAATACAATTAAGTTTTTATTATTTTATCATATGTATACCCTTAGCTAACATGAATGCTATCAGACATGTATGACCTTGAAAACAAATACGGTGAAAGGGTGTCAAACCAGTGAGTGGACATTTTATGTTCAATAATTGTGGACAATAAACGACTATATCAATGCATTCTAATGCATAGAATCTATCCCAGCATTTCTGAAAATAGTATATAACTAATTTTTCAATTCGTTATTTGATAAAGTAAAAATAGTTACAGAAATTTTACAAATAATGTAAAAATATTATATTATGATTAAAAAGTTAATTTACGTTAGCTGCATTTTCTAAGTTGTTCAACATTTCTTTGTGGCTAATTATACTTTGATCTCTAATAAACGAGCGATTGTAATTTCTTATTTCCTGTAATCCTATTAAATTTTGTTTCGATTCACGTGTTAATATTTTACATCGGTGTGCTGTAATTCATTTAAAGGAATGTAAAATTTATAACATATAAAATGAATTATTAAAAGAAATTTGAAATTTGAAAATGTATCTACCATGAACATAATACATATAAGATATAACTGCTATGAATCCAGTAGCAGCAATGAGTTTAAACATGTTCGGGATTACTTCAGTTATCTTTACAAGATATTGTAGTAATATATCATAAAACGATACGTTGTGTCTTATTTCAAGACTCATTGTTTTTACTTTCTTCGCTCGATACGTAGAAATATCTTTCTTTTTAAAAATCCCTCAACAATCCCTTTTAAAAGGAAGATCCGTCGATCTGGAAACAGTAATACTAGATAGGAATGTGTATGTGACGAATATTTCCCCATAGTCGCGCTGAATAACCAATCAGAAGAAGCAAGTAATGATGCAGGATGTCCTCTTTCAATAGTCAACTATCCGGAAGTGATTGTCAAAGGAATAGAGAGAGAGCGAGAGAGAACGAGAGTCCCTTACTCTGTGTAACGATTAGATACAGTTCGAAACTTCGAATCCTCAATTTGAAGTTCTGGAACGGGGTCGCCTAAGAGGGGGGACCTACGGATATTCAGATATTGCAACGAAAACAGAATCGACGCAGACGCTGGCCATACTTGATCGTCGCGATGAGTGCGTTGTTTCGAGAAACCCGTCCATAGTGTTTACAATTCTCTTCAGAAATCTAATCAGTGTTATGATATCAAGTTGCCACGAATATCTATGAAATCATAATAGTAATCGTTCGAATTTTCTAATCGATTCGTTCAAGATTGTTGTGTCGTACGCGAGAATACGGTTCATGTAAATATACTTTGTATCGTGTCTTTCTTGCGTTACTTCAAACTGTCCCCTTCTTACGAAAATGGCGAATTATACGGATCGCCAGTATTCGTACGAAAATTCAGTACATCTTCGTACAGATGACGAGAAGTGAACGTTTCAACGATTCTGATGTAGAAAAACTTTATTAGGCCAAATAACAAAACAATTTAGGATCGTCAAAGATGGATGCAACAATCGAGAGAGAGTGCAGTGCTTTGGGTGGTCTCTTTCAACAGATTATAACTGATATGAAGGTAAGTAATGATGACGTTGTTGTTGTTCGATATTTACTCTGGAATTCGTCCGTGTTTTTTTTTCCTGTTCATTGTTTCTTGTATGATGTTTTACCGTTGCACAATTTACGATGCAGGCGAAAGCGCGTTGTCGATGCAGTACCCCTCAAACACCCATGTTTCGTAAATACTATGAAACCATTCCACACGATCGAAAATGTATTACGTTCATTTTTAAAGTTATTCTTTCTGAGGTTCTTGTAAGCGTTGTTAGCGATGCCCTGATTCCGAAAACTATTCTCTGAAACCATTGAGATACTTAAAACGAGGACGAGCCAATTTACACTTGCTCTTAGAGCGTCGAAATAATTTTAAAATTTTTACGGAACGTCCAGTGCTGTGTATATACTGAAATAGAAGTATTTTAAATACTATTTTAAACAGTAGCTATTGAAACGGATACAAATAAAATAATATTTCAAATATAGCGTACAAATTATTGTACTGTGACATTTATATAAAAATGTTCTATTGGTATGTAGAGCAATAAACTCAGTCTGGTTCAGGACCTTGATACCCCAGTATGAAATACAAAATAAATTTATTTAGTTAGCAGTCTATGAAAATGTACATTTTAAGTACTTTACATAAGAAGAATAAAATAGTATTGTAAATACTATCCCAGAAATTGAAAATTTAGTAATAAAATTAATTATTTTATATTTTAAGGGCACATTTTATTTAACTCTAATGACAACAAAAGTTAAACACATCTTATTTTAACAAAAATGTACTCTGCACAATATGACAAGAAACTTTAAAGTGTCTGTTCCAAGAAATTATAGATAAAGACTTTTTATATAATATTTTTTTGAGTAATGTAATTGTTAATATGACTATGACATAGTATTACATTTATAATGTTATCTAATTTCATAGTAAAGTCATAAAATATCTAATCATAAACAATAGGAAGGCGTGTATGATTATATTATCTGTATTTGATATACACTGTTTTATTTTTCTGATATATGTACAAGTTATAGTTAAAAATGATAATAAAACATAATTAAATCTGTTAATGATACTTATATTATAGAAAGCATTACAAATACATGGTGAGCAGTTTTATAAATAGGAATGAATTCATTAATTTTTGTTATTAGAATGGAGCACCATTGTGGGAGGATTTAATTTCAAAAGCAACAAAATTACACTCATGCTTAAGGTAATAATTGCTGTAATTAACAATTTTATAATGATATAACGGTTTGAATTATATTTGTACTTTTGTTTTTCTAGGGCTGCTATTTTGGCTATTTCTGCATACCTTGAAACCTTTCAAAAGATTGCTGATGCTGCAACTAGTGCAAGAGGTAAATTAGTACTCTGTTTTAGTACAAATAATTGAGTCAAAAATTTGTATAATATGTTATTCCTTTCATTATTGAAAATTGTTCAAACAAATGTATAAAGTATATAAAGTTCTTTCACATGTTGGTTCTTATTCCTTAAAGTAAATAAATAAGTCATTCATATTTTCCAATTCTATTATTCTGTAGAAATAAATGTAAAATTAAGAAATGCTTACAATTAAGGTGCAACAAAAGAAATTGGAACTGCTTTGACTCGGATATGTCTCAGACATAAAGCAGTAGAAACCCGTATGAAATCTTTTACCAGGTAACTGTTTTTTTTTTATTATATTATTGTTATTTATATTCATTAATTATTTTCTACTTAAATTTTTTACTTACCTTTCTGTCTATTAGTGCTATTATGCATTGTTTGGTGTTGCCTCTTCAAGAGAAATTAGAAGATTGGAAAAAGTCTTTAATAAATTTAGATAAGGAACATGCCAAAGGTGAGTAAAATATTTTTTTACTATAAAATTTATTAACATTTGGACAGCTGCCGATTGAACGACTACGTAAATGGCTGTATTGAATCTATACAGATCCTAATTTAGCATAATGTTTTGTTATTTTTCGCGTTTAGAGTAGATTTGAACGAACCTAGCTGTTCGAGTTTTAATAAAATTTCAGCGTACATTTTTCGATACATTTATTAACTCCAAATATATTCTATATGTATATACGTTAAATATTAATTTTAGAATATAAAAAGGTAAGAGCAGAATTGAAAAAACGATCTACGGATACGCTACGATTGCAAAAGAAAAAGGCGCGTAAGGGTCAACACTTACACGGACAAGGACAGTTGCAAGGTCATGGAATTGGAGATATCGAATTAAATAGAATGTTAGAATCTTCTGCTACTGTTATTCAAGAAAAACGCCTAAGTTTAGAAGAAACAGAGAGAAGAGCTGTTCGTGCAGCCTTGTTAGAAGAGAGAGGCAGATTTTGTCTCCTTGCTAGGTTCTTGAAACCCGTGCTTGTTAGTAAAATTGACTGTGATTATTAGATAATTAACGATTTAATTTCTCAATGATACTTTCAATAATATGTACAAAAACATACAGGATGAAGAAATTGCAATGTTGATGGAACTGACACACCTTCAAGAAGTCTCTGATCAATTACAACGACACACCGCATCTCCGCATCATTTACCACCCGCATCAGAACAAGTGATAACGGATATAAAAGGCTGCGACGTTACACAATGGTCACATGCTACGCCTCCCTCGAGTCCTTCTTTATCTCTTGGATCGAGAAAAAGCTCGATGTGTTCGATCAGTTCATTGACCAGCAGCAGTAGCGGTTCTTGCAAAAGCCATCCAAGCTCTTCTGGACATCCTTGGCATAGATCACTCTCTCAGGTAAAAATTTCACGGCTGTATAAAAATAATATTAAGTGTTCCTTCTTTATGCTTAGTCATTGTACTAAGAATAATAGCCTTTATAACGCATGGCACATTTAATTTCGCTGTTTATGCACTAGCTGTAAACCATGCAAGTAGTTGCTCGTAGATTACAGCATGAATGCTACTTTGCATTAGCTTAGTGTATGTGGTAGTCGATGTTGTACTTGTTGTAGTCTGTCGGTGTCAGGCCCTCCAGCATCAGTGGTATGATGACGCTGCGCCACTTGGCGAATGGTAGCTCCCGTGACTCTGGCTTCACCTCTCAGGATACACTGTATACACAACCAATTTCCGAACATCAGGTAAGGTTGCTAGAAATTAGTTGCCTGCTAGTGTTTCACGTCTTCCTCTTCACTTTCAACGCCAAACGAAATTGTTTACCTCACGATATTTATGCTTTTGTTATGTCCCTGAAGTTAAATTGTGTTGTCATAGGTATCAAATGTGTCTTCTCAAATTAATCAAAATACTGGTTGTACAACAAGACCCGTAACTACTGCTACTTGGCCTGACTTACAGGAAACATCAGTTCAGTTCGACAGGCAAAATCAGAACACAATCAACGAACGGCCCCATACGATATCTTCTGGTACGTACATTAATGCTGTTTCTATCATTTGTATGTAAAAACAGTTGCATTCGTTTCCTTTAATATACTATCATTGATTGTTATAGCTTACGAGAAAGGCCATCAGAGACCCGCTCTCAGCGTTTATACATTCCAAGCTCCAGACAATGGCGGCTGTTGTCACAGTCAACCCGCTTCTCCAGTCTCTTCTTCCTCTTCATGTTCTTCCTCGAATCAACAAGCCAGAGTACAATTGCGTAGGAATAATGGTAGTAATCGTCCTCCGATACCAAACAGATGTTCCAGTTTAGAACGACCAACAGTTCCAGTGAAGAATGAACCTCCCGGAAGTCCTCGAGGCAAACCGAAGTTACCGCTTCCGGCGCATTTAGCAAAAGGTTCGTGTGTTATCCTTTATTAATAATTCTAAAGTTTAAAACGTAGTATGTGTAATAGTATGGTACAATACAGAATTAGCAACTCATCAACTTCAGCAACCAATGTATGTGAACATGCACGAATTAGCAAATTTAGCCGCAACCCGCGCTCAGGAGATGCAGTTGCCGCTACCTCCGCCGCCCGCCTCACTAACAGCGCCAGGGACTGAGAAGGTATGTGTTGAAACGTATACAACATTGTATTAACCCTTTCGGTACAAGTATCCATATAAAAGACCATAACAAACACATCGACCACAGGGTTCAATCGTTCTGTACCGAAAGTGTTTTTTCAAAAGACTTTTTTCAAAATCGATCAAATCTCATTCTCCCCATAAATTTGTTTCAACTTTTACATATCACGAATCTATGTGAGAGAGAGGATTTTGTCGATTTTGAACGAGGTTCTTTTATAATTATAAATATTTACGTCAGTATATAAATATGTATAGACTGAAGTTACGGAAAAAGATGGCGGAAGTCAAACGTCCGAGTCTAGCGTGGAATCCAGCAGTGGATATGGAAGTCAAACTACTATACCACATTCTCATTCCCTTCATAATCAAAATGAGAATGCTTGGAACGTACCTGGTGCTGCGTCTACTTTAATGGTTCGCAGAGGTTCGATACAACAAGCAAGCAAACCTCTTCCGCCAACAAGACGCACGTCTACTGTTATAACTGCCACATTCAATAATCCGTCATCAGGTTCTAACGACGAACGTACCGATAGTGCTTGCGACGAAGCTGAAAATCTTCCTCCGCCGCCAGCATTTTTATTAGAAGGTTCTTCGCCGACAGCCAGTCCTACTCCTCAACGGTAGGGGATAATTCTTTTTAACTTCTACTGGGGGGGGGAAAAAGACGCTTGGCACGTCGAATATTGATTTAACGCAATATTATTTCATATTGCAGATCTGTCTCGGTGTCAGAAACAGTTAGGACCCTTACAGAATTGCGCCATACCCCTGCTAGCCCTTCTCTTTTACGGAAGGCTACCGGGCAGACACAATCGCATAACAGTACGTCCGGCGCGTTACAACATAATGCTATGTTACAAGTTACTCGTACTTCCGTCGAACGTTCATGCGCAGTAATTCGTTCGACTTCCCAAGAGCGTGGTTCAACCACCATGCAAATGACTACGATCAACTCAGGTGTAAATATTCAAGGGCAAGGTCCAGGAGGAGTAGGTCAGAGCTTTATGGCAGTTCTCAGTGCTAAACTCATTAACAGTACAACAGGTAGCAATGCCAACAGTGGTCACAATACGAGCAGTAGCCCAAAGTCTGCAAGAAAGCATTCTGTTGAACAGCAGACGAATAAAAATTCTAAAGCGCCATCCGGTTTTCTTGAAACTTTAAACGCTAAGCTGGCGCAACAGCAACAGAGCATGCAAGGGAATAATACGACGAGCAAATCGGCAAGCGTGAGACGTATTATGGGCAATCGCGTCCCTATCATGGATCCTTTGCAAGTCAGGGATTCTCTCATGGATCAGATACGAAGGGGAACCTCTTTGAGAAAAACCACTGGCCCCATTAATGACCGTTCAGCACCTAAAATTTATTGAGTACCGTAATACTGATGTTCACGTAAGTTCCTCTATTATCTCTGATGTATCTAAGTTGCATTTACGATTGTTACAACAATTGCGACGTTCATCGTCGGATCACGATGAACGTGTTTACATTGGAAAAATAAAACGGCACTTGTTACGCGGTGATCGTACATGTACCTTTATGAACGTATATTCGATAATTGAAATTACTATACATTGACTTAATTGCACTTCAGTGCACTAGTGTCAAAGTAAAAGGGCAGAGTGAATTGTTTTCTATGAATTTGTTGTTACTGTCATTGGTTTCTTTAAAAATTGTGTAGAAGAGGCAGGCTCTATATTAAATCCATCCTTGATACACGATACTTCAGTGCTTATTATAATATATAAATTAAACTGAAGTAAAATTAAAACGAATTATCTTAAGTGTTCGATCAGACTCTGATTTTATTACATTGTAATATTTGCTAATTAATAAAATTCAAGTAATATATATTTATATATATATTTCCTACATATATATATTATATATATTATTTCAACTCTGTTTAATTTAGGTTGATGTTTAATTATACCGATGCCCGATGCTTGCCAGTATTAAGGGAAACCTGACTGATTTAATAATACCGTAGTAACGAGTTAATACTTTATATTTTAATAAAAAAAAAAAAGAAATATAAAAATCTATTATTTAATATAGAGCTCGTGTCTTAACATATTGTTATGTTGCGTTTAGTTATTACTTGCCTTTCATTTTCTTACAAAACGCACAAGCACAATTGTCTTTACTTCATATTGCTTTAGTTTCTCAATTTGGTATATCGCATGTTCCTTGCGAGGACTTCCTGTAGTGTGACAACTGTCAGACAATGATACTATCATATGACAAAATTGAGCTTAATTAACGAGTATTACTGCCCAGGTGGAACGTAACGTTAGAATTAGTTTTTATATTGGTCCGACTATTCCATTGGTACATGTATATATCTTTAATATTCATCCAATATTGATGTAATATTGTATTGCAGTACGGTATTACTATTTGATTAGTATCACGTTTCTCAACAACGGCGCTTAAATCGGATTTTATCATATCAAACGTTTTTGTATTTGACCAGTAATTAGTTCTTTCTAGATTATAATAATTCCAATTCTATTCCCGAATCTAGGAAGATATCCGTGTCAACGAACACTGTGGAATTACCGTTTAGAATACTTTGCAAACAAAGATTTAACTTGCAAACATATTGATAACTACATATCACGATTTTTGTATCGCTGCGTTTTTCTTTTTATATTAGTGTAATATCTACGATACTGTTTTATAATGTTAGTACTTACAACGTTAAGTGTACTGTTATAATATTTTGAAATGAAAGTGCATTTACTGCCAATGCGTGATCATTGTTCCGACAATATTGGGCCGATATGCCCCAGTATTTTGTGTTCTACCTGGGCGACGCTGTTCCAATATTCGGTAAATGTTAAAATAAATTGTATGTGTGTGTCCAACGGATTGATGAAAAATCGATAGTTCGTTATACGATAACTCCGGCAAACATACCTTCAGCGCATATTAACAAGCCTATGCGGAACGACGATATTAATTGTAACAAAGTATTATTAAGCGTATTCGTCCTGTTTCTTTAAGTTAATCGATTGCGATGGGAATTCCAATATCTCTATGCATATGTATAATTTATTCGCGCGGATTACGTGTATTGCACCTTCATGATACCTGTTTCAACAAGTATATCGAAATCTTGGATAGCGCCGACTGAACCGATGAAAATGCTACTACTGCCAGTTGATCAACGTTCAACGTGTTCCTTTCATTCCTGACGATGTAGTTAGATATTGCGTTACTTTAGTAAAGCGTCGCGACGAGTAGTTGCTAGCGAACAGTAGTAATCTTTATTTATTTGAAGCAAGCATTTCACTGTGTACAACGTGGATAAATAGTAATGTTTTCCAGAGATGCGATTTGATATTTAATGCTGAAGAGAAGGCAACACGAGTGTTCGCGGTAGGTAGCAAAGAGTAATCAAAAAGTTAAACGCGAACATTATCAATTCTATGCTAGCGAAGTTTACGGAAAGATTGTATCGAGTTCAGATCAGCATTAAATGACAAACACTTAGCATAATAAATAAATAAAGACAAGAAAGAAAAAAAAAAAGCCGTAATAATAAATAAATAATCGTAAAATCCATTGTAATAAAATAATATTTAATGTAGTACAGTTCGAAAGGTGATTGTTAATTTGTAATAATTATTTCAGTAGCGATCAGATACAAAGATAATAAATAAAAAGTGCAACAAAAAAAAACATGATGGTCGCTTTCTTGCGTGTTTTCTCGCCGATGCAGAAAGAGAAGTCAGTTTTGCCGATTACCGTTGCGTCGAAAGCGTGTATTCGCCTTTATTTACAATTTCGTCGATTCGATTAGAAATAATGACTCTTTTTCTATATTTTCATGCGTACCACGCGATTACATAGCTTATCCTATTCATTAATTATATAATTGATTGACATATTTGTAGATAAAAAAAAAAAAAGGAATTATGTATATACCCTGCACGAAGTTTACAAATAGCGTATCTTTATGATCGAAGTTTACGAACGAGGCCAATTTTCCAAAGCAGTTTCTAAAAACAGCTTACTGGCGTTTCACAAAACACAACGAGTATTTTACCGTTCTCAATGCTTTGCATATTAAATATTAAAACGGCGCGTTCAACCACCGACAGGCGGTTCCACGTAAGTGGACTGATTTTTCATTTGATTCGAACACGCTGTTCGTGCCTCTGTTACTTCATGGGGCACTCCACTTACCGATGGTAATCCGTATACAGAAAACGAATTGTTCAGTGTCTGTTTGTGATCCCCCGATGCGAGAAAGTCGTTGTCCTTGTTTACTATTAACGCCAGACTTCCGGCTGCGAGGGAATATTTTTTTATAAAGATATTGTAAAACAGCGTACGTGTTACATGTATATTGATATGGTGGTCGTTTTGCCGTCGATATGTCGTGAAATATTTACAATGAATACGTACGAGAATCTAACGGCGAACAGGAGCAGTCCGGATTTAAAGTGAACTCTACAGTGGCACGAAGACGTCGAATTTCCCGGGACGCATGTAAATCCAACAACAATCTCGCTCTACTCAATCGTCTGATTGCTACTTTAACAACGCTACTCGCCGGGCAATAAACATTGCTGAAATTCGACGGCAATTTGTCGATGCATACAGGACAAGACTGTTTCACATTCGTTGGCGCTAAATTAAAATGTAATGTGAAAAACTACTAATATCTGTACGTGTAACTGTTGTGTAGATTGTAAAATACATTTACTTACACGCATCGTGCGCCTCGCTGTTTGTAACATTTTTCACTCGGTTATCAGACTCCTACAAAAAAAAAAGAAAATCTCTCATAACTCATGGAACATTTCGACATTTTAGCTTTTTGCTTTCGCAATTTTTGTTGCTTTTACTGGTAATAAGTAATGCTATAACGCACAGTGGTCTGAAAAGCGAGATTTTATAGACAAAATTCTTTGCATTAAATAAGAATTTCCGGGTTCGGGAGCTTCCCATCTTAATAAATGTTGCAAAACAAAATTCGTTTTAGAGAACGTTATAAGAAATTATTAAAACAAGTAAAACAGGCATCATCTCAATTGATTCAAAACATAGGAGATACAAATGTCAATCGTTAACAAGATATAACTGTTTTCATTTATTTGAAATTACCGCGCTTTCACTGCTTGTACTATTATCCGCAAGGGGCGCTCTAACTGAACCACTCTTGCGATTCGACAGATGGAACTTTCTCGTTAAGCGTGCTCACTCTGTTCCTGGATTTGGCGCGGGGAACATCACAAAATTCGGCGGTACGAATTTTCAAACGTGGAAATTTCAAGTTAAAATGGCCCTCATAGCCGATGGACTACATGCTGTCGTTAGTGGTATCGAAGCAAAACCAAATGAAGCCGCAGGAAACGAAGCCGGTTTAAAGACGCGAAGAAGAAACGATTCATCCTTTCGTCGTCTGTAGCTACGAAGCAGCTTGAATTGCTCATCACATGCAGCTCTGCCAAGGTAATGTGCGATAAGTTATATTCGAATCATAAACAAAATACTGAATTGAACAAATTAACCTTGATAACCAAACTTCATGAACATCGAATGGTACAGAACGACACAATTGTCCAACACATAAGTAAAATTGAAAATTAATTTAAAAGGTTACGAGACATCTGTGGAGAATAAAGTGACAATATCTAAGGATGTTATTTTCAACAAGAAATGTAACAAAAGAGAAGAAAACCTCAAGCGATCTGGACGACTTTGGATTCCCCTTATTTCCACAAAGAGAAGAAGAAGAAGAAGAAGAAGGAGAAAGAAATGAGTATGGTGAGAATCAAGGCAACAAAGAACTGTTTAATATCAATCTTAACTGTACTAATTGATCATTGATATACCTGTGAGATGTTTTGATTATCCATCTCGGGTGTCAATGTCGCGTCGGTAGTTTCTGTTTTGTAATCGAACGTATCCGGTTTTGCGTAAACCGGTACTGGTCCTTCGACTCCTTCCGGAGTTTCCAGTTCATGATTCACAATGACAAAAGATGGGTTTCCTGGGGTGTCTGTGTCCTCTGTTTCCTTCGTAGAAGGATTCTCTGTGTTATCCGGTGTTCCTATGTTAGCATCAAAATTGGGATTGTGGTTTGTGTCTGGTTCATCAGGCATCATCAAACCACTTCCGGATTCTACCTGTGGAACTAACAGAACTTGTTGTCATATTTAGATACGAGAGAAACTTCTCGCAGAGAAGAAACGTTTCTATTTTTACTTGAAAGGTAGCTGTCCCCCTTTTTTTTTTTGCTACTCACTGTTCGAATTATCAACAACGATGCTGTTGTCGTTAGTAGTACGGACGTGTGCGACGGAGTCTATGTCGTCCTCGTTAACTTTCGGATTTGAATTTTCCACGAACGGTACATTGTCAATTTTGGGACGCACTCCAGTGATCGATGCTTCTTCGATTTTGTCCCTTAGCTTCTCTCTTCTGCTCGCCTCGTCGTCTTGTAGCTTGTTCGCCAAGTTTGGCTCTTTCGTGGACGTAGATTTGCTATTCGCCTCGACGATTCTATTGTTTATTTTATCGTCTTTCTCTGCCGTTTCACTCTTCGCGGACTTTTCCATCGGCGCGTCGCTCTTCAAATGTTCTTCCTGCGACAATGACTTATCGAGCGTTAAAATCACTTCCGGTGTCGGTGGTTCCTCGTTAGGATCCGCGCTGCTACAAGTCGGAGAGAAATTGTAGTTCTGAAAGGTGTTACGTCATATTCGTTACAACTATCGTCGCCTATCCTTTGTTATTTTGTATGTCAATTTAGCAGAGTTCAAACTTACACTGGATACTGTTAATTCCTGCTGATAGTAATCGTACAATTTTACGTTCGCTGGCTCGAGCAAATCAACAACGGTTTCCCTTATCACCGTGAATGAAACGCAGGTTTTCTGGCCGGTCAGCTTGTCGAAATAAATGGTAACGACGTCGTGGTCTTCCTCGAAACGTTTCACTCCTGTAATTTACGTTTTAATTTATTGTCAAAATTCTCAAGTCTTGGGGCTCATGATCTCATTTTAATTTATTGATTAATGATCGTAATAAAAAACATTGTTTGAAGCATAACGGTAAGCTAAAATTAATCGTAACAGTCCACATTACCTTCGACTCGTAGTAACGCGTTTCGGTTTAAGTCATGCATTACGAGCCAGGCTCGTAGTTTAGACTGAATGGGTTAAAACGAGGAACTACTGTACCATAGTAGAAATCCAAATGTATTTACTTGTCGATGGTACTCCTAATAGCGTGTGCAGGCTTGCCCGGTCCGGCACGTAGCCACTTATCATTCCAATTTCGATCAGAGCCATGTTACTTTCCTCGTCTACCAATTTGTATCGGCCGCAGACCGTGATCTCTTGCACCGCGCATTCGTCCACGGAACGAGCAGCCACCGAAAGCTCGAACGCGTCGGAACCAGTAGCATGCGCGACGTTGTATTTGATGTTGCTCTAGTATGAAATTCATATCTCGATGTAAACATTTCGAAACGGGAAAATAACGCAAGTATGTATTTATCTCACCTGTACGAGCACGCAGCCCTCGCCCTCCGCAAAAATCTCGACGATGGTCGGTAAAACGGGCAAACGAATCTGCGTGAGGACCATACGGTTGTCGTTGTTCATCCTGTAGACGTGATCTACTTCCCCCGCGGTCACGAGGACCGACAAATCGGTGGCATTGCTGTTCACAGCCATGGCGTATTTAGTTAGGGCCTCCAAACCAAGGACCGTGTCTTGCGTAGATGTAAATCCTCCGTTAGCGTTTCTTTGCTTCGACATCCAACGTACGGCCTTCAAAGCATGAACCATATTCTCTGCGCCGCCTAGTTCCACCAACGTGAGAATAGCGTACGCTGTCATCTCGATGCTCAGGCTCAAGGAAGGCTTAGTTTTGTCCTCCCACCAAAGTAGATTCTATGGTACAATTGTTTCATTGTTAAAAAAAAAAATAGAGATTCAAATCCCGGTTTAGTAAATCAATCGGCTGAATTGATAACCCAAACCTAACCCAGACAACAACGTATAATTTATCTATTCGTACATTGTGTTCCGTAGCGCGCTCCATAAGTGCCTTCATGCTGGAATTGGCATTCGGATGCTCCAGCAAGGCTAACGCGTACGTGGAGAGGACTGAAGTGTAAGGACGATCGTTACTATTAGCCATTCCCTTTTCCAAGCAATACATGGCGTTCTTGATAAGGGACGCTGACAAGGGAACTCTAGATTCGAACAGAGAGATGAGAATGTACGCTGTTAGCGCTGACGATGAACTGTCGTACTCTTGAAGGCCACCCTGTAACACAAACAGTTGCCTGATCAGTTAATAGTTAATAGTTTAATTAGAATATAGTTCTAAACATAACGAGTAGTAGAAAATTGATGTTTACGACGGTTTGACAAACCTTCATCTCTTTGTGAAAGACTCTGCCTATTACGGGGAAGCAACCATTCTCCAGTTGCTTCTTCACGATCCACTTCACTGATAATTTCAGTTCACGCTCGTCGATGTGAATCAAACTTCGAGCCTGAGCGAATGATTTCAATACAAATGCGGTCAACCATATTGAGCTTCCATCTCCTAGGCTGTCCGGTCCAAACGCGGAATAGGAACCATCCGGGTGTCTATAATTCAGTTCTCTCTGGTATCCTTCGTTTCACAAAAGACAGGAATGATTACTTTCAATTTAAACGTATTTCCAAAATGTTTGATTATAAAATGCCTTTATAGTTATACCTTTCTCCATGTTTTTTATAGCTGTCGCGCGAAGCGAAGGGTTCTTGATCTCAACGCCGTCTAAATATCTTATCACGTGAATATTTGGAACAAGAAGTATCATGTTTTGTTCGCCGCAGCCCATCGGTAATCGTACAAGTTTGTTCAAATTTTCAAGCGCCGGTCCCAAAATGTCTCCCACTAAATTGACGTAAGCCCTTCCACTGTCCGACACCACATTTTCAGGCAACATTAGATCCCAAACGATCATCGAGTCGTCGTTGAAATCCTTTGGGCAAATGAACGACGATTTCGTCACTTCCATGGGGAAACCCTCCGGCAGGATGAGAATCGGCTTCACGATAACGTCCCTTGAAAGCAAAAGTTAATATCACATAGCAATTAATGGCCACGCAAGGCGGGTCGTGGATAATCAAATGACATTACGCTTTTCTAAAAGTTTCGAATCCAAACGGTATTGTCCAGCGGTTTTCAAACTTTTTGGATTACTATTCCTAAAACAAAGATAGAAGTTCTGCGCTCGAGATTTATAAACAAAAAAAAGATTCGTGTTCTGTTCGCTTATTTATTTATATATTTAGACTGTTAGACTTGTGTTTGCAATGTAATTCAAAATTGAATTGTTTATAGCGATTAAAATTTTTTACTCTAATATGAAAAATTATTTACTGAAAGCCTCTGGCAAAATTAAATGCTTATGAAAGTTTTGCACTAGTACATAAGTAATATTTGCTGCATTTTACGTTGCAAATAATACGATACAAAATGAAAAATTACGAGAATTCTAGTAACGTATTTTGTAGCATTTTCTTGAACTAAAATGTTGGGATGTGGGCATCTGTTAGATGAGGCAAGTGGTATATTTGATAAGGTTTTCTTTCACGCCTCCTACTTTGGAAAACACTGGTCTAGTCGTTGGAAGAATAGCAATTAACTCTTTAAACTAAAATTTGTATTACCCATGTGATTTTTTGATTTTGTCGTATTTCTGATTTTAGGCAATTTCAAATGATATAAAGTGGGTCTACGATTTCTGAGGGCGAATAACCGCTCGATAAAACGCTACGTTTCTTCCATCGACCGTGTGTGTCTGCACACAATTTACTTATTCTTAATTACCGTGTAAATATCAAAGTGTCTGGACCACAAGGATCAGCGTAATCAGGATCTAAGGAAGCAGAAACTGTTATATTAACTTCTCCGATAACGCGTGGCTTAAGGACGAATTCGTGAACAACGCTGGCCCGCGGTTTCACGCAAAACGAGGCCCTGGGATGCGCAAAAAGCAAATCGAGTCCTGGCGCGCCTTCTAACTTTATCGTTACCTGTGCATCAATGGGTTTCGTGTTAGCAGAATCTTAACTATTTCTGGAATGATAGTTTTGACAGTTGGTCATCTTACAGGTAATCTGTGTTGCATATAATTGAAAAGTGAAACTTTCAGAGGCAACAGCTCCCCGCGTTTCACGCTGTACGGTAAACTGTAGTCGAGGAAGAACGACTGAAACGCCGTTATGGTGGTTGGAGGTGCTATTCCGAGGCCGTGTATCGGTGAAATGCAGGTTGTGTAGCCAACCCAATCGGTTATGGTGTGTGGTAGCACGAGGTCCATCGTAACTTTGCCTTCTTCCCTGTAAGAGACAATCTACAATTACTTGAAGCCCGTATAGCATACATTTTTATCTATTTGGACCTAAGTTGCCTAGAATAGTTTTAAGAAACGAATGTCTACATATCCATTAGGCAATCCGGAATATTTGTAAATTATAATAAATTAGAGAAAAAAAATATAGTTGCCCAACAGAGGATTAATTGTCCATCCTACTTTGGTCGGAAATTGTATCATTATTCTTTTCAAACACAGCGAGTTTTACTTTTAAAGAGTAATTAATTCTCACTCGGTTGGTATTAATTCCCATAACCATGTTTCAGGAAAGTACGATCTCAGAGTGGCCGTCTGATCGGGTAATTGGTCAACGTATCCTAATTCGGGATTCATGTCTGAGGTCGCAAGCGCATAATTTATCAACGGAAAGGCAGTAGGCTGCAGCGCTCTCTCAATGATCACTTCTGTAAGAATAATGAGTCGTGTCTAGAGTTCTTAGCATTTGCAATTATTAATTTTTTTTAATCGGTACAATTTTTATTTGATACTCTGCAAGCAGCCAAAAGAGCTTGGATTTGTTTAAGTAAACAAGTTAACGAGTTCTTACCCGACGCGTCCATACCATCTCGATGCATCTGCACTTGAAGACGTGGTAACAACATTAAGTGGTCCTTGAAGAACAGCGGGCATGGCCGTGTTTCCAATACCAAATCGCTCATTACAACAACACCGAAATCCTGCGGGGAAAAAGGATAGTAAATGTACCTATGTATGAAGAAAATATGTTTGGTCGGTCTGGGTACAGAGTATGAATGCCCGTGAAAGGTATCTTACGTCAAAAGCTTGTATAGCATCCACGTAATTAACACCGCCATTGTACTTGATCACGCTTCTTCGTTTTCTCCCGAGCCAGTCTCTTAATGGGATAAACGGCAAATGATCGATTTCTCCCATCGATTCGTCCGCCGCTGCCGTTGCAGTAGCTATAAATTCAGATATATTAGATTTTCATACCGATGTCGCGAATAATTCATACTCTGTTGGACGACGATCAGTGGTTCAAGTATGTCGTTAAGTTACGTCGAAGCTTAGTATAGATTATTTAATTGTTAGATCTTGTCTTCGACCCAACCGTGGAAACGTACGTTTGCAGTTGGCCCATGACTCGATTGGGGGGGTTTCTGATGGCGGGTGAAACCTCTTCAATTGATCAAACGTTTGGCTGGCGTCGACAAGATTAGGTTTCGATCCGGCCAGAAAGAGGGTCGACTTGTCGACGACGGAAATGCCGCAAAGAGACCAAGGTGCAGTCTCCACGTGGTACTGAGTGCGGCCTCCCGGTGTTCGAACGTCCGAGTGCCACGCGGTCTTCACTTTGTTCTCGAAACAATGGCCGACCTCGATCGTGTAAGTGGTAGCAACGATCTCGCCGTCGGGTCGCACGTAATAAAGTAGCAGCTCCGACACGGGAGCCATGCTCGGTGTAACTTTAACGCTTAACGGAAACCTAATACGAAGAAACATCAAACGTGTATTTTAATACGAGCTGGGAGTATAGTGTCAGAAAATAGTATAGAGATCTGAATACAAGAGCAGTTTGGAAAGAAAGGTGTTATGGAAGGCATCGAGGAACAGGGCGATACAGTAATGATTCTTAAAATGAACACCAGTGCTCATTTTATGAATCGTTTCTGTAGACTGAAAAGCGATAATCAGAATAAAGCAGGCATTGGAGGTAGTAGAAGGGACAAAAGTGGTAGGAGGAAATAAATAAATAATAGTAGTCAATAACCGAATGAATTTGTAAAATGTACCTATGCACGTCGGTGCCCTGGTCAGTATTATTGGTTAGAGAGTCAACAGCGCCTAAAAGATTATGAAATTCCGAGTAATTCAATATGGTGTCTTGGGTAGGTTTGTGCTTCACGTGGCCATATATCAATAGATCGTTTTTCGAGTTAATGGAGTAATGGAAAGAAATGGACTTGTTGACTATGCTGTTCGAAGGAACTGTGTACATTACGTTGAAAGAATATTTCTCGCCGCATTCTATCGGTTGATAACCTCGTGCTACCGCTAAGTAACTATCAGACGGAGAGTACCAAGGGTTTACGTCGATGTGCGCTGAAGGTTGATCCATAAACACCTAACAGAGTTTAGAGAAATGAAACACATTGTACTTGATCGTAATTAGAAAATGGGACAGATGGTCGAAAATATTGAAAAGTAAATAACTTGTTCCGACATATGTGCCCCTTTGTAAGTAAATATTAGAACAGGAGTATTTTAGATTTATGCCTTCGGGCAATTCGCGGTACACGTGGTACTTACCCTCCAGCGTTTGTCCGGCGAATAATATTTTGTTGGGTAATCGACACCGGTGGCGACAAAACTCAATAAAACGATATTTTTATTCGGCGGCGGTACAATGAAATCGATAAAACCGTCTGTGGACGACGTGAAATTGCGACATTCCACCACGACGCGAAGCATCTGGTCCTTTCCGCGTACTTTCAGACAAAGCTGAATTTTTTCGTTCGGGGCCGGTGTGTCGTCGTGCCGTAAAACTCGTAACTGTTGGGCAAAAATAATTATAGAATAGGATTTCCATTCTGTCGTACGAAAACAGCGCTTTCATACCGTATAATTTAGTCGAAACAAATGTTAGGAGAAGCGAGACGTTTACCTTTCCGTGATAGGGCAATCCCAGTTTGAAGTATTTGTGCGTGTGAGAGACGAATTCCAGTTTCAAAGCCTGATGCATCACCATCGTACGACTAATCGCTGTTTCTACTACGCCAGTATCGGCTTCCGTGAAATTCGCTATGAGAACAATATTGTTAGGCGCCACTTTCCAACGAGCTAGGCCAAGAGCTGCTCCGGAAAGAACGTATTCCGTGCATCCGTTCCGCGTGTCCAACTGAAACGTTTATTTGCCCACGAATAGTCTGATAGTCGATACGTGTACAGCACGAAGAATAAAATTATTCGTTACCTCGGTCTCGTAATATGTTTCCGGCAGATTGAGCTTTCTTCTCCAACTTGGCGTTTGCGGGGTTGATTTCAAAAACAGAGTACCTTTGACAGGCTTCCCATAACTGTATCTGCAATGTTATTCACCAGGTGATTTAGAACCGAAATCGTAGTATATTGTAACGCGTATAGAAACAGCTGGATATAAAATGCAACAATTACTTGGCACAAATGTTCCAAGTGACGTCCACCGCGTCGGCTAGAATGTAACCAGGCGAATTTATGGTCAGCTGGAATCTCGGTAAAACGTATTTCTTCACTTCGAACGTGGTCGTGTGAATCAGTTGGGGATGCGATCTTTTCTTTTCTACTTTTATATCCCAGGTCCCCTGTTTGATACATATGAACATCGTTTTATAATTCCACTAGCAAAGTTCACGCAAGGACATTCATCATCAATAAAAATAGTCTCTTTGGACCTAGTAATTTCTCATTTTGGAATCACTTCACGCGATCTTTTTTATTTCTGTTTCTTATTATGAACAGATGAAATTTTTACCAAGCTCGGTTCCGTTGACAAAGGGAACTGCAACTGCACCATGCCAGTTTCCGTGCTTACGTTCGTCCATTGTGCTATCCTCACTTTCGACGGATTTTCGATCCATATTTTTGGAATCTATAAGCAAACGCATAAATAAAGAAATATCCTGAGAAATGTGCCAACGTTAATGATCTTTATACGGTTATATTTAACAACGATTCCTGATCGATCCAATCACCTGTTTCTTCCACGGTTTCAAGTCATGCTTGAGCATCAGGACTCTGATATTAACATCC
Organism: Colletes gigas; assembly: GCF_013123115.1. Taxonomy (NCBI): domain Eukaryota; kingdom Metazoa; phylum Arthropoda; class Insecta; order Hymenoptera; family Colletidae; genus Colletes; species Colletes gigas. Next base: position 2,972,227 of record NW_025106637.1, read on the forward strand.
TGACCTGGTTTATAAACTGGCTTGTCAGTTTCCACGAAAGTGATCAAAGAATCGTGCTCGATGTAGACTTCTTTCTCCGACTCGATCACGTAATCGGGTCGTTTGTCCAATTTGATCTTCAGTCGAAGTAACGCGTTCGAATATTTCGTCGACGGTACGTCCAATTCCAAGCATGTTTCTACGCCTGTTGCGAATTATAACAATAATAAAATTAATCTCTGGTCACTGTTTTGTTTACAAACAATAATTACAAAGTAATTTCGTAATATAAGACATTGTAATTAGTATTGCGAAACTTTAAGGGAACATATCGTATTGTTTGAATTGTTCTTTCGAAATTAATTGCAGATTTGTCAAATCTGAAACTTTAACGACATAAATATCTTTTTATTAGCGTTTACGCTAGTAATCTTCCCTTTTCGTCAAATTGACGTAACTGCATTCGTGCAAAAGGATGTCCTTAATCGATAAATTGCTACCAAGAAGGCTGCCCGACCGTATGTCGATTTAGCTAATTGCCATTCTTACAAATGCGTACCAATTAAACGACTGTGAAGATTACGGTCTCGTTAAGAGTGCTCTATACGTTAAGAGTGTTGTAAAATAAGACAAAAATCAAGAATACCAATTAGTCGATGAAGGCTTTGTTAAAAAGTTATTAACATTTAAAGTTCCGCCCGTATTGAATTTTTTTCTCGAAAATGCGCAGGATTTCGTGGGTATGTCTATTCACAAAAAATGATTGTAATTGACCCCCGCAACTAAAAATAATTTTTTCAGAACGATTTGAAATTTTTTTTCTGTCGAAACATTTCACACATTCTCGAATTTTTTTCTAGAAAATGCGCAGGATTTCGTTGGTATGTCTATTAACAAAAAATTATTGTAATTGACCCCCGCAACTAAAAATAATTTTTTCAGAACGATTTGAAATTTTTTTTCTGTCGAAACATTTCACACATTCTCGAATTTTTTTCTAGAAAATGCGCAGGATTTCGAGGGTATGTCTATTCACCAAAAATGATTGTAATTGCCCCCGCAATCGAAAATAATTTTTCCAGAACGATTTGAAATTTTTTTTTTCTGTCAAAAAATTTCACACCTTCTCGAATTTTTTTCTAGAAAGTGGGTAGAATTTCGGAGGTATGTCTATTCACCAAAAATGATTGTAATTGACCCTCGTAATCGAAAATAATTTTTCCAGAACAATTTGAAAAATTTGTTTTCACCGAAAAATTTCACACGTTCTCGAATTTTTTTCTAGATAGTGGGTAGAATTTCGGAGGTATGTCTATTCACCAAAAATGATTGTAATTGACCCTCGTAATCGAAAATAATTTTTCCAGAACAATTTGAAAAATTTGTTTTCACCGAAAAATTTCACACGTTCTCGAATTTTTTTCTCGAAAATGCATAGAATTTCGGGGATATATCTATTCACCAAAAATGATTGTAATTGACCCCCGCAACCGAAAATAATTTTTCCAGAACGATTTGAAATTTTTTTTTTCTGTCGAAAAATTTCAGCAGCTACCCCCTGTTGATTTTTTTTAAAAACTCGTTTTTGATTTTTAGTAATTTTTAGTAAAGGACGTTGACCGTGTACGTGTCTCTGTAGCGCAAAAGGGTTCGCGAGCGCGGCAATGGCGGCGCAATTTTGTAATATCACGTCGAATGTTCTTTTAGATGCGATTTAGAAATAAACGATATCATTTTGCAATTTGCGGGCGTGCGTGCCCCCAAATACTATCACGTTTACCATGTTACAAACACTTCCATCGCTCCAAGATGTACGTATGCACATTTAGTGACACATCAGATATATTTGTTCGGCGAAGTCGGACCTTGATCGAGTTAAACGGCCAATGTTCGTTGTTCACCCCGCGCATAACAATGTAAATGGGTTTCCCATGTATTCCAGCGATTGCTTATTTCCCCTCCAGAGAGGGAGTCGGCCAATTCAGTTCCCCCACAGGAAGCGGCGACAATTTCAATTTACGATTTGTTTAAAGAGCCCGACGCGAGACGAAAAGACCGACGCGACGGGAGAAACGAAAAACAAAAACGGGGGAAAAAGGATTCGCGATTTGATATTTGTACAGTAGAAGATCCACCACTACACTGTCCTTTATGATTGTTGTCTAGATTTGTTATTTGTAATAATCACCTAGTTTTACCTGCTAGTCGAGTAACAAGAATTTTTGGTACAATTTCATAATATTCAAATCTGTTCTTGTTCATTGTTTTAAAAAACAACGTACAACAATTTAAGTGATAAAATACGGAACTATCGACTACTTAAATTGAATAGAAATTTTTTAGACATAAATATATTTCCTTTTAGATTTTTCAATTATATTTAAAAGCTTTGAATATAATTGCAATGCTGAGAGCTCCAAAATTTTAGTAAAATTTTCTACTGAAATGTAATGGTTCGTTTAATCGAATCGTGGCCCTCTAAAAATGTAAATAGGAATACCAAAATATGAACTGTGGGTCACTTTTGCGTGGAACCTTTGGTGCATTCGAGGTCGACGACTCAGCCTATGGAGTCACACAATATTCCACTCGATTAGACGATGACACGACTTGTGGATCGGAACAAGACTGAAAAAGTCTTGATCACTATTAGGAATAGTCTGGAAATAATTTTATCGGTCTCGACTCTGTGCAGCGTGCAATCTTAATTTTTAACCAATACAATAAGTTTGTTTCTAATCATTTTTATGTTGATTATGTTTTTAAATACCCAGTTCGTATTAGCAGGAAAGTGCAATATATGTGTAGTCGAGTATTTAAACATTTATCCAAATTATTACGTACAATTACTGTAATTATTAATCGATAGCATTCCTAATGACGTTGAAGCCAACTATTCGAGTTTCTGTGTGGTGAATTACGTATTATTTGTTGGTTACTGCAATCATAATAAATTATTTAAGATCGAATACTGCGCGAATTGTAATCTGGGATTACCATTTCTGAAGTTGATCGATTCATTAATCACAACTAATCGCAGTAACTTTTAGTGTCGCGATTATGCGCGTCGTTAAAAATGTATACTCAGAACTCTGAGAATTAAAAAGACGTCAAGAAATTCACAAATAGATTTCCCAACTTTAGTTCTTCGAATAGTTCTTTTCCTCTTTGCGTCATTTCTTGATTTGAAAAGCGACGATTGAGAAATAGTTATTGTTAATGTTATGTGGGACCGATGAAAAGGAAATTTACACTATTGACAACGTTTGTGTAGCACAGGTAGAAGTACTCAAAACTCATTTCGCGCCAAAAAATAGCATTTCGTACGATGGTAGCAACATCTAAAGCAACAGGAATTAAGACATATCACGTGAATAAAATACCATATGCATATTATTGGTGGAAACATCTTATCGGAGCGATACCGATGAAACAAGACGGAAAGGACACGCGTTCATTATGTACATAACAAGAGGTCAAAGGTCTGGATACAATCGTCAAGTATAGAGAAACTGTTGTTGTAACAATTAAATATCATTACTATAATGTTAATAAGGACGGTAATAATTTTACTTAGTTGCACCGATCGCTTTTCAAATTAAGACTGTCGATTATCTTTCGTCTAGTGTATTAAGAACAGCCTGTATCTTTTGGGCTCGGTGATAAATGCACCTAATTTCAACACTAACCCAGATGACTTGTAATCAGGAATCCAGAAAAAAAATAATTATCTTTTATTTTTTATAAATTCTGTATCTACTTTCGAGAAAAAAATTCCGGAAGTTGGACAAATTTTTGGACGAAATTAAAAAATTTCGAATCGTTCTAATAAAATTATTTTTTGTTGCAGGGGTCAATTGCAATCATTTTTGGTGAATAGACATATTCTCGAAATCCTACGCACTTTCGAGAAAAAAATTCCGGAAGGTGGAGAAACTTTTGGACGAAATTAAAAAATTTCAAATCGTTCTAATAAAATTATTTTTTGTTGCAGGGGTCAATTACAATCATTTTTGGTGGATAGACATACCCTCGAAATTCAACGCACTTTCGAGAAAAAAATTCCGGAAGGTGAACAAATTTTTGGACGAAATTAAAAAATTTCAAATCGTTCTAATAAAATTATTTTTTGTTGCAGGGGTTAATTACAATCATTTTTGGTGGATAGATATACCCTCGAATTTCTACGCACTTTCGAGAAAAAAAATCTTTACCGAAAATATACCGTGTGGCCGGAAATGTTTCTATAACTTTTTAACGAAGCCTCGATCAACAAATTAGTATCCTTGATTTTCGTCTTATTTTGGCCTCTAGTATCGCTCATGTAAATTTCTCCCAGGGTTGGCCGTACACCCTGTATAATAGCACTTCGTTTACCTGTTTTTATAACTGCGCTGGTACTAGTCAATACTTCCTCTTCTTGTCCCGCTGTCAAAGACAACAATATGAGTAGAACATGGGCTGGTGGCTCTAAATTATGCAAAGACAGACATCCTCTTTCGGTTTCGCCGGCTAGAAGCCGCTTTGGCATCGTGAACACATAGCCCCTGAAAACAAATTATAATCAACAGAGATATGTATGTACACGATAACGCGTAACGAACTTCGTCATCCGACCGATGCAATGAAACGGATCAGTTTAACTGAAAACATTTGTAACTTCGATCGTTTCTCGTTGTAACCACAAAAACCACACGGCAACTCAATTATCTATTATAAGAGTACCATAAATCCCTTAAATGATCTATTAATGTTGACATGGTACAGTATTTTTTAATAACATAAATCCTCAGTGATTATTTAATATCGTTATCGAATGAACAAAATAGTAAATGTTTTCGATCACAATCTGGGGCCCCTTGCACGATATTTTACAAGCTAATAATATTAATGATTTTACATGTAAAATTACCAATAACATTATCTAGTGGAGTATCGTGCAAGACTCGGAATAATAAAATACACTATGTTTTTGACTGCATATACATTCGCAAAAGCATGATAAACTAAAGATTTATATTATTAATTTATTGAAACTTAACACATTACCAACGGAGGGTTTTTATTAAGATTTAGTTAAAACGAGAATTCTCGTTTCCCGTCGGTAATGCGTTAATAATGTGTTAAAATTGAAATAAGCGCTAAATCTTTTCGTTAGTTGAAACTGAGTGTTATCAACATAGTATATACTTTATATTCCCGAAAGTTACATCTAAGAGTTCCTTTCGTAGTACTTTTGTTGTACCAAAGTTCATCTTACGAGCCATAGATCGAAGCGATAGATACTCTACGTGTGAATCCGGTCACGGAACGATCAATTTATTTTTTTAATTTTCTCAGTAGTGTTCACGCAACTACGTTTCTATCGAAAACTAACATGTCTCGTTACGATATTCCTTCGTCGTCAATTCTCATCGCAAAGAACGTTCTATGTAGCTGTAGCAGAACATCAAATATTTCCATTCACACTTTTCATGAAAATTGACGGCCAAGATCTAATAACACTTTCCCTATCATCGAGTACCCGCGTTAATATCTAAACAACGGTTTAAGTACGTTACAACTGTCGGTTTTTACCGATTAACAGCAGTCGCGCCGGTTCCGTGGGAATGTAAAAGTGCCACTGAACAAACAAGCAGCACCAAAAACACCAATTTATCCATCGTAAATCGTTCCGGAATGTTCCACACTGTTCCCGGTATTTATTTCCGAAAAACTATACGTGCGAGCATGCTTGGCGAACTGTTCAAGTTAATTGGCCAAACTGTTGATTAAACGTTGAATATCGTTTCCTGTGTAATAAAAACGTCGAGAACATTTAAGAACGCCGATACACGTAATGTAGCTGTACGCTGCGCGCAGACTGAAACCACGATATTCGTTCGGTCCCTCTTATTAACCCTCTGGATCTGTCAGGAGAAGGGTAACGCGTTTCCACTGATACCGATTAGAACGTAATGCGCGCCAAACGATTTCCCTCCTATTTTGCGTGATTGACCTTTGAAGCATTCACATTCGAAGAATTGATTAGACGTCGAATGGTAAAAAAAAAAAAAAAAAAAAAAATGTAAAACTTAGTATTTAAATCGTAATCGCCGACATCTTCGAATTACGCGCCTCTCGTCAAGAAAATTCCCCTCGAACTTTATGTAACACTTGTTATTAATGATTCTTCGAATTAATATGTAAAATGTTTATACCGACACATATTCTTCTGACTCCGCGGGTTTCGAGTATAAACAAAACCATATCGAACATCGATCTCTTTATAAAAAATTTCTCTCTGTTAAAATGAAATAAGTATGGTAAAAAGGATGGCAAAACATTCTGAATCATACGCCTGTAAATACACAAACCAACCGCGTCAGCCCGTGTCATTTACGAGCTGAGCAACGTGAGTGCGTAGGCCAGCCCGTGATTGTCACAGGCTGGACGCTTAGGGTTAACGTCGATGATACTGCGATGATTCAATGTTTGGTATCTTCTCTTCGGTGACCCTGTGTCATCAAGAAACTTATTACGGGTTATCGTTAGTATATTCGTAGAAAAGTTTTTAGAACTTTTCGGTATCTCGTCGAACATAAGGCGGAAGTACTTAGATACGTAAAAGGATTAAAATTTATTATCGTAAAAAAAAATTAGAACTTTTATAGGTACATATTTGCTTAATAATATAGGGTATAATATAGGTTGGTTGCAATAACCTTGCATTTGTATATATGTACATAGTTTTTGTCGATGAAGGGGCCCTTATCACTGTTGTATCACGACGACGATTATGTATCGGCGTTCTCTGTAGTAGACTAAAGGCGAAAATTTTAATGGGAGATTCTAGGGGCTAAAATAAAACGAAAATCAAGAATACTAATTTGTTGATTGAGGCTTCGTTTAAAAGTTATTAACATTTAAAGTTGCGCCTGTAGAACGGCAACCTGCACACAGCTGCGTGCGCGCGATACTGGTTCTCACTCAGAATGAGAAACTCTACTTACTGACGTATCGACAGTCTTACAGAGAACCACTATCGTGCGCGCGCAGCTGTACGCAGATTGCCTATGTATAGGCGCAACTTTAAATGTTAATAACTTTTCAACGAAGCCTCAATCAACAAGTTGGTATTCTTAATTTTCGTCTTATTTTGGCCCTTAGAATCGCTCATGTAAATTTTTTCCAGGGATGGCCGAACACCCTGTATATAATATACTGTTTAGTTTTTCAAGTATCGACTATGAAGTATTTCTAACGAATCCTGTAACAATGTAGTGGCTCATAAGAAACAATTTGGGAACTTCGAAACATCGTTACGTTCCTGATTGAAATGGATTATGAACTATAGTTTATTCGAAAGTTCGTCCAGTCCGCGCAATGTGAACCACGCCGACATGTCCAAGTACGACGTAAACGTACGTTGTACGTTAGTGATGTTATGAACAGTGTACATTAATTGCTTGTATACATTTTCATGTAACGCATTGTGAAATGATTTCAAATAATTCTGAACAGTAGAAAGTTCAAAGATGCGCAACACATGCAAACTCTTACGAGCACGGAGTCTTTGAAATTTGTTGGTTACGAAGAAGGTTAAGCCGTTTGTCAAGCTTAGAAAAATACGAATCTTGCATGGACTGCGGAGAGGTATAAAATGTCTTTTCTACGCGGATCTGCGAATTTCGTCTGGTGCACGACTAGTGTTCTTGGCAAGGGTGCGACTGGTGCAGTTTTTCAAGGTGTAAATAAAAGTAATGGAGAACCCGTCGCAGTTAAAACTTTCAATCAGCTGAGTCATATGCGCCCGCACGATGTACAAATGCGAGAATTTGAAGTTCTTAAGAAAGTAAATCATGAAAATATTGTTCAATTATTGGCAATCGAAGAGGAACAAGATTGTCGTGGTACTGTGATTGTTATGGAACTATGCACAGGAGGCAGTCTTTTCAACATTCTGGATGATCCAGAAAACACTTACGGACTAGCAGAAAGCGAATTTCTGTTGGTCTTAGAACATTTAACAGCTGGAATGAAACATTTACGTGATAATAATTTAGTACATCGAGATTTAAAGCCAGGTGTGAGAATAAATAATTCAGTAATGTAATTTTTTTTTTTTAAATCATTTATTTTATAGATATTTTGTCGTATAATGATACATTGAAATTTCATTCATAGGCAATATAATGAAATTTATTGCTGATGACGGTAGTACAATTTATAAGCTCACTGACTTTGGCGCTGCTAGAGAGTTACAAGAAGATCAGCAATTTGTATCTCTTTATGGTACTGAAGAATACTTGCATCCAGATATATATGAACGTGCAGTTTTACGTAAACCGGTTGGAAAGACATTTGGAGCAACTGTAGATTTGTGGTCTATAGGTGTAACGTTGTATCATGTTGCTACAGGAAATTTACCGTTTAGACCATTTGGCGGGCGTAGAAATAAAGATACAATGTTTTATATTACTACAAATAAAGCCTCTGGTGTCATATCGGGTGTACAGACCTCAGAAAATGGACCTATAAATTGGGGCAGAGAATTGCCACTAAACTGTCAATTAAGCGTTGGTTTAAAAATAATTGTAACTCCATTATTAGCCGGCTTGCTAGAAGTTGATCCCCAGAAAATATGGAGCTTCGAAAGATTTTTTACTGAAGTTACAGACACTCTTTCCAAAAAACGTATACATATATTTAATGTACACAAAGGCAGCTTGATAAAAGTTTTCTTGCATCCTGAAGAAAAATTGACAGCACTTCAATTACATGTTCAAAATCAAACTGATATCGCTCCACATGCTCAGATATTCCTCTTTGGAGATGCATTTTTAACAAACATTGTCGAAGAGTCCACTCCTGGGAGAGGTTACCCAAACACATCCGAAGACAAACCATTGATGGTGTTTTCCAAGGAAAATAATAATGTCATTTTGCCAGTGGATTCAGAATTACCTAAATTTCCAGTATTTGCAAACTTGGTATCGGTAGAAAATGATGCGACTCAAGCAAAGGTAGCTTGTTCTGTTGGATATGTGTGTAAAAGAAGAATTGATAAATTGGTGTTGTGTAGCAAGTTGTCCCAAGATGCAATAGAGGCTTTTAGCGGACTTGTTTCAATGGAACTTACAAGATTGTTAGAGAAATGCCAGCATTGCAAGGAATTCACGAAAGCTGTAGAAGATACAGCAATAGCAGTGGAAAGAAGTGAAAATCTTGCGCGGCAAATTTCCAGGAAATTAGGCAATCAAAATAGTTTAGAAATAAAAAATTGGAAAAAGGAGCTAGATTTAAAGAGTAAAGAACTTCTAACTGAATTAGCGCCCGCGGTAGTACAGCTTCATCAGAGGTATAAAATATGCATCATACGCTTAACATTTACTTTTTTAACTTCTTCTATAGTTAAGAGTTGTATTTGTTATTTTAAATATAGGTATGTAAAAGAAGGCAGTTTACGTGGCGAATGGGACAATATTATTCGTGGATTGTGGTGTCCATGGGCCAATAAAGCAACGCAAAAAGCAGCAACTTTGGTCGATCGTTTACGAGATGGTTGGCAACATTTATTAAGAGACAGAGCTACACGCAGTCTCACGTATAACGATGAGCAATTCCATGTTTTAGAACGAATAAAGGTATTTTAAACAAAGCATATGTAACGTAATATGCACCTATGAAAATAATATATTTGTTAATTTTGCCATTTGTTTTTAGGTTACAGAAACGGGTCAAAGAATAAAGAATCTTCTTGAAACGTTTTGTACACCATCGATGATAAGTCGATCCGAATGTGTTGCCGATTGGTACAAAATGGCGCAAACAGTCTTCTTACAAACTCAAATTTTAGATAAGGATGTAGGCAATTACGAACATATATTAGAAACATATTCATGTCGCCTATCGTACGAAAGTAAAGAACGATATGAAAACTTTTTACATTTAATAGACAGATTTCCAGGAAAGTTAAAAACTATTGAAAAAACTAATTTACCTGCTCAAGAAAGTACAAAAGCATGGAAAAATATTTGCGTCGCGCAAGAACGAAATGCAATGATTTTACATAGAAATGGACAGCTTATAGATCAACTTGATCGTTTGTCAACACTTGACGGTCTAGAGGATACAGACGATTCGGTATATACATCACTTTAGTAATTCATCTTTTAATTAATACCATTTTCTTTACATTTATGAGAGCAAGACTGACATCATGTACAATAAGTTTAGAGAGTGGATAATACATATAAAACATGAGTAATATAAAAAGCAATTAAGTGAATTGTTACGCTCATAACATTATCCACCGCTTTTAACAATCCCGTGTAAATTAATATTTTCCCCATGATATTCTTTTCAACTGAAAATATTTGTCGAAACAAATCGTGTAATAAAAAAAATATAAGTCATTTTTTTTTTAGCAGGCATATTACAAGTATTAATTAATTATAAAAAGTGATAATGCATATTCTGTTTGGTTGTATTTGTAATGTATATACAAAACCAATAAATGCATATTTTATATTAGTTAAAACCTGTTACGATACTCAACGTTTACTAATATCCAGAATTTATTTAATATAACGAAAAAATAAATTATTTACTATAAAAATTGTAACAAATAACTTTAGATTTTATTTTGTGGTACGTAATAATATTATGGTAGAAAAAATGGTAAATATAAAACTTTTGTTCATGTAAATATGTTCGTACAGTGAAAAAGTTATGGATCTATACAAACACCAATTTACCGTTATATAAATTATTATTTATAAAAATGATTATTTACATATCTGTGTGATTTGTATTTTTCTCTATCAAATTTGTTAATCTTTGTTTACGTTTCTGCTCCTTATGTTGTTCTTGAATAATGTGAAAATGTTTTAACAATTCGGGGAAATTAAATGCGTCCTTGAAATACGGTTTCAGACTTGATGCAGGTTTTGATATCGAGTTTGTTGTTGGAGGAATTGCCGCTAAACGTTTTTGTAAAGTTGCATATGCTTCACTTTGAGGAAGAATCATGAGAAGACCATAAAGGGCATACACTAAGGCATCATTTTCTTCTCTTTCGAGCAGTTGTAATCGTAAATCTGAAAAATGTTTTTGTATGAATTACGAACGTAAATAGGAAATAATTTAATCTACTTACAGGTAAATATTGGAGACTCAATCAACTGTACCAATTTGTCTATTTCTGTAAGAAACTCTACGGTAACTTCTATATTTTCGCTGTATTTATTTTCAGTTAAGTAATATTAAAAATATAGCGAATTGGTGTTCAGAAACATTAAATAGGAAATTGCATATACTGTAATGCATTGGATATTGGCCGACGTTCGGGGACCGAACTGGCCAAAATTGAAAGGAGATAGATTCAGGAATTCCCGCGTGTCTTTTCACTATAAAAGCCCGTCTATGATGACGAACAATTGTCACATTTAGGGCATTGTTTAGCAAATCACTATTTGCGGACGATTGCTTGTCAGTCTAGACGGGCCTTAAGTGTACAAGTTGAACAGGTACTGTTAAAAAGGATACAATGATTTAATAATATTACAAGCATGGCCATAATGTTGCGACAAAAGGCATAATGCTACAGTTGCAACAGGATTATGACACCAGGAGATGTATAAACATTTAAATAATTCGCAACTTTCCTGCAATTATGCAAAAATTTAAAAAAAAATTAAAAGTATAAAGAATATAGGAATACTTACCAGGGAGTCTAAGTCTTTAAGTTTATTTCGCAAATCAAACAGTTCTGAACTTGTTAACAATATAACGTTTAAAGTTTGTATCATTGTACATGCAAAACTTAAATTTGGTTCCTCTAGCAATATTTTTGCTAACGTTTTATAAATGTCCTCGGCACTTAATAACACGCATAATTCTCTAATAATAAAAGCTCCTCTTTCCTCTAACAAGTGTCTGTCGGTTGAAAAAAGTCTTAATAAATTCACAATAAATTTTGTGAAGTACTTGTTTTGAATCTTTGCATTCGAGTCTGTGGTAGCTGCTTCGGGAGATTTCGAACTAATTATTTCAGCCATTACGACTAACGTTTGTTGAACAACTTCGTCGGAATTATCGCTTAAAGACTTCATCAGAATCGGAAATAAATTTTCGATATGGTTAAACATTTTGTGCGGTATGTTTGTGAATAGATGGTGAATCCATTTTAGAACAGCAACTTTTGTTTGTACCGACATGTACATTAAATGTTTAGTCAGCACTTCAACAACGCTAGATAAATCTACACTCTCTGCTAAGGAACAATTATGACTGGCATCTAAAAATAATCGATGTAATATTATTTTTTAAACAAGCATACGCTATTTATAAATACTCTGAACAGATATAATATACCTTGTCGGACTTGTACACTATTTTCGGAGGCATTATTTACAAGTTGCGTATTTTCCATTGTTACCAATTTCATTAAGTTTATGTTTACTTGTGTTGCAGTTTCTTTAATAGATTTCCTAGTATCTCCATCGTATGCTAAACAAGGTAAAACTGCTATAAGAATACCAGACATATAAGGAAGCATAAGGGGCCCTGATAACTGCACAAATTCCTTGATCCATGTAATTGCTGTTAATTGTAATAATTCGTCTGTACTTTGTGCATGCGCAATTAAGATATTTATCATTCCAGGGAAGTCAACCCTTCCAGGATTAGCCTTTATACTGCGTAAAAATTCACCAAGAACTGTGTCTGTAACTTTTTTTATTTCTGGTGTTGGATCTTCTAATATTCTAAATAAACCGTCAAGAATTTCAGGTAAAAATATGATAAAATCCATGCTAGGAACAGCATCTAAGACAGACACCCAAGCAATTACAAATTGTTTACCAAATGAATTTTTGGTATAAATACGATCTCGTAATAATGGCATAAATCCAACTAAATTGAACAGGCCACTCTCTGTTACAATATCCTGAAATTATACTTCTGAGAAATACCTTCATTATGCAATTTCTTTGGTGCTCTATAAAGATTAATTACCTTCATGAGTCTGTCGAGTAATTCGGTAGCATTTTTTACACTTTGCTCTGAATCGCATGCTAATTTACTGAGTGCTGCAAAAATATCTGTAAATTGTGGCAATACAGCACCCCTCGCCACTTTGACCACATTATACAAACTTTCACAGGCATAATATCTTACATGTAAGTCAGAATCACTGAAACATGCTAGAATAGGGTGAATTAAATCTTCTATATATTGACCAGTGTCTTTTCCCAGACCAAGCGCTATTGCTGCCAAGCCTATCAAACCACCCTTTCTTGTGTGTGGATTTTGCGAAGTGGCCAGATCTTGACCCAGTACTCTTAAAAGCCGTTTAATTTGAACGGTATTATTATGTGCGGCAAACTCTTTTACCATTCTAAAACAAAATGTAAACAACAAATAACGGTAAAATTATTGCAGGTGAACGAGAGTGAAGGCATCAATAAACAAGATATATAACCTTACTTTTCTATTTCCAAAGCAGCTGCTTTTCGTTTCTCGTAAAGTTTATCATTAAGAGAACGTACACAAGCAGCACTGAGTGGCGCATAATCTCTTTCCGACATTATTTTTTATTGTCACGTTTTAAAGGTAAAAAAAAAACAATATATCGAAACCCAATGACACTGACAGTTAACGAACACACCTGAATTTATCACGTCAGCTTGTGGCGCATGGGCGCATCTATTAAATATCCAAAGATAAGCACAGATAAAGTATAAAATAGACCTGATATCGAATGATGGAACGTGCCACTTTATTCAGGGGCGAGGGGGCTCTACAGAGTTTGATTCGGTATTTCGGTCTGATAACTAAATTTTTCTATCATTTCGAATGCCGTTGCTTTTTACTTTCTCGTCCTTTACAGTTATACATATGTAGAATAATTAGCCCATTAACATACAACATTCTGTTACAAGAAATAGAAATATTGTTATCGGTTAAAATTTGTTCCCATCTTCGGTTTCTGCATTTCTTGATGTTTTGAGATTCCTGTTTTGTTTTATATTTCAGGAGTGGTTTACCGGAAGATCATGAAACTTGGTACGGGGTCTCTTGGGATCCGCGGACCACAGATTGAGAACCACTGGTCTAAGGTACAAAAAAAATGAAACGAATGTTTCGCTTTATTTTCTGTCTTCGATCGCTTTTCGAGAGGATAATAAAATAGAGGCAATAACAAGTCCGTATTCACGCACGGTATTTATTTTAACATTCAACTGACAACAATATATATATGTACAGCTTTACGTATACGTAATATCGGTGTATATACTCATTGTAATTTCTTATTTATTTTATTGCGCAAGCTACATCGACGTTTGGCTACCTGGTACGATGTATCGTTAATAAAATTTCGTTAATAACGCGAATCATTTTTGGGAACTAGTGTTACAGCCTACACCTCTCGTGTCTGTTCGAATACACAACCTTCTTATTTCACATTTAATTGCATCTTAAGTATGGATGGACACACGATTCCGTACATATGTATCGAACTCGATAGGTTATAGAAAAGAAAACGAACAGAAGCAACGGAAACCAATATCGAATAGTTTCGCTATAAAGATCGATATTTCATTTATCATTTTATTGTTGACTGTGCACCTAACAGTACTTTAATGATATATTTCATTGACACCGTACATTCGCCTTACTGATACCGACGAGAAGTAACACTATCTGCTGAACCCTCACAGAAACGTGAACAAATTCTAAATTACACGAGTCACAGTGCAAGTGTACAATTATATAATAATTTTAGTCGCAAATGAAGAGAAAAACAAAGTACGAAAGTAACAATTCCTGATTATTATCAAGAACAAATAAACATCAATTAATGTTCGTATCATTTACAATATGTCCTCCACTAGCAACATATGTAATTGATCTTAAATATGTATAACCTTAAAATCTTAAATCGATAATATCAAATAAGTAAGTAACGTGATCGTACAATTTTGGTCGCAAATATAGAAGCTTCTACGTAATTGTATTCCAAAATCAAAGTGTTACTATCGACTCTGACTTTACGTATACAAGTCGGTTTATACGGAAATCTTAATATCGAATTAATTGCGTAAATCGAGGACTTATTGTACTTGATTCTTTTAGATTACACTGGTCAACCGCTGCTGTATGGAATATTGGCTCTAGATTTTCTAAAACTTAAACTAAAAGTAGACATTTTCTAAACTTATGTAAACATTCTGAGTTAACAAGAGCATAGAATGTAAAATCATTGTTTAAAATTTGTTGACCAGTGTTATCCGAGCCAATCGATGACAGTAAACGTTGCATATAACTTATTGAGATATCGAAAAACGAAAATCCATCCCAGCGGATTATTGTCTGATATATTCGTATATTTCGTATTAGACGTAACGCGTACGAAACATACATATTATTGTGAAAGAAACATTTGTACTATTCATCGTAAAGGAGATTCTTCATGTTATACGCGGCAGGTTCTTATCTCCCAGTTATTGTCAGTTTATAGATTAAAAGACACTTCAACAATTATTTACAGCTCATCTACTATATACGAATAATCATAATATGCGAGTATAAGTAAATTACTAATCGATTAGGAGCAACATAATTATTGTCGGGTCGATCGTTTTGAGTCGATAACGGGATCTTAACAATTATTATTATTAACGATTGTGTATATATATATATATATATATATATATGTATATATATGTATATAGTATTATAATTTCGTATTAAATCACCCTTACGTTATTATAGTTTAGCACCTTCTTGATAAACAAAGAAACGGGTCTATGTGAGTGGTGTTGTCTTATTACCAACAGAATGTGCATGACTATAAATTTCTCGTTCTTATCGATAACCGATAGGACCCTATCATTGATATTACGAGTGAGTTCTACGGTTCCTTCTCGTCCAAGTTTTGGTTAGATTTTTTTTCTTTAGATATGACAGATTTGTGATCAACAATTTGTTAGAAAGTGGTAAGACCATACCCAAAAGCGCGCATACAAAATAGAGAGATCCGGGAGTACAAATAGACGTGATCCGAGCGCATCTCGCTACTTCTCTAGTTTCCGCTATTTAAACATTTCTTTTATCGAAGGAATAGATACGTATATACCCTTCACGCGACTCGCCAATTTTAACGACAAGCATCAATAATTGTTTTTTTTTCTTCTTTTTTTTTAACACTTACAATGAATTTCCATTTGTCAGCATCGATTTTTAAACAGACGTACGTTAAACAACTTCTTTTTTTCGTTTTTTTTTGTTAGAACGATTTATTGTGTAAAGTTTCTCTAAAAAATATCCTATCTTACACCGCGCGATACAAATATCGTATTAAAAAACGTAAATTACAACTTAACGTATAAAATATATTTATATTACATATATTATACACTTAACGTACGAAAATATCAGAACGAAATGCTCTCTATTCCTTCGATTCGATGCGCCAGCTCTCGATTACCATAGGCCTCGGTGAATGTGCAAGAAGTGCAGTGCAAACGTTGATCTTATTGTCGAATTCCTCGTTAATTAATTCCAATGAATTGATTCTTTTTTTTTTTTTTTATTATTATTGTCGCGTTTACTCGATCCCCGAGCACTTAAGAAATTTCTTATTCGCCTTATAGATTAGATACGCTCGTCTACGAAACCGACGAGCAGACGCTATTAATTTCCAAATAAATTTACACGTTTGATATATCGTTTTTTTTGATATGCGTTCGTCTCATCTTTCCCTTCGATCGCCAGCGTGTATTACATTCGACACGACGAATCTACCGATCGTGTGCTTGATCAATTCTCTCTGCCAATCGAGTGCTTTTTCGTGACACGATCACTCGATACCGGAAACAGTTCGCGCGGTTTTCCATCGAACTTGAATTCGAACCAATTTTTTTTCCACTATCGTTTACAAAGAACAAAGTTTCGTCAAACAAGTAATCGGTGAAACGTTAGAAGTCTGCTAAATACTAAAACCCTTGAAAAAGGGATCTTGATATGATTCACGACCGGTTGTGATCGTTAAAAATTTTTTTACAGAAATTTGTACCAATCGAAAGCGTCCGGAGAATCAATCAACGAAGTAGCACAGTGTCTTACCAGATCGAAAATAAATATAACGATTCGGGAACGTCCTTTTTTTTTTCTCACGCCCATTGGACGGCTCCTACGCTAAATCTTATACGTATCTCACATTATCTGCGATCGCTAAGCGGTAAAAGTGTCTCGTTTCTAATTTTAACGTTATCCTATTTTATTTTTTTTTTTTCTTACGATTCGCGATCTGTCGCAACGTTTTACGAACACGCATTGCAAATGCTAAGATGACGCGTTACGCGTTAAATAGTTTATACGTACACGATACATCTAGCGTTCGATATGCAAAACAAATTTTCCTTCGTTACCTGTTCTTCACTGGACTATCTTGTGAAACTTAAATAATTTTATATTTTTCTCTTTCAGATATATAAAATTTCTTTATACAATGCAGTCGAAACGAAAATAAAATCAGAGAGTGGTATTCGACGAACTCGAGATGTACCGTATACATTCACGCAAGCGAAGAAACTGCAAGTTTAACTTGAAAACACACATAATGCATTTTCGTATAGATAGAACTTCCAATTTCTTATTTATTTCTATCCGTCTCGTTCGTTCCTGCACGTTTCATTGGGAGTTATTTAATTCGCCGGAAACGCATGTAAACGTTCAACGTCTCCGTTTACGATCTTCTTTAGTTAATATTGACATATGTACGCGTCGTCAAATGATTCAGAGACTCGTGAAGCAGCAGAAAATCACTCATAAAACTGAAAAGCAATCGGTAACCTCTCACTTTCTCTAAAATGTATTTTCTATTTAAAAAATAATCATTTACGAACGAATTTGGCAATGCTACGATGAAACTGTATATCGAATAAACGTCTCGAGGGTAATTGACCTGATGTATCATTGCAGCATCCAACAAAAGCGAAGTAATGAGCGTCGAGTGTCGGATTTAAACCCCAATGAAAAGTCTAGTCGCGTTCGAATTGAACGCCTGATATCGAATAAAAAGAAAAATGCTGTTCGGTCTGTGAACCACTTAAACACATATTATTACGACGTGATCGACGATGACCATTCCTAGGTGAGATCATCGTCGTCGTCGTCGCTGGGACCGCCGGTCGGGCAACAGAGTCCCTCCGAGCCATCGCTTCTTATACAAAATAATAAAGTCTCGGCGGGTGTAACTTCGTGGGGCACGATGCCGTGAAATTCTTTTAAATCGGCCGCTGGGAACCAGGCTTTCTCGTTATCCTCGATTATCAGTATTCCAAACAGTCTAAACAATGGGTACAAAATTTAAAAAATTAAAGAAATTCTGTTAGCCGCGATGCAATGGCTTTGCCAAACAAAAAGGAGTTTACTGCTTCTCATAAAATTCTGTCACGTTAAATATTGTAAAAATATTGTTCCAACTTGTACACACACAGGGGACGACCTAACAATATGATGTTGCATTTTTACAACACGAAAAGAAGAGAAGTTTTTACCTGCAGATAGCAACGGTTGGGATCCAAAGAACGGATGCAAGAATGAGAACACCGATGAGAACCAAGGACCACGTTGGCCATTCCTGTCTCTCCGTGACGCCCTTGCTGGCGATCCAAGCTGGATAACCACTTCCGTCGACTATGATCTCCACGACAGAGGCAATTAAAATACTCAGCATAGCCAGCGGGCTGAGATACTTCCAACAAATTAGCCAATAAAGGCCTGGACGGTTGCCAGTCATCAGTTCGATATCATCGGCGAATCTGAGAACCAAAATGATAACGAGGATCGAATTAATCGCGACGATTGTCCCAGGAATTGTCAGATTTTGTACGATATTAAAAATGTACCTCTTCAGACCGTACACGTACGATACCGCGATGCACTCGAAGAAGGCGATGATCAGCAGAGGAAAGTTTCCGCTGAAGTTGTCGAACAGCACGAAGACGTAGCTACCAGCACCGTGAGCGAACGCCATCGATATAGCGCAACAGAGCAAACAAATTCCGCCTAATTTGCAAATGGAAAAAGTACCGATTAACAAAAATTTAATTACCGTTCATAATTCACCGGACATTTTGATAAAATCCACGCAATACGGGTTACCATTTATAACGAAACGATCAAATAAGCGTTAATTCGTTTTAGTGTCCGGTGTTTTATGGAGCGTATTGTAACCCCGCTGACCTGTGAGTATTTCTTTTCGCAAGTTCGGGAACAGTTTCATGTCCACGATACTCGTAACAACGCCCTCGAGGGTACCGAATTGGGAATCGATGCCCAACGTGAACAACATAAGGAAGAACAGTATGGACCAGAATTGAGCTCCGGGAAATTGATTGATTGCTTCCGTGAATATAATGAACGCCAAGCCTGTCCCCGACGCTGACTGCAATCCAATCGTGAAAAATAAGGTTCGTAAAATAAATACGTGGGACGATCTACGATGCATTTGTAAAACAAATTACTTACGTTGTCCAATTCTTTTTCGAGATCGCATTCAGGCAGCTCTGGCATGATTAAATTGTCCAACGTTCCGTTTCCTGTCGTGACGTTCAGAAGCGTACCACTGGCTGGTATTTCCATCGGTATTTTGTCCAAGTGTCCGAAAATGTTGATGAGCGTGGCGTTCCTGTCCGACAGGCACTGTTCGTAGACCATGGTGGCTTTAAATCCTGCAAACGACGTTTAAATATTTGTACGACGATTTGATTGAGAAGAGAACTCGAGATAGAGGGAGGAATAATTACCGATGATAGAGAATACGACTATCCCCGCGAACATCGAAGTGAAGCAGTTTGTGAAACTGACCATGATAGCGTCTCTGTAACAGTTGTTGTTTACGGGGTTGTATGAGGAGAACGCTATCAGACCACCGAATGCCAGACCGAGGGAAAAAAATATTTGTGTGCCCGCTTCCAACCACACCACTGGATCCGTTAATTTCCACCACTGAATGAATCATGGTATTATTACGGGAAAGTTATTTTATTGTACAGGGCTTTCCAACGAGAGCAAATCGACCAACTCAGGATTCATCAATGTTAACTGGGATGTACAGTCTAATTTATGCGCCAGAGTCGTCGAAAATATCAAATTAAATCGTAGTGGTCGTTTAACACTAAAAGTGCAGTCTAAAATCCTAAAATTGTTTACGAGACCAATACTTTGATTTTAGGCAATTGTAAACTACACAACTTAAAAGTTGTAGTAGTTACTTTTGCGACCACATTAAAATTTATTTTCCTTAACATTTCAACTTGAGAATTAATTGTTTCAGTTCCACTGTTAAAAGTTCTGTCACCCATATATGGTCAATAGTTAAATACCATCTTTTGCAGTATTCATTTGATTTAAATTTAAAGTTCTATCGATATCGTTGGAAAATCCTGAACGAAAGCTCGCGTTAGCGAAGCAAGCCGTACCTTTGGAGTGAACAGATGACGTAGACCGTCGGACATTCCCTTCAAAGTGACGCCGCGGAAGAAGAAAATGATCAGAACGATATACGGAAATGTGGCAGTCACGTACACGACCTATAAACGACATTTAAATTTACAAAGCTGATTAAGAATTGAGTCGAAGATTGAGTCTTGATGCAATCGTAAAAACGTGCAATGAACAATGAACGCGTTAATGGAATACCTTCCCTGAAGACGCGATTCCCTTGATCATGCACATGTAAACGAGAATCCACGCGATCACCAGTGCCAAGGCAATCTTCCAATTGAACGCTTCTGGAGTATCGATGTCTTTGGAGATCATCAATGTTGTTCGATACCAGAAGTATTGAGTGGGACTACTGACCTGCAAAACGAGCGCCATTCGCGGTGTAATCGTTCTTATTAACCCTTAATCACGCCAGTCAGCAGTTATATTTCTCTTTATAATTTCGAAGCAATTTGATTTACCAAATTCAGTCGATCGAGTTAATTTTTAAATTTGTAAGCGAACTAGTTTAATTTTTATACTATCGTAGAAAGGAGGAATATCAGTATTTTTACAGTAAAAAAAAATTACGATGATAATTTTGTTGAATTATCGATCTTACCACGCACTCTGGCTCTGACGAATACGATCCATTTTGAAAGTATACGTTGGGGCACTCTGCCCACGGTAGCTGCGATTGAAAACTCTAGAAACGATAGTTATTTAGTACGTTCGATGTATGACGAATACAAAATGACGATAAATAATCTGACTACTCACTTGAACGAAGTAAAAGAGGCACCAAGCGATAATAGTGTTGTAATATAGAGCTACGTTGAAGGAAACTACGGCACTACTTAGTCCTATACCACCCATATATGGAGAAACCTTCGACAGAAATTGTTTGTAAAAATGTTCGTAAGTTTGCTTCTACAATGTTGTATACGTTGTGCAACATTTACCTGATTCCACACACCGATAGCACCCTTTCGTAATCTCTGGCCAATTGCCAGTTCCAAATAAAATATGGGAATACCCTCGATTGCCAGCATCACGAAGTACGGAATTAAAAATGCACCTGTTCTCGAAGTCATATAAAATTCAAATATAGTTATTTCTTCCACAATGTTGATTTTGTATTAATATATTAGTATGTGATATTTTGGAAAGCATTTACAAATTTATATAAAATTATATAATATTACGGTGTTTTAAAAAATACTGTGTATTTCAAAATTTTTATTTAATGGACGATATTAAGTACGACGATCTGTCTTTGTCTTCGGTCATTGTTCTGAAAGGAATTCTTCTGTAATACTATACTGGTTTCTTGGACGAACAAAAGAACATTGCTTATTCTTGTTTGACTACACTAAATCTATATTATACTCTGACTGAATGATAGTTCAAATTATAGAACTATATTTTCGGTTCCAATAAAAATAAACAAAGTACACAATTAATTAGAATCTCCTATTAAAATTTTTCTCAGGCAAGAATTACCAAAATTGCGCAATATTTTCTGAGACTTCCCAATACACGAATAAAATTGTTAACATTAATTTCACTTCTGTTTCAGATTCCTTCCGGTAAACGTGCAAACCTACCTCCGCCATTCTTTTGAGCAAGATATGGAAATCTCCACACATTTCCCAGGCCCACGGCGTATCCGACGGTCGCCAATAGAAAAGTAAGCTTACTGTCCCAATTTTCCCGTTCGTCCTCCCCTGCTTCCGGTCGGAAAATTGTTTTCCCTTCGTCACTGCCGAGCTTACTAGTCTCACCCCCGTTTCCCGTTTTCTTCTGGAATAGAACGCAATATCCGGTACCAAGCAGTTTCTTTGTAAATTACGTGTACTCGCGCTACAATGAATTTCTGTCTTTCGACCAAGTTGAGTTATAAAGGATACGTTAACAGAATTAGAAGTAGAAGCTTCAGCTTTTAAAATTACTTCGAAAAGATCAGTGTAAAATTAGTGTGAAGTTATGATAGTCCAAACATTGTTAACGTTTAAGTATCCTGGTACTTATGGCAGCGTGCATACTTTTCTAAATTTTTCATATAAATTTTGAGATACGGAAAAAAGGCAAAATTTACGATTTAATTATAACTCGATTCGATTTCGTAAAATTTAAACTTGAAGGATAATTAAATTATACCGGATTAAGCTTTTTCGATCGATAAATTTTAGTAAATTTACCTTCATGTTAGGACTAGAGTCTTCAAAGGCTGCGTTCGTGGCACCATAATTGACAGTGGTGACATTCTTCCTGCTCTCCGCCACCAGTCTGCCCCTCATTTCTTTCATTTCGAGTTTGTCCACGCTTTTTTGGGGCTTTAAGTCGCGAGAGCTTTGCCGGCGGACGAGATGGGCTGTATTCGCCATTCTTAGTTTCTATCGTACTACCACGGTTATTGTTTTCTTCGCGAGGATCAAACGGAATTACCACACGCGCCTATGGACTCCATCCTGCAGGGAAACGTTCTTGTCGCGATTATCCATCGTTGTAATCGTGGTAAAATGTATGATTTTAACAAGGAAATCTTGCAATCGATAGATTTCGTCAAAACTAGCTACGAAGTTTAGGTGAATAGGTGACATTTTCATTTTTTTATTTAAAGCAACGCTTATTCAAACAATTATTGAAACGTTTTAACAAAACATCAACATTGTATTTATTATTTTTAACTGGGGCGTACGATAAATTGCAAACCATTTAACGACTCGAGACCAGAGAAGGTAATTAAATAATACGAGCCCCCTATAAACGACCTTTTAATATATGGAGTAATTAAGTTTCAAACTGACGTACCCGTTTCGTTGCATACTTAAATCGCATTAAATCACAGTTGCGTATAATGAGAGTTGAAATTAGTTCGATCGTGTGGGCAGGAAACTAAATTTCAGCACTTCGCTTTTATAACATTTTCGTCTATTTACTCGTTTCCATAAAAGTTACGTGAAAGAAAAGAAAAACAAAGCTTCCAAAAATTAATTTTTAAAGAAACGATCTTTATTTTATTTCTATTCTCAGTTTCCGTTATCAGGCTCTTTTCTTACTCTGATAAAACACTTCGAGATATCAGAATCACAGCTTTAAGCTCAGTTGCATGCAATCGGTACGTTACACTCGTAACTCCTACCCCTTTCACGTGCGCAGTGACTGAAGTTTTCTCCATTTAGAAAATGAATTAGAGAACGGATTTACTATGATCCGTAATTGGAACTTTACAATTTTTAATAAATAGTATCGTTACAAAATTCTTTCTTTTTTATAGCAGACGTATACATTTAAGCAACGAATTATTCAAAATAAATACGATTTCGAGGAATTTATCGAAAAATGTACAGAATCTTAATACGCGAGAATTCGTAATATATAGACTGCGGATCTTCATGCAAATTCACATTTTTATTAATAGAATTAATGAAACGGAAGCTTCGCAGAGGGCTGTCTCAACCCCTAAATATAATTCGTATCTTACTTTAAGTATTTCTTATATTTCTGCATATTAAATGCATTCTGTAGTTTTTTGAGGATTAAAATTTCCCATAAACGCATAAACATCCGCAGTCTGGTAATAAACAATCGGTGATAAAGCACTGTTGAACACTCGACAGAAACGTTTTCACAATTTTGCTCAAAGGACGCGACACCGACGCTTTTTTTCGTCGATAGAACAGGAAGGCGAGCGAGATGTTTGCATTTCGGCTTTACTACGGCCCTGACCTCGTATTTGAGATTTCTCGAGAGCAAATCACGGAATCGTACGCTATTCTGCAAACGTGATCGTGTCATCGTGTTGGATTCCAAGAGAACTTACAACACTTTATTTTCTTAAGAAAACTCGTACGACTTGTGTGTTAGGTCGACCAAGTATTAGACTCTTTTTGTAGATTCTTCAATATTGCAAGATTTTATATACTATTGCTGGGGATAGGTAGAGGGACGATGGTCAAGGCGAGGTTCAGGACGAGTAAGGATTAGAAATCGTGATTAGGATGTGGTCATCCAACAATCGAGACTGTTTACTTACGTTGTAAACCATCTAATTACCGAACATTGTACCGATTTCATGAATGAAACATTGTTCGATAACGAAACACACGTTACGAGAATTTCTATCTGCACGCAACGTCTGCGCTGAAATTTAAACGACCGGTGAACGTCGATTCAATATCGGATGAAACATGTTGGGCGGCAATTTAACACGAGCGACGTGCACTGTACTAGTTTTCCCATTGACGTCACAGGTGCACCAACGAAACGACTAGTTTTCATTTTACGTGGCTCTCACGAGGAAACGAAACGTCACAAAAAAGGATATCTCGCGAACGCGTACGGAATTTTGCTCTTTGAATTATTTTTCGAGGAGATCCGACGTTGTTGCGCCCGATGGGTTCCGGGGGAATTCAAACAACGAAGTCAAAGTGACATCGTTCGCGCCAAACGTTCGCGAATGAAAACGATGTCAAGTGATTTTCGTACGAACGTAGAATCGAGCTTGGATGTGGAAGAAGACGGATTTATTTTTTTTTTGTCACGAAGTATCGTCGCGAATTCGCCACTGACCTGCTGGGATGAGACGAAGAAACACGCGAGGGCCCTCCTTATGGTACGAGGAGCAGTTATCTACTGTGGCACCCTCTACTAGGATGAAAACTTTTGAAATCACGATATCTGACGGAATCAATAGCGGGCGCCGGCGCCCCAATGCCTCCGTGTCCTACAGACCGGAATATGCGTGAACCATTTTTGTCGAGAGATTGGTCGATGATCCGCGAATCGAGCGCAGGGAACTATGGAAAATAACTTATACCGTTCCAATAATACCATACCCCCGATCCAGGGGTGGGAAAACACGAATATAATAATACAATCGCGTGTCTTACGGTCATTGAATCTCGAATACGTTTCATTGATAATTGAATGCTCCTCGTAAATCCGCAGGTGCTTCTACAGAGTGTCCAGTAAATTTACGATCTAACCGTGCCCAATAGAGTAGAGCTACCAACATCGTATTAAGACATTCTAAGTTATTAGTTCATATTTTTATTAATAGAATTAATGAAATGGTAGCTTTCTAGAGGGTAATTTCAACCCCTATATTTCGTGTCTTGCTCCAAGTATTTCTCGTACAGGGTGGTCGGCCGATCCCTGGGAAAAAATTTGAATGGGGGATTCTAGAGGCCAAAATAAGACGAAAATCAAGAATACCAATTTGTTGATCGAGGCTTCGTTAAAAAGTTATTAACAATTAAATTCAAAAATTCCAAATCGTTCTGGAAAAATTATTTTCGGTTGCAGGAGTCAATTACAATCATTTTTGGTGAATACAAATACCTCCGAAATCCTGCACATTTTCGAGAAAAGAATTCGAGAAGGTATGAAATTTTTCGACGGAAAAAAAAATTTCAAATCATTCTGGAAAAAATATTCTCGGATGCAGGAGTCAATTACAATCATTTTTTGTGAATACGCATACCCCCGAAATCCTACCCACTTTCTAGAAAAAAATTCGAGAAGGTGTGAAATTTTTCGACTAAAAAAAAAATTTCAAATCGTTCTGGAAAAATTATTTTCGGTTGCGGGGGTCAATTGCAATCATTTTTGGTGAATAGACATATCCCCGAAATCCTGCGTGATTTCGAGAAAAAAATTCAGGAAGGTGGACTTTGTCGACAAAATTAAAAAGTTTCAAAAAATAGTGCTTGTGTCCTTGGAATTCACTTCTCGTCGAACCTCTCTTTTGAAAAGCATGTCATCCATGTAACTGACTCAGCCTTTAAAACTCTTGACTTTATCAATAGGTTTGCCGGGGGTTTTTAGGGATTTTAATACATTAAGATACCTGTATTATACTTTGGTTAGTTGGTATTTGGAATAGATAGCACAGAAATAATATTATAAATGAACGTGAGACTGAGCTTTTAAAAACAGAAAATTAATAATAATATTTACACTCACAGATTCCCGCGCGTCATTATCGTCTAAAAAATCTGCGATCTCGAAAGGCAAATATTCTTTGTTTGTCTTTAATTTTCGAGTTCAAACTGCATACAAAATATTTGTTATATCGTCAAAATTGGGGGAGATATTTGGATAGCTTTGTTTAGGCGGAACACCCTATATATAGAATACATAGTGATTGTTAATTTCACATATTTGATATAACACTATTACACGATTACACGATTTAGAATTTTATCCGTGGATACAATTTGAAATTACATGCAAGTTCAATATGGAGGTTCAAGCAGAAGCATTTGACCTTTATGAAAACTAAATCGATAGCAACTAACATATATTCTTACTTTCTATATATAGAGGAACGTGTTTGAACGTGGGTGACAGAATAAAAAATTGAAAATTATATAACAATCAATTTCTTTCTTATATCAGGGTTATGCGTGTTGTAGGAAGGGAACATTCTTCAATAAATGCTTACTTCCGTCAATTAACATCATATTTATATTATGGATGCCTGATATGAAGAAGATAAACATCGACGACAGTAATGTAATCATCGTTAATAATATTTCGTGCTAACGCTCGTCTCAATTAAGCAACGTGCTTTTGTGACGACGAACAATGCAAAGCTTTCGTATTTCCAAGCGTAAAATTCATCGCAAGGGTGCTTTGATCTGTCGCGTAAATAATTTAAAGAATTCATATGCGATATTACATGTTATTAATTTAAATCTCGTCTCTCTGTATTCATATCTCTTCTATTTGACGAAGACAAATTTTGTGTCGACAATTCTGTAGTATAAATAAAATGCTTTGCAGTTTTAATTAACTTTTCTATTTAATAATGCTTAATTAGAAACCGTTAATTATCTGTTCGCGATAGGGATATGGCAGTGTATTGTCGTCAATGGTGGACAAAAGAGGTTATCCTCGTTTCAGTAAATAAATCAGCCTTTGGTCAGACAAATAGAATAAAGTATAAATAACATTCGTGTCAGTTTATGTAATACTTTGAAACAGTGGTTCTTAATTTCTTTTTTTTAACGGACACCATTTTGTAGATCGATAAACATGGAGTCCAAAATATAGAGGAATTTTTTAATTACAGGGAAATAACAACGAAGGACTCAACGATCCAAAGATTTTTATTCGATGTATTTTTATATACAAATTCTTTTGTTTTAAAAAAATTTATTTCGTATAAAATTCACATTATTTAAATTGATATACAAAACTTCTCAGGAGATATTGTCTTTAATGAAGAACTGTGTGAAGGCGAATATTTCTGTAATAAATAATACAAATTAATGATAAAATTGGTAATTAATTAAAATGCCAATGAAAGATAAGGACATACGATCGATCCGTGCTCTCCTGAATCTGTCCTCAGCGAAAGACTTAATCAAACTTTCTATCATTTCCTCGGACTTATGATCAAATTGACTGATACCCTTATTTATTTGGAGATATCTAAAGATTGGATAAGATAATAAAAATTGTTAAAGAAATGAACAGTTCTAATGTCTCTGATGTAATTGTATTTGAAGGAATGAAATAATTGTATTACAGTTCGTGATAAAAATTAAAAGATTCAATAGCCCATTCCAATAACAAGTTCAGTCTTGGTCTTTCGGGAGTACCATCGACCAGTTCTTTTATCGCGACATCATCTAACGACACCTTACTTCGAGCATCTTCCAAATTTTTTAAACGGGATTTTAGCTCCTAAAATAATATTACAGCCGATAACACGATCTCAAAATTCTCACAGACGATCAACTCAATTTTCATATATTTAAACAAAAAACTACAAGTTCAAGTCTTAGTTTCATGAAATTGATCGATGAAGAACCAATTACAACCGATAAAATGAATAAAAAGCGAATGCAAATGTTTCAAGAAATGGTCTTATTTACTTGAGTGATATTATTGAAGGGCTTTAAAATATCCAAAAGAACTAGTAGTTCTCCGTCGATTCCCATAAGGATTTTATAGATCAATCTTTCACGTAGTTCGTCTATCTTATAGAGATCTCCGTCACGAACATCTTCACTGTAACATAACGACGCCTGGTGGCAGAAAACTAAACATATTCGTAAACAGTGGACAGCCAAGTCCACAAATCTGATCACTGATCTCAATATGAATATTCAGCGAAGTCACACTTCGATTCGAAGTGCAGCAAACCCATCACTATCTACGGACTACGGTTGGAAAACCACCTGTATCTGTGACAAAGTACGTAACATTACCTTACAATTAGTTGGAGTTGTTGTGATTGATTCTTCGTGGCATACAAGGGCCGCCTGGCTTCTTTAGATAACTCTTTCCATTTGTAATCAACTTTCCTCAATTGTGAGAAATAATTGATTAAACATTTCTGTAGCTCCATTGCTATATCGTTTATAGGTTATCCTAAAACAACACTCGCGCGATACGTTTTTCAGTATACGTACACTAGAGTACACTAGTTAACATAAATATGTGGCCGCCAGTCGGATGCCCCTGGTGGACAGACAGCGAATTAATGGGGTTTTCCCAAAATCGAGTGATCGCTCTAGCTACAATAAGGTAGCGGGGACAACGCGCGCGGAAGAGTGCGAGGAGACACGTTGTTGATTTACGTTTAGTTACATTTGTTAACACCTTTGAGAAAGAAAGGAATATATACCAAATATTCATCCACCTCGTCCTGAACATTATTATGTGTATAGCCGTAGACGCTATAAATATATGGGTTTGACGGTATGGAAAATCATGTGACGTAGTCCCGCCATAAATTGAATTGCATGTTGGGTAATATCCACGCCTACTTGATTATTGGAAGGTTGGAGGAAATAATTCTAACTCACGATTGACAAGGAAAACAACAAATATACTACATTTCCAAGCGACGTGGCCCAATCTGACTGCCATACCGACCTGAAAATTCGGAGGTGATTTTAGCGTCCTCTTCACATAGATGGCGGTCAGTTGAGAAACTATTCACTGAATTAGTATCGATAGGCAAACAGCTGTAGAGTCGCGTAAATCTATGTGAGTGACTATGGAAGAGATTAAAATTCATTTCTGAAT
The DNA here is from genome assembly GCF_013123115.1 of Colletes gigas. Lineage (NCBI taxonomy): Eukaryota > Metazoa > Arthropoda > Insecta > Hymenoptera > Colletidae > Colletes > Colletes gigas. Next base: position 3,001,732 of record NW_025106637.1, read on the forward strand.
CTGTTGGTAACGTTGCGAATGACACGAAAATGGTAATGGGGTCCCGGGATCCCAGAGAAACGGGCCGAAAAAATACATTAGGTGAAAGGTCTACTCGTATACCTCGTCTGTGGTATTTCATTTGGTTTGGTGTTACATATTTTGCATCGATTTGTCTTCCAAAGGAAGTGTGGTTAGTGGTAAAGAAGGCGGAAGGACACGATAACGCGGTGCTGCTCTGCGCACGCAGCCTTAGGGCGAGTTTACACATAAGCTCATGAATCTCGCTCATGAAGCGAGACAGCGAATTCAATCTAAGTGTACTTAAATTAGAATGGAAATGGGCAGGAAGAATATCATATTCGAAATAAATATAGAAGAGAAATATGAAGTATTTATTTATCTAAAAAATAATATTTGCAATAATATAACGTATTGCTTTAACATAATATCAATGTTCATTGGAGTCTATATTTTCTTGTATTTAATATAATCGAACATTTGTAATGTACTTTAAGTACATTAATCACATTTATGAACATCGGTTACGGTAATATTTAATTTAATATCTACAGTTTTATCGGTCCACCTTGACCTGCAATGAAATTTCTTCGATTATGCGAGTATGACTACCACGACTTATGGAAAGGACGTTAATTTTTAAATCGTAGATACCTTGGAACCTTCGATCTTAAACATAAGTTTACAATACGTCTGGTTTCTTCGGTTTACAATAAAACAACAGCATGATTCATAGTTATAAAAGTTTGTTTATTGAAAATCATTTTTCTTTGCATTATTACCGTTTCAATATTAAAGGTGCTATTACGATACTCTAAAGAAATAACCTTGTAGCAAAACTCTTTTTATAGTAGCTCGTTTTAATGTTATTTGAAAACTATTTTCTAATATATGTACATGTATACAGGTAATTCCAATCGACTGGGAAAAGCTTTAGCTCTAAAACGAGAGATACAACAAGATGTCATAAGGTAAAAGTAAACGGCATCAAATGATGCGCAAACTGAATAAATATTTTTTATCATTTTTCCATGCTTTCTTCCTTGAAAAGGTGAAATGTAAAAATGGTACAAAATGTTGTTCTTTGTTCCTAGAAATCTGAAAAAAATGAAAGAAAAGGAGGAACATTGGAAAGAGTACGTCAGCCCTGGCACGATTCAGTCGTGCTACTTCGTCTCCACGGGGGCAGTTCGGCGACGATACCCGAACGAGCTCTTCGACGAGGCGGCAAGATGCGCACGCAACCGTCAGTATCCCTTGCGCGTTCGGTAGGGTTCGGTAACGGTCGGAGAACGTTCGGCCGGTTCGTTCGGTCGAACCGCGAGAGCACAGTATACCGCTGACTGACAACCCTCTCGCGTGCAATGTCTCGCCGCGGCTAGTTGAAACCGAGACATTCCCTGTCTCTTCGTTTTTTCCCCCTTTCTGCCTTGGTTTCGTCCGAGTAACAAAACAGTGCCAAAAATATCGGATAGAACGTCTTAAACGTTCGCACCTGCCGACACGTATCGACGTTTCGCGGCTAGCAGTGTGTGACACGTCGAACCGTTTAAGCCGCGTCCCTGTCTCTCGGTTTGTCTACCCCTCTCCCTCTGTCCCTTTCATTTGTTTTCTCTGATCCGGGAAACATGGATGAGGTGAACGGAAAGATGCGGAGCAAGCACGAGGACGTAGATACTGCGTCCCTCGGCGCGGACATTCTGAATCCGTTCGTGCACCGTCTGGAACTCGACACAACCTATGACAAGCTCAAGGTCAGTAGCTCTCGAAATCTTCTTGCACACGAAAATCTCCCTCGGGATCGATGTTTACGCGGCCGAGTATTTAAGGGTAGTCAGAGGGCGGTGTGGACGGGCGATAGGGGGATTTGACTCGTTCGAAAAAGGGCAGACACGCCCGTACGAATGAACTTGAGCACTGTTTTAGAAATATAGAACGGTTTTTGGCGATGTAACACTTTCTTTAGTGTCGTTTAGAGTTGCGTTGCCGAAATAGGCTTCGAGCGGAAGACACTAGAACCTTTTAAGCTAGATGCACATTCGGTGCAGACTGATACAGTGCAGCAAGGAATTTTGTAAACAATTCGAAACAGTCGCATGCTACTATGAAAGTCGATGTTCGGACGAGCGTTATCGCACAGTTTTGCGCCATTGTTTTGTACAACATAATTGGCCGACGCTTTCACGTTGATAATCATTAAGTCTATATCGCTAATATAGAACAGTGGACGAAAACAAAACATTTTGCGTAATATTTCTATTCTCAATAGAAACGTAATGGACTGCCTTGACGTAATTATACGCGATACGTGATACAATTTTACCTAATGCACACCAATTTGAAGTGACGTAAATAATTTATCGATAACGATAGTTTCACTGCCAGAAGTTCGCACTACCATTTGCGGTTTTTAAAATGTAAATAAGCGTAACTTGATTTATTCCGTTTGTCGTAATTTTTTATTCACCTTAAACAAACTGGTATTCCAAATATGTTGCATTTCCTCTACTCGATGTAGGCGGAAACGTCGTCGGAAGGTTATCGAATAATTACATAAAACGAATGTACGAAATCACCGAACAGCAGAAGGCGTGTTTATATCACTCATACGCAAATAATACACACTGTCTACCACGTGGTTCATAAGCGATTGAATCAACGATTTCATCGATCTCGTTCCCTAGCCAAAAGCATTAATAGTTCTTTGTGTTCGTCGAGCGTATATAGAAGGAGGGTAGCGTCAAAATATTTTTTTTTTTTTCCTCCGGACACGTGCGTCGATCAATGCATACGCGTATCGTTCTGTAGACGTTCGTGCGATCGCATGACTTAACTCGACGGTTCGAAATGCATCTTTTGAACAGAAACACAAAAGCACAGGGTACACGCGCGCATCACTTGGTTTTACAATACCATATCCGCGTTCAGTCTCGACCAATAGAGATCGCAAGATGGTAAAGTTAAAAGATATTATTCTCTTTTAGCTTTGTTCTTCCAGCCATGTTTCTTGCTTATCAGCTTATTTATATCTTGTATTCTATGCAGACAGTTCTATTAGTAACAGAAGTTTTGCTCGAGGAAATTTAATATATATATATATATCAATTTAATTATTTAAAACTCATCTATATAGGTATATACATATATAGATAATATACATGCATAAAATTTAGTTTTATGTATGTTTTAAAGTTTTAAGAGTTTTATATAATTTTATATATATATATATATCAATTTAATTATTTAAAACTCATCTATATAGGTATATACATATATAGATAATATACATGCATAAAATTTAGTTTTATGTATGTTTTAGGGTTTTAAGAGTTTTAAATAATTAAATTTTTATCTAAACTGCGATCTTTTAGTTTTCATAATAATATATATATATATATGTGTGTGTGTATATATATGTTATTGTATTATGCAAGAGTATTACACGTTTGAAACTTTCTATTATTAAGTTACCGGTGACATATATTATCTCGCATTCTATATTCATACCGTATAAGTATAATATAATAAAAAAAAATTAAGACAATGTTCTGGGTAACGAAACATGTTCTGTAACAAAAATATTGTTTGAAAACTTCGCACGAAGTATATGTGATTACGGATGAATCATAGCAGTTTCGAACATTTCTTACATTCACGTTGACATACTTATCTTTTTTGATCACAAACACAGACCATTATAAGTATTTGGAAATACTGTAAAAAGAATGTTATATTATTGTGAAATTGAATAAAAAATAATTGCTAGTTCGAGGAAAGAAATTAGCCAGAGGAGACGTTAACGAACTTTTCATCGTTGATTAGAATAAAATGTCAGACCGTGAACGTAAATAGGGAATAAAATAATGCAAAATTAAAGGAAGGTTTGACGATCTTTTATAGCGATTTTTATGTGTTATACGAAAGGGCAACGCATCTAAGCAATACATATTGAATTTCGAAGCCTCTAGTTCACGTTTCGGTTAGAAAGGAAATCTCTTTAACTATTACGAAAGTATCTCGCGATGGCATGTTGAATCCTATTCGTGATACACCTCTGGGTATTTACAGTTACATACTTTCACAGAGTAGCTTCTTTTTTTATAAAAGTCGATACATAACTAGTGTCTAATATGAGGTATAACAAATTAGTATTCACTGGAACACTCGTTAGGACTATGTAGCAGAGAGAAAATTAATTTTGTGCAAATTAGAATCAACAAATCCATGAATTACTGCACATTTACGTTTAACTGGAAACTCTTATTAATTTCGAAAAAAGAAATTGGTAGGTCGTGGGATTTTCGAGGATATAACAAACAGAATGTTCATCTTTCGTTCGAAAAAATAATTAACATACGTTTGCATATGGAAACGAGTTAAATATTTGTTCATACGCAAATGAACATGTGTTATTTTAAGTTTCGATAGTATCGTTGAATGGTGTGATATTATGTACCAAGCTAGTTTGTTTTATTAATATTGCACACAGGAAGAAAAACAAAATGCAAACTAAACGTGTATATTCAGGTACAAAAGTATTAAAAAATAATACTACTTGGAATTTAGAGGTAGACTTTAAAAAGTTGACGAATTATTGAAATATTTAAGATATTTCTAGCTTCGTACAAACTTATGATGTATCGACAGTCGTATACGTAAGTTTTTACGAGCTCTGCAAAAAAGAAAAAATGTTCTAATCTCGACGCGAAGAAAATACACCTTGGGCTATGTGAAACGACTAGAAAAACAATTCCCGCCAATTTTCACTGAAGAGCAAGTCTGTCGCCTCTACGAAATGTGGGTCATAAATGCATAGAGAGCCTACTTTGCGGAACCGTACACTCTACAAAGATTAAAATAGAAATAAAAAACAATTTCAAGATTTTACAGACAGAAATACTAATAAAAACATTCTGATGGTTCACAAGACAACAGTTTAACCAGAATCACGCGCTAGGTAATAACAAGTAATTTATTTAAATCTAGTAAAATATGCGTGCAAATGAAATTTTAATTTTAATGAATAGGAGGATCGTATTTCGTAATAGGAACCCATTTTTTCCAGGATTAGTATCCATTTTATTTATCAACGTTTCCATAGTTTGTTGGCCCCGTTTAGCAGATAAACTAAAAATTATTAAAGAATATCACTTTAACACAAACTCTAACGTGAAATAGAATTTATTATCAGACACTTGTACGCTACGGCGATAAGTTTGGAAAACTCTGACACACTTGAAACGTTTCGAGCGAATTTACGCGTTTGAATTTTTTAATAACACGGAAAGGATCCTTGAGTGTTCCGAAAGCGTCGACGTATTTACGTAAATATTTTTCCCCCCGCGACTTTTTAATGATTTTTACGTGCAAGCGTTAATATGTGCGGGGCACTTCTGGTTAATGCACGGGTATTCGAAAATTCTCACGTTTATGTCACGCGCGCCTTGCTCTCCTTCCTGGTCCTGAAGAGCCTTGACACAATTTCAGACCGTCAGCCCGAGAGTAGCTCCGATGTTCGTTAATTCGCGTAATATGTATATTGTTTGTACGAGCGAAACGAAATTCGTGATTCGTTGATTCCCGAGTTTCACCACGTGCAGCATATATGTATCACGTACCATTGACGGTGCTCAATGAACGACCGTGGATTTTTATAGATATCTCGCGCGACCTTGAAGAGTTCATTGTAAGTTTACCAACGAAAAGTTACGTACGTCTGCACACTGTTTTGGAATATTAATCGGAACCTTAACGAGCACAGCACGCGATCAGTCGTGGCTATCTGTTCCATCGGAACGTTTCGCAATATTTTGGCTGCCGCGAAGGACCTCGTAAAATCATTTGGCCTCGATTTAAACGTGTTGCTTTTTAACGAACTGGAAACTACGAGTTGATAGTACGATTAAGATTTATATCAAATCCGTGTAAAGCTAGGATCGTAAGCTATCTTGGATGTTTATAATCTTCGAAAATTAACTCCTATCTAGGTCTTCTTAATGTTATCTTCGATTTTAAGTTGCACATAGTTACAATCCAACGTTTACAACAGATAATGTTAGTAAAGCTTGCGACGATTATCAGTTGTTAATGTAACGACAGATATTATAATTTTGGACGTTATTTAGGAAGACAGAGTTACATGAGCATTTGAGTTAAGACTTTTGAGGAAATTGTAAAAGATAAACATCGATATTTCTCACCTCCAAACTAGGCATACAGTATCCTCGATTGTTAGTCGTTCACTTTCTCCTATAAAACCGTCTTTTGCTAGCGAGAGAAAGGGACGTAGAATAGGTTCTAAGAACAGTGTCTTTAAATGAGTCGGCTTGGCAGTTTCGTATCTTTTTAACGACCTTTCTAAGTGCTCTGCACGTTGAGTCGTCTCGTAAAGAGGACAAGAGTCCCTCGTCGTTTTCGCGCCAAAAAGCGAACGAGAAACCAAACACATAAACCGAGGCATCGATCGTTTAAAGAATTTCGCCATTGTGTCTTCGGTTTATCGCGTAGAACGCGAATAAATGAAAGCGGAGTAGAAAAGACCACCACGTTAGGCTACTTTCAAATGACCTACATGGAATCATTTTATATCTTGTAAAACTTGGTTATTCGTGCATATCGCGCGAGCAGAGAATCTTATTAACTTTAAATAAATTATTACAGAGATACTTAAACGTAATTAGGTGTTCGTACAATTACACAGGGAGGTCGGCCATCCCTGGGAGAAACTTTAATGGGAGATTTTAGAGACAAAAATAAGACGAAATTCAAGAATACCAATTTGTTGATGGAGGCTTCGTTAAAAAGTTATTAACAATTAAATTCAAAAATTTCAAATCGTTCTGGAAAAATTATTTTCGGTTGAGGGGGTCAATTACAATCATTTTTGGTGAATACACATACCTTCGAATTCCTTCGCAATTTCGAAAAAAAAATTCAGGAAGGTGGACTTTGTCGACAAAATTAAAAAGTTTCAAATCGTTTTGGAAAAATTATTTTTGGCTGAGGGGGTTAATTACAATCATTTTTGGTGAATAGACATACCCTCGAAATCCTTTGCAATTTCGAGAAAAAAATTCAGGAAGGTGGACTTTGCCGACAAAATTAAAAAGTTTCAAATCGTTTTGGAAAAATTATTTTTGGTTGGAGGGGTCGATTACAATAATTTTTGGTCAATAGACATACGTCCGAAATCCTACCCATTTTCTAGAAAAAAATTCGAGAAAGTATGAAAATCGACGAAATTAACAAATTTCAAATCGTTCTAGAAAAATTATTTTTGGTTTAGGGGGTCAATTACAATCATTTTTGGTGAATACACATACCCCCGAATTCCTACGTGCTTTCGAGAAAAAAATTCTTTACCGAAAATATACTGTATGGTCTATAACTTTTTAATGAAGTCTCACTCAACAAATTAGTATCCTTGATTTTCGTCCTATTTTGGCCCCTAGAAGCTCCCATTAAAATTTTTCCCAGGGGTAGTTGAACACTCTGTATGAATTTGGCAAAATACAACTATAATTCCAAAACTCCAATACTATATTTTAATTATAATAAAAAATAAGTCTTTTAAATTCTATACATTCCTCAATTATTTTACTCAAAATGGTACCGTTCTCATAGAAATTTCGCCCACTGCAAGCGACACGTGTACGCGTCGTTTTTAATAGTATGCTCTGAACCTGCATAGACTTCTTTTGAACGAAAGAGGAAGAAAAACGCGTACGTGACATTGAGAACGAAGTGTAAACATCGTGTCTCGCGCAAATGACGCTAATACGAATTGTTGTATCGCCGTAAAAAAAGTGTGTACAGAAATGTTAATCTAATCGTGGAAAAACTGTCGCAACTATTGAAAGGATTACTCGGTCGCGGCCTCGATCTTGAAAGTTATGTAAATACGCGCGCTCGTATCTGGCGTACGCTGCAAAATGGAGTTAACAGGTGATGTAGCCTAACGGAACGAATGAACGGTACTCGTTTCTCCCTTTTCTTCTCCTTCTTCTCGCTCATACGTCTTCCCGCACGTTTCCTTTCCTCTTCTCTGCAGCCATCGACCGACAGCATCCTAAATCCACTCCATTCCCCCGTAACCTTGGCCAACTAAAGAAAAAAGCAGTTCCTGCTGCGAACAAGAGAAAGGTGGTTCGTTCAATGAACTCGCCTCAATGTATCGCGTTAAAACTCTACGCTGTTTTCTATTCGATCCACGTGTATGGAATTTGTAAACAAACATGTTGAACATACGCGATTACCTTTAAAAAAAAAACACAATTAGTTTCGTTGTAAATTTTTGGTACAAAGTGCAACGTAACGTGGATTTAAATTAAACGTATCGAAAAATTTCTAATTTCGTTCGATCGAACGTGACGATCAATTTTATAGATATAACCTGACACGACCGTCTGGTGCTTAATCATTGTATTTTTTATAATGTTTCTACACGCCGTCCTACTTGCACGTTTTTTTTGTACACAGGGCGATTCTAGAAACTGGGACAAGCTGAGACGGGCAATAAATCTTTTTCTCAGCGAAGGTGCAAAAAATTGACAGTGGAGAAACGCGAATCCTGCAACGAGGGCTGTCTTTTGACAATATGATTTATCTGTTTTTCAAACGTAATACTTTACGAGATCATGTCGTGTTTTATATTAAGGCATTTAAGCAATTTATCATTGCAGTGTAGTTATTCTTCTTTTATTATTACATTCAAAGAAAAAAATTCACGGGGGGAACTGAATTTTAGGTAGAAAGTGTAAATAATCCTTTGAATAGAGATGTTTCGTATATTACTAGTCAGGAATTGTTCGTCGAGTGTCTTACGCCGATTAGGTAATGAGATCTTTTACATCCGATACATTTGTAATAGTATAATCGAGTAAAATACATTATTGTTCTCGAAATAGCTCAACATCCGCGGTTTATTGCGCAACCATAGATCGTGTCGTTTATGATTACACTTTTATTTCGAAGCATCTTAATCTGCTGATTATCAGTCTTCGTCGATATAATTTTTCTGCTTAAGATTGTTAATAACGAAGTCGATAGAGTTCTCTTGTGTCTTGATTAGCACCTAATTAATCTAATCAACTCGAATCTTATTATTAAAATTTGTAAACAAGTACTGTTAACATATCTTTTCATACAACGAGTAGATACTCTTGCATCTTCGACCGTTTTAGAGCTATAGTTTTTCCCCCAGTTTGTATCTACTGATAATCGTAAATTGTAAATCGTAAAGCGACTTCCTTGGTCCCTTTCCTGTAAGTTTATCAACGTATGTGCAAATTCCCCCGAAGCATTCGCGTGAAATGCAAAACCTGTTCTAAGACCTCGAAGCGGAAATCCACGTGTGACGTAAACGAAATAAACCACCAGAGATCGAGATACACCGGGTATAATTTTGAATTTCACTCGTACGAATAATGTCGTTGTTAAAAAATTTCCTAGTCCGAGACGCGAACAAACAGCAATTGACGCCCTTAATAGAAAGTTGATTATCCTTAGTTAAGGAAAATCAAGTTGGCTGTGAACTGGTCGAACCAGCGATTTTTACAGAACTTTCTGCTTTTCATGTTTCTCCTTTTCCGCCGCGTAGTGACGCATTGACGATTGCTGAAGCGGAAGTGCTTCATGTTTCAGACTGCATTCCTGACGGTAGCTCTTCTACCATTCAGACTGGCTGCAATTACGACTCTGGTGATCATGGCTTGGCTCCTAGCTTGTCTAGGTCTTCTTGGATTGTCCGAGGAAGATCTCCGTCGAGCCCCTCTGAAAGGGTGGAGACGGTAAGACATCAACCCCAACCATTATGTCTTCCTCCATTACGCTTTTTGTACGTACAATATTCTTATTTTCTCGACCATGCCTCAAACCGACTGATCCGTCTAGATGTTTGATACGTTGGGTACCAGTTTCCTATCTAAACACACGAGCACCATTCATTTTTTAACAGAACACATTTCATCGATTACAGAATTCGAAATTATTCTCGCATCTGCGCTCGCATACCAACCATTATACGCTCTTAATTTACATTAATTATGTGCTTTTTCATTCTAACTATCCATCCTGCGCTTGGCGTGTTGATTGTGTTCCGTCCAACATAATTTTCAAACATTTTATTTACATTCGAGCATGAAACGCTTGAAAAGTGAACGGTACAAGTTGTGTAATTTTTGCATAGCTATAGTTCCGTGATTAAAACTATAATTCTCCCAACGTATGTGTTTATGATTATGAAAAAGGCCCAAATCAATCATTTTTATAATACATATTGATATAATGCAGATTTAATGCAGGATAAGCGATTTTAATTTCTCTCAGATTGTTTACTTGGGCCTCTTTCGTTATTACTACGTGTAAGTGTAAGCTTTTGCAAGCAATCACGCACTTTTTGAACGAGAGATGATTCGAGAGTATGCGTGACATTAAATATGAATGTTTGGAATTTTTTTTTAATTTTATTTTTAAAGTATAGACTTTAATTTATAAACAGAAGGAAATCCATATAGAAGTCGATCTAAAACTTGCAGTAGTTTTGTCAAGAAGGTACTTACTTTCGTGAAAAATTTGAAAAAATGTCTTTGTTCAGCGTTCGAAACCATAAGGTCGTTTGATAATTTATTGGGATTAAAATGGAGGGGGCGTCGGGGATTTGTGCCTGTTAGGTTTGTCTACGCGTACGATATACTTCGCGAAGATCTATCAACGTCGAATCAATGCGAGGGACACTAAATTGCGGAAATCCGTTTAAATATTTTATTCTATGAACGCATGCTTAAAACGATTGAAGATCTCGGTGGGAAGAGAGCGTGAATGACCGCGGAAAAGAAACGAACGAGGGTACGATAAAAAGAATAAGTAACGGGAGAAAGTATGCGTCAGACAAGTAGTTCGCGTCCGTCTCTCTGCAGACGCACAGCCCGTGGAATTCACGAGGCGTTTTCTTGCGGATCCATCACATGTGCCATAATTTTCGATCCTTACAGCTTCTTAATTGCGAGAAACGCAACACTTTTAACTTTAACAATGTTCCCGGCCGATACGTTTCACCTCAGCGATCAATCGCGCGTTACGTCGAAGGAAAAACAGTTATCGATCGTAGACTGACCTCGAAATCAACTAATTTTTATAACCAAAATAACGAGATGTTTTAAACGACATTAGAATTCAGTCATAAGCCATTAAACTCGTGAAATTCAATCAGAGCTCACGATTCGTTCGAATAATAAATACATCTCTTAGATGATTGGAGAAAATAATCGATAAAGAAATAATTTATCGATAATCGCTGACCTAAAACCTCCATGCATCGATCAGGTTTAAATCGAGTGCAATAAAATTCGTAACGATTGGTTTATGGGGCCACTTTAATTATCATTAATATTTTCACGTGCAAACATATTAATCAATAGAGGGGAATTATCATGAATTAGGTTGGAAGAATAAATGGAACTTCAGTGAAATGAATTTGCATGAAATTGTGGACGCTTTGCGCAAGATTGATATGTTTCAACCCTGCTTTTTCTACGCACGTGTAGTTCTAGTCGTTAAACATTTATTATTAACTGTAAATGCAAAGGTTTGTGTGCAATGTAGAAGTAGAATATTGATTTTATTGTTTATACATGTTTCCCTTGAATTTTTATAAATAAAAGAATATACGCGTCGGTAAATGTTTCGAGTCGTGCAAAATTGTTTTATGGAAAGGAAATTAACTGATTCTAATTACTAATCAGTTCTCGTTATTGTTTTTAGAAAAGTTTTTTCTCGATTCCTTTCGTGTTGCATTTTTAATAGAATTTTGTGAATAATTTTGTTCAGATATCGCAGATACTCTTTAAAAAATATATGTAATTGGTATGTACGTTATCGTTCGCGAATGGTTCGTTTCCTCGACACAGTTATAATTCGATTGATCGAAAAAAATAGTAACCTTGCGACGAAATAAAAAGTAGCGAACAGCAAAGGTCGAGAAGCATAGGAGAGAATTCACATGACAGCTTTATTTATTCATATGATAATCGATAGGACGAGTTTCTTACGTGCACCGTCACATGTGGTTCTTCCTAGTTTCTAATAAATAATTCAGCGACACAGTGAGAAGTTTGTAGGATCGAACTTAATTCTTAAATACTACTGCTTTGCCGTTTTAAAGCCGACGTCTGTGTCAGAACGATAAAGTACATATAATGCCTACAGTAATTGTATGTTTGGTCAGTGTACAGAAATGCTTTGTAGTTCTTACCAGCGACGCTCTGTAAAAGCTAGTGTCTTTTTAGGGAAAACACGAATGTCTTGACTTCGATTTCAAATCAATTCTCCATAGGATCTTTCGATGATTCTCGGTTTCTTACGTGTTTAGTACGATATCACGATGAAAGTTTACACGCATATCTCGTAAAATCAACACGACGTTTTGTACATTTCGAATTTTTTCTGAGCCCATACTACAGAGAAAGTAACTAATTTAAATGCAACATATGTTCCTAAGAATTGAAGCGATTATTATACTCTTGCAAAGGAATTTATTCCACTTTCGATTTATTTATCGACGAAAGATCCTATATTCAAAGAAAAGTACACAGTTTTGTAAATTCATCTTTCTGAGCTACAAATCTTTTTATATGGTATCGAAAGGGAAATCCGCGTTAGAAAGTGTATTTTAGAATTTAGCCGTTGTGTAAACACAAGTATTGAACGCAACAATATGCTTCGTTCGTATGATACACAAATTGCTTACTATCAAACAGCTTTTTCATTCATGGCAAGAAACAGTTTTCGTACCTATGTTTTTGTTGCACCAATACGGTAGAGCCTCGATTACCAATGTCGATAAAAAGAAATTCGAGATCAGCGTTGTTTAATTTCCGTTGCTTCTACTAAAAAAAATATAAAAGACATAAACTTCGAATAAATAATAATGAGTATGCTTCTAACGAAAAACTAAATTCAGTAAAAGAACACGATCATAATACGGTGAATATTGATGTAAACGAGATTCTACTAAAATCGTGATTTCTTTCTGTGTGCAAGCCGTTAAAAGATAACCACTTACGAAACCTATCTACTTGAAAAATTGACAGCTTTCCCACATTGTTTTTTCACGTTAATAACAGGTCGTAAAAGAATTTCATATTTCCAATTCGTTCTAAAGAATCTCCCTGTTATCAAGTGTCTGGTCCCCTATTTTTGGAAATAATGCCACAGAGCAGGATCTCTCACGACCAATTCGATCGAAATCGGTAGATCGTTTTAACTATAGTTTGATTTAGAATCTTCGACGTGGTTTCGCTTAACGGATTGCATGCGAAAGAAAGTAATGATCTATGGACGTAGAGTAGTAGAGAATTCTCTGGCGAAATAGTGTACGAGAGGTTTGAATTTTAAAAACGATTGCATAAACAAACAGAAACATACGAATTGTGATCTGCTGGATGATGCGGGCGTTGTTCATCTGCGGAGGATTTCACCATCTGAAGGTCAAAGGTCGTAAAGCGGAGACAAAGGATGCCCCCATATTAGCCCTAGCCCCGCATTCAAGCTTCTTCGACGCACTTCCGGTTATTTACCTCGGCGGACCGAGCATCGTCGCCAAGGCGGAGACCGGGCGCATTCCTTTTTTCGGAAGTAGGTCTTCCACTTTTGCTCTGTCAAGCCATTCCGCGACGAGTTTGTCGTTCCATCTCGCCATAAATTTTTCTTTACGATCGCCGAAGTGCACACGTTTCGCTTCGTCGCGGAATTTAGTCGATCTATCCGGTAATCCGGGCAAATGTTGTTTGATAAAAAGGATAAGAAATTAAGATTGCACCGATAAATCAACGATAGTAAACAGTTTTAAAATAATAGTAAAATAGTTTTTTAAAATGACTCCTTTTTGGTTGCAATTAAGAAAAAGAATTTTAATGATGTTGGTGGTTAAAGGAATCTTTGAACACCAACGTAACTTGAGATACGATGGAACTATACATACACGCGTACAATGTATACGAGGACACAATTAAAACATACTAACTAAACATTTGTGTACGTGGTGAATGGGAATATCTATGCTACTAATAAAAACGGTAACGATGGGACAATTTTTGTGCAACTAACTGGCATTATTAATATCGCAGGATGCAGTTGGTACACGACTGTTTTTTAACGCGTGGCCCGATGGAAAACGGTTCGCCGTTACAATTTCTTTAATGCTTAACGATGGTGGCAGGCACTTCGTGTCTATTCATTTCTCTGTGTTACTTTCCTCTGGATTTCTTTTCACTCTCTCTTTTTTTGCTTTTGCGCGGTCACGATGAAAATTTCCCGTCGATGAAATGGCGGCCTGTCGATCGATTTTTCTGAAAATTAGACGAGGTTCGGGTCAGAAAATTTAAGCGGTGACGTCGCGTGCCAAAGTAAATCAAAAATCGAGATCGACGAAATTGTGTTTGAGGCTTTGCGTCCGAGTTATTAATTGTTAAAAGTATGTCAAAGGGCTGAAATTTCTTTTATGTTTTTTTCTGTAGATTTTATTTAAAATTTTTTAAAAATATTTTTTATAATATGTGATGTATATATAATCATCGTTATCCATGAATTGTGTTTGAAATTTGACCAGATTTTTGGTATCCAAGCGTATAAATAGAAAACAGGGAAGTACAAAGTGATTTTGTCATTGTTTATTTTCGTCTTATTTTGGTGCATGGAATCAGCCCTTAAAGTTTCTGACACCTATTGCCGAACACCTTGTGTATATTTCGACACTATCGGCAACGAACATAACGGCTGCCATAAACTTTCTCAAATACAATATCACGTGGTTCCGAAGCAGTCAAGTTTCACTCGTGTGCAAATGAACAGACAGGAATTTTCTACCATACGAGGAACGCGGTGCAACGACTCGTCGAAGAAAATAATCGATGTATCATCGACCTCGTGAACGAACTCCAATTCAAAGAGCTTGCAATCTTGAAAAACAGTGAAATGCAATAGTAAACAATTCTATCTTAAGATATATCTTGTCTCGTACTTTATAAAAATATTCTGTTTATCTAGCAGTGGTGTAACTAATGATATGGACGAATATAATGCGTATTTAAACAGACAATATGGGGAAATTCTATCACTGTCTCAATAGAAATATTTTACTTATCAATTTTCTTTAATTTAATTGCATTGCTTTATAAGTTCTGCTGGTGCCTTTTTAAAAATATTATACGAGATATAAATCCTTAGTTTCCCCCACTGCTGTTTACTAATTTCTCAATTCCTCTTTCATAAAGGCTCTTCGATATCGACGAGACGAATTGAGTCAGACATCTTTTGATTGCGTCATTTCTTAACTCCTTTCCGATGAAGTGATTTTGTAAACTCCTGAATAAATCAGAGTCCAATGAAGACGAGTCCACCGACTGTGGAAACGGAATTATAATAATCATTTAAATATAAAAATGCAATCGTTCCAGTTGCTGGTAATAAACTTCCATATCGATCAATTGGACTTCACCACTTCGAAACGTATTCTCTCAATATTTCATGAAACGAAGAACAAACTTTCCCGTGTTTTGGAAAGTTAATGGTATTCGACGACGCCAAACAATAATTCACTGTCAACATTTCGTTGGAAAGGAGTTGAGAAATGTTAACGCAGTCGGAAGATACCTGACGAAATTCTTCGCATCGAAATTAAAGAATTTTTTGCTATTGAATCTGATAAAAAGCTCTGGCCGTTTAATAAAGTTAACATTAATGGAAATCAATGGAGTATCATTTTAATCAGGCGTATAGTGTTGCTATTAAACATTCGTGACCCTTTGGAAATCGTAGCCGAGACTCGAAGTTATGGTTGGTGTCCACTTGAAAGTTTTACTCCGAAGACAATCGAAAATTCTCTAATACTTGCATAATTGAAATTAAGGGCTTACTAGCTCTCGAAAAACTGTAAATACGTAATAGTCGGGTGTAGCGAAGTGAAATGATCGCGTGGCTTGTAAATCGCAGATCCTGGGCACGATTCCAAAACCACCACTTTTCACAACCGATCGCAACACTAGGAAAAAAAAAAACTGATTCTATTCAAACTCATGCACTTGTACATCAACAATCACGAGCACCGATTTATCGAAAACTAATTAAATACACATGATTTGCATTCGAATCGACTTCCACGCGAGAAATGTCTCTCAACGTCTATTAAATAATTTTCTCAAAGTGGAAACTAAAAAATGTTGGCGTAACAGAGAAGGTTGTATTGTGTATTCGTGGTGCCAGATTGTTTTGTGTTTTTTTTTTTCTTCTATATGCACGATAATTATCACCTTGCATCTTGCACGACGTTCCCACGATAAAACTGCAAAAGAAAGATTTCTTTTTAACAAGAATCGATCCCAGGGCCTGTGATTTACAAGCCGCGCGATCATCTCGCTTCCGTAACCCGTACTTACGCTTGCACATAGTACATCGAGAGGTACGTAATTTTGATCGTTTACAATCTTTAAAAGTATCGAGCGACTACGTATCGTTAGA
Source organism: Colletes gigas (assembly GCF_013123115.1). Lineage (NCBI taxonomy): Eukaryota > Metazoa > Arthropoda > Insecta > Hymenoptera > Colletidae > Colletes > Colletes gigas. Next base: position 3,018,244 of record NW_025106637.1, read on the forward strand.
AACCGGTTGTCGTTTTAGAAAAACCCGATAAAATCTGTTTAATATTCGTGGTCTTGGTGCCCTGCGTCTATTGGCGCGTCGCGTTCCCGCTTTAACGGCCAGAACCAATCGCGTCTTTCTTCTTGTTTTCCTTGTACGCGTCCTTTCTGCTCATTCCGTGCCGGAACCATGTGCAAGGTGCACGCGTCGCGTCGCGATACAACCAATATACATTGTTTTTAGTAAATACAGTACTGCATAATCGTTCGTGTGTTCTCGAGGTTACTTGAAGCGGATCTACACCTATATTTCTTTAAGAAAATCAAAATCCAGACAGTCGAAGCCCTTCTCTCGTTAGTTGGGTACTATTTGCCCTTGACGTCTCTTAATTTTAACAATATCGTACGAAATAACGTTATCGGTGATATTGATCGTGCGTGGGTACCCTTACGAATGGCGTGGGCACATTCCAGCATGAAGACTGTTCCATTTCCTCGCGCGAAAGAGCTTCTCTTGTCTCTAACGATGAGTTTAAAGATTAAAACTCTCAAGCGGACGCCGGACGTTCGAACGGGCGCTCGAAGTTGCACGAACGAAATTAAAACAGAGCCCAAGAAACGCAAAAGGCGATTGAATGTGATCGGGGTGCGTTTAACCATGCTCGATTGACACCTGCAGCAAAATAGTGCCCTGGCTGTGCTTTATGGGCCGGGTGACATACCAAGCAGGAGGAATGAGAATCATTGTTCGCGGAAGACAGGCCAGCAGGTCCGAGGCGCCGATCTTGGTGGTTGCTCCCCATTCAACCTTCATGGACGGAGGGATCGTCTACATAACTGGGTTCCCCTCGATCATCGTAAGACGAGAATCGGGACTGAACCCGTTCATCGGAAGTATGTGCCAATTATTGACAAAATTCCCCAATTCACAATTTCGATTGAACCAGCAACCTCGAGTCTTAAGACTCTTTGACGCGTTCGGAACTAAGGCATATTAAAAATAACTGCAGAGAGGAAAATAAACATTTGATCCATGTAAGATTTTGTGGTTCAATTTACCATAGTATGAACTATAGAAAGCAGCGTTAATTTTGTTGAAAATGATCCTTGTTTGCGTTTGTGACGTCATCCAGCGATGATCTCAGAAGCACTGTGCAAGATATCTCGAGATCCAGCTGATCGATTACTTAGAAAGTTTGCAGATGTCTTTATACAGTGTTCGGCCTCCTTTGGGAAAAATATTAAAGCGAGATTCAAGGCGAAAATCAAGAATATAAATTTCTTGACTAAGGCCACGTTAAAAAGTTATTAAAAAAATTAAATTAACAAATTTCAAATCATTCTGAAAAAATTATTTTTGGTTGAGGGGGTCAGTTACAATTATTTTTGGTGAATACACATACCCCCGAATTCCTACCCAGTTTCGAGAAAAAAATTCATTACCGAAGGTATAATGTCTGATCATGAATGAATGATTCCCCTGAAATTTCATGTGTTTCAAATCGTTCTGAAAAAATTATTTTCGGTTCCTGGGGTTGATTACAATCATTATTGGTCAATAGATATACCCCCGAAATCCTTCCCATTTTCTAGAAAAAAATTCGAGAAAGTATGAAAGTCGCCGAAATTAAAAAATTTGAAATCGTTATAAAAAAATTATTTTTGGTTGCAGGAGTCAATAACAATAATCTTTGGTCGATAGATATACCCCCAAAATCCTACCCATTTTCTAGAAAAAAATTCGAGAAAGTATGAAAGTCGACGAAATTACAAAATTTCAAATCGTTCTAAAAAAATTATTTTTGGTTGCAGGGGTCAGTTACAATCATTATTGGTCAATAGACATACCCCCGAAATCCTACCCATTTTCTAGAAAAAAATTCGAGAAAGTATGAAAGTCAACGAAATTAAAAAATTTCAAATCGTTCTACAAAAATTATATTTCATTGCAGGGGTCGATTACAATCATTTTTGGTCAATAGATATACCTCCGAAATCCTACCCATTTTCTAGAAAAAAATTCGAGAAAGTATGAAAGTCGACGAAATTAAAAAATTTTGAATCATTCTAAAAAAATTATTTTTGGTTGCAGGGGTCAGTTACAATCATTATTGGTCAATAGACATACCCCCGAAATCCTACCCACTTTCTAGAAAAAAATTCAGAACTGGCGATACTTTAAACATTAATAACTTTTTAATAAAGCCTCCATCAACAAATTGGTATTCCTGATTTTCGTCCTGTTTTGGCCTCTAGAATCTCTCGGTACAATTTTTTCCAGGGGTAGCCGAACACCCTGTATGTCTTATTTTTAAACGCGTCAAAGAATCCTGCCACCTTAATATCGCGCGACAGAGATGATTTTAGAAACTGTCCAAGGAGGCCTCAGACGTGATCGTTATCGACTTTAATAAAGTTTGGTGACATTTGTAATCAGTAGTGTTTTATAACCAGGGACTTATGCCAGTTTGAAAAGATCTATCGCACTGTAAGGGTCACATTTGAACCATCCCTTGTAAGATAAACTATTTTCTAAACAAAAACACAAAGAATTAATACAGAAAAAAGTGAAATCTCGCAGTTTCGATTCGTTGGCGCTCGATTCTGTAATCCAAATTCTTATTTTTATTTACAGAGTAACTAAATGCATTCTGTATTAAAAATCTGTATCCCAGATAAGAATCTTGCCCACACCGTATAGAATTATCTGGTTTCTAGACACATCTCTGCAACACTGTGCATATCAACTTTCTCTTCAACGATATGGTTGCAAGTGAATCGATCTACTATCTCCATTCCAGATACTTTTTTCCCCCTGTATCAATTTTTCGTACGTTCGTTTAGAAAATAGCTACAAGTTGTCCTAGTTTCTAGAATTATCGATTCGAGAGAATTGCATTCCCTGTTAAACGAGAATTTACCGAATAACGAGCTGGTTATTTATGGATTATCTCATTCACCACGATACACGTATATTTTATACGCGTTTCGAAGAAAACGAATTTTCAAAATAACTTTAACGATGTAAAAAGATAGAAAAAGAAGTATACAGACACAACACATCGTTTGAGTATTGTACACGAATGTTCCTCGACGACGTAAAAATTCAGTTTCACGTTTTGCCATTGGCCCTGGGTGCATTTATATAAAATTCATGCGAAAACATCAGAGTCTCGACGTACCGTAGAAATTATATAATAGGAATTAATTTCATACGTGGATTCTATTCCTTTGATACATTATATGCGTGTTTCTATGATATACTCGCAGAACTTATCAACTATACGCAACCGGTCTACGTTTGGAGGGAAGATCCGAACTCACGACAAAATACGATCAAGGAAATTATCGAAAGGGCTACTTCGAAAGAGGATTGGCCGCAGGTATCGTTAACAATAAAGAGGAATATTTTCGTTAACAGTAATTGGATTCAAACTGCTTTTGAAACAAACAAAATGAATAAATAAAAGAGATAACCATCGAGAATTTAATTACGATTTTATTAATTTGCAACAACGGTTACACGACGAGAAAGTTGTTTAAATTGAAAAACATTGCACGCTGGATGCATACATAGCAACTTGGTTGTTTTTGTTGTTATTGTTGCTAACGAGCAATGAATTAGAAGATGTTTATTAATAAACTGATAATTCTTTCCCGCAGATAATGATTTTCCCAGAAGGTACCTGTACAAATCGATCGTGCCTCATTACTTTTAAATCGGGTGCATTTTATCCGGGTGTGCCTGTTCAACCTGTATGCATCAGGTATCCTAATAAATTGGACACGGTAACGTGGACTTGGGAAGGTCCTGGCGCGTAAGTGTTACAATATACATTGCCAAAAATAAAGAGAAAAGAAAAATATTACATGATTGAGCAGAGGAGAATCTAACAACGAAATTCGAGATTTCTAGAAATTTTAAATCACATAAAAATTAAAGTAAATCCTTAACTGCACCCTTAAGCTTAGTCGATTCGACATAACTTAGTATGGTGTGGAAGTAAAGATAATAAATAATCGTCTCAGGGTTAAATGTACCGAGCAAACGCATTATCATTATCGTTACTAGATAAATATATAATTGCAGGTTAAAGTTATTATGGCTGACATTAACTCAACTGAATAGCAGTTGCGAAATAGAGTTCCTCCCTGTTTACAAGCCCAGCGAAGCTGAGAAAACGGATCCTAAGCTTTACGCAAATAACGTGCGTCGCCTTATGGCAGAGTGAGTTTGTTTTATTAAACCTAAGTACAGTCGAACTCGGTTGCAACGAGCACCGGGTTATAAAGAAAATGTCCTCGTTATATTCGCCATATCAGCGATAAATTATTTTTATGTTTGGTGCAAAGGATCTTAATCAAAAATTAAAACATTACTTTAAGAGGGTATTCTAGTCTAGAGTTTCAATTTTTGGTCTTTTTAGAAATTTTACTTACAGACAATGTATAAGTTTATTAATTTCGACATGTTCAATACATATTTATTTATGTTTTACGAATGGTCAGAATTTTTTTTTAAGTGAAAATAATCAAAACTGACTGAATTAAACTATAACAAACAATTTAGTGATGGTTAATCGTGGTCAGGAGCAACCGAGGAAAAAGATTTATGTAATTTTCAGGGCCTTGCAGATTCCAGTATCGGATTATACGTACGACGATTGTCGAATTATTACTAAAGCGCATCAGTTGCACATACCGCGCGCATCGATCATCGTAGAAGCCCATAAACTTCGTAATAAACTCGGGTATGTTATAAAATTATGAGACTCTACATTGTAGATCAAAATTTTGAAGCACACTTTGGTCTCTGTAACTCGATTACCACTGTAATATCAACTATCCTCAAAATCCTCTACCCTGAATCCCATTGAAAACTTATGTGCTGAAGTGGAATAAAAATTCAAAAAACTGCAAAATTAAAAAATTTCAAATTGTTCCAAAAAAATTATTTTTGGTTGCGAGAGGCAATTACAATCATTTTTGGTCATTAGATATACCCTCGAAATCCTACGCACTTTCGAGAAAAAAATTCGAGTAGGTGGACAAAGTCGACAAAATTATAAAATGTTAAATTCTTTTGGAAAAATTATTTTTTATTGCGGGGGTTAATTACAATCATTTTTGGTGAATAGACATACCCTCAAAATCCTACGCACTTTTGAGAAAAAAATTCGAGTAGGTGGACAAACTCGACAAAATTAAAAAATGTCAAATCTTTTTGGAAAAATTATTTTTGGTTGCGGTGGTCAATTACAATCATTTTTGGTGAATACACATACCCTTGAAATCCTAACCATTTTCAAAAAAAAAATTCAAGTATGTGCCTAAATTTTTCGGCGAGAAAAAAGCATTTCAAATCGTTCTGGAAAAATTATTTTTGGTTGCGGGGGTCAATTACAATCATTTTTGGTGAATAGACATACCCTCAAAATCCTACGTACTTTCGAGAAAAAAATTCCTTATTCAATACTATAATCTGTAACCATAAATGGGCCCCCAAAATTTCATGCGTATGTTTAGAACATCATAATTCCCGAACGGATTGGAGGATTTTAATGTTTAAAAATGCAAAGAATATATCCCATATATTTAATCTGCGACAAAATATAAATCGAATATTATGTACATTAGATAAGACAACATGAAACTGTTCTTCCTAATAGATTGGTAGCGGCGAAAACAGAAGAAGAATTGGTTCAAAAGAAGACCCAAAGGTTAAACGAAGACGTTAACTTGCACGAGTTCGCGCAAATACTTAGAATCGATGAGAAAGAACCTGCTACCCAACAGCTCTTCCGAATACACGATAGAGTCTGTATCATTTGATATATCAATTTATCGGTCGTAATTGAATTTTTCATCCACTTATGCAGAATAGTCCAGTAGCTATTGCCACCTTACAAACACTTATACTTTCCAAAGTGGAAACTTTGAATGCAGAAAAATGTGGATAAATTAAATATTTGTTTATACAGGATGTTGGGGCCACCCCTGGGAAAAATTTTAAAGGGAGATTCTAGAGACCAAAATAACACAAAAATCAAGAATACAAATTTCTTGATCGAGGCTTCGTTAACAAGTTATTAACGTTTAAAGTTTCGTCTGTAGAACGACTATCTTACGCGTCACGCGCACGCAGCTGTGCGCAGGTTGCCGTTCTACAGGCGTAACTTCAAACGTTAATAACTTTTTAACGAAGCCTCAATTAAGAAATTGGTATTCTTGATTTTCGTCTTATTTTGGCCTCTAGAATCTCCCGTTAAAATTTTACCATTTTGAACCATTTTGAAACATGTAATTAACAAAAGTTAACTGCACGTATATAACAATTCCTTAAATCGAAATAAATTTTGAACATAAGGTGACAATAACTATCTGGTAGTTGTATAAAATGTAACACTTGGTTTACTGACGCAAAAGTTTAAACTATTTTAGCATGGACAGGGTAAAATAGATTTCGAGGAATATATATTCACAGTATTAGCCACGGCAAATGCGAACACCGAACTAGACAAAATCGAAACAGCATTTGAAGTGAGTAGAAATCGATGGAATTAATATAAATTTGTTGGGCGTTCTATTTACCTAGTGAATTAACAGGTTTGTGGTACGAAATCATTATTATGTATTGATAAAGTGGAACTGAGGAAAGCTTTAAAATTGGCGTTAAACATACCGGCGGAAGAATCGGATAAGATCTTTCAGCATGCGAAAATTGATCCTTCCGATACGACGGTAAACTTTGGTAAGTTGTATCGTTAAGGTAACTTACGTATATTTTTACCAATCGATGACACAAGCATTATTTAATTTTTTCCCCTATAATTGTGTTGCACAGAATTTGTACTGGCCGCAATAGCAGCGCGAGCGGAGTACGCTCATATATTTACCGTAAATTCCGAAACGAGGAAAAAAAATATTTGAGAGTATTTCATCGACTCGTTCCATGCTCATCGAAGATATAGGAGACATCGCGTTTGCAGCAGGCCGCTTCTCAACCAAACCTGCGTCAGTCCTGTGTAACTTTGTTTCATTCTTGCTGATATTAATACTGTTTCAACGAATAGATAGCCATTTTTTTTAGTATTATATCGTTGACGAAGCAAGAAGCCCGTCTTCGTGAGGATAAAGAGAAATACGGAACGAGAAGATCGCTGCATAGTATATTTAAGGATTGTATTAAATAAATGAGTTTGTCGTCTGGCGTGTTCGTATAGCGCAGATACATTTCTTCATTTCTAGAAGAACGTTTTTCCTACGAGCGAGGTCGATTCCCAAAGGAGCTGTTACAGTTTGAAGGAAAAACGAAGTAAGACATGTATTCGCTAATTACTTCGGGTACATCGATGATTTTTGTTATTTATTATTATACATTTGTTTTAATTTATGAAGAAGTGAACTTTTATAACACACCGTTCGTTCGTTCGATCGCGGGAGCGTATGACTGTATGGTGTACAACATAGAAAAAAAAAAGATTTTCCTTTTTTTGTTGTTTATTGCATAATTCGTACACACAATAAATGTGATATAGCTTTCCTTTTCATTTTGATAATACCGTAGTAAGGAAAGTGTCATAATTTTGCCTTTAATTAGTACACGTTTGATTTAGAATAGGCTTACCTCGCATCGTTGCTCGCAACGGTGCTTGTAAAATTTTCTCACCCGTAATGTTTCACATTCGAATTCGAGATCATGTAAATAGTGGTACACGAAAGGTTTCTTAGGCGTAAGCATGCAAAACTCCGTGTAAAAATTTAAAAGTCACGACGGGGCGAATTGTCCACGAGGAGTAATTAGTTTTAGAATTATTTTAGATCGCTCAGGGCTCGGAAGAATTCGAAAGCTATTGAACATTTCGTGCGTTGCAATTGAGTGGCGATTGGCCGTTCCGATTGTAAACTTATTCGAGTTTCTGATATAACCGAGGAAACCAAATACGTTTAAAACTTGGATCTGCATTTAGAATAAATATATTATAAAATTTATTCTTTGCACAGTAATAGTACATACTACAGTATTTAATATTTAATAAACATAAATACATATACATGTGTACATTTATATACATGTATACGTATGTAATATAACGATACATTGGTCATGAAATATGATAAACTATTAATCATTGTATATACGCATATATTAAATACATTATATACATGTATTGTATATCAATATATATGTATATACGGCAAATATATAATTGTATATATATATATATATATATATAGATACAATAAAATATTCTTACAAGATACAAACTATTCCGAATAAATTTGATTATTTCCATTTGTTTACAGCAAAAAAATAATAATAGCGATGCACGTACATACATTCAGATCGATTTAAGTACAAATATACATATGGTGAATAATAACAGATCTATGGTATCACATAAAATCATAGGTATGGTAAAACTAAAGACTATTTTCGTTTAAACGTAGGAAAAGTGTACAAAACTGAAATTGTCTCGATATTAACACTCGCTAATCACAATCAATTCGTTAAGTAATTAATTTGTCTATAAAATACTTCAATACAAATTAAAATACAGGAAATATTAATTATTTAAACTCATGTCGCATTATGGCAGGATACACTCCAAACTTTTCGTAAAAAAAAACAAAGTCAATATAATACATAAAATATCTACAGACCAGCAGTTTGAGATTTCTTTTAATAAATTCGCTATACCTTCTATAACATAAATAACAAGCTATAATATTTCACTTAATGTCATTTCTTTTTTTTTTTAAATAAGTAATTACACAAAGCGTATTAAAATTATTTCAGTATCAGTGTTATACTTACTTGTGCACGCGAAAGTCGAAATCAATATTTTATTTATTGATTCTTACGCCACATCCTTTAATTTCTAATACCCCCAAAAGAAAATTGAATTTCGTGAATCCTCTGATTTTAAATTGTATCTTGAAAGGCACATCATCCTATAGCGATGCTCATTACTAATCTTAAATTAAGTTTTGTTTTCAAACTTATATCTTAATTGTTAACGAATACTCACGTAATATTATATTCCGATTCGATATAAGTTTTGTGCATTACCTTGTACCGTTAAATTCATAAGTACAAAAATTGTCACATGCCAGAGTATTGAAGAGATAAAATTAAAAGAATTTTTTTTTATGAAATACAGCGAGAAACAATAGCCCACGAATGGAATTAAAAAAACAGAGTAATTTGTTTTATTTTTTTCGAAAAATGCTTGACATGCTTGGTGAATTTGTTTTCTGTTGAAATATCTTGCTCACTCTTTGTCTCATGTCTTCTACACCTTGTCCTACATTTACGGTGGCCATTGTTAACGAAAGGCCTGAACTCATCGATAACGACCTAATAGACGCCGGGAAACGATTCTTATAACATTTGTTTACAAAGTAAAGAACATAGAATGTTATTTATTTATGTACCTTTCCATTGGTTTTGAAAGATCCTGTCGAGATTCTGCTTCCCTTAAAAGTGACCGTACCGCTTCTTTTTGTTGAGGTAATTGTTGGCTAACTAATTGCTCGAGGTGTTTCAAGCCTGGCAATAAGACACTAGAAACACACTGATTACTGAGCGGACAATAAACCAAAACAGAATATGCTTCGACCAAAGCGCTGACAAGATCGGTTCTTCGACCTTGTTGCAATGCAGATGAAACGATTCCGGTTAATTGCGTAGCTATAACTGTAAAATAAAAAATTAGCATCTTCGATTCTATACAGTGTTTCAGAAATATTTTACTGTCTAGATTTAGCTCTTTAAATATTCACATGTGTTTCTGAAACACTTGTATAGCGGAAATTGGGAGTACCAAATTTAACGAGCTCTCACCGTCTTCGATGTAATTTTGAGGACAATTCGGAGCAATAAATGCTAACGTTGAGACCAACGGAAGTGATAAAGTTGGAGGTGCACCCTGAGATTCTTTAGCAATAGTTTCCAAAGTTAAACGCGCTTTGTCGCGCATCTCTCTTACTTTACACTCCGTTATCAAACGACCAAGCGAGGGAATTGCAGCGGATCGAACAGTTCTAAAAATATTGAATGATTACTATGTTAATTGCACTGGCTATATACGTCTTGATTCAATACCAGTCTTTAAAGTTATAGCAATTTTAAATAAATAGAGTATTTACAAATATATCTTACACGTCAGGGTCACTAACGAGTGTTATAATTGCTGGAACTACCTTAGTGCTTGCTAACCGATCGGAAACATGAGCTATTACGCAACCAAATAATGTTGCAGTTGCGCATCTTACAATAGGTCTTTGGTGCACTACCCCTATAGAAAAAGGGAAAATGATGTAACTTAACTACTAAACATTCAATAAAAAAAAAAAAAAGAAAAAACTATTAAAAATATCAGTAAGACTAACCATCCCATAAACCACTAAGGACGTACTCTTGCATATGCTCTTCGGCACACAACATAATTACTGCGATTTGTAAACTAGTAATACTGGTTCCGCTCATAGATAAAGCAACAAGGAACTCTTTTAAAGACTTAGAAACCTCTGTGCCATTTAACGTGGACAAGAGAATTAAATATGTCGGTATCAACGTCAAACACATATTTTTTTTATCCGCTGATAGTATCGTTAATTGTTGCTCGAGTTCGGCCACATCGGATGCAAATATCGGTTGTATCTAAATCGTAAAATATCAATGAATATAATTTTTGCAATCCACGTGATAGTTTCAATATTACTAAAATATTAAAATTACCCGCGTTTGCGTGATGTATCGCCCGAAACCCAAACATAAATAATGTATGTACGTTAAAAAAGCGTGTAAAATGGTTTCTTGTGCAATTTCTATGGACTTAACCATTTCCAAAATTTCTGTTATCCTGAAACATATTCAACTATCAGCATATGCGACGATACGAATTAGAAATTGATTTTTTAAAAGAACGTACAATGTGTTTGTGAACCACTCTAATTCTGGCCATACATCATTCTCCCATGTGTTTGCAAAAAATATGTTTAGAAGAGCTCCTACATCTACATCCCCGTCGTAAAATACTTTTGGATTGACGATATTAGAATGACACAGATTCAGGAATACATCGGCTGCATGATCAAATATGCACAGTTTAAAATGAATTCATAATCGTATAAAAATATTTTACTACAAAATTTATATCGCGCTTACGCAAATCTGATGACATTCCATGTTCGATGTACGCTCTGACTGTGTCGGTGTCCGCCACGCATACAACCATATGCGGGAGCAAATATTGCAATACTCCGATCGACGACACTGTTCTTCCTTCATCGATATGATCTTTATTGGGCGAGTGCTGTGAATGTCCAGACTTCAAATGATTCTTTACCTTTGATATAATACGCGGCAATAGATGCGTTTGCAATCTCTTTAACGATAATGCCCATTGTGCTAATATTGGTAAAAGTAAAGAAGACGCGACATCTACAACGATAGACGACGTATCGTGAAGTGCCGTTAATGCTAATTCCTCGCACTGTAAAAGTAATTATTATTAATATGTTATGTTTAAATATTACACGATTTTGTCTTATATACCTGAAAGTACTTATCAGGATCATCCATTAAAGCTATAAGCAATGCAAGACTTCTGACTACACATGCTCTGACTGTCGGATCTTTGTCTTCGAGTAACATTTGTTGTAGCATGGAGAGCATCAAAGAGTTTCTTATGCCAACCGACATATACGGAGCTAATACGGAACAACATTCGATTGCTAACAACCTCTTTTCAGGATATTTATGCTGACTTTGTTCCCAACATATAGTCAATATTTCTTCATCCTCTATCAACTCGTCTTCAAGTTTTGCCATTGTAACTAAACCTAATGGCAAAATATGTAAGTAAAATAATTGTTGTATATTATGTACAGCAATATACAGTAGTGCCCACGTAAGTGACCGCGGTTATCCCCACCAATTCTTAGAGACGGCTTCGGATCATCGAGCGTGTCGAGCGTAACTTGACGCCAGTCGTTATCTATACATTGTACGTATGGTTTCGGGCGCCAGCTATTATATATTTCTTATCTCCGTTGAATTCTGAGAAGTAACCATGCCCACATAAATGACCGTGGTCACTTAAATGGGCACCACTGTATCATTCATAATAATGTGCATTAACCAGTTAATATCAATTGTCTTTCATCCTCCTGTGGTCTCTTCTTAAGATTGAACAAAAGTTGTAGCAATTTTTCTCTTTCCGCAGACTCAGTATGAAGTCGAATCACGCTTAATATCAACGGTATTACTTCTTCGCGTTTATTTAGTATGACATTGGGCACGATACGAGGTAAGGTTTGTGCTAAGATCTGAACGAGAGTGTCGCGTGTGACTCCATTTTTAAAAATATCTTCCGTCGTGGAAGCTATAGAACTTGGGATATTGACTAAACAATGCGCGTTCACCTCCATCTTAAACTTCACCGGTAGATGTCTAGAAGTAAAATATTTAAAATTACTTTTATAAACATACACTGACCAACAAATAAAAATCTATTTTTTATTTTACAATATCCATTGAGTTTCTGAATATTGCAAAATAAAATTCGTGAATGTGCAGTACCTAGATGGTGCATTCGGTAGAGTAGATGATCCTTCTGTGACATCCACTCTAGGTAAATGAATTCTTGTCCATTCCTTGTCGCCGGGGTCAGTCTCACCAAGACTAACGACAACGGACACGCTATCGTCTTCCTCCGGTTCTTGGGTCGTGGTAGACGTATCGCGAGGCGGCGTTTCTAGGAGTTCAAACTTATCGGGAGTGGTAGAACTCGAATTTATCGTTTGTATCGTTCCACTACTACCTTGCTATAAAAAGAATTATGTTTCACTTACTATATACGTACACACTATACCAATATACATACATATATACATGTGCTATTTATACCTTAACTTGATTTTGCGATAGATTTTCATTTGTTGCGGCAATAATTTGTTGCAAGTTCACCTTCTCTTGCTCCAACAAGACTATTTGTTGTTTCAGATCTTCAATTTCTTTTACCTACAAATAATGCACTTCCTAAATAAGTACAATATAACAAGTACAGTGATGCCTTAGAAATTGATCAAGATTTTCCCTTGAAAATTGATTGCTTGCTATCCCTACTGGTTCTTGGAACTTTATCCAAGGCATTACTGTTTGATGCAATATTTTTAGGGGTGTGCAATAGCTCGAAATTCGGACTGAGACTGTCAGGAACACGATGGATTTAGGCAGAGCCCGATATATCACCGTCAATCGATCTGATTCGAGATGATTCAACACAATTCGATTCGAGATATATCGGGTCCCAAATAAACCCAAATTTCGGGCTACCTGTACACTCTTAAATGATTTCAACAAACCATTTGTTTGATCTCATCCTTTTCTGCCTCTGACTGTACTATACAGAAATCCGTCTGCACGCTAACGCTCGTAGAAGGCGATTTGTCATATCCATTAGCCCTCATGTATTCCCTATACATTTGCAATAACTCTGCAGGCTTTGGAATATTCAATCCCACGTCTTGCCAATCTTCAAAATCTTGATTGTCATTTTCGTCGCTGAACGTGATCGACGTTAATTTGTAAGAATGAGCTAATAAATATTCATTAACAAGGAAGTTTAGAGCTCTTTGTTCGTGAGGCTTTATGGGTAGATCATTAGCTAAGTGTTTATCCGAACATTTATCAGGTTTAACTCCCTCAAATTCTAAAACATTATGCCAAATTTAAATATTGTAATTTTAAATATAAAATATTAATGGTTAGAAAAAGAGAAACCTGTTACTACTGTAAGATTTGCACGAAGAGCAGAGATATTTTCTCTGGCCTTTCTCAATTCAAATTCCAAAATTGCTACTCTTTCATCCATGCCTGCACCATCTTCTGAATACCTTGTCATGTCAAGTGAATCTAAAGTAGCCTGACTGGAGGATCTAGCTGATATATTAATAATAATTATAAATTAAAATCACAAATTTTTATAAAAAAAAAATTATTAACAAATAATGTACGTACGCATAGAAGTGTACGGTTCTGGCTTAATGTTTTGACTTTCAAAATGACTTGGATTTGAGAAAAAATCCTTCAGAACAGGTAGCTCCTTTCCGGCTTCGCATAATTCCGCGTGCAATTCCAAAGCCGTCAATAAGAACTTTTCGTTTAAAAGCTTGGTAGCGATCTCTTCGTACGATATAGATGTTTTCGCGGCAATGTATCCTAAAAAAAAAGAAATACATAAACGTTCCACATTACAAGACCTCTGTGTAAAAAATATCACATTATCGATGATAATTAAAATGAAAATTTGCGTGCTCTAACTACCGATGACGTGTATATATTACGCGAACGATTACAAATGATAAAATTTGCATTCGTTGAATGTTCGTCGAATGTTCATTATTCCAGTTTCCATTGTAAACAATATACGTTACGTTCCCTCGATGAACGTAATTGTTAAAAAAAAAAAAAAAAAAAAATGATTATTACCTTTGCTGTCTGTTGACAGAGGATCTCTAACCTCCTGTATAGCACCAGCCATAGCTTTCACTTTACTCGAACGTTAACCGAAAATGACATGTCTATCTAGGTTGATGAGTAAAATAGTGACCCGCTCAAGTGCATGCCATGCTTTCATTAATTTAATTAAGTATATTAATAGAAATCACTTGGCTCGACACGACACAGCACATCATTTACGATGACAACAAAGCCATGTTATCCTCCGTTGTCAGTAGTAGGGCAGCGCCTTTCAACTGCATTCAGGCAGTGTTACCAGATCGGGCACTGGGTGCACCGGGAACTAATTCCATTTTCGCACACTATGCAAGATCACGTGTACCCTACGTAAGCTCGAGAGCAGAGCCGAGAAAGAGAGCAACTGTAACGTTTGTCTCTTTCTCGATTCACCGAAATTGTCCAAAGCGAGCGGTGACATTTCGGTGAATGACAACTTCGGGGGAGCGGAGAAAGAAGGCGAACGTGGCCATTTTTTCCCGCCCTCGAACAGTTGAAATCCGACCAAGGACATACGATTTCGAATCTCGATTGTCCGGGCATTTGTACTTTCTGACCTATGAACTTCTTATGAATTTATATTCCCCATCGTGGGGGAGCTTTTCGGGGGGGTCAAACTCGAAGGTCGCAAGTTACGAGCTCCCAAGACCCCCCCCCTCCGTTCCTCTTACGATTTCGATTATTTCAGTCAGGGTTACGACTAAAAAAGCATCTAAGATTTTCACCCAATTTCGGTCAGAAATTTCCTCACCTTTAATTACGATTAGTAATTATTGCTATTGTTATTGTTTCACGATTCCTTGATTGAACTTACATACTTTCGATTTCTCTATGCGGTTATAACTTTCTATAAATTTATAACAGCTTCGTAAATATTTATCGATTCACGTAAAACATTTAAACTTATAAATTTCACATTTTTATAAAAAAATTGTGAAAATTTGTACAGTTATCAATTTTATGTTTGTAATAAATTTAGAGAAAGGTTGTAAAGATTTATAAATTTATGAATTTTATAAGTTTATAGCATGTATAGGAGGGAGTTGGAAAAAATGAGTAAATTCATCGATTGGTTGTAACAAATGTAGGAGAAATTTGTAAAAACGTTTAAATTTATAAATTGTATACTTATAACAAAAGTAGAAGTAATTTAACTGACAATCGTCGATGGCGATTTACGATGATCCATTACAATCGTAATCGTCCATCGTTAGTTTGATTAAATTTTGCCCAACATTGTTACATATACATTATTTGTACCATAAAACTCAAAAATAACTTTTTTTTTTTCTCTGAAATGTTTACATTAAAAATATTGTATTGGGGTATTAGAAGAATCTTATCTGTATATTGCATCGACGAACATATAAGGTGTGAGTTTTTAAACATACACAAGTACTTCAAAAACATAGTTCTTTATCTTTCTCAGTACAAGTTTGAAGCAATTTGAATATCAATAATTTCTTAGAAAAATTACAAATAAAATATAATTATAAGGAAATAAACGTGTATAAAATCAATACTTAAGCAGAGTAAGTATTACAAATACAAGTGGTTTTTGTATTATGTTACGTTTAAAAACCTAAACAATTCTGTAGCTTTGTTGCACATGGAAAACCTAACGAAGATCAGGGTCTAGTGTGTACCGAACTACACTTTAATTTATTATAAAGTCACATTTATTAGTCTCAGCTCAGCTATATCAGCGTCATCAATAATACGAACCTGTTGTTCTATGTACAATCTACCTTCTGCGCGTCTTTTCTCAAATAATAATTTTTAATAAGTAATAATAGCAGTAATAACATGTCAAATTTTTTCGAAATATTTTTCATTTTTTTTTTTTTTTTGCTTTCGCCTCGTTGATATTTTTATAAGTGTGTTGAAAAATCGGTATAAATGTATCTATTAAAGGAGTAATATTACCGTAGTAATCGTAGCTTAGACAAAACTCGGAAGGACTGTAACACCATTTTACCTTATCCTATATTACTATTGCAACATTATTAAAGTTGGTTCATTTAGATACGTGGTTTCATAAAAATCATACGAAAACCAAAAATTCGCCAAACGATCATTTCTAAATAACTAATACAAAATCATTTAACATTTTTTCCCTCCTACAATTCGTTCAAGCACCATTGGCTGTTTTATAGTATACGAGCGATTGAACAAATTGGATCCGATTAAGTCTAAAATTATTACTTCGTTCCTGACTTACTATCATCGATAGATGCTACTTTGTAATGTCGATATAAACTTCAATCGACGCTAGTATGCTAATATTAATTCTTACAACTAGATCACTACCGTCGATACTATCAGCGATAAGTTTCTCGATAAGTCCTGCCGTGTTTCGCGATGTTGGTAGCTACGACACTTGATCCATACTGATATCCTATTTTCTTAGTTTCCTATTTATTTCCTATCATCACGTTCATATAATTAACAACTAGTTTAATTCGAACAATGATTTTTCGTTATATACCAATATATTCAATTGTCTCAGCAACCAACGGTAGACTCAAAAAACAGCATAAAATTTATATTAAGTATTACAGGTCTTCCAGAATTTTTCTAAGTTATAATTATTTCATTATATTTTCTCTAACCAGCAACCGCCAACTCCAAATTTGACTCAGGCTGGGATCGAGAGACGCAAGGCGGTATAGTACTTTTTTTTCTCTTTTTTTTTTCTTTTTTGATTGGTATCAATCTAAATCTAGTATTTGGACGAAGTGCGAGGATGGGTCGTGCGTGCTTTTGCTTTCTAAATAGAGCGTGCGAATCTCATAAAATCGTTTTTACTTCATTTAGCCACAGATAGCTTACTTTCGTATTTTCTTTGCCAGTAATAATTTATCTTCGTTAATTCATTTAATACGTGTAATAATCTTTGAAAATAAAGGTACACGAAAATAAGAACGAAAGGTCGTAATTATGTGTACGCGTGTGTTCGTGAGTGTTGTGTGAAACGATGATTGGAATTTGTGGAACAGCCCTGAGAAAGAGCGACCGACGCGCGTGGAAATGACGTTTAAGTGAGTCGGAGGCATGTCCGCCAGTGTGAACCTGAATTGTATGAAAATGAACATTTTCACTGAACATGTGAATTTGGGAATTACTTATTATTTACTTCTTTTATGTTCACTTTTAACCTCAAGTCTTAAGAGCTGTATGACGCGAATCTGCACACCCTTGCCTCGAATCTGTATATAAATGACAACCTTCAACACTAAATATCGATACTTCTGCAAAGAAACAAAAATCAATAAATACCAAATTTTAATCCCAATAAAATATACGTCTCGTTTAATTCAATCTCACCGTCAGGCAACTCATATAGTTTTCTAGGAAGAGTGTCAAAAAGAGAATGCCTTAATGCTTCTTCAGCCCCTATCCGTTGATCAGGATTTAGCTGTAGAAGTGACGTCGCCATACTCTCAAATGTAACATCGTAGAGTCTACCAAATGAAAAACCCAATTTTCGTGGAGGATAGAATCCCAGTCTATGCGGTTTGTATCCTGGCAGTTGTGTAACGCCAGGCCAAGTTTCTTCGGTAGGAGTACCCAATACTTTGAATATTCTATCAAGTTGGTCGTACGTACAGCGTACACCTGGGAATGTTGGTACACCGGTCAACATCTCCATAAATATGCAACCTACTCCCCACATGTCAAGCGAGGTAGAATACTCTGTGGAACCCAAAAGAACATCAGGCGGCCTATACCATAGGGTCACAACTTCGTGTGAGTACGTATGCGACGGCACCGATTTAGCTCTTGCTAAACCAAAATCTGCTAACTTCAGTTCTCCTATTTCACTGATTAATAAATTTTGGGGCTTCACATCTCTGTGCAGTACCCTCCTAAATAAGAGTATAGTAAAATTATTTACGCACAATATTGAAGTAAAAGTTTTTAAATTTATATATATGTTTTTACCTTCGATGACAATATGCTAATCCTCTTAACAGTTGGAATAAAAACAATTTAACAGTTTGTGTATCTAAACCCCTATTGCCACTTCCATACCTCTCCATATATTGAGACAAATCAGTATGAACGTATTCAAAAACAAAAGTAAGAGTCTCGCGCGTATGAATTATATCGTGCAAGGTTACAATATTGCTATGCTTCAATTCTTTAAGAAGGCTTGCCTCGCGAATGGCAGTAAATGGAACACCTTCTTCTTCTTGCAGTCTAATTTCTTTAAGTGCCACCACTTGATTTGTAAGGTGACTATAGCCTTTGAACACTGTGGCATATGACCCTTCTCCTAATTGTTCCAGTTTTACATAAGCTTCAGATTTACCAAAAGGAGAATCTCCCTGTAAATGGAAGTACAAATATGTTTAGACATTTTAATTTTCAACGAACATGGACAGAATAAATACAGTGATGCCTTGGAAACTAGCTGGTTCCTATCCCCATCAGTTCTAAGAACTGGCTTCTCGCTTGTTCCCGCGATCAAGTACATATTTTTATGGTTTTAATAAAACCCCCTTCAACTTTGCCCAGTTTCAATCCCCAACATCAGCTAATATCCAAGGCAATTACTATTACTGTAGATGCAAGCACAGCATTACCCCAAATGCTGAAAATCTTTTAGTTCTTCTAGGAGGTGGATCTGGCCCAAGGAAGACCTCTGACTTGGGTCGTGGTGGACGTCGAGGTCGCAAGATAACTCTTGCTTCTTCGCGTATATCCTCGTCAAGAAGTTTGGAATCACTAGAAACGGAAAGCTGCCGATGCACTCTCTCATGGTCGCCCACACCTGTCCATTCTATGACATCCAATTTCGTCCTTAAAACTTTCTTTAAAATAACAGCAATAGGAATCCACGTAGAATCATAATTTCTCAATGTTTTATTGATACATAACAATTTAATTTATATAATGCACCTTCATTGAACAATACAATATTATGTTACGATGATCAAATTGCATATCTGACTGCTGCTAACTATTAAAGCAACAAAATGATTGACATAATTATCACAGACTAATGGAAATACATTTTATGGCAGCCATTCATACAATTTGTTATCGCTGGCTAAAAAAAAAAAAAAAAAAATAGCTTTCTGATAAGTGTTTATGTGTACTACAAGTTGTTTACTTTGATAAATGAAACTATCTTCCATACTTATCTCAAAGTAAACTTTAACCTCTTGCGCTGGAATGACGTATTATGCACGTCGTTGATCATTTATTTTCAAAAGTGGGAATGACGCGCATGGCACATCTAGTGATTGTTGTTTGAAGGTAATATATCATGTAACCAACAAGTGAAATGTTACAAGCCTTGCATAGAGATACGTGCATTCGCTGTAATGTATATTGCAGTAGAAATAATTAAAAATACAAATAAACAATCGTTTCCGGCGCAAGAAATTAATAGAATCTTTCGAACATATGAAAGTACATTATTAAGATATTTGAGAACACTTGTTTTATTAATATGTTTCTCACGATTTATTAATTTTCCACTTACCGTAACGGCGATCCTTATCCGGAGGTATATTGCCGTTTGGTTCCAAACGGTCTAGGAACTCCTCAGAATAGCCATTATACGGCAGTTGACTCCTGTTTGCGACATCGTCAGCCTCTTCTTTTGATATTGCTAATGCAAATAAAATAGTACTGTTGATATACTGTCGTTAAATAAATAAATTCATTAATGGGAGAAAAATTTTAATGGGAGATTCTAGGGGCCAAAATAAGACGAAAATCAAGAATACCAATTTGTTGATCGAGGCTTCGTTAAAAAGTTATTAACGTTTCAAGTTCCGTCTGTGGAACGGCTATCATACGCGTCACGCGCACGCAGCTGTGCGCAGGTTGCCTCTCTACAGACGGAACTTTAAACGTTAATAACTCGTTAACGAAGCCTCAATCAACAAATTAGTATTCTTGATTTTCGTCTTATTTCAGTCTCTAGAATCTCCCATTAAAATTTTTCCCACGGGTGGCTGAACACTCCGCATGTTATGCAACGAAAACAGTCATAACTAGGTCAATTAATAGAATTACTCTGAAGTATGAAATACAAATTAGTATACACAGAATAATTGCTATTTCGTATAATCTTTAGGTTACTATGAAAGCCTAAAAATTGTTTCAAATTTTAAATATTTTCAATCATACTTACAAAGTCTCCCAAAACTGTGGCTAAGTCGTTTTTTCAGCTTTTGTACTCTGCTAAGAGCACCTCCTTTCTTCTCCCGCATTGTCACAGACCCTATGCATAATAAGCGCAATCTTTAGCAACTGTAAATCAAAACAAAGATACATAAATTCAAACATTCACATACTGTAATGTGTAGCCAAGAAACTCAGAATAATTTAAACATGATGGACTATTACATATATGATGACATCATGCAATAGGCAATGCCAGTGTACCATGATCTTATGATTAATGGTGGTAAAAAACTATGTAAGAAATGTCTTTGATCTGTCTTAAGATAAAATAAATTGCATGTAACATTATCAGTGAATACTACTAGAAAAAAAAAGCATGACAGTCTGTCTTATAGACAACATTCTTCTTTCTGTTAAATAAAAGGAAAATTATTTAGAGTGACAATGTATTTGTTAAAACAATGAACTGGTAATGTAAAAAGAAAAAAAAACATGTAATTGCTTGCACAAATGCAAATGACATTCTCCCTTACTTTATGTATTATAAGTGCCCATATGCTTAATTTGAAGAAGACAATAAAAACACTTGTTCATTTCATTGGCAAAATTATTCCATCATGGACACAATGCTACATGCAGTCAAATATTGGAAATAATGTGAATGCACTTTTAAAATACGCGCGACGTACGCATTCGTTAGTATGGCAGAATCTTTTGGAAACCTGTAGTCCGCATTTAAGTAGCAGGAACTGTATTCGTTTTCCGCATGATTATAAATTCCATTTATTAAAAAGCAACGAGCAATTAAGAGCTTGACAGGAACGCGAGTATACATATATTACCGTATATGTTTATACATGCGTATAATATTAAAAATGCATATACGCGTATATGTACACGTGTTGTTACCACGGGTCGATGAACTGACAAAGTTTAGTCATACGTGTCAAATAACGTTAGATAAATTACGTTGATAATTTCTAGAGTGGCTACTGACTCCACATCTCGTTTCACGGTGTTCCACATGCTTCCCCGTACACAAAAGCACTTTTCTCCATTCACGCATCTGTCGCGTTCCAGCGAGTGACGTTTTCGCGGCAACAAGGGGGGAAACACTAATAATCGCGCTCGAGGTGACGATGCACAACTTCAATGCAATCTCGCGGCTGATAAACTCGTCTACGCGGCCGAAGTTTAATAAAAAAGTTTCGTCAAGAATGTACACGATCCGTTTCTCTCTTCGAAATACATACTGTTCGAGCCCCCCACCCTTCTCGTTTGTAAACGACACACTCACCACGTCCCCCCTCTTTGCTGCACTCTCTTGGGCCTGTCACTTTGTCTCTCTTCGTCGGACCAACGTCCACCCCCACGATCACGGAACTTTTGACACTGTCCAACTTACTGGATCCGTGTTTTACACAGTTCACATGTGCAACGTGGGGGACCAAAAATCCACGAATAAATACACGTAGAGAGGGATAAGAAAAAAAAAAAAAAGAAAAGAAGACGGAACGCGATACAACGGAGGAGGACTCGATCTAAGGCTGCGGAAAAATGGAAAAGGTGGGGAGGGGAGAGGGGGGAGGGGGAGGTGGGGAAAGAGCCGAGAGAATTACTTCTGGTAGCCGGACCTCGCGCGGGCGTCAACTTACCCTCTTTGCTCTTCGAGGCGGTCGAGCCCTTGTCCTGACAGTACATGATTACTCATTCGTTCACACGCACGAAACACATCACATATGGGCGGTGACGCACTGTGTGTGTGTGTATGTATGTACGAGAAGCTACGTTCCGTGATGTTTCTCTCGGGGCAGGTCAGGTCCGGCAAGTACCACCTTCACCTTTGTCGTATCTCGTATATCGGTGGTAGCGTACGACACTTTCCTGATGAACTGATCGCCATGAAAAACACACCACCGTTTCTCCTGTTCTACGTTTAAGATCTTGCGCCGTGTGCTCTGGGCAATGGTACGCGCTACCGATATTCCCCCGGTTAAACTTTTGCAAAACGTTTACACGCCTAGGCTCTGACCCAAGGAACGTGAATAACCTCCGCGGCTAGGGTTCTTCTACTGCAACTTTCTGGATGTATGGCGGGTGCTCGCGCACACCACCACTACCTTGAACAACTCATCCGCGAGAACAAACTTCTCCCAAGAAGTTTTCTATTCCCAAAGTCCCACTGCCTCGCGCCACAGACAAAAGTCTGAAACTGGCCGATCCACATCGGTCGGGGTGTATGTGCTTTCTATAAAGGATGGTTACTCGAATGCATTTTCATGCACTTTCGATTACCGCCATCTCGTTTCCTGCGAAGCAACTACGGCCGCGTTCGGTTCGGTTCTCATGTGTTGTGTATGCGACTGCAAGCATGTACTATTTGAAGCCGTTTGATTTGTTCGCGTTTAATCGTTATGATCAGTGCCGTGGTTACGTATTTAAAATACGTCACCATTTGCAATTTGCTTTGCGGTAAATTCGCACAAAGTCGTATATAGCTCTGGTCACATCCGAGTGCAGTATTAGCCATGTTGAATAAGAAACAGTAAAACCCTAAGAGTCTGATTTTGCACTTGATAGAAAGAGTACGCAGCATTAGTGCGTCTTTGTCTATTCAATGCAAATCGGACTCTCGTAACTCTACTGGCTCTTGCTCAGTATGACTTCGGCCATTGGCTCGCAGGTACTAGAGTCGTCCATCGTCCGACTATAGGCACCTTTCAAAGGCGTAATTTAGATACAACTCTGATTAGATATACTGTATCAATTTTATTTAATATCTTGTATATACTATAGATAAAAGAATGACGGTTTACTTATTATTTTTAAGGAGTCAATAATGTATATAAGTTTAACGATGTGACTACGTTCTTTTTCGCCATAATGGACGCACGATTACATATTTTTGAGCGGTAGTGTATACTTATAGATGTCTGCATTTTTGTAAGAAAATTTGGCATGAAAGTTTTGCCAGTTAAAAATAGACCAGAAGCTTTTCACGTAGTGTTACATTTATTCCGCGTCATTTGACTTCGTTTACTTTATTTAGTAGAGTTTTTTATATTTTACATTTTTATTTATTTGTTTTGTATTGCTAACTTTACATTTGAATTTATACTGAAACGTAGAAACGTTTGTGAGAGCGTGGGCTTTTGCTGTCTTACCTCGATGAAATAACAGTTCGTGACGTCAAAGTGACGTCAGTACTGTTCTTGTAAGCGCTCAGAACACCGATGCGAACGGGGTAAACAATACTTATAAGCACCGGGAGCTAAACTAAATTCACTCTATATTTCGTCGCGTAATTTAATTTACAGCTTATACCGTTTGCTCAACATCTTTGTTGATATTTCATTTTACAACAGAACTAAAGCTATGAATGTGCAATAACGTTATACGATTATCAAATATCAATACATTTCCTGACTTTTACGTTTGGAATTTATATGTAATAAATTATTTGTTTTTTTTCAAATTGAATTGTTCTTGTTTTAATAACGTTGTAAAGAGTGATTGTAAACTGTTCGTTTGCGTTTCTTATGTGAAATTATAAATTGTTCTAATATCAGAATCAATTAGATTTCGTTTAGTGAGACTGGAACTCGGGTAAGCAAACACGTAACACCCAACGGGATCGAAACGTCAGAGAGCTGTGCCCCAAATACATAAAGATTCCAATAAACTCTATTAAGTTACAATTTATATATATTAACTATAGATCGATAATGACAAAATTAGTAAGAGAAAATACCTAAAGACAACAAATAAAAATACATTTATCAACCCACTATCGCCGGACCTTCGATACACTTTTGGTTTGAAACAACGAACCAATGGTATTATGTCATAATCGTGTAGTTTTGTTTCCCCGAATTTATCATCTCTCTGAACGAAGTATAGTTAATTAAAACTTTATTCAGTTTGCTCTTAGATGTGTCATCAAATATATTCATAACGTAGTAATCTTTCTATGTATTATATGGTTATAGATCAAAGTAGATTAGCAATTTATTGCAAGCTGTTTCCATTAAAACCAAGTTGTGCAACATATACTTCCGCTAACTTCACTTCAGTCTGTTACACGTGTACACACATGTGCATGCTTCTTTCGTAGATTTTAAAGTAATGTTTTATTTGAATAGTAAACGATTAAGCAACAAATTGATTGCGTGCGTTATAAAAATGTCGAATTGTATAAAATAAGATATAGATGTGACTAAAAAAAAAAGAGTGACGTTAATATGTAACAACGAATATTTTTCAACGTCAAAAGTTGTGGCTTTGCGAGTGTATAGTGACATTGGAACACATGATTCAATGTTTTTTAAGCAAAAATAGTTCCGTATTCATTCGCAATTCTTCATAACGAACATACACGTTGCGCATGCGTCTGGAATGCTTCCAAGCAGTGTTACCAGATCGCGCGCCGGAGGCACCAGGAATTTTCCTTTTCACTTTCGCACACTATGCCCGATTGGCGTGTACGTGAGCTCGTAGAATTTCGTAGAGCGGAGAAAGATAGGTTGACCCGCTCTCTTTCTCGATTTTCCGAAGTTATTTGAAGTAAGCACGGTCGCGCTTCGTACAGCTTCGAAGAGTTGAGAAAGAGGGCGAGTGTCAGCCCGTCTTTCTCGACTCGCCGAAATTCTACGAGCTCACGTACACGCGAATCGGTCCATAGTGTCGAAAGTGGAGCGGGAAATTTCTGGTGCCGTCGGTACGCGATTTGGTAACACTGCTTCCAGGCGTTCCAGGCGTTCTACGCATGTATTAGTGTATCAGTGTACACTTTCGCGTTGTGAGTCGGCAAAAAGGGAAGGCTGAAAACGACTATCAAGGTATTTCGGTGTTTAAGATTTTTCCGGATCGCGATCCAACATCGAGCGATGTCGAGCGCAGAAAAACAACCATTTCGCCGGCTGCCCACGGACGTTCTGCCTTATCATTATGATATTGTTTTGTCACCGAATCTAAAAACTTTCGTCTTCGATGGCACGGAGTATGTGCATATTGACGTAAGCTCAATCAGTCTAGATCACTCATTAAGACATTTATATATCTCACCGTACATAACTGATAAAAATTGAAACGCGATAAGAACTGTATGAGAAACATTTATATAATTTTTCTTTCCATAGTGCAATACTTTCTTGAATATTATGCCTTCTTAATTTTCATACTGTTGACAATGTTTTTTTAATATTTTCAGGTGAAAGAACCCACGGATACTATTGTTTTAAATTCACTGGATATCGATATTAAAAGCGTAGCTTTTAACTGCAAGGATGATAATAAGGTCATTCCAACGAAAAATGTTGAAATCTCTACACCGGAAGAAACAGCTACTTTGGTATTTGCTGAAAAGTTACCGACTGGCAAAAGTGGATGTCTGAAATTGGAATTTGTTGGAGAAATTAATGATAAAATGAAGGGCTTCTATAGAAGCAAATATGTTGGGTATAATAATTTATACAATATCATATCTGTTTAAGAGTTGCATATAAATGAAAGAAGTACAGCTGTTCATATTATGAAAAGATAGTATTTCATGATATCACTGTATAATATAATATATTCAACTATAGGTTTTAATATTTTGTAGGCAAGATAAATGGGGTGCTGTAACATTTTTATGTCCTACATCAGCACATAGATTATTTCCTTGTTGGGATGAACCATTATTTAAAGCTACTTTTACGATACACATTGAACTTCCTCGAGGCTCACCACTTATTGGCTTATCAAATATGGTGAGCATCGATGAACATTTTTGAAATAACATCTTTGTGTATGTGTTTTCAGGCCTGATGGAAGTGTTGAGTACGCAGCCGTAACTCAGTTTGAGCCGACAGATGCTAGACGTTGCTTCCCATGTTGGGATGAACCAGCACACAAAGCCACGTTTGATATTACCCTAAACGTGCCATTGGGTCTTACAGCACTTTCCAATATGGTAAGCAGCGCCTAGCACTTACTGTTCATTTTATTTGTTCTGTTTTTTAAATAGAAATTTGATAAAGTAGACTAGTTATGGAATTTTAGAAAAAATTATTATTTATTGCAGCCTATTAAAAGCACGGTAACAAACGAAACAACTGAGACTTTAACGTTTGAGACGACACCGATTATGTCGACGTATCTCGTAGCCGTGGTGATTGGTGAATTCGATTACATAGAAGACAAATCTAGCGACGGTGTACTAGTACGGGTTTACACGCCAAAGTCAAAGAAAGAACAGGGACAATTCGCATTAGAAACGGCTGTAAAGGTGTTACCATATTATAAAACGTATTTTGGGATCGCTTATCCACTTCCGAAAATTGATCTCATTGCGATTGCCGATTTCTCATCGGGAGCCATGGAAAATTGGGGTTTAGTTACGTATCGTGAGACTTGCCTTTTGGTGGATCCACAAAACACTTCTGCCCTTCGAAAGCAATGGATCGCTTTGGTCGTAGCGCACGAATTGGCGCATCAATGGTTTGGAAATCTTGTAACCATGGAATGGTGGACGCACTTGTGGTTAAACGAAGGTTACGCGTCGTTCGTAGAATTTTTATGCATTGCTCACCTGTTCCCCGAATACGACATTTGGACGCAATTTGTAACGGACACGTACATCGGAGCGTTAGAATTAGATGCTTTAAAGAACAGTCATCCGATCGAAGTACCGGTTGGTCATCCGTCAGAAATAGACGAAATTTTCGATGAGATTTCTTATAATAAAGGTGCATGCGTCATTCGAATGTTACATGCTTACATTGGCGACGATGATTTCCGCAAAGGTATGAATCTGTATCTAAAGAGGCACAGTTACGGTAATGCAACAACGAGAGATCTTTGGAACGCTTTGGAAATAGCCAGCAATAAGAATGTACGATCCGTGATGTCCACTTGGACCGAGCAACAAGGTTTCCCGGTTGTCAAAGTCCGACACAGTCAGGATGGCGATGACCGAGTTTTGTCTCTGTCCCAAGAAAGATTTTTGGCCGATGGTTCCGCGGATACCGGAAATAGCTTATGGATGATACCGATTAGCATTAGTACGTCAAAGAATCCAGAGGAATGTGTGCTTACAGACTTGTTGGATGAGAAAACAAAAGATTTTCGCGTCAAAGATGTTCCTGAGTCTAGTTGGGTGAAGATCAATCCTGGAACTATCGGTTTTTATAGGACTTATTACAGTCCAGAGGCACTGTCTCTGTTATTACCCGCGGTTAAAGATCGCGCGTTACCTCCTTTGGACAGACTGGGTCTGTTGGACGATTTGTTCGCCATGGTACAAGCTGGACGTGCGTCCACCGTAGAAGTACTTCAGCTCATGCAAGCGTTCCAAAAAGAAGACAATTTCACTGTATGGTCTAGTATAGATAATACCATAAGGAAAATCGGATTTCTCCTTTCTCATTTAGATTTCCAAAACTCCTTCAGAGTGTTTGGACGTAACTTAATGGGAGACATCACTAATAAATTAGGATGGGATCCAAAGCCCGACGAAAGCCATTGCGATACGCTTCTAAGGTCTCTGATATTAGGTCGTATGGCAGCCTTAAACGACACAAACACCATAGAAGAAGCGAAGAAACGATTCGACTTGCACGTGTCTCATGCTGCGCTTCTGGCTGCCGATTTACGTAGCCCTGTTTATCGGGCTGTGCTTTCCAACGGAAACTCCGATACTTATCAAACGATGTTGAAGCTTTATCGCGAGGCTGATTTGCACGAAGAAAAGGATAGAATACTGAGGGCCTTCGGTGCGATTAAAGATGAAACTCTGTTGGCGGAGGTTCTCGAGTTTGCCATGAGCGACGAAGTGAGAGCCCAGGACGCGGTATACGCAATCATGTCGGTATCAATGACGTACAAAGGTCGCATCATGGCGTGGGACTTCTTCAAGAGAAATTGGCAAACGCTTCGCGATCGTTACGGTGGTGGTTTCCTGATATCGAGATTGGTTAAGATCATTACCGAGAACTTTGTCACCGAAGAACAGGCCAAAGACGTCGAAGAATTCTTCAAAGATCATCCAACGCCAGGAACCGAAAGGACCGTTCAGCAGAGCGTCGAATCTATCAGATTGAACGTTGCATGGCTCGCTAGGGATAAAGACTCTATCAAGGAATATCTAACTACTCAGGTCTAGTAGTAGTTATAAATTTGTTTTATGCATCGAGTTTTCAACTCTAACGTATCGTCTGATACAACAGGAAATCGATGAGATGGCGTCGTGCCATTGTACGAGCGTATACATGAATAGCTTCGAGTCAATTTAAAAGAGGGAAGAATGGTTCTCTTTTGTGAAACACGACATCATAGGATTTGAGTTTACACGCAATGGTTGCTTTAACAGATACCTGATACATGTTATTTCGTTGTTTATTTCCGTTGGCAATTCTTTGGAATGCATAAAGATACCGTTTCACGGTGTCTGTGGTTACCTTTACCGATGGTATTATTAAAACACAGCATTAGATTTTTGGCATTTATATTTTTTTTGTGTCCAGTAGGCACGTGATTTTTCTTCCCGAATATGTAGTCAGATTCGAGAGCACTAGTATTTGTTACTCTTATATCGTGAGTAAAGTGAAAGAAGGGGGAAACAAGCGTGTAGCTGCAGTATACATTTATATCATATACCATAATCGAGAAGATTGAAATAAATACTTTTACGCTTGTGTATGAACGTGTATTTAAAATTCCTTATCACTACTTTACAATATTGTTATTTATACAGGGTGAAAATGGGTAACGTAATTTCATTTTTGAGAAAATTGCTTTTTAAGATATGTGGGGTTAAGTATGTGCCTAACTAATAACTAATGGATTTCTTCACTTTGGCAATTTCTATTGCCAAATTTCATGCATTAACGTATAAAAATCTTTTCGATTTCATCACTCGTTACGAGACATCTTGAATAGTAATTATAGAGGGCGTGCCACATACAATTCGACCATCTTAAACATCTCAGTTTTTACGATAGGAAAAACTGTTAAAGGAAAATTTGTTCGGAAGGGGTTTATATTATGACAGTAAATAAACAAATTTTTTAAGGTTACACTTTTTTACGATTTCCTGATCATCGAAATTCCTGAAAATGGTACATAGTTGTACCTTCGTAATAGTTGAGATCAAAATCCATCCAACGATGGATTATAGAAACCTCGTATATCGCGGCATAATCTTACCCACGTTGGGGAGACAAGCCTCGACGTAGTCGGGACAGTCGAGTAAAATGCCCCCATCGTGTTAACCATCGTTACGCGGTATAAGGCGATGGTTGCGGAGTACGAAAGCAGTTCTTATCCCCGATCGATCAGCCCTTTTAGCTTTTGCGTAGGAGGGTGTGCTGCTGTCACGCCGTGAGTCAGCCTCCACTTTCGTTATTAGTGTACATCCACCGACCAACCAGCGGTCGTTCAGCGTTCGCGTCGAGTAGTTCGCCACCCTCTGTCCCGTTCCCTCGCTTTCTCTCTTTCTCCCTCTCTCTCTCTCTTCGTCGCTCTTCGCTATGAATACGAAGCGAGCTCGAGTGGTCGAAAGGACGGAAAGCCGCGGGGACACAGTCAGTCGGATGGAATCAGTTCCCGTGGGTATCCCGTGAACCCAAGGTTCCCAGGAACGCGCACGCGACCCGGGACAGGGAACACGGATCAATACGAACTTTGCGAACTCCGACACGCTGCGACGATGCGTCGTTCGCCCGTACCTAGGCCCTCCTACGACGGAGACGAACCACCGCGCGGCTCCTCCCTCGCACGTGTGCGTGGATTATTACGTACACGTGTGCCCATTTAACCCCACCCTGAGATCGTGTCTCGTAGGGGGTGTATTCGCTTGGGACGCTCGCGGATTTATCGCTCTCAGCGATATAGGAAGCGGGGAAACGACCTAACAAGAAACTGCCGATGGGGATCGTTACGGGCGAGCTTGATCATAGAGCAGCAGTCCCTTTCGGAACCGTCTTCTCCCTCCCTCTCTCTTTGCATCCACCATTCTGCTTCGTCTAGTTTGCGAATATCCCGGTTTCATGGACAGAATTCGCGAACATGAGACGAGAAGAGTTATTCGTGAAACGATCATATCATTGTACGATGGTTTTTAACCTCTAAAACTCATATTGGACAGGTAATCAAGTTTTTGTTAAACAAATTGTAAAAAATGTTTTCGAGCTTATTTGTCATATCGTCACGCTAGTTTTACGTGTCTAAAGATGCTCTGGACATTTGTTAAGATTGTAGTGTGGAAAATGAACGATTTTGCGATACGTAAGTTCGAAGTGCCGGTCACTGGTGACCACCAAGGCAGTCAACGTGTTAGATAATCTATTTTCCGCAAGTAAAAAGTAGTCACACGAAGTGGAAAGTAATTTTGAAGAAACGAGCGTTGGAAACCTAGCTTGACGATTTGACGGAAAGTGAAAGTAAAAATGTAGTAAGTTGCACTTCCTTGCAAGTACGTTCTATTCGCGCAGAAAGGTGCAACGAACATTTTTAATTTATTTTTTGGGCGAAGAATCATTCTCCTTCTGATTTTCCAGTGATTAATTAGATAGCCGTATATAGATAACAGAAAAATTTCTTAATGAGCAAGAAAACGTTGACAAATAAGGTTATGTTTTTTTTAGGATACGATGTCTACTATAATAATTTGATCGTCAGTTTTGTTCAAACGAAGTAAAATCGAACACGAAGATCTTTTTATCGAAACATGGGTCCTTTTTATTGGAGATGACATTCGAACAATTTACGATACATATGATTTAGCAGATTCGCGACAGCTGTCAGCAAGTGGGAAATGCATGTCGGATGCAATCAGATAAGTCAGGAATCTTTAATTCTTTGTATACCATCGGGGTCCGTTGGACCCAATTTTACTTTTCTTTTTCGAGCAAGTTAAAATTTTTAATAATTCTGTTTCCACCCTCTTTTTATTACTGTCTCCTCAAATTATCCGCAAATCTATTTAAAAACATAAAAAAAGATAAAAATGATACTTGGGCCCAGATGGTAAATGACAATGTTCTCTTCCTGGTATACCGTTAATGTTAATCCCTACTTTTGTGTGTATTAATCGATAAATGATCGATTCATGAAAACGTTTAAGAATTTGTTTCGCATTATTTTCATTGCAGATAAGTCGCATTTAAAAAATGAGAATGCAGTCGCAGTATGCCTTTTACGAAAGTCAAAATTTGCCAGCCAGTGTAAAGGAATTTCGTGATATCATTCGTTTGTATAGTGTTCAGTAACGAATTTTTAGGGAGTCTGGATTTGGTTTCGATTTTCGAACAAAGAATTATGAACGCATTGGTAATTGTATGGACACAGTTTGCATTTATTTCGCGTGCGTGAGTGTGGCACGCCCGCGCGACAATATACTTACACTTTACAGCCTTTCAGTCTTCGCGAATATACAATAGTTACGGAGAGAGATCTCTAAATTATAATATGAAAAGCAATAACAATGATAATAATCATGTGATAATAATAATAATATTAATAATAATAATAATAATAATAATAATAATATAGTATCGACATTGCGATTAATGTAATGAATAATCATAATACAAATAATTCGTTTTATTATCTACAACAGGAGTTCAAATAATACAGGCTCTGGTCAACGCGACACGATAAACATTTCTCTTTCACGCGAAAACTAGGAAAGAAAAGAAGAGAAGATCCATTCAAGACCGGTTGGGCGGGGTGTGCGCTAGCTACTCTAACGCCACTAATTTGATTCCAGGTTATGCGTCGAGCAGCAGAGAAAACTGGTGAAAATGTTCCCGCGAATTGCACCGATTCACCCCCAACCGGTCGTGAGCGACCGATACTTCGAAGTGAACGAACAGAACGCGAGGAAGAGAGATCGAGCCAACTTCTCGCATTATGTACTCCAGCACAGAACACAGCGGTACCGAGGAGAAATCAACGCGAAAGAAGAAATGTAACGGAAGGGGGGAGGGGTAGGAGGAGGCCAGAGACGCGGATATCGCAGAGGATTACAAGGATTAAGGGTGATCGATAGGGGGTGGGGGGATCAAAAGGAACGACGGGCGTAGAAGTGAGTCGATTACGATGAGAGAGGTTGTGCGAGGAATGCGGCGAGTTTATGTACAAGTATTTACATCTTTCTTCGAAGAAAGAAGCTCGTTTGGCCGCGAAAGGCCTGCTTTACAATTCTTCTTCGTCTTTCCCCTTTTCTTCATTCCGTTTTCTTTTCAGGTGCCTCGGTGTCGGACACATCCCCGGCTACTCACTGGGTCTGAACACCTGAGAATCTATTCCCTTTCCGTTCCCTTGTCTCACAATGCATCCGACAAGAAGCTTGTCTACCGTCCCGGGGTCTTGGATCCTGAAGAGATGCCGAATGCAACCCGTCTCTGGAACGCTGAGAAGAATAGGTTCCCTCGATCGACTCCCCTGAAGAAGACTCGAACGGTCCCGAGCGACGTTGAAACCGTAGGTCAGCTCGTCAGCCCACGAGGATAAGCTCGAGCGACCTGGACCTTACTGGAGCTCGTCCGCCGACGCAGGTCACCGTTCCGTGACCAGTCCGGTCGTCGTGGTCGTCGGCGATGTCGTCGACACGGTCGTCGTCGCGTTCAACAGCGGCTGGAGGGGCTGTCGCGGCGTCGTCTTCGCGATGCTGGACTCGTGGTGGACGTTCGTCTCCTCGAGGGTGGTTTGGAGATCGCAGATGTACTCGATCACCCTCTGGATCACCTCGAGCTTGGACAGTTTCCGTTTCCTCGGCATGTCGGGGACCAAGGACCTCAGTTTGGTCAGGTAAGCGGCCACTTCCTCTGCCTCGAGATCGCGACGAGTACCGTTTATGCCCAGACTACTGTGCAGGACACCGCGGCTCGGCGGCACTCTGCCGCCCACGGGGCTCACCACCATCGCCTTCATGTCGTGCGCGTACAAATTCTTTCGCGGACGAACCGAATCGACGGTCAACCGCCGGATGAGAAGAAAAAGAACAGCGAAGAAATGTGGGTCGACTTTTTAATTCGATCACGCACACCTCGCCCGGTTATCTGACTGCTGGACGGCGGTGCACGTACACGCACCCCGTGTATTTATCGATCGAACCAAACCCACTAAAGCGAGCGCACGAGAGACGGACAGAGAGCTTCGTCCGATCGGACGTCCACCGTTTTCTATTTCGGCCGCTGCTCTGTCCACAGTGTTTTTTGTTGTTCTGTTACGTAGAATGCTCAGGCATAAACGTGTCACACACACACACAGTTTACGGTGGTTAGATTAACGCGACCTCGTTTCACACGCGGGAAACATCGTCGAATTTAATCGTTGATTTGCGCAGAGAAGTGCAAAGTGGGTTTTCGGGCGCGAGTGTGCCGGAGGAGGATGCAACACGGTCCCCGTAGCGTATGCGTCTCGCTCGGCGGATCGAAGTCAACTGGCCTCCGCCCCTCACCTGCACCTTTTTATAACCTTCCCCCACCCTGCGTCCTTCTACCCCCGCGACGCCTCCACTACTCGTACGGCGCAATCGTTGCCTGAATAGAATAGCGTTGGACTCGAATCGCTCGCGAAACGGATTGTTATCTGACCTATTTAATACGCGTAACTTTGGTAAATATTTATACACATGCACCTTTTTATTGAACCGCCGGCACGATGTTTACCGATCGATGAAAGTGGAATTACAGATTGCATTGTTTCCATGGTATTTGGACGATCAACGTTCGATCACGAATTAGTGCAATTTAATTGTTCTTGCAATGGCAACTAAGTAGCGAATTTTTGTAATTTTACCATCTCTAAAAATTCAGTACTATTTTAAAAAAAGTTCTATGTACACATGTTATATCTCACTTCCGTAGTATGAAGGGCAACACTTGGAGGCCATGTGCTTAAGATCGAAAAGACTATGTTCCTCGTGGAACCTCGTTTTCAATTTCGACGGTGTCCTTACGCTAATCGATGAGTCAAGAAGACCATCAATTAAGAACTACCGCTCGACCACCCTGAAACCTTGCCCGCTTTTCCTCGGGTAGTTTCTAGCCTTTAATTTCTCACTTGCATTTCCCTTTCTTTGGCCTGTCGTGAACGTACCTTGCCATGGTCCCTTTCTACGGTTCTGCTAAATAACCAACCACATCCAATTCTACCCATGTTACTCCAAAAGCTTGTTCGCCGATATCCAACAATTTTAGACCATTCTCTCAACAAATTTTTCTCAATTAAAGCAATCATTTGATACTTATGGTCGACGAAATGGTGACCCTTAGTCATTTGACTTGTTACTCGAACCTCGATAATCGCATGCGAGTCTCATTCATTGCACGGTGTTGACAATGAACAGGATGGTCGCTAAGTAAGGTCGGAGGCGCTACAAATACATAAATAGTTGTACGCGGCTACTATTAATCGAATCGATTACCTCGACCGCTGCAAGAACCGCGATCGTTGAATCTTCAGTCCCATCGCTTCGTAACTCCGAAAACTTCGCCCCTCGTTCGTTTTCGGGCCGTTCGGAGCGATGCGCGGCAGTCGGGCGCGTCGAGCCGATTCGTCGAAAGGCGGCGTTTCCTCCTTTCGCGACATTAGAAGGAACACGGTGTCCGTGGCGCGAATTACAAGCGCGGCGTGGAATCATTTGCAGGAAGGCGCGACAGAACGCCGCTAGGAATTCCAGACGGTCTATCTCGCGTCCCCCCCCCCCCTCCCACTTTTCTCTGTCGACCCAACCTCACCCCGCGTCTGGTAACTTGTTCCAGCGAAATCGTTCGGGTCGAAGCCGACCGTAGTCGGGGGTGTTTGACGACCATGGAACCAGAGGCGTCGGCGGGACAAGCCGGGCGTGGAAGAGAAGGGCAACGCTGCGGTCCGGAGGGGCAGGAGGGGGTTTGCGTGAAGGGTTCTAGGCGCGGGTGGAGGGGAGAGAAGGGAGACACGACCATTGTTGAACGTCCGGCGGCGCCAGCCACTAGCCATCACGGCTACCACCACCAATAGACGGGCCGTCGCACTACCACCATCGTTTCACCGACGACCACCGTCCTCGTGCATTGCCCATGGTTCACGGGCTCGAGCACCGTGCACCGCCAACCTGTACACCATGATTCCGGCCACGGTTTTCTATGCACGTGTACGTATACGTGCGCGGCGGCGGCGGCGGCGTTCGTCGAGACTCTTGCCTTCTTGACTTGCGTGCTCGCGCGTATACACGCCGACGTTCTCTCCGTCTCTCGCTAGCGCTCGTTCTGTTCTCTGTTGGCACCGCGCTGGTCGTGACTCTGGTTACTTGGGAGTCTCGTTACCGGTCGGGACAAGAATCCACCCGATGTCCGGCGCTACGGACACAGAACAGAGGGAGTCCTTTATTATGCTACGCTTCGGAACGAGTTCCCCGACGAGATCCCGACGAAATTACGCCGCGGGAGGAGGAGAGAATGGGAGTCGAGGCGGCGGGCGATTTCTATTAGCTCCGTTAACAATATGGTCGTTCCAATCCCTTTTTACGAATTTTGCGTTTGCCTCGATTGTAATATAGGTAGGCTACAATAAATAGCGCGGACTCTCAACGAGAGCGGCAGTGCGCCCGTAGATTTGGAAAAGTAAATAAGAGTCCACAAACAGAGTTCGGTGTTAGGTAGAGAACGTTAAACTGTACAAATATCGTATAAGCGAAAATACGCGTTGACGTGCTCGTTTTCGAGTTATTATCGAAAAACGGGTGCGAGCGATCGGTCCGCCGGTTTGTATTTTTTTCCGACCACGCCTCCGTCCATCGATTCTAGACCTTTTTTTTATCTTATACGACGAAGAATGCAACCCAAACAATGTTGTTTGTTGCTGCAAGTGATAGGTAACACGAAAACCGAGTTATATAAATGTACAGTTAAAGTCGGATGGAATGGATTTATGGAATGGATGGATCAATTCTAATTAAAAAAGAGGTCCTTTTGGTCCTCTTTACTCTATTAAAAAAATATTAAAAGATTATCTATGTTACTCTGAGCGGTTTGGAGTACGTGGGAATGGGGCTTAACGCTAGTGGCGTTGGAACATTTCACAAAGACGCGTACTTCGCGACGCGAAGAAAATTAGAATCCGAGATGTGGACAGCAGATTCCGAGGTAAGCGTGTTATCTGACACCGTGGAAAGATCGTGAGATCTCCCGCGGGAGTGCCATAAAGGTGACTTTTCATTGCGACTGCTGCTCGGAGAAGCAAATGATCGAATATTTTTTAGCGAATCGTATCCTAAATGTCTACGTTTAAATCTTAATGATCGGACCTCTATGAGAGTTCGAAGAATACACGTTTTACAATAGAATATCATTTTGAAAATAGCGATTCGGAGGAGTAACCGCCGCTGTTGGATGAAATAATAAAGTCATGCTTTATAGAATTTCTCGAGTACTCTTATGGTCGGGTGAAGCACGTGGTGAACGTATAAAGCGGTGAACGTGGAGATGCGAGTGTGATAATCGAAAATGCAAAGCATAACGGGGCGCGCCTCATTGCGCGCGAAATCCCGTCGTGATAAAGATTTTAGATACGGGAAATGGTCGAGATGAGAACCGAATATTTTTTCCGTTGCTAAAAGCGAAGGCGTGAAAGGAAGAAGTAAGCCTAACGGGAACCGTCGAAGAAACGCTTGTCACGAGATTATTTTATTCGAATAATATTCGAACAGCAAAAACAGGGACATTCGTATTTTGTTTATTCGATAACATTTTCGTTATCTTTTAGTACAGCTCGGTTAAAAATGGTATCGAGTCGCTTGGTAAAGTCAGCTACCGTGTTAACTCCAATGCTACCATGTTTTTAATGCCTACTTAAGCAGAGAGTGCCAATGGGAATATCGACACAATCTTTGTGTGTTAAGGATAACGTGTTTAAGTATTCAAGAGTTTAAAAAATGTTATATAAATGTAGGTTCGAACGTCAACTCTGTCCGAGTACACGCATGTTTCTGTCGTGGTACTATGGGTGATTTATTTTGTTAGTCGTATCGGTTCAATGTGTGATACATGATATATGTAGAAGCAGCGATAATATTAGCTTTCGAGATGTCCGTTTCGACATAATAAGTCATAAATAGAGCAAAAAAACGATTTATTCGAATATAGTTTGATTAAATTAATTGGATAGTTAAATAAGAACGCACGGAATAATAGCTGAATTCAGTTAAGGAACGATAAGTGTGACAAATATTATTGAGCAGATTACAAACTATAGCTATATAGAATCAGAGTCAATTAAATTGACTCTCTGCGATCAATAACGAAGAGATAATTTCCTATTTACGTAAACTGTTATAAATTATTAGCAATGATCTCTATGGGACTATTTTCACATTTTAAGTATAATAGTTAAATTTTTGGACGAGAAGGATGTAAAATGGTGCTCCCATGGTCAGAAAAATTTGCCATTGGAACAAGATAGAACTTGAGGCAATTAAAATTGTGGCAGAAAGATGAAAATACGAAAAATGCATATTCGACTCTAACAAGCGACTGTTATACGTATATTTAACCGCGTAGAAATTTAATTGAGGCTAAGAGCGAGCGTGCAACGTACGAATTAGATTGCTCTAACATGCGCTTATGAGATAATAAATTATTTCGTCGGGAGAAATACGATTTTCCTTGCGCAATCGCGTTAATTCCACGTCGGTGAGGAGAATAAAAAATTCACGTTCGCGTGACGGACGACGGTGATACGACGATAAACTGTCGACGTAGCAGGAGACGCGAGGATTCCATGGAAAATTACAGGGAATAAAATCGAACGAAACGCCCGTGAGACTCGGGCACTTACGCGGTTACATACCTGAGCAACCGGATCTCATTGACTTCTTGACCTTCGAGATTTAAGAAATGGAGTCCCCTTGACCCGGGAATAAATATACCGACGAAACCGCTTGTCCCGGCAATATCGCTGCCCGATGCTTATATTTATATCCTGCCCGGTATCACTGCTCTATTACAGCCTAAGCGAAGTATTAAAGCGCTACTTGGTAATTGGAACTTAATACGCGCTTATACCTTTATCTGTTATTACGGGGTCGCGGTGGATACCGGCCACGTGCAACGACCGTGAATTAGCCCCCTCAATTCCATTAATTAATTGTTAAATTATCCTCGCGTCTTCGTTCCTCCTGCACTTTTTAACTATTCGTTGCGTACGAACGGGAACATCAGCGTCCACGGATACGGCATTATTCAGCGGCGTTACAGCCTTAACTCTTTCCAGTCGAAGTCCTGGATATTCCCGGCATGGTATTTTTACCGTTTCCATAAAGTAAACGTACCCATTATACTGATCGGACCCCCATTAGCGACCTTTCATTTACTCTGTTTTGTTCGAAGCAATAACAGAAAGAAGACGTTCTACTTGCAGATATATTATTTGTTATTTCTTTTGCTATCACAGTAAAATTCCCATTATTCGGTATAATCGGGACTGAGAAATGTTGGAAAATCAAATATGCAGGATAGTTGGGCTATACCTGCATATGAGATGATAAAAACGTATACAAATAGACCTTACATGTATTCTTTCGGTCAAACTGGGGCTCTAGAGACTCATTAGTATTTTCGTATAATTCTGCAATATTAATAACAGGTTACAGAAATGATCTCAAGAGGAAGCGAGACATTTCTGGCCACACGTTATATTTTCGGTAATGAATTTTTTTCTCGAAACTGGGTAAGATTTCGGGGGTGTGTCTATTCACCAAAAATGATTGCAATTGATCCCTGCAACAGAGAATATTTTTTTTAGAACGATTTGAAAATTTTTTTTCGCCTTCAAATTTGTCCACTTACTGAATTTTTTTCTCGAAAATGCGCAGGTTTTCCGGGGTACGTCTATAAACCAAAACTAATTGTAATTGATCCCTGCAACCGAGAATATTTTTTTTAGAACGATTTGGAAATTTTTTTTCGCCTACAAATTTGCCCACTTACTGAATTTTTTTCTCGAAAATGCGCAGGATTTCCGGGGTACGTCTATAAACCAAAAATGATTGTATTTGATCCCCGCAATCGAGAATATTTTTTTTAGAACGATTTGAAAATTTTTTTTCGCCTACAAATTTGCCCACTTACTGAATTTTTTTCTCGAAAATGCGCAGGTTTTCCGGGGTACGTCTATAAACCAAAACTGATTGTAATTGATCCCTGCAACCGAGAATATTTTTTTTAGAATGATTTGAAAATTTTTTTTCGCCTACAAATTTGTCCACTTACTGAATTTTTTTCTCGAAAATGCGCAGGATTTCCGGGGTACGTCTATAAACCAAAAATGATTGTATTTGATCCCCGCAATCGAGAATATTTTTTTTAGAACGATTTGAAAATTTTTTTTCGCTTACAAATATGTCCACTTCGTTTTTCGTCCAACACGGGGATATAATTATTTTCTAGCTCCTATTTTCAGCTCCTAGTCTCGCTTTGGTTCGTCGAGACGCCGACCTACGGGCACCGTTTCGTCGGAGAGGAAAAAAAAGAAAGAAGACAATGTCCGGCGTTAGGAACCGGAATGGCGACGCGTTACATGGAAATTCTAGAGAATACTAACGCGACGAGGAAGTGACTTGAATGCTGGACACGTAGCCCGCCTCGCGACCACCGGATCTCCATTCACTACGGATGACTCGTGTATAATTCGAAATCAACCCTTGACTGTTGGGGTGAAATACTTGTTACGCGGGTTGTCCTTCGACGAGCGGTACCGCTGAGAAGGAAGTGATTATTCAACGACGCCATCGAACAATATACGAAAAACGCTGGAACTCGGGCAAGAGGAACGTAGACAATACGGTATACTTGAACCAGTATTTCTCAAACTTCACCTGCCCACAGATTTCATAAACGAACGGAGAACCTTTGGCGGTAAAATTTGTTTTTAAAAGAATGTGTTTCCGTTTCAAATAGAGGGATCTAAGCAGAATTGTGCGAACGACTGTAGATTCAGATCCCTGAATCATTTATTTCATATTTTTCCATCGCCGCATCTACATATAGAATGGACGAGGTTGATAGCAGCCTTGCCTTCCGTTGGTTCCGCGATTTATGTTAATTATACCGAGCAGATAAACTACGACGCGTACGCGTGCATTTTCCCCTGTCCCATTTTCCAGAGCGTGCAAGTGGCACTTAATCGTCACCGGCATAACGACGTCGCGGCGCGGAGTTGTTTTTATCCCGTCGTACCCCGTGAAATGACAGATTTCTTCTTTTTCAGTTAATCGAGAACGAATAGTAAAACAAATAAAACGGGCGCGACCGATCGATAGGGTTCACGGGACGATCGACGGTGTTCCAAAGCGTACAACGAAACTGCATTTGGAGTATCCGTGTCCGCTCGTATTCGATTCGATTCACGATTGAACGATAACTCGACCTGATCCGTCGACATTTCCATGCATCGAACGAGCCCATTTCATTTAAGCAGTACAAACAATATTTTCGATATTCCTAAAATTTGAAAAATTATTTTTATTTCGATTATCATAGACGTTTGCTCCAGTTACGAAGCGTTTATATTTAACAGTGACGTACGTATCGCGATGGACAGTTGAAATTACTGGTTATCAAAATTCTTGTTCAAACAAGAATCATAGTTAAAAAGGATGAAACGTCATTATGGTATTTGTACGTGGGAATTGAAAAGTCATTCGACGTTCTGC
This sequence comes from Colletes gigas, assembly GCF_013123115.1. Lineage (NCBI taxonomy): Eukaryota > Metazoa > Arthropoda > Insecta > Hymenoptera > Colletidae > Colletes > Colletes gigas. The sequence continues at coordinate 3,059,570 of NW_025106637.1, forward strand.
GCACGCCTCGATCGTTGTATGTGTACCTTGATCGATTTCCCCGACGCGATCGTGTTTCACGGAAACTCGCGATGATCGGCGCCCGTAAACCGGAAATGCTCTCTCTCGTTAGAAAGTCCCGTCGTTGCAAACGCGCGCTTTCGTTCGACGCTCCGGACTGTTCCACGGGCAATTATTTCATAATTTACGCGGCAACCTTCGTAACGCGCACTTCTTCGCGGCGAAATAGTCGATTAACTTGTCGACGCTCGAAAAAGATTTATGCAACGGCCTGCACGATTACGGTTTATTTAAACTCGTGCAACTCCGGCTGTATCGTGTCTGGTCACGGTTAAAAACATCGCGCCGATAGCTGCCCCGTAGGAATGTCGCAGTTATTTTCGATCCAGTTTCAATCCAGTTCCTCGTTATATATAAGAGCGATTCGATTGCAAATTGTATCGGGCCGCAGTCAATGAAACGTCACCGGTGATTTGCATAATCTGATTTATAGTCACGAGCGTGCACGTATACCTTTTATCGATTCTGTTCCGAGCCGAGCTATCTTTCCGGTGTTTTTCCCCCCGAGAAACGGACGCTTTCATCGCCGTCCCTTCTTACTCTAGAATCGAAACGATCGACGTTGCCAACAGTCGTATTTATTTGTTACAATCGATCCTCAACCGTCGATTTCTCAGGAATATCACATGCTCGGTATTTAATATCCGCCATATTAATATGTAAGAGCAGGTAAACAACTCTGCTGGAAGTCTCTGTATCGTTAAATGGACAAAACGGAACTGTTCTTCGTAATTTTACGCGGACGATCGCACCCCTTTCCAATTGGACGAAACGAGGTTTCCGTTCTTTGTCGGTCGAAACCGGGCGTAAGAAAAAACCGCGTGACGGGTACAGACGCATTCGTCAACGGTCTGACTTCGGTGCTCGTCGCTATTATCTCATGCAGTATGAATGATTCATGAACAATCGCGGCGCTGGCTACGTGGCCTGCTTTTGTAAAAATCATAGATTTTCCTCGGTACCGTTTCCGAGAACGATATTCTCGACACGTCGCCCTCGAAGCCAACGAGAAGAATTTCGAAACGCCTAGACACCGCGCGCTGGGGATAAGTGAAATTCAAATCGAACAATAGATAATAGATAATCGATGAAACCAACGTGCAACAATTCGTGAAGAATTTTATGTTTATCCCTTATACAGTTACCTATACTGGCCCTAAATTCTAATTACATCGTATCGTGAGAAAACACGAGCAGGATTAAAAAAAATATTAGGTCGTCCCTCAGAATATTTCTCAGTTCAGAGGGTTTCTAAAATTGTAAACATATTAACATCGATGATTCGTACAAATTTGAAACAAATAGATATTGTATCAAAGCTCGAAGTTTGGAAGGGAGTTGTCCAAGGAGAAAAGATTGTTGTTCATAAAATTCTGTCATACGTTTAAAATATTGCTTCAAGTTATAGTAAAAAATTCGACACGATCATATGGGACGACCTACTGCAATACATATGTTGTTTTCGCGTTACACTTATCGTCCAATAGTTAATTCTCTAATTTATCTTCCAATTTTTATTTGACGAGTTACGAGTAGTTCTATGTATAAGATATATTTGAAATATTTATCTATAACGTTACGTGTATACAAACGTCGCTCGGTGCGTGTAAACATAATCGTATCTGTATCGTTTTCGAGAAATTGTATACTTCCATTCGAGTACACCTGAACCGTTCACTCGAATCGATTAACTATAATTGATAAAACGGCGTTTAGGAAAACAACACAGATCGTTCTGGAGTGTTACGTAATTTTTATTACCCATCGCGGTGGAATAAAGTTCGTGTAAACAAAGATGTACTTTATCAGACAAATTCTCCCCGATAAACGGTGTGGGAATAAAAACGTCGTGATATCGCGATAAAGACGTGTCAGATGTGAATCAAAACTTGACGGTACGATCGTGTGCCAGGCCTCACCTGCAAAAGTTCAACGCGAAATATTGCGTTTATGTCACGAATACAGAATTCAAACATATTTCTTTATCTTTCGATTAAAAGGAAAGAAAGTTTCATTATAGAATCGATGCGCAATGCGTACGAAACGGTAACTTTCGATCGTTTAATATGTTCATCAGGCGCCAAAATATAAATTAAATATGTTTCGAGTATCCAACAATAAGCATGACATAAGTGCCGCTGGATCGTGACAAAAGACGTGAGAGGGAAGTCATGCATACGTGATACCGGCTGGTAACCGCTGGAGGACCAAAATAACACACACGCGACAGTGACTGATCATTTTTGCAGACATGTACACGTATTGCGAGTTCATAGTTCAAAAAGCGCAAACAACTCTTTTATCCGTCGTGTTCCTATCATTTCCTGCTAATAATTTTTTTGACTCGTTGTGTAACACGTTGAACCAAGTCTGCGCGATAATACAAATATGGAGTATCGACCTCGGATAAAAACTCTCCGGGACACCACGAATTTTGGCCTAGTATCGTCGATGGTCGAGGTAATAATAGCGTTATAAAAGGCAGGTTGGATCGTTTACGCGATCGGTTACGGAATCCTCGAAATAGCGGCTGCTTTCGAAACGTCTCGCGCCGTCACCAAAGTGCATCTCACGGAGCGGCCGAGGTGCACGTGTCGAGGGAAGCGTAATCGTTGAAATTTACGCGTCGCAAAAACAAGCTACGTGCCAGAATGCAAAACGAACGAGCGCGTCGGAAAGGAATCGGTGTGACTCGAAAAAAGAAAAAGAAAAAAAGGAGCGGGGGGGCTATTTAGTCGGACGAGCGAGTTGGAGTGATTCACCGGGGGGGGAAATGATTTGGCCGACGATCGCGTCCAGGTGTTTCGTTCGGCTGTACTCGTCGCGCACTTGAACGAGTTCCGTCGAGGTAACGCGATAAGGAATCTCGGTTCCCTACGCAATACCTGGGTACAGGTGAACCGAAATTCTATGAACTTCTCACGGATAACGTGCACCGTCATGTATCTCCATTCTGTTTCGAGCATCGGCTCCGATAAGGTATCGGCGATAGTTTCCTTTTTCCTATTTTTCTCGTTTCGTCGCGTTCGATCGTGACTCGTCGAATAAAAATAAAATTCTAAACGTAGTGCTTTAGTGATAAACGATCGGTTTACTAAAAAAATTTATTACCAAAATTCAATGGTACAAAAATTTACCTTGACGATTCTAACGAGATAACGCTGTTCCTTTTGAAGGGTGTAATGATCGAAATTTTGAAAATCGATTTGTAGCAGTCGTAGAGCCTGCACTCGACTGTATCTTTACGATCCCTCAGCAGCTCGTTGCTTCTGCCGACGTTTACGTTCGTAAATATTAACGGTGCCGTAACTTGCTTTCTATCAGCCTCGCTATCTCACTTAATTCTCGGGTTTTGTCGTGTTATTACGACGATACGATCCAATTAAGCGTTACAGAGAACGATTTCTCAATCGTTCCTATCTAAATAGACGTGTGACGTAAAGAACGAGCCAGAAAGAAGTCAGTTATAAAATCGTAGACACAAAAATATCATTCATCGTAATCTGAAATCGGGTCAAGGAGCAAAAGAGCGTTCAAGAATGGTGTATTATACTCGAAACTAACCGTTGATCCGATAAATGAATGAATTCAAACGGGACGCGAAGTTTACGTAACCCGTAGCGTACATTGAACCTGATAACGATAAATATCGAACGGATTCGTCTAAACTAGATTTCTTTTTTTTTTAATTTCCAATTTACAGTTCCCGATAAACAGGTGTGTCACGAGAGATCTTAATCGAACCACCTGTTCTTCGAAACGAGATCCGTCGATTGAATTGAGAGGCCACGTGTACACGTGTAAAAATTGTCCCTGTTTTCGCCATTTTGCCCGTTCGTCGCGATTGCTCGTGATTCGGAACAATCGAGACATGACTCGCGTAATGGCCAATCGAGAATTTGCCAGCAAGGTACGAAATGAATGGTCGATCCTGATTATCGATACGCCTTACAAAAAGAAGCAAGATGTTCGATCCTCGCAGCAGATTACCCGGTTCGCCTCGATAAGAAGGTCGAGTCCAACACAATAACATTTCGTACCGCTTTATGATAAACGAATGGCCGAAAGGTCAGTTATGCAATTCAGTATGACCGTGCAGTTTCGTTAACCATTATCTCGGTTCGAAAGATAATGCATAAATTGTCGGGGCTGAGCGGGGGGGCAAGGGGGGCAGGGGCTTGCACACGATGCCCATTTTCCGCATACCGATGTTTATTAATTATAGCCGCAGCTGACAAGCAGGATCGTGGCAAAGCAGGGTTCGAAGGGGGCACTTGCTCGTAAGCGCCATGCAACAGACGCTTTCTCAAGCGAAATGAGTCAAATTGACTCCTGGGGATGCTTCGTCCATCCTTTCTAAAATAATATTTCGTTCCATGAATTCCAGGATCTACGGTGAAAAGGGAATCTTGTCTTTTTATCCGTAGCTTGGTCGCGTTGTAAATTAAATTTTTCATTATTGACGAAATGCAAATTTAAAAATGCAATGTTTTTATTTTTGATCACAGGTCGTGATAGTTTCTCGGAGACACGGTTCAATTAGCCATTGTGGAAGCAACGATGGTTCGAGAGACGATTCCGCGGCGTGTGTGTACGTGCACCCCTCCCGCATCGGGGACTGCGATTTGTCGCAAAGAAAGGCTAGAGTATGCACCTATAATTAGCGCGGTTGCGTGGTCGCCCCTTCGAAATCGGGCCGGCGAGATTGCGACCGGTGAAACTGCGCGCATCTTTGCAGCTGCCGCACATGCACCGGGTACGAACGACCCCAAAGCGGGTCCGTAATCGTGTGCTTCCTGCCGCATCACGTTCGTCGTCCGTCGCGATAGCCTGCGTAGGTACCTCACCTCGTACACGACTCGTACACTCGCGCGAATAAATTTGTGCCGCGACGCGCTCAACACCGACGCGACGGGCGTACAAGGCCGCCACCGGTCGGCTCCCGGCTTGATATTTCAAGAAAAAACGCAGGAAACACGGTGTTATTACGCGACATTATCGTCGACCGCCACGGCGAGAACAGAAATTTGTTAGCAAAGGACAGAGACTTGTTATCGGTTAACGGAAGACGCTGCAGGGGATTTCGTATTATTAAGGATCTCGCGAATTTTCGGTACCGCTGCTTCGATTTCCAGTAACATTTTAGCAAAGAGATTTTATTAAATTAACCCCTAAGTGGATCATTGGGGTCCTCTGTGAGTTTAAACTAATAATTAAACTGCGGATCTTTATGCAAATTCACATTTTTATTAATAGAATTAAGCTTCGCAGAGGGCTGTCTCAACCCCTAAATATAATAATTCGTATCTTACTTTAAGTATTTCTTATATTTTTGCACATTAAATGCATTTTGTAGTTTTTTGAGGATTAAAATTTCTACTAATAATTATTTGATACGTGTCAATATAATTATTCGAAAATTTATGTAATCCTCCATTAAACGTTTTAAAGAAAATCAATTTGATAAAAATGAACATTAAGTAAAATAATTCTGTTAAGATTGAGAGTCCACATAGGGAGATTCGATGAAAGAAAAATATTTGAAAATTTGACGTTTTGTTCCTTTTTTGAAATCGAGATTATTCGATCGAATAACTCTAATTTTAACTTTATTTATAGGAAAATCAATTTGATAAAAATGAACATTAAGTAAAATAATTCTGTTGAGATTGAGAGTCCACATCGGGAGATTCGATAAAAGAAAAATATTTGAAAATTTGACGTTTTGTTCCTTTTTTGAAATCGAGATTATTCGATCGAATAACTTTAATTTTAAATTTATTTATAGATAACAAGCGTGAAAACTTGTTATTACGTAGAAATTTAGTTCGAGAAATATTACAAATCTCGCTGCAGTCTGAAGCTGAATACTTGAGTTATGAATAAAACGTTTGTCCGATGGATGCCAGGCCATCTGCTCAATTTTAATCAATATATATAACGTTTCTTAGGATAGAAGTTTATCGCGAATGGAGAAGTATTTGGAAACGTATCCACTAACGATCAGATTATTAATACTATTGTAATTAAAAAAAGTTTCTCTTCAATTATGTACACACGTCTAAATTCATTATGGAAGCGTATAAAACATGGTCCCAGTTCTATCAGGGTACATGAATACGAAACTCGACAGCAAAGCGACATATGTCTTTTCGGCTTAGGATGGCAGTATTATAGAATAAGCTAGTGGCCATCTGTTAGTTCGTCTACGTGTACCGTATTGCCCTAACATTTGGTCCATTATGTGGACGCCAGATTTGATTCTTTTACCAAATCAAATTACTCCTGTTATACTTTCATTTTCTCACTTTGTTTTTCCTCCACTGTAACGACAGTTGTCAACGTCCACGATGGACGATGTTTCTGTCAAACGATGCACAAATGTTCCTCCGTGAATGCATAATCCCTGAGCTGTAAGTAGACTGCGGATCTTTATGCAAATTCACATTTTTCTTAATAAAATTAATGAAATTGGAGCTTTGTAGAGGGCTGTCTCAACCCCTAAATATAAAAATTCGTATCTCACGTATTTCTTATATTTTCGCATATTAAGTGAATTCTGTAGTTTTTTGAGGATTAAGATTTCCCATAAATGCATAAACATCCGCAGTCTAACAATGAGGTTCCCTGTATTGTCTTATCAAAGAGAATCGTCTCTGTTGAGAGTCCAGAGACAGATCTACACGCGAATCTGAAGCATTCGAATTATATTGTAGTCGAAAAAAAGGAGGTTTAGAAAGACTAAAGTTTAATATTGTAAGAATGGTAGCCTCAAGGCGTGGTCACCGATAACGTCGATAGTTGTATCGTCTTATCAAAGACAATCGTCTCTGTTGAGAGTCCAGAGACAGATCTACACGCGAATCTGAAGCATTCGAATTATATTGTAGTCGAAAAAAAGGAGGTTTAGAAAGACTAAAGTTTAATATTGTAAAAATGGTATTCCCAAGGCGTGGTCACCGATAACGTCGATAGTTGTATCGTCTTATCAAAGACAATCGTCTCTGTTGAGAGTCCAGAGACAGATCTACACGCGAATCTGAAGCATTCGAATTATATTGCAGTCGAAAAAAAGGAGTTTTAGAAAGACTAAAGTTTAATATTGTAAGAATGGTATTCCCAAGGCGTGGTCACCGATAACGTCGATAGTTGTATCGTCTTATCAAAGACAATCGTCTCTGTTGAGAGTCCAGAGACAGATCTACACGCGAATCTGAAGCATTCGAATTATATTGCAGTCGAAAAAAAGGAGTTTTAGAAAGACTAAAGTTTAATATTGTAAGAATGGTATTCCCAAGGCGTGGTCACCGATAACGTCGACAGTTGTATCGTCTTATCAAAGACAATCGTCTCTGTTGAGAGTCCAGAGACAGATCTACACGCGAATCTGAAGCATTTGAATTATATTGCAGTCGAAAAAAAAGGAGTTTTAGAAAGACTAAAGTTTAATATTGTAAAAATGGTATTCCCAAGGCGTGGTCACCGATAACGTCGATAGTTGTATCGTCTTATCAAAGACAATCGTCTCTGTTGAGAGTCCAGAGACAGATCTACACGCGAATCTGAAGCATTTGAATTATATTGCAGTCGAAAAAAAGGAGTTTTAGAAAGACTAAAGTTTAATATTGTAAGAATGGTAGCCTCAAGGCGTGGTCACCGATAACGTCGATAGTTGTATCGTCTTATCAAAGACAATCGTCTCTGTTGAGAGTCCAGAGACAGATCTACACGCGAATCTGAAGCATTCGAATTATATTGCAGTCGAAAAAAAAGGAGTTTTAGAAAGACTAAAGTTTAATATTGTAAGAATGGTAGCCTCAAGGCGTGGTCACCGATAACGTCGATAGTTGTTAAAAATTTAACAATTAATCCTGTTTGCGTTAGGGACACGGTCTACTTGTTGTGTTTGGTCCAAGGATTCTCTGCAGGGTCCGCGGGATGCTGGCTCAAAACGACGAAACTCGTTCTCCTTCGTGGCTGATTTCTTTTTTCGCGGTACGCACGAGTCGAAGGAGGAAGGCATGGATGGGAGTGCCCCTCGAAAATTATTCCGTGGAGTGTATCTTGGCATCCGATGATTGTGCGCCAGAGGCTAGAGTGGTCTCTCGGAGTGCACGTGCGCCTTGCACGTGTTAGCTGTGGGGCGACCCTCCCGATTCCTAACTGCCTACAGACTGTAACATCGTATCAGGGCCACGGCAGACTATAACTATATACCCACACTTGCTCCTTTCGTGCCTCGTCTCTTTTTCTCTCATCTCTCTCAGACAATTTCTCTCTCGCTCGCACCCTCGTTTCGTTTCGTTTCGCTTCGCTCCTCTTTTCGACTCTGTCCTCCTCTGTTCTAACACGGCGCTAATTGTAAGCGCAAAGCTTCTCAGCCGTTACGATTGCAGGAATACGCAAGGGAAACCGTGTGGAATCGGGAACGAACCGATCGCGTCTTATCTTCCCTCGCGATCGAACCCTACGATTCGACTTAGGACTTTGGGAAAGATTTCAGTTCAGGTTAGCGTGATTGTAAACGACCCTCGACAAGTCCCCACTCTGGACTTTGTGATCAGATCGTTTACTATAATTTTTATTTGATTTTTCAAGAAAGAAATCAGGACCATTTTCTCCGTTCCTGGTCAGTTTTAGCGGGGATGGTTTCAAATCGTTTGTACGGCGACTAAGGCTCGCCGATCGGAGAACAGATAAATGCGGGATTGTAAGTCACCGATACGAGGGTCTCAGAATCGATTTATAGAGACGCGTCTGGCTAAGTACCACTCCTTTCTCTACTAATCGTCCAACTAGCGGCGATCGCGCGAGGATTCTGGCTGCCTGGATACGCTAATGAACTTTAATCGACCCCTAACGATGCAATCGCACGGCGTATTTCAACGATCCGTCGCGGCCGAGAAAACCTCGATCCGATACCATCGGACACGACTCTATTTTATTCATTTTTTACGTTTATTCGCGGGTACGAAAATAAACCGGTGGTTAATTTTGTCGAAATCTGGGTTGGAGAAATTAGTACGAAAATATGAATATATGTATATTTGAGGCAAACATTGGCGGGCATTAAAACGATCCTGACAAGTCCGACAGTAAAAAATGTAATGCTCTTTCTTGCCTACCAAATCTTGTAAAAAGGGGCATGGTGTGACGAACCTAGGTGAACTCTACCCTTGTTTACAAAATGAGCAAGGCGACTAAGAGGCGATGAGCCAGAATATCCATTGATAAGGAGGTTGGTCATCCAACAATTTAGGAGTCGCGAAGGAATCGGGCCCCCGCAATAAAAAATACACGCGAGCCGAAGACGACGTAGAGAAAAATCGCGGCGCGTCTTCCCCGCGAGCGAATCTCGCTATTTGCGCAGCTGTTCAAACGAAGCCGTATCGCGAAAATACTGCCTCGTCATTCGTTTTTAAAATACCCGTAGTCACGAGCGACGAGCGTGCAATGTATCCCCGCAGGCCAGGCAATACGCATCGTCGCGGACCCGTCATTAACACGCCGAGAAACACTTCGTGACCCGTTTTCGTGGTCGGGCGCCGGTTCGTTCTCGGTCCCGGCGTAGATCTAGAGCACTAGGTACGACGATAGCTCTACCTACCAAGGGCACGACTCCGAGAACAGGCGAGTTATTGTGCGGCTAGACATTGAATTTTATATTTACACCAGCTGCGCTCTTCGTACGCCTAAACCAGTCCGCGCCCATTACGCCGGATGGAATTACAGTTTTCAGGATACTCCAGATCGAATCCTGACTTTACGGAAAGAATATAGTAAAAATTTTGTTCTCTGACCAGTTCACTATTTCTCATCGAAAACGTTAAAAATGAAGTTTAAAACGTCTCGAAAGGCGTAACGTAAGCAGAGTGTCATTTTCGGCTACTTGCAAAGATAAAGCACCATCTGGAAAGTCTTTTTTTTTTCTCCAAACTTGTAATTACCTTCATCGCCGGGGAAAAAGACGTTTCCCGACCGTGCTTCCGTCTCTGCTGCTTGTCGTACTTTAATTTTGCGTTAATTTAAAATTTATCTCGGCTCTCGCCCTTCGAAACGATGCAAAAACTGTTACCGGCCGGAAACTTTTGCACGCCACGTCGTTTCTTCGTGCTTGCGTCTTCCCTTTTTTTCTCTCTTTTTCCCCCCTTGACCGACGAGCGTTTCAGCCGCTACCTGCGTTTACGCGCAGTCTCATTTTCACGGCCATCGACATCGCCGTTTCGGTGTGAAATTAATTTTAAACGAATCGTATATATCCGCGTTCACCGTGGCCATTTAAACCTGAAATCTACACGGCCCTCGAGTGGAATTCCAGGATTTCTGGGTCTGTTCCCATCGTCCCTGCCCGTTCAGGTAACGAACGCGCCAGGTAACACAGGTGTTCGAAAATACTCTGTTACCTTCGTACATTGTTGCCCCGAGAAACACTCGTCCCCGGTGCATTCGTCGATGCAGCCGCCGATTTTCGTCCGCATTGCACAATGCACAATGCCTGGCGGTTTTAACCCAAATACACGGGATCACGATTCGATCGTGGAACCCGTGTGACTCCCAGGTGCGCAACAGGCGTGTACAAGGGTGTTTCACGAATAAAAAAAAATTATAAAAACTGATGGTTAAAGTACGTAACCACTTTGCTCTCTTTTAAAACAAAACGTTAATCCGAGTTTTCTTATTTTTTTGTGACGTTATTATCCAGTTAAGAAATCACAGAAACGAACGGACACGGAACGGGGGGAAAAGAGATTTCAATGATCGTGGTAACCCTCGTGACTCCTGTCATCGTATTTCTCGAAAACGAGCCGCGGCTCGCATATCAAAATTCGGGAACGAGTCGTGAAGGGCTTGAAAGTGAGTCGGCCACCCTCGTAACATCTCTCAACGTTGGCTCTCTTCGGATCGATAACAGTGTACACCACAAGGACCACCTCTGTTCGCTGCTGAATATTTTCGTCTGTATAAGCCGTGTATCGAATTTTTCACGTATGACGCATAAAAGCCAAGAAGCCAAAAGGAGACGAAATTATTCCACATAGTTCCTATACACGGCGTTATTGTTAATTCATGCAAATTGTAACTGTCGAAGCGGAATATATTTGTTACATCGACGCGTAGTAATTGTCGATCGTCTTGTATAAAATTTCATTTCTTCGATTTTCTATTGTTTATTTGATGACGTTTTGCAAGGCATCGTTTTAATGATCGAACCGTCTCCGTCGGTTGAAGAATTTTCCCAAAGGGAGAGGTATAAAAACGAGTACGTACACTTCGGTGGACATCGATACTCATCGAATATACATACTATCCATGACTGTCCTGTACGATAATTCCACGATGCCGGTCGGTACCACACGGGGGAACGTAACAACGGCGATAAATTCATTTTAACGTCTCCACCACAAACGCCGTATAAAGCCTCCCACGAGCACGCCCGTGGCGACGAATTCTGCGGAGAAGGCCTCGAAAGCAGCTTACGCATACGTGCGCAGTCGCATCTGTGCGTTGGCTGGCAGGTACGTCGGTAGAAATAAAGGAAACAACGTGGAAATAAAAAGTAAAAGAGAAGAGGAAAAGGATGAGCCCCGGGGAAGGTAAGAAGGCGAGGGGAGGCGATAAGAATGAAAGAAAAAAGACCGAGGAAGGACCCCCGTGTTCGTTCTTCTGTACGTTTCGTTTCATGCGCCGCAGGAATAGAGTTGCAACGAACCAAAGAGGAGCCAGTGCGTGCGGATATTTTTAATGAAACGCCAATCGTTCGTGTGTCTGGTGATTAGCGCATGGGTAACATTTTAATGATACGCGTGCCCCGCTGGAGACATTACCGAGGTAAATTTAAAATGCAACGCCGCCGGTCGGAATGACCGACCCAACCCCTTCGAACGCTTACTTTACAGTCTTGCATAACAATCCTTTCGCGTCTACTTGAATGTTTTCCTGCTTTCATCGTTCGCGAGGTAGAATCATTGGTCTTATCTCTGCTCCAAAAATCTTTAAAGACCCAGAGATCATTCGCGCTGAAGATGTTTGTTACGTTTATTACTTTACAGCATTCCTAATTAAGGTACCGTTGCTCACAAATATTGGGGATCTTTCATTGTAAACGATATTGCAACACGTTGTAAGTTCACAGTGCCCGACACCAGTGACCCCATTCTGTCGTGGCGTGTAACAGTATTTTGTCTGATTCTTTTATTTAGCGACAAAACTGCAAGGGCTTATATTTCATACAAACGTTATAATTATAAACAAAACACACAAATACACCTCTACGTAGTTATTATACGATCTCATCAAAAATGAAAAAAAAAAATTATTATTTGATGTGACTGTTATATAATAGATGATATAGAATTATTTTTTCTAGTAATACCGTGCAATTTTTAACGTGAATTATTTTCAAATGTGCCGCGGGACGCATAAATCGTCGCGGCCACATCTGGTCCGCGAGCTCGCGGTCGCCCGTATGCGGTTTACTGTAGGGACAAATAAATAACGTTTGTAAGAGTTCAACTTTTGCACGTTTCACGGTTTACCTTGAGGAAAAGAAACTCGCGAAAAAAAGAGACTACCGTCTTAATCGTTTAATTACTGTCGCGACTGACGGGGGCGGGGTACGAGACGCCGAGACGTCAGGTAACGTAACACGTACCGTGGAGCTAGTCATAGAATTCTAATCACCGGCTATCGGTTACGATAGATATTCAATTAATGCCTATCCGTTCCAAGAGGAACAGTCTTTCAGTCGAGCTCAGCGATCCATTAAATGCGCGCTCTCCGACGCGCGAACCCCCGACCAGTTAAGTAAGTAGCAATAAAATCCTAACGATCCTTTCATAAATCATCGTCATCAGAAGGGGTTTAGGCGGGCGGAGGGGATGCAAGGGGGGGTGGGGAGGGGTGAAAGTGCATTTCGTAAACGAAATTCCGTGTCACGGAGAAAAGCCATCAAAGCGCGAAGCTTCGTTCTCCTATCCGGTAGAACCGTTGGAATTACACGGCAAGTGCGGCGCGTAAAAACGTTGTTGCGCTAGCGTGAGTAATCTTCACGAAACAACGTGGAAAGGTACGAACCAGAGGTGAAAAGGGAGAGATCCAGAAAGAGAACGACGGAGAGCGTTGGACGAGCGCGGGTATCGAAACGAGAGGAAACGGGACGGCCATTGGACGGAGGAGGAGGAGAAAGAGGTAAAAGGCGCGTTCGCAAAGGCGACCGAAGCTGGCCGGCCTGGTCGGTTTGGCCCCGTGGGAACGCGTTGGTGGCCAGCTGCACTGATTGCCATGAGAGGACGTGACGTAGTCGTCGTCGAAGCCACACAGCCGCGCATGCAACACGAACGTGTCTTTTACTCTTGTGTACCCGCGGCTCTAGCGATGGGACCGATCCGACGCTTTGCAAACGCTGCAACTGTACTCAACAATTACTTTTTCCATAAATTCGATTTAAAAAAATATTTAGAACGGTTATAAACAATTTTAAAATGGGTCGATGGAATGGGGAATGTTCTAGAGTGACAACGAATCCTCCACCAATCACCCCTTTTTTTCATACGGTTGTAACAGTGTATATTTAAAAATTTGTCAAACTTTGTACTACACAAATGTGATGGTGATGACAAATGTAAATAATTGCATCTTGTCATTCTTTATCGCAGAGCTTGTAATAATAGCAGTGATTTCTATTGCCTTTTACCATCTCCTTCTGCAATTTATTTTTTTTATTTCTAATCAATTAAATGTTTCACAATCTCAATCAAAAAACTCGGGAAATAATTGGTAAATGGCCCAATTTTCCATTGGTAACAAAATCAATTTGTCTAGCAATTTAAAGCCATTTTAAACAAATTTTATTCATTTCAAAGTTATATTTGAAAATGATACTATTTACGAACGATCGTTGATCGACTAATCAACACACCTGTCGATCACAGGTATTCATTTAGGCTTGCGCCAACCAGTGATCGATACCCCTAATAACATTAATTCAGACGAGTTTTAATTGACATGTTCGCGTCTAATCGTCGAGCAGGAAAGACAAATAACAAGAAAGCCAATAACTTAATATACTATTTACTCCGTTCTCTCGTTAGAACCAGCAACACCGTAACTTTTTTTAACGCGGGGAACAAGCAATATGGCCACGAGGCTTACACTCCGACTTCATTAACGCGACGAAATTCCTTCACTTTGTTCGTAATGCCTACCTCGAAGCCTGAAAATACCGAGCAACTTAATGAGATTATTATTACAATTCCGATATTACCCTGAAATGCAATCGAGCAACTGGTAGAGATCGGCTATCCTCTTTTTATGCGAACCAAGATACTCGTTACGCAACGTCGACAAATATTTGATAACGTAGTACATTGACATTGGTTTAAAAAACAAGTTCTTTACGGAACAAATGATCGGTGCTATCGCTTGACGAAATTAACACCTGTGCTCATATAACTTGAGATAATAAATTGTGCGTTCATAGATCGATGCGAAAGAAATCCACTTTTATGTTTTGTTTATCACGGTTTCGATAAAACGCGAAACCAATTAATCGTATTATAGTCGTAGTAGGATCGATCGTATATACTTGCGTAGGGTGACCAAACCTCTCAATTTTTGGTTCGACGTCCCCGAGGTGTATTTTTGGGACTGGCGTCCTGATTTTCAAATATTCTTTATTTTTTAACCCTTTGCACTCGGCTGTCTCCTCTGAAGGGTCATCCAGCAAAGAATATTATTGTTTTAAAGTGATTATATAAAAAGAAATGTGTTTACTTGGATATTTACTATATATTTCGTAAGAAAGTGTGCGTTGAGTTAGTAGTAGGTGGTCGAAGAAAAATCTCCGACTGCAAAGGGTTAAACGATCGTGTGACATAAACGAAGAAAACGAGATACTGTTTTGGCAGACAACATAGAGACAGAAGGCCCCCCTAACTCTTGTGCAGAACACAAGAGGGAGAGTTTTATTCCAATGCAATGGTTATTGCGTTCGATGCTAACGATTTGACTCGTTTGCTCGTAATGTTGTGCTTGTACGTTGCAAATGTAGAGTGATTTAGTGATTTTGCCCATCTCAGCGCGAGAGTATCGGTCCCATCGCTACGGTCCGCGGTCTCGATCGTGTGTCGCGAGTGGTAGTGGTGTGCGGCGGTGTGTTGCAGGGTGGCGGCGCTGTGGGGCCAGAGGGGGCCGAGTCGGGAGGGTTGGCAGGAGGTAAGAGGTGGGGGGGGTGGGGGGGGGAGCACGGCGGGAGGGGTCGCGGAGAGGGGTCGCGCATTCCAGAGAGGCGCCGGCCAGTCTACGGCACACCTGCGCGTTCGGTTGAATCACGGCGCCTCCGACATAACCCAATACCTTCGTCCCTGTTCAACCTATTCCACGGTACTCGTTCCTCCCGAGACTCTCGTCCTCCTGCTCCTTCTGTTTCGTCAGACGAAGCGGCCTTCTCCGTCTGTACCGCGCCGACGCAACCTATCCTCGTCCAACCCAACGACTTTGTCTCTCTTCTAGAAATCTCTCTTGGTACGGGCTGCTGCGCCAACGGTCTGTCTCTTTCCCGAGCACGATCTTTACTCTCGCTTCTACCTCGTTTTTCTCTCCGGGCACGTCTCGTTGACTCCTCCGGGGCTCGAACTCCGTCCTTCTTCATCCACGCATAGATTTTCCTACGTTTACCGCGCCGCTTTCTCGCTCTCCTGTCCTCTGCATCTTCGAATAGTCCGCGGAACGACCGATGGGGCCCTGAAAAAGGGACCGAGAAAGAACGAACCGCCGCGCCACGGTGGAGAGAGTGAACGAACAACAGGGGCGGTGGCAGGGGGGGAGGGGAAAGAAAAAGAGACTCGGAGGACCGATCTTACGTACAATCGGAGGCGTGCAGGTGTCCGTCGTTCGTCCGGCGCGGCGGTCCGCACGTCTGTCAGTGCCGCAATCTAAGCCGCGCCAAACGGGCCCCGTAGCGACGACTACGAGCGGACACCTGTTTTTCTTGGAAGCACCTGTTTTGCGCTACGGCCCTGCGGAACCGCGCGAACTTCTTTTTTCGCCCCCACGGAAACGTGACGGGAATCGGTATTTCCTTTTCGTCGCGTTTCTCCCTGTTACGACTGTAAATGTTGCGACACGCTGCGTCTAATCTATGCGTGACTTCTCTATTACGTCACTCGTTCATGCGTACCCTGCGTCATCCTTCTCCAACTTCCTGAAATTTCCCCCTATCTTATCGCTCGCGGGGAGCTGTTTCGAAGGGCCCCCGGGTGGCCCACTGACCCGAAATTTGGCGAGGGGGGAGGTGGAGAGGTACGGGCCCCAAATATAAAATTTTAGTCTCGTGTTAAGCTTTGCTATTTTTTGGCCATGCATGTTTAGGTTACAAAATTAAAATTTGATATAAAAACCCCTACAAACAAATTTATCCATGGATCGGAAACTGAGAATTCTCAGTGTTTTTTATCTAAAGAAACTATTAATTACTCGAAGCTGAAATTTTAGATATCCTTAAAAATTGTTGAAAAATTACGAGTCCGTTGATAGATTTTTCCCTCCAGGTTGCCAACTGCCCCGGAATGAACGTTGCGCCGCGAGAACGCGGTTACGCGATTTGTTTTGCTTCCGCGGCGAAGACAGCGGAGAGAGCAGTTTTTTCACCGGCGCATTCTTGCATCGTCGAAATCTCTTCTTCTTTTTTTTCATTCCCCCCCACCCTCCGTTCGCGAAGCAGAACTAGAGCACAGGGAATAGGGAGGAAACGTGAAAGGAGACTCGCACGGTTTACGCGAAGAACGCGAACGGTTACGATAATCTTGCCGGACGTGAGAGACCTGAGACTCATTCAGTGACGTGGGAACGTGTGCAGATACCATTCATAAGTCGGCTGTGGTGTGTGTGTGACGCGACAATGTGCGAGCGTGTGCGATCTAGAAGCCATAGAAACGCAACACGCACACTCGAATTGTTGTTTGTCTCAATTTCTGTCGTCAGTTTCGTCCAGACCGTAGCGAATCAATTTTCTAGTCAATCTTTAGAACCAAATAACAACGCAATATTCGAGAACAGAAGTTTCGTCTCGAGTAAAATGGTACAAAGTCCTATGTTTTCGTGTCTCTTCTTTTCGAAATCTTGATCGTGCTCGAGGTTCGTTCGCAGCTACCGTTGGTCGAGCCGAGAGAGCCACCAAGAGACCCGCAGCCTTTCCTTCACGGCTCAAAACGAGTGTCGTGGGATTCGTGGGAGCCTGTTTTCCGTTCTTACCTTGTTCCATCGCGACCACGGACCCCACACCGTTGTTTTATTGTTGGACGACCGCGAGGGAGAGCTCGAATTTCTGCCAAGATTGGAGAACACGTCTTAAGCAGGCCCTACGCGACGAGACTTGCCTCGAGGCATGTCTCGCGACCAGCGATGGGTTCGAGAGACCGTTTCGAACACGATTCCATGCAAACTACTCCATAGTCCTACGGATGATGAGATTTCTTTTTTCGTTTCCAACGCAATCCATACACTTATGTTTACAGTATTTTCTGACGCATCGAGAATCACTATTAATAAAGTGTCGTCGCTGTCGTTTACGTCCGTTGCGTAAGAACCATTTTCAAAGTCGCAGATGTTCTTGCAACATCGTTATCCTTACGCAAATCTAGGGGCACGTTTCTGATCTACATCTGCGCTCCCAGTGGGGTCCCGGATACCTTGAACTTTCGACAGTAGGGGTCCCTGAGAAAATTCGAGTACTCGTCCAGGTGTTGGGTCCCGCAACACCTGGAGATTCTCGAGTTTACCGTTATATTTATATGGACGCCGTTTATTGTGCGACGCAAATTGCTACCTGAAACACGCGGCGATGACAGATCGATAATATGCGAAACAGAAATGCGTGAAACAACCGGAGAACTTTGTTTCTTGAGCAAATAATGGTTGCCTACGTTTTACGTTTGAACCAATCCTCAAAGACATCCTGCGGTGATCTCGAAAAATATTACAAATATAAACTGTCGAATCTTTTTGAGACTTTTGCTTGAGAAATGTATAAAATAATATCGAAAAGTTTGCCTTACGAAGATAAAGTAAATTGACAATTAAGTAGTGCATGAAGGGTAAATCCTATGAAGAAATAGGTATATTAAGAAATAGTAGCTTAGCCACGGTTCAATCATCATTAGAAAGTACATAAGTGAGACAACACCAGTGTTAATAAGCTACATATAGGATGTCTTAGAATTTTATTACGACATGAAAACGTTGCAGTTCATGGAGTGCACGATTCTCGTACAGGTGCATCGACATCGTACTCTTGCGATGGCGGTTTTAGGAGAGTTCGAGGGAAGGGTAACAAAAAGATCACGTACAAATTCGAGAGTTCAGTTTGTTCTTTATCTGCTAAATATACATAAAAGAAAAGAAGTACTTCGTTCGTTTAATTCGATGGAAATACTGCCAATTTCTTTGTAAAGTCCCGACGACGGGTTTTCGCTGCACCGTCAACGGTAAACGTGTTCCGTGTCGCAGGCAATGGTCGTTTTATTGCAACCTTTCGGTCGGTCTACCAGGAAACGAGCGGGTTTCGGGGACCGAAGGTCGTCGGCAGAAAATCCGTGGAGGTTCGGGCCAGGTGTCCCGCGAATTACCGAGTCGAGCCAGCGCCGCTTAGGGGGGGGGGGTCCGCGGGTTTCCTATTTGTAATTAATGAAATGCTTTAAAAGACACCTGTGCGACCATCTCTGCCGCACAGGTGGCAGGCTGGTTATACGGCGATAAAGCTGGGCTTGTACAGGTGCGCGGCGCAGGTACGCCAGCATTCTGAATCGGGAACTGGCACCGGTGCGGTGAAACCCCGTCACAAGCGACAACGATGACCGTTTTGGTGATTACACGCCATCGATGGCCGGGACTTATCGCTCGTTAAAGATTATACGAGTTTAACTGCGTTCCAGAAACCGCTGGCGAACCTTCGGATCGACCAGATCGTTGGAAAAGACGAATTCGCTGGAAACCATATGCAACGAGCGTCGATGTTTTCTCGACGGCCATTCTTACTCGGAACTTGCGTTTCATTTTTTTACAGGGATAAACCGTACAGCTCGTTGACCACTTAAGACTCTAAAACAGACACTGATCGCACATATTTTTTAACAATTTTCTAAACACAGACAGGATCTATCAACGAATTGTTCGAGCCAATATTCATCAACTCTGACCACGGTCGAAAATTGAAAACTGCACCTGAGGCAGTCGCCAGGGCATTCCGTCGACCGTAATAAACAGGAATTCCTTGTTTTCGTCGAACAGTTACCTCGGTTCGTTTGTTTTCGAATGACAATGCAATTATGTCCATTCAATGGACTTTTGCCGCGCCACGGATACCTGCATTGTCTCTGGCGCTGCATAAAGCAGAGTATCTCTTTCTTGTCTTTCAGGTGCTGACCTCCTCGAAGGACGAGCCATTTCACCGACCGAAATGAGCAACCGACTGTAAAAGTGGCGTTGAGTCACATTCTACGGTGGGACGATTCGTCGTGTCTCACCGTGGACGGCTCGAAAACTTTTCGAAAGAAAGAACGGCCCGGGCAGCCCGTGGATCATCGACGAACGACCGTCTATAAAAACAGTCGACAGACTGACACCTGCCTTTCGTTGCCAGAAACCGTGGAAACGGAGTAAAGTTCGCACGCCCGATTCTCATTGCGGCTCATTGCTCTCGAAGGACATCCTGTTTCGCGTCCTGAAGCGAGATCTATTAAAGCGGCGCGGGGGAAAACGACAGGAAAATTAACGATTCGGTGCACGAAGAACGGGACATCGTTGACACGAAATGATTCAGAGATACAATGGTTCGAACAATTAGAAAATTACCACAGAGAGAACTGTGTACTTATTTTCCTTCTGTGAAGATAGGCATAAAGTTTTACTATTATCAGAAATATTTTTGGCAGGACCTTTAACAGCTAAAAATGCCTTCATCAACAGAAATTTCTATCAGGCGTCGGTATTTTTTTAGAACGAGGGTTTTACGGCGATAATAATTGATGTTCCAGAAATATCGAGACACCGTCTTTTTGTTTCGTTCGGAAATCTGGTCTCCGACGCGTACCAGGTAACATTAGGTAGCGAGTTAAGCCACCGAAGAATTTCAAATGGCCGAAACTCGGGCCGCTTTCAGGCGTAGGAGAATCCAGTATTTTCTTTGCATTCCTTTTCTTCTGCTCACGCACGGGTCATGACCAGTTCAGACGTGTCCCGGCTCCGTAGCTTCCCACATGGCCACCCAACGTCTTCGAACGTCTTACCTTTAGAAGTCTCCTCGATTTATCGTCGTCAGTGCGAACCACCGTGTCATTAATCTATTCGGCGCACTCGCAGTTTTACTGGGCTCCTGCCGCCTGTTGGTAGCGTTACCAGTTTACAGGCTGCAGTTTTGCTACCTGTTGATAACAGTATGTTACATAGTTGCTTCGTAAAACAATAATAAAACATCGATTCAAAAACAACCCAGCATGGAGACAAGAAATTTTACGGGTGTCTTTCAGAGGGATCTCAAATTTGAAAACACACTGTATTACGATCGAAGTATCGATTAGGAATGTTAAGCCAAAGGAATTTCTTTAAATAAAAAAGTAATACACGGGCATTCGATCTAACGAGCAAAGATGTATCACAGCATTTGCGAAGGGTGAAGATTTCCTGAGACACCCATTTTAAATTTTGACCTATGAGAACAGCGATTTGCCGCGGGTTAAAAAAGCAAATCTGGTCCCTGGCGGTAGGCGCTAGCCATTTTGTTTCGCAGGCGGACCTCGTACGCGCTACCTGTTGCAAACAGCGTGAGAAAGAGAGACGGAGGTAGAGAAGGAGTCAGAGAACGTCGAGCGAGGAAGAAAAAAGCGAGAGGGAGAGAAGGTGCCGCGCGAGGGCCCCTGGTTCCCTCCAAGCTAACGGCAGGGGGATGGGGGGGGGGGTCTGCCAGAGGGGTCCGCGATCTCTGGGTCTTCCGTGGGGCAAGGAGAGGCGTGGGGGCGAAGAAGGGCCCACGGCTAGGTGGTGGGGACTCTGGCGACAGACTGGCGGCCGCGCACCTGCACTCGCTCGCTGAGAGAGCCGAAGCTGTGGAGCCGATAATCAGGGCCGCACCTACGGAGACCGAGCTCCCCTTCCGCCGACGGCTCCGAGACACAAATCGACCAAGTGCATTCCTCGTATCGTTATCTCCCACGGAGCCAGTACCGAAAAGGTCATGCATCTGGCTCGGGAACACTTTTCTTCCTTTTTCTTTATATCTTTTTTCATTTCGTTTCACCAAGCTGTTTCCGTTTGCCCGGAGATCGTCGAGATTGTTCGGTTAACGAAGACCGGGGGGTCAAGGGGCGACGGCCAGGCTTGCTCGCGCGTTAGGTGATAATATGCCGTTCAACCTGAAACGATCCTTACCAGCGAATGGAAAATTATATTTTTGTCGAGCTTCTTACGTCCGGGTGCGTGGACCAGACCGTTCGAATCAGGATCTTTCGAGACCGTGAACGTTATTCGGATCTAGACGGCCTTGGCGGTCCCGATCAATTTTGAAATCTCGATGGGCCTTGAATTGACAATCTTCGTGCTCTATAAAGTTTTTAAACTATGCCTGAATTGCATATTTATCAGAAATTTAAATAGCCATTAGAATGTGATGAAAAGCTTTGGCGAATCTATCAGTGTGATCGTTTATCACTGGAAAGTGTTCAAGGCTTATCAAAAGTTTTAAAACCCATAAAGGGATCTAGATTGATCAAGAGTTCCAATGCCATTCAAGATTCCTAGATTGATCAAGATTATTACGATTATCCAAGGCTTTCAAGACCATCTGGATTCGAGTCTGACGTCATAGATTCGAAGCGATTCTGATCTCGAGCACATTAGTACTCAAAGTCTTCTTTTTTTGAAAATAAAAAGCAGGTTAGCTGTTCGAGCGATTAATATTAATAATATATGTTACATTTTGCGATATATTTGAGCTTTGTGGGGATTACTAGTCGAGTTGGACTTCATTCCAAATTATAATTTATAGTCGATTCTCATCTTTTTCTTTCTCTTGCCTACCTTCCACCATTACTCTGCTGTACTCTCTGTTACAGTTTCATTTTTAATCTAACTATAACGCATTTCTCCAGACTCATAGTCTTCAGGCGAGCCTCCCTATTTATTTTTCAATTCTTCTATCATTACCCCTTCGACTATTACATAACAATGCCCTCTTCACTCTTCGTAAAACTACCTACAAGAAGCAAGTAGTTTACTACGGTGGTTCTCGATATCCCCTATTTTCGTAGGAAAAGTGTCGATAACTGTATACGTTGCTCTATAAATCGAAACCTCGATAAGAGGAAACTCGTGTAACTCGAAACATTTTTCATTTCCCTTCGACCAGGACTGCATCGACCCGCGACAGCGAAATAAATTTATCTTCCCGTGTCCGTCACGGGCGAGTTTTTCTTTTTTTTTTCCCCCCCCCGATGGGGTAACGCGCCATCGAAACACAGATGCCCCGTTCGTTTCTCTACTTCACGAACCGGAACGACGACGGTAAGAATATCTCCGTCGGTTTGATTTTGTGCGTGCCCTCGTTCTCGCGCATCTGATTTTCTCCTCCGGCGATTTTATTTCTTCCTCGGTCGTCTCGAATTTCCAGCCGCTGAAAAGGAAGGAGTTTTCGCGGCTGGCTCGTCCCGCGGAACAACAGGACACAGCCGGACGGGGAAAGCGCCGTTATAGTAATTACTCGCGGATTATGTTTCCTATTTCCGTTCCCCTTTGTTCGCGGAACAGCGCCGTGAAAATTACGTCGAACTAGGCAACGATCGAATCACGGGGCGCCAAGGAGCGACGAAACGATCCGACGTTGTGCACGTAACAGGGCGGTCGTAAATTACGACGCTTAATTAACGTAATCGTCGGGGCCCCGCGGTTCACGAAGTCGTTCGAACGAACTCGAACGCGCGGAGAGCTGGCGCTCGCGAACTGATAACGCTTATCTAGCGCGCGCCACGCCGTCGCTGACATGAGTTTGCATATCAATGAGGGATTCTTAAGAATAGACGCCCCCGCGATTCCAATCTCCCGTTTACATTCGGTCTCGCGTTTCTTTCCTCACCCATCGCGCGAGCGTCATTGGAATTGGTGATTATCTACTCCAGGGGGACTCCGATTTTGATGACTGTGAAGTATGTTATAGAAAATAAGATTCTGAACAATTTCCTATACACACAATCGCCGCACTACCTTAGTTTCCGAGATATTCGCAAAATTAATACCTAGTGCCATTGGAAAGTCCAAATGCTGGTGCTCGTAGCATCGAAAATGGTTTGTTTTTAGTAATCGTGACTCACAGCTGTCAAAGTCTCGGTTATATCCACCACATGGTTTCATTTTTATTGTCGATCGAAGCAGGAAACTTCCTCTTGCGTCAAAACAATGCACCGGTGCACACCTGTGTCAAAATCGTGGAATTAATCATGGTATTCACCGGATTTGGCCCCCCCCCCAGTGACTCTTTTTATTTCCAAACTTAAAAAAATGGCTCGACAGACAACGAAGAGGTCACCAGCCAAACAGATACCTATTTTGAGCACCTTCCAAAATTTTACTTTTTAGATGACTTAAAAATGTTGGAGGAACGCTTGGAAGTGTGTATGGAGCTAAAAGGAGATTACGTTGAAAAATAAAAAAAAAATCTACCTAAAATAATTTGTTTTTCTACCTTTTTCTAAGGACTTACTGAAAGAATATTGCGAATATCTCGGAAATTAAGGCTATAACATATTTTGCAATCATCAAGATCGGAGTTGAGGTCCTCCAAAGTAATTACCATGGAATTTTCTGAAAATTCCCTCTTCTTTGGCAGAGTATCATCATGATAAGCATAGTTTCTCACGAAACGAACGAGTCACGCATACACGGGGCCGAAGTATGGTACCTGTTAATGAACATTAGCGTCCAGTTGGATAGATTCTGACGCCTCTGTCATAATCAACATTAACCGAGCATCGGCGCTGGCAGTCGCTCAAAGGAATCTCCACGAATGCGACGTCACTCCATATACGTGTGTTCAATTTTTGCTCGTTACATCGCCTTGAAGCGAAATCGTACTAGGCTAGAGCGTGGGATTATTGTTCGGGTGCACGAGCATATATGGCCTCGTGGTTCTTCTTAATACGACGTTGCATCTAGCTCGCGATAAAAACAGCAAGTGTTCGCGCTAATAAACAATAATGACACGTTGAACCAGTTCATGCCGGCGAGCGCGCTCGCGGTAATTTGCATTTGCCGTAATTACGATCCAACCGAGGCGTACTGTTCCACGGCGTATCGGCATCGATTTCTGACTTACGATCACGGAACTGCGTTTCCCGACAATGTTTCATCGCCTCGAAGCGTTACGTTTTAACGCAAAGCGTTCCACTTCATACAAACAAAGGACTGCGCGATCTAACAGGGTCTGGGGGGGGGGGGTTGATTGCATGATCGATGGTGTCGGAAAATCGATGGATTTCCTTTCACCTTGCGATCTTAAAGTTCATGCACGCCATCGTCCATAAGTCACTTCTTTTTTAAGCGACCTTACTATCTTCCTCTGTTATATTTATCCATTGTAATTTACTACTTAACGAAGAAATACTTCTATCGTTAATTTGATTGTCTTCAAACGAGGCTGATACACACTCGTAAAATAAAAATTTTTAGGATTATATTTCCTTTATATTGCGATGAACAGACTCCGGATCTTCATGCAAATTCACATTTTTATTAATAAATTTAATGAAACGGAAGCTTCGCAGAGGGCTGTCTCAACCCCTAAATATAATAATTCGTATCTTACGTAGTTTTTTGAGGATTAAAATTTCCCATAAATGCATAAACATCCGTCTAGTGATGAATAAATATTAGTTGATTAATTTTTATTCCTGTGACTTGTAAACGGGAATAGATCTAAAAAGGTTTCGATCCGTGTGGACGAGTATCGAGTTATTAGTAATTCCGAGGAAATGATCGTTCGTTATTGCGAATCGAAATCTTCCAGGCCAAGTGCTCCGTGTCGCGGTATTGTCTTCTTTTCGAACCTTGAAATCAAAGAGAGAACAAAACGCACGGGCGCGAGCCATAAAAGGCCGTTCATGAATATGCATCGCGCGAGAGCAAGAAGCGAAATGAGTAATAGGGAGGCATAATGCGGTGCCTGATTATGATGTAAGCACTTTATCCCGGCATAATGATTCGGGGCGCGGATTGTGACCAAACGAGAGTGCCTCCACTTTCTACCTTCACGCCCATTGTCCGCGGCGTTATTGAGCAATGGTTCACGATTGTGTTCGATTCCCTCGTCGTCTGACCTTTACCGGATGATATTTATAAGATTTGCGCCACGATGACCGTGACTTCGGATGAGGTCGTTATGCAAATCGCGCGTCCTTGCATTTATTATATCCATTATACATCGTAACATTTGGAAACGTGATATTACGCGAGGAGCAATCTCCATCCACGGTACAGTCGCTGATACTGATGTTAGCGCTCGAATGCTCTCCAATTCTTATTTCATAGCTGTGTGATTTTATCCGCGACGAAGTATAAAAGAATCGAGGTAGAATGAATAATAAATACGTCTTTTTTTAATATCAAGAGGGAGGCGATCGTCGTGTTGTTTCTAACTTGGATCCGCCCCTGATTACACCCCTCCGCTTAAAGTATTCGACCATCGTCGCTAATAACCACCTAGTCGCGGTTGTTACGACGTTAAACGTATGTATGAAAAAGAAAAGATTCGTGGGGAGGAAGATGAAATAAAAGTAGAAGAAACCGAGCGACTGATTTTGTGCAACATGCGTGGAAAATATGGAAGAGACTCGCGATAAACGTGCACGTGCAGGCCTCGAAGCAAAAGATCTATAATAAATAAAATTGTCATTCCCTGCTGTCCTTGCCGTAACGCAAAATTTGTAATTTCTCATCTCGTCGAAGAAAAATAATTTTTAATCTGGTAAAATTACAGACTGTTCGTTCGATAAATTTTATCTGCGGTGATCGCCGCGTTAAGCAATTTGTACATATGTATTTTTGCTTCGTTGGCGCCGTGGTTTCCAGATGCATAGGAAGGAAGTGGTCATGTTTCTTTCCAGTTACGATAGGAAAGGACTCAGCGGTGGAACGATGCCAAACGGAAGTCTAATGTTGAGCGTAAAAAAAAAGCAATGCACGCGCAGAATGGTGCAATTCGTATATATTATCATCCGCGTCTACTCGCGATAATTTCTCGTTGAGATTAATGCATGCAGTCGAACTGGCGCGCTTTAACGAGTTACTTTCGAGCGTGGCGAGCTGTTTGAAGAAAGCGAGATAGCAAGAGGAAAGGAGAGCATTTCCTAAGTAATTCATGCGTGGGTGTATCTTCTGTCTTTCATATTTCTGGAATTTAATTCGTATACTTTTGAACACGATTTGGGTTTCTCATAGTTCACAAGTTGATCTGCTTTCAGTGTGAGACGACTATGGGATAGTTTTAAGTGATCTAATCTCGTCAATGGTCTTTGCTCATTTCTGAGAATATTCTATTCCTTTGAAATTGTCTACGATCTTGTCTATACTTATTGTTTCCATGAATTTCTAAAATTCGTATTCCATTCATGATAGCTTCTTTTTCTCTGTGTCATCGAGGAACAATATCACGAACTATGTCCTTATAATAGATAAAACACGATTCCGGACTAGTCCTGAGATAAGGAACCTCGATTCCTTGGAACCAGAAACAGCGTTCAACTCCCTACAATGTTCGTATTGGTCTCTTCGCGAGCATTTTCGAAGATATCGCTTTCACCCTTCCTTTCCTTGCACCGTGACCAAGTTCCTTAGGAATAAAGTTCCCATTCTCCAGCGATACGAATTCGAGTCACTTGCTTATACTGTTCTTTGTTAAAATAGTGCTCTGCTGACTAATGACCACTCCTGATACTTCTGACAACGTATAACGATTACGACTGGCTACTGTCAGCCTCTCCCAGCCTCTACTGGCCTCTGATGACAACTGATGACCACTCCTGATACTTCTGACAACGGATAACGATTGCTATTGACTTCTGCCAGCCTCTACTGGCCTCTGCTGACTATTGATGACCACTCCTGATACTTCTGACAACGTATAACGATTACGACTGGCTACTGTCAGCCTCTCCAAGCCTCTGCTGGCCTCTGCTGACCACTGATGACCACTCCTGACACTTCTGACAACGTATAATGATTACGACTGGCTACTGTCAGCCTCTTCAAGCCTCTACTGGCCTCTGCTGGCCCCTGCTGGCCCCTGCTGACCACTGCTGACCACTTCTGACATGATGTATATGTATTAAAGCCTTGTATAATGTAAATCTATGACAATAAATGATATAATTTCAAAGAATTCTATGTGTTCTCATCATTTTTTCCTTTCTTTTCCTCTCGAAATCAATCCCATAGTTATAAGATACGTGCCACCTCTCCCCATATCATGTCCCCCTGATATCCTCCTGATGTCCTCGCCATTTCCTAGAAATCCGTAACCGTCACTCTCGTACCTGCTGGCAAAATCGAGAATTCATTTTTCGTCAAAAAGTCCTGAAACAACTAGAAAGTCCTGAAACAGCTGGAAAGTCCTGAAACAACGAAAAAGGCCTGAAACAGCTCGAAAGTCCTGAAACAGCGAAAAAGTCCTGAAACCGCGAAAGAGTCCTGTAACAACGAAAAAGTCCCGAAGCCGCTGGAAAGTCCAGAAACAGTGAAAAAGTCCTGAAACAGCTGGAAAGTCCTGAAACAGCTGGAAAGCCCTGAAACAGCTGGGAAGTCCTGGAATTTCTTGGAAACGCCGAAAATTCTTGGAAACCCTGAATTTTTAGCAAAGTTCTAAGTTTCAGGACTTCCTATTGGTTCAGGGAAACCAAGGAGTTTCAGGGAGTCTTATAACTAAGGTAATGATTTGGAGAGAGAAAGAAAGGTAAAAAATGATGAGAACACATAGAATTCTTTGAAATTATATCATTTATTGTCATAGATTTACATTATACAAAGCTTTGGTACGTATATATCATGTTAAAAGTTGTCAGCAACGGTCAGCAGTGGTCAGCAGAGGTCAGTAGAGGCTAGCAGACGTCAGTAGTAATCGTTATACGTTGTCAGAAGTATCAGGAGTGGTCATCAATAGTCAGCAGAGGCCAGCAGAGGGTGGCAGAAGTCCGTAGTAATCGTTATACGTTGTCAGAAGTGTCAGGAGTGGTCATCAGTGGTCAGCAAAGGCCAGTAGAGGCTTGGAGAGGCTGACAGTAGCCAGTCGTAATCGTTATACGTTGTCAGAAGTATCAGGAGTGGTCATCATTAGTCAGCAGAGGCCAGCAGAGGGTGGCAGAAGTCCGTAGTAATCGTTATACGTTGTCAGAAGTGTCAGGAGTGGTCATCAGTGGTCAGCAGAGGCCAGTAGAGGCTTGGAGAGGCTGACAGTAGCCAGTCGTAATCGTTATACGTTGTCAGAAGTATCAGGAGTGGTCATCATTAGTCAGCAGAGGCCAGCAGAGGGTGGCAGAAGTCCGTAGTAATCGTTATACGTTGTCAGAAGTATCAGGAGTGGTCATCAATAGTCAGCAGAGGCCAGTAGAGGCTGGCAGAAGTCCGTAGTAATCGTTATACGTTGTCAGAAGTGTCAGGAGTGGTCATCAGTGGTCAGCAGAGGCCAGTAGAGGCTTGGAGAGGCTGACAGTAGTCAGTCGTAATCGTTATACGTTGTCAGAAGTATCAGGAGTGGTCATCAATGGCAGCAGAGGCCAGCAGAGGGTGGCAGAAGTCCGTAGTAATCGTCATCCGTTGTCAGAAGTATCAGGAGTGGTCATCAGTTGTCATCAGAGGCCAGTAGAGGCTGACAGTAGCCAGTCGTAATCGTTATACGTTGTCAGAAGTATCAGGAGTGGTCATCATTAGTCAGCAGAGGCCAGCAGAGGGTGGCAGAAGTCCGTAGTAATCGTTATACGTTGTCAGAAGTGTCAGGAGTGGTCATCAGTGGTCAGCAGAGGTCAGTAGAGGCTTGGAGAGGCTGACAGTAGCCAGTCGTAATCGTTATACGTTGTCAGAAGTATCAGGAGTGGTCATCAATAGTCAGAAGAGGCCAGTAGAGGCTGGCAGAAGTCCGTAGTAATCGTTATACGTTGTCAGAAGTGTCAGGAGTGGTCATCAGTGGTCAGCAGAGGCCAGTAGAGGCTTGGAGAGGCTGACAGTAGTCAGTCGTAATCGTTATACGTTGTCAGAAGTATCAGGAGTGGTCATCAATGGCAGCAGAGGCCAGCAGAGGGTGGCAGAAGTCCGTAGTAATCGTCATCCGTTGTCAGAAGTATCAGGAGTGGTCATCAGTTGTCATCAGAGGCCAGTAGAGGCTGACAGTAGCCAGTCGTAATCGTTATACGTTGTCAGAAGTATCAGGAGTGGTCATCATTAGTCAGCAGAGGCCAGCAGAGGGTGGCAGAAGTCCGTAGTAATCGTTATACGTTGTCAGAAGTGTCAGGAGTGGTCATCAGTGGTCAGCAGAGGTCAGTAGAGGCTTGGAGAGGCTGACAGTAGCCAGTCGTAATCGTTATACGTTGTCAGAAGTATCAGGAGTGGTCATCAATAGTCAGAAGAGGCCAGTAGAGGCTGGCAGAAGTCCGTAGTAATCGTTATACGTTGTCAGAAGTGTCAGGAGTGGTCATCAGTGGTCAGCAGAGGCCAGTAGAGGCTTGGAGAGGCTGACAGTAGTCAGTCGTAATCGTTATACGTTGTCAGAAGTATCAGGAGTGGTCATCAATGGCAGCAGAGACCAGCAGAGGATGGCAGAAGTCCGTAGTAATCGTCATCCGTTGTCAGAAGTATCAGGAGTGGTCATCAGTTGTCATCAGAGGCCAGTAGAGGCTGACAGTAGCCAGTTGTAATCGTTATACGTTGTCAGAAGTATCAGGAGTGGTCATCAATAGTCAGCAGAGACCAGTAGAGGCTGGAAGAAGTCAGTAGCAATCGTCATCCGTGGTCAGAAATATAAGCAATGATCATCAGTTGTCAGCAGAGGCTTCTGGAAAATTAAAAAGCATATGTTACATTATGATGGACTATACCGCTATCGAGGACCAGAATGCCCAAGCTTGTCGAGAAGTAGTTCGTTCCATACATCGATAGTTAATGTGTCAAATATAATAAATCGAAAAATCGTTTCATTTAACTTTTTCATATGATTGCTATGTACTCGATGGTCAAGGCTCTATTCAACTCTTGGCCCGGCCAAAAATTCTCCGGAAACGAAACAGCATCTGGTCGCCTTTGAAAAGTCCGTAAAATCACGCTTCATTAATTTTTCGAGTCCCGTAAACCTCTTTAAGCAACAGAATTTATTGCACGCACGGAATCGTCGTGTGTTCAACAAGCGCGATAACGCTTGTAAAATTTTCTAGACTGTGAGTTTAATTTGCATACTGGGTGGGCGTGATACCTCAGTCGAGTATTACAATAAGCTTGTACAAAAGTCACGAGGAAAGTGTGAAGCGTGACCTCGTATATGGGTGACCATATTCGTATATGGGACGAATTACGAAATTCACTCGAACGATAACACCGTTCTAGCGGTCATTTTCCAAAAGTGATGTTCGTCGTCGTTTCAGTTTCAAAATCTGAATTCGTACAAGGTCTATCTCGACCATCTAGTAATTAAGGAACACCGACTCGTCGAAATATCAATTATAAAGAGAGACTATCGATCCTATCTCTGGGGGCATTATGTGAAACGTGTGCTGCCAACGTCTTTATCCTTTCTAGGGATCGTGCAAATCCTTTCAATATTTCCTAATTAAAGTTAAGTAGTACACGGAGCGCCATTACGTGTTGTTTCCTCCGACTCAATTTATTTTAATTAAGTCGTTTGTTTTCCTTCGATCCCAATAAATTGCTGGTACAAATACGGTACAAATACTACTGATAGAATTTAATCGATGCTAATTGCGAGAAATGCGAATAAAAATTGCAAAAGGTATGTTTCTTGTATTAGAAGTTGAGAGATTGCATGGAAAATTGATATCGAAAGGACATTTGAGTGCACGTGCACTCGACCAAGATCGATACGATTTATCAGCATGTGTCCATTATTGACATGGAATAGGGACCGATAGATTTCGGTCATCGCACAGGTGCGGTCGATAGCGATCATTGTGATAACAGAAAAATGAAAGAATCCGCGATCTCGCGATTAGAATTATGTACATACCAAATGATTAATGCTAGTCCAATCATTCAGCATGCATTAGGTATGTATCGATAATTTTGGATTCATTTATCTGATGCTCTCGAGTGTTTTGAGTGCAAAGAGGTATCCCAAAATTGTTCCTTGGTTATGTCATCGCTCTATTGAACAATACAGAATGTTTTTCAATTATTAAAAATTGGATTTATACAAATTGTGTAAAATACAAGTTTGCGTTAAAATTTCTAGTACGTCTTTATCGTTAGTAATTTTCTACGAGATCCAATTACATTGTTCCCTATTTGCCAATGTTTCCTCGTTGTCACATTCCCAGTTCTCATGCAATCTTCCGAGAAATCGAATTGCAACAACCTTATCAATTTCTATTTAACACGTTGACTGCCAGTCTAAATCCTAAAATTGTTTACGTGACCAAAACGTTCATTTTAGGCAATTGTAAAGAACACAACTTAAAAGTTGTCGTAGTAGTTGCTTTCGTAATCTCATTAAAATTTACGAAGCTTATTAAAATTTATTTTCCTTAACATTTCAACTTGAGAATTAATTGTTTTAGTTCCACTGTTAAAAGTTCTGTCACCCATATATGGGTCACGTGGCAGTCAAAGTGTTAAACAGGATCGATCAATAGAATTTTTGAATTCATATTCGCTAAAATCGATTTGCCGCTTAAGCTCCGCTCAGACGATTCGATATTGGCACTAAACAAAGAAGAAATCAAAAGATCAGCGATAATGGCGTGTAAGCTTGACAGATAAGGTTGGATAATTAAGTACTAATGTACTTGCACGATCAGACAAGGTTCTCCGGTTATATGACGCATGTTTTGCACGGATATTACATGTTTCTTGGCTAATTTTGCGTAACTCGAAACTATTCTAAAGAACCTACTCGTTATCGTGTCAACGAAAATCAGATTTTCATTCTCGCGAAACAATATTTCTCTTCGTGTCGTTAATAACGAGATAATATTACGTATAGTTAAACTAAACCTCGTAAAAAGTGATTAACAGCGCTACAGAGGATAGTGAATGAACTGGTACTCGTTATGTTTGTAAAATTAGCTTAGCATCTGGGTAATTTCCTTTGTAGATAGAATAAAGAGATACAAAGAGTATCAATCGTAAAGTACGGTGTTGTTTCTGAGGAAAAATTCAGAAGAATGCAGTGTGTTTCGTTTCGTTCGCTTGTTAATGGAAATTTATGCAACAATGCACGACCGTGGCGCGATTGTTTTCAACGGGTTTTGATATATTTGCGATTTTAGGTGCTCGCGTACTCACTGAGGCGACATTCCTCGATTGTGTGGCGTTAATACGACTCGAGGGAGCGATCGTTTCGTCTTTCGAACACGTGTGCCCTTATCAGTGGTCATTTTTTTTCTCATGACACGATAACAGCGTACTCGCAAAGCGTAATTTCCGTTCGTGGCATTTCGAGGAAACCTCGCGATCTGAAGTTTCGCCATTCGTAACTGGATTCCGACGAAACGACACTCTCGATCATTTGATGCACTTGCAAAGTGTTTCGAGCCATTTTCTCTTCGATCGAATAAAATTCTATATAGAAACGATTACTGTTATCGAACGTGCGTATGCCATTTTATTTTAAGATCTTGATTAAACTTTCAGTGACATCAACTTACGAATAATGACGATCATCTCTTATATGTATTCGCTATTCGTTGAAACGTGATTCGAAACGTATTGTAAACTATTCGACCGTGTTAATGTATTATGCAACATGGGGACAATCGGTTTTACGTAGAAATTTTTATCTATAGATAGCTATAAATAAATATCTCGTGGTCAGTTACGACGTACAGAAACGCTAAATAGCTTTTTTCTTTAAATTTAATATTTCTTTTACTACTATCGCCACGATAAGGCGAATTTAAGTCGAGGTATCAATAAATAAGATACGAAATGTGCTTGGAATACATAAGGATAGAAGCTATGAATAGTATTGTACGCTTAGAAATATGTCGTTGGATCGAGAACACGTATTTAGAATGATCGAGTTTAAAATATGCAGAAATGTTTCCGAGTGACTTCAACGCCTACGGTATTTTTAGCGATGTTTCAAGCTTTCGCTATCGCATTTTATTACGCTAAAGCCATTAGCGAAATTATTTTAAGACGCTGTGATTAGGCGAGGCGTCAAAATAACCCGTCGTAAAGGGCCCCACCGTTAGGGCAGGTTTTTCCGCCATACCTGAACTCATTATACACTTTCTCGAATGCAAAATGCAAAAAAATTCCCTTTTTGGAAAGGGAGGAAGTGAAGTCAAGGTTATATACATTGTTTCAATTCATTTTCTGGTTCTATAGGATTCCGAAATTTATAAAACATTTATACTGTTAATAAACAAATGGTCAGAATTCCTTTCCAACATTATTAATTTGAAACTAGCATGGATCACGAGTTTCCTCGCGTCGATATTAATTACATCGTCGTTTCAATATGGCGGTGCAATTGGGGATAAAAACGCGCGCGATTCGAATCGCAAACCCTCCTCGATCGATACTTTTTCGAAGGCAGTAACGTCGCGGGACTTAAGAATAGAGCAATAGTGATGCAACGGCGTCGAAAATGCCGCGTGTCGCGTAAAAAGGTCGTAACGACTCGTGTAACGCGGGGACCGCGCGAACGGGGCACACGTTGCTATGTTTTTGCAGAAACCACAAGTAAATTCGCGGCAACGATACGGCGCACCTGCGTTTCGTTTCGCTTGATATCACAGCCGCGCGATAAATTTTCATTGCCACGTACGTAGGAATAAACTTTTATTGGCCATTGAGCGGTTTGAATTTAAACGTTCCGCCTGCACGCGCGCCTCCCTTTGCCTATCCGCGTAAGAATCGCGCGGGTTTTCAACGGTGTAAAATACCATGAATATCTCACAGTTCGCGTATTTGGCTTGTGGAAACGGGCTTTCACATTTATGGACAATATTCTTTTTCCTTTCTAGAAAAGGGAAACGCCTCGCCTCGTCGCCTCGCTTCTTTTTCGTTTCTTTAAAGGAGCTGCATGAATTTTTCATTTTCCCGGCGAAAATGGCTATTTTTTAGCAGCCTATACGGCTCTCGCGATATCGATGGACGGAGTCGAGTCGTGGCGTTCGTAACGGAATATTAAGTTTTTCTTGTACCTACGTACAGAGATTTTTCAGATATTTTAAAGCATTATGGTAATAGCGTTTCGAAGTAGCGTTATGGCATGACTGTAGTCGCGGAACGATGTCAAGAATATCTTGTGGTTATCACAGGACACGTTATTCAAATGAATTGAAACGAGTATTTTCTAAATGGCTTACGTAAGGACCGTTCGAAAGAAAAGAAAATATTTATGCGTGTTAAACAATTTGAATTTCTAACGAGGGACGATGGGCATTGGCACGATAATTATTGCGGTGCGAGAGGTCGCGTTTGTACGGCGCATATTTAGTTTTTCGCAGTCATGAGCTTTTTAATCGAATAACAGATAGCTAATTTATTTCTGGCGTTTATTTCGCCGTTCAATTTTTATCTACGTTTCTATCGATAAAAATTGAACGAACGATTTCAACACTTTCCTGTTGGTATAATTCGCGTGAGAACTCTTTATGCATTTGCATGAGTGGTTTCATTTAGTTCGATTTGTTCTTCGGGAATTGATATTCGAAATATGATGGGAATAATGCTGCTAAGAAGTGGTTTCATGCGAGCGATTAAAATGAATATTTCTGCGAAACGATCGACGAGGATATTTCGGCCTTGATCGCAATCATGAAAGATGCGTGTATGCGATCTTTTTCCAATCGTTAGCGATAGGAATTCGCCTCAGGATTCGCGTACACGCAACGTGTCGCAATGCCAACGATTCACCTTGATTATTTGAACCGTGGCTTCCGCGCCGCGACAGAAGGATGTGTCGTTTCTCAGTTTTTTTTTTCCCCCCAAAGTGATCGATCGCGTTCGAAGAACTAGCTCCGATCGACGCTGAAAAATATCGTGGAAACCTCTTCGTTTTGACAAGTGTCACGATGTTAATTGTTTCTGGCAAAAGTACGATTTAAAAAAGAGGAACGAAAGTAAAACTTGGTACTCGTAATAATTTGTAATTGTTATTTAGATGGAACATGGTTGATGTCAGAGATCGTTTTGAGCTTAAAGTGGCGGTATCTTTTGTGTAGTTACGAAGAAAGCTTAATACCGACAGAGACGCTGTAAAATAGATCACAGACGAGGTATACGTTTAATTATTTCAATAAAATTAATTAATTGATGCCCAACTCTGGATCGTGCAAACTTTCATTCCTTTAAAAACAAAAGAATTTCTGTAATTTTATTTTCTCCTCTGTTGGTAATGCCACCTTTACCTTATCGACTTCCGCGGTCCAATCTGACTGCCTTACCGACCTGAAAATTCGAAGGTGATTTTACCGTCCTCTTCACATGGTTGGTGGTCAGTTGAGAAACTATTCACTGAATTAGTATTGATAGGTAAACAGCTTTAGTGTTGCGTAAATGCATGTGAATTGACTATGAAAGAAAATTCATTTCTGAATCTGTTGGTAACGTTGCGAGTGACACGAAAAATATTTCCACGATGTAAATTTCATTTTCTGTAACGTTTTAAATATCATTTAAAAAAAACTCGATAACACTTGACCGTGATAAAATTTATCGACTATGTAAAATTTTCTACGCGCACAATTTCGTTTTATGTTTAAATAAATGAAAGAAGAGACGCCCCTGTATGCAGATCCTCGCTAGTAGGTACCCCGAGAAGGGTGCTTGGTCAATTACATGGAAAGGTGTCGAATTGCAAAGATACTTTCACGAATTTGTCGAGCAATAAGTCAGCTCCTACTCCAGGATGTTAAGCAGGATCAGCGGGGTCACCGCAAAACTCGTATTACAGGATCCATTTCGAATCCTCCTTTCAACGAAATGGATGACAGCCCGTTCACAAGGATTTTAACCGGATTAATAGATCAAATGGTCGTTTCCTTCCACGTAAACCTCTGAATGAAGAAAGCATAAAGAAATGATCTCAAAAAAATTATTTCTTCCAACAGTAGAAAATAAAATGATTGAAGCTCGTATGAATGCTATTCGTAATAAATGAAGTAATTTTTTTCTCGAAATTGAGTCGGATTTCGGGGGTGTGTCTATTCACCAAAAATGATTGAAATTGACTCCCTCAACCAAAAATAATTTTTCCAGAACGATTTGAAACTTTTTAATTTTGTCGACAAAGTCCACCTTCCTGAATTTTTTTCTCGAAAGTGGGTAGGATTTCGGAGGTATGTCTATTCACTAAAAACGATTGTAATTGACCCTCGCAATCAAAAATAATTTTTTTAGAACGATTTGAAACTTTTTAATTTTGTCGACAAAGTCCACCTTCCTGAATTTTTTTCTCGAAATTGCGAAGGATTTCGGGGGTATGTCTAATCACCAAAAATGATTGTAATTGACCTCCTCAACCGAAAATAATTTTTCCAGAACGATTGGAAACTTCTTAATTTAATTTTTTAATAACTTTCCAACGAAGCCTCAATCAACAAATTTGTCTTATTTAGGCCTCTAAAATCTCCAATTAATATTTTTCCCAGGAATGACCGAATACCCTGTATAAGGAATAAAAAAATAATGTCTATGAAAAAATTGTTCATCGAATACGTTCAATACTCTGTGAAATTAAAGGTATTAAAATAACCTTGTGTCATAGTATTTTAAAATCCACTATCCAAACCCAAAGGGTTAATCGTAGGAGAAACATTAGGAAAGGTCAACTCCGTACGTAAAAAGCGCTAATTGTATAGTGCGTGTTTCGAAGGAAAACATAAGCGGGAAGGATGGACCAGGTGGCTGCATATGACGCAAAGCCAAAACGATTGGGCGAGAAACTTTAGGAAAAGCAAAAGAGGAGGACGTGGCCGTACCGAAAACGAAGAGACGTTCGGCGATCGGAAAGCTCCGCCCGATTTTCAGGGCGTCTCAAACACTCCCTCTTCTCTGGCAATGTTCTTTACCAATTCCCTCCCGCTGTCCCGTCTCTCCTTGCAGCTTTCTTCCTCTTCGTCGTCGAGAATTTTGACGTACAATTAGTTCCGCGCGAGCCTCGCGACCTATCGTGACATTCCAACGCTACCAGTCAAAGAAACGAACGATTTTACGTGGAAAAGTATCAAGGTAAGGTCCTCCACCTTCGACCTTTGCAACCACGAGTTCCATCAATCCATCGTACGCTGTGTTCGAGTGCGAAGTGATGATCTCTTTCAACGCTTTAGCGACGGATGACGTGCAACTGGCCTGATGGCTCTTTATTTTCACAAGTTTTGATGGACGTCTCGGGATCGTTTGCAAGCGTTAAAGCGTTGAGGTACTCTTTAGGGGCTTTTGTGGTAATAACGTGGCATGGTTGAACAATTGCAGAACATGCCACGCAAGCGACGCGCCTCGACACCGACATTGGAAGCAGACGAGGAAGAGTTCGCCTCGGAAGAAAGGTACACCAAGGACGAGTTGGACAACCGTGCACCGAGGAACGCGGCGAACGCGAGGGAACGAGCTCGGATGAGAGTCCTGAGCAAAGCGTTTTGCAGATTGAAGACCACTTTGCCCTGGGTGCCAGCCGACACGAAGCTCAGCAAGTTGGATACCCTTCGTCTCGCCGCCACGTACATCGCTCATCTTCGAGCGGTTCTCAGGGACGATGGGGACTCGCACTCGGAAACGACCAGGTCCTTGTCTCTGGCTTTGGTAAGCTCCAAAAGTTCACTACCCTAAACTCAACGTAGTTGCATTCAAAAACTATCTTAAACGATAGCGTTTGACGATCATCGAAGTACGACTCTCTCGACTTTGGTCTCCAAGAGTGTTATATCTTAAGGGTAAAAATTGATTGCTCATACTATTATTAGGTCTCACATGTTCATACCGTTGGACATTCTCAAATTGACGAGAATAAAATTTGTAGTTTAGCGGGAAATAAACAAAATTCGTCAGTTCAGGGATACTGTGTCGAGAAGTAAGGGATCCACAATGAGTTTGGCTGGATAAATATTTTTATTAGCATCCAAATAGTAAAATCGAACTTTCCCTGAACCACTCGATGACTAGAGAAATGGAGCGTGTATAATAATCTCCAGGTTTATTAGCCTACGTTTTAAGGGAGAATGTTGAACATATGGGACGATTTAGTATATCGATGGCTTACCGCACACATGTCCATTGCACTAAATATTAAACATATTAAAATATTGAAATCGTAAGTTTCTACTTACAGTTCTGAAATATCCTTGTACGAAAAAGTAATGTTAAAGGATTTCCAAGTGACTAGGGTGAGATATTTTCGTCCTATGTTCCCCAGTTTTTTGTGCTATCGCAATTTTTGGTATCACGATTACGAGTTGGTAAAATAACAAAGGATCCAGGTGGATCCAGTCGGCGTCGTAACGGCGAGCGTCGTCTTCGCAGACGCCGCTTCGTTCTCTGTTTATGTCTCTCCAGGTGGACCAAATCACACTCGAAGCTCCCACCCACCCTTTCCACCATTAATTCTAAGTTAGATCCGTTATTTGAAGAGCGACGTCTTATTATTCTTCTTGCGTTGCACGATGATTTTCGTTTCTCTTACGAGCCTCAGCGATCTATGAAACAGAAAAAAGGAGAAATTAGTTGTAAAATAGAGTTTCAAGAATTTCAGAGTTCTCAAAGAGTTGTGTTTTAACATATTTGTTGCAGTCGTGGCCATTCGCTCTTCAAGGAAGCAACGCCTCGATGCTAATGAACAACAGTTGCAACGTGTCGTCGTCGACGTCGCCGAATTCTAATCAGTACCGCGGTCAGCAGGGTGCCCACGAAATCCAGAATTTCCATCACCCTGGACATCAGAACATGTCAATACGACACAATCACGAGCCACAGCTTTCCTATTTCTAATACCTCTCGACAGAGGCGATTAGAAATTCTTCTTATCGACGAACAACGTTCTATTCACGAACGAAAGACTCTTATCGCTAACGACGATGCCAAATTAACAGCCATTGGATTCTATATTTATTTCGGAGTGCCTTATTGTTCCGCTATTTATTGATCTATCGATTAACGTTTTAAGAAATATTACTACGATATCGACTTTTTTATTGTAATCGTTGCTGTAACCAAAGCATGAGAACTAGTCCAATAAAGTATTTCTATAATTCTATATTACTGATCTTTCCTTCCCTTTTCCAACATAATCACTAACAAAATGACCAGTCTATCGATGATCAAAAATTAGGGAATTAACGAGCAATGTAATTTGAAGCCTGGAAAAGTCAGATCAAACGAACGAATTCCACCAAATTCCAAAAATATTAATTTCGCGGAAGCGACGTAAAGAGAGCCGGAATATGGTTGGAAAAAATTTGTGTGGCTTCCGGAAAGGAAACAGAGGAAGTACGTGGTAAGGAAAGAAGGATAAAGAACGCCAAGTTAAATAAACAGCGCGAAGGGCCTTTTGTGTAAACCCGAAACTAAAATAATATATCTCGTTCCATCTACAAATCGACCGAGGTTTGAGCGTATCGCTTAGGATCCACGTATGTCAATACAAACCATCTTTTCGGGCTTTACGAATCATATGTTTTCTCACATTTTCTGACCAGTATCCCAAATTTTTTTTCTCTTTATTTTGCAAACTTCCATAACCTCGGTGCAAGAACGTGATTTCTCTTTTTATAAATAATAAACGAATTTGACAAAAACGATTATTAGTCGCGTTGAGATTTCGATCTACCTACAGGAGATTCTTATTAATCATTTCAGTATTTTTAACGAGATAGATAAGTTATGACAATCATTTACATTTATATTTAAGTATATTTTAAAAGATGAAAACAATTTTTAATCATAGTTTATGCATTTGATCGGGAGTGTTTCTAATTTGTCGAATATACTAACCCAGACAATTCTGTACGATTTAAATAGCGCGCTCCGGAAGTGGAAGTTGTAAGTTGTAACTATTTCTATTTCGCAAAACAAAATCTTAAGGTTATCTAAATTTGTATAATTTAGTTGATAAAATCCATTAATTATTTAAAACCTAATTCAAAATTTAATGCGAATTATTTTCAATGGTTTTTCCTAGTTTATATATTCACGGTTCTGACCCATTTCTTATTATATCCAATTTATTAATTAACTGGAAACTAAGAACAATAAATGGTTTGCAATTTTTGCGTTGTAGGATTATAATAAATAATAAAATTATATTTTCTATGGTAGGGTCACAGAATTCGTTCCAACCATAGATATATATATTTCCATGTACATCCGGTGATCCGCTTTCACAGAGAGTCAAAACACGTGTGTCTGGTGTTTTGAGTTTAATTGTTTCGTCAAAAACGCTTGCAATTTACGTTTTACAGAAATTCAGACACGCTAAATTTCTGAGCACGCACATCCGGTAAAAAGACAGAAAAATGAAAAACGGGGATGAAGTTAAAACTGAAAATGCGAATAGTGACGCTACCGAGGAGGTTAAAAGCGAGAAG
Source organism: Colletes gigas (assembly GCF_013123115.1). Lineage (NCBI taxonomy): Eukaryota > Metazoa > Arthropoda > Insecta > Hymenoptera > Colletidae > Colletes > Colletes gigas. The sequence goes on from NW_025106637.1 coordinate 3,100,411, forward strand.
CCGGTTTCTAACGTTGAAGAAAATTCTACGAAAGAAACAACACCGGAAGAGCCATCCAGTCAGCTCTTAGAGAAAATAAAGAATCAAGTCGAGGTATTGCTTCATAATATAATCCATAACTCTAGCTATAAAGTTGATTGTTTGTACCAGATAACCAATGGGTGTACACAGTATTACTATTATTTATCTTAGACATTAATATTGATGGAAGGATGAATGGGAAAGAAGATATTTCCATTGTTTTGTACAAGTAGAAGAGTGAATAGCTTATACATCTATGCATATAGCAGAAACACTAATATTGTAATCATGTTAGTAACAATGTTGTTGTTTGCAGTTTTACTTTGGAGATGTAAATATGCAAAGAGACAAGTTCCTCATTGAACAAACAAAGTTGGACAAAGGATGGGTACCGATGTCCATTATGTTAAAATTTAAAATGTTGGCTTCTTTGAGTAAAGATGCCGATGTTATATTAAAAGCCTTGGAATCAAGTGATCTTATAGAAATATCGGAGGACAAGAAAAAGATTCGTCGTTCTTTGGAACATCCTTTGCCAGTGTACAGTAAAACATATAGGAAGGCACAAGAAGCCAGAACAGCATACGTAAAAGGATTTCCATTGCACGATACGACTATAGATAAGCTGAAAACTTTTTTTAATGACTTTGAGCCCTATGAAAGTATTATCGTAAGTATCTTTATTTTATGCCTAAAAATTTTTGGTATAGCCTGAAGAAGACTGGTGGAAAAGTATTTAGATTTTTACAGTTTCCTTGTTTAACAGTTCAGAAAGTATCACGATAAAGAAAAAAAATTGCACTTCAAGGGATCCATTTTCATACAGTTTAAGACTCTGGAAGACGCGAAAGCTTTTATGTCTAGAGGAACTGTGATGTATGAAAATATTGAATTAATTAAAAAGTGGTCGTAAGTTGATAGTACTATATGTTACTTTGAAAAAATTATTTAAATTGTTTAAAAGTTATTTAATATTTGAATTTTTAGTAACGACTATAGAATGGAAAAAATGAAGGAGAAACAAACTCGTAGACAACAGAAATACGAAATGAAAGCAAAGAAAAACGAAAACGTTAGTATAAAAAAATTAGTTTAACATGTTTACAGTAGTACAGTACTCTATAAAAATGTTGAATTTTCGTTAGACGAAGGGAAAGGAGGATGAAGAGAGTGGAGAAGACGAGCACGAAAAGGACACTACACTACCTAAAGGTTGTGTAATTCATTTTTCCAATGCATCCCAGAAGTGTTCAAGGGAGGATATCAAAAACCATCTAGGTGGATTAGAAGCTAGTATTGCATTTGTTGATTTTAAGATCGGCGATTCGGAGGGGTGGGTGCGCCTTGAAGGGGAAAATTCTGCAAAGTCTGTGGTCGATAAAATGAAGGACGGCAAAGTGAGTAATTCAAATCTGTGTACGCGTGTTTCCAAGGCTTAAACATTATTTTACTATGTACATATGTTATTTCATGTCAACAGTTAACAATCTGCGACAAGGAAGTTAATTTCCGCGTACTTGAAGGCGAAGAAGAAGAGACGTACCTCGCGAAAGCGAAAGAGAAAATGGACATTTCGAGGCAAAAATTCACTAAAGGAAAACGTGCAAACAAAAAGGGTAAGCTGATAAAAGTGAAACAATTTTTCTCTATTTTTAATACCGTTATAATGATGTTCTGCCATGCTAATACTGAGGGATTATCTGGATCTCGCTGAGTTGATCTCTTCTATATTCTGAATATCGTTTGATTAAAAATTTTGCTTACTGCCGAGACACAACAAATATTTAGTTCGTGGAATTTATTTTCCAGGCCGCAATGGACAACGGGCTCAACGAAAAAGACGCAACAGCGAGAACAACGATGCGCTTCCTAACAAAAAGACGCACATCGACGAATGATTCGAGACGTGTATTTAATTTTTAAAAGCCAAAAAAAAAAAAATTCCATATTTACTCTTTTATGTATGTTAATCATATTTTTATTAAGCGGTCACACATGTAGAGTATATAAAATAGACGTTACACTGCTATTTGTTCAAAGTAGGTATCTATTTTAAGTGCATATTTTTTTGTTATACTTGACTTGAAAGCAGTGTATTATTTATAAGATAAATAAGTACAATACTGTTCATATTTGCAAGCTGTATATTATTTTATTAAACCGTAATGGAACCCTGAAAATATTTTTGCAATACCTGGCACCGAGAGCGGAAAATCAATGTAACGATTACGAAGATCGTAGAAATCTGAAATCGAAATATATTTAGAAATCAGCATTTTATTGTTTTACAGTGAAATTTACAAAGTTTGGTGATCTAACCTGCTACTTAAATTTCACTGTTACGTGCTTGATATCCCATTCACACAATTAACCGACAGTCACAATGAGTTGACAATTCGAACCATTTTTGGACAATATTCGACGAATTTATGTTACGGTGTATTGAAAGTGTCCGAAATCGACAGTACAATTACGCAACACCATGCATATTATGCCGCTACCTAAGTACAACGTTATGTCCTTAATGGTACCGATACGCTTCCATTACTTCGTGTGTCTCGGGAGATGCGTATAATTGATTAAATATATTAAAATATATTAAATAGACGTTACTTTTTTTTTATATGGCGATTGAAACGACACGACGTGACGTGGTTTGCTGAGGTTCGTAACGTTCTTCCTACAAAGTAAAGTTTCATAAATCTTTTAGTAGAACATTATTAGGTTATGAAAAATTTCATTTCTAATTTATTTCCTTGAATTAATGGTATAAATAACATGTTTTGTGCAAATATTGATCAATGCAATAAGGAGAAGAGCAAGGATCGATGTGATTTTATTAAAAGTCGTTGGTATAAAATTATATACCACACCATTTATGCTTTACAAATTAATAGAAAAGAGAAACAAGTACGTATATCGGGTGAATATATTTAATTGAACAAAGTGAACGAAAAATAAATGTCTATATCGGTTTTTGTTGCTCGATTTTTTTTTTAACTCGTCTCCAAGCATGATGACAACCGATCGAGCTTGAAAAATTTTACAAAGATGATTTATAATCGTGTAAACGTGAGCGTAATCCCGCCTTAGATTACTTGGTCGAAGAGGAAATGGTACGTATTAATTTAAGGAAGGTTATTTCCCGTTTTATGATTATATTTTGAGCACATATCGCGACCAGGACGATCGACATTTCCCACAAGTGCTGTGTGAGTCTCGTAGCTCGGGATCGTGAAGTTCAAAAGTTAATTATTCGATATTTGCGCATTAGTTTCATTAATTTTAATCTTGAGCTTGCACAAAGCACTTGCGTAAATACTTACGCGAACGCGAACTGGTCTTTTGGGTTCTTATCGATATCAGTGCGTAAATACACGTCTTTTCTTTTTTTTTTAACTTTATTGGCGAACGATGACATCGAGATGATAAGATAACGCAAAATCGATGGAGTATTTTAATATTCTTTCTTTTTTAACCGACAAGGTGGGTTCAGAGGTTAATGTCATTTGTTGAGATGACTGTACACGTTGAGTTGTTACTATCGTAACATGTAAAATACTTCACTTTAACGATTATTTATAAATAAGTAAAATGTTACTTGAAATAGGTATCGAATTTCACGGGTATATATAAATGATCCAAACGTAAGATAATGAACTTTGTTATTAAATATATCTGAAATCAAATAAGCTAACCTCAAAAGATCGAAAGATTTACATTCAATGTCGTAAGGTTTCTTGCGATAGGAAGTATTCTACGTGTTACCATCGCTTGACTATGTCCATTTCTTTAAATTTCTCTTGCGAATAAATGTTTACGCAGATGTTGAACTAGAATGTGTACATTAGTACACTTATGATAGAAAATTTGTTTGATCGACTTTTGCAAATGAAACATCTAACGAAAGAAAGTTCTCATATTCTCTAATGGGAGATTCTAGAGCCAAAATAAGTCGAAAATCAAGAATACCAATTTGTTGATGGAGGCTTCGTTAAGAAGTTATTAACGTTTAAAGTTCCACTCGTACTGAATTTTTTTCTAGAAAATGGGTAGGATTTCGGGGGTATGTGTATTGACCAAAAATTATTGTAACTGACCCCTGCAACCAAAAATAATTTTTTTAAAACGATTTGAAATTTTTTAATTTCGTCGACTTTCATACTTTCTCGAATTTTTTTCTCGGAAGTGGGTACGATTTCGGGGTTATGTGTATTCACCAAAAATTATTGTAACTGACCCCTGCAATCAAAAATAATTTTTCTAAACGATTTGAAATTTTTTAATTTTGCCGAAAAACTTCAGCACCTACTCGAATTTTTTTCTCGAAAGTGGGTAGGATTTCGGGGTTATGTGTATTCACCAAAAATGATTGGAATTGACCCCCGCAATCAAATATAATTTTTTTAAAACGATTTGAAATTTTTTTCGCCGAAAAATTTAGGCACTTACCCGAATTTTTTTCTCGGAAGTGGGTAGGATTTCGGGGTTATGTGTGTTCACCAAAAATGATTGGAATTGACCCCCGCAACCAAAAATAATTTTTTCAGAATGATTTGAAATTTTTTAATAACTTTTTAACGAAGTCTCATTCGAGAAATTGATATTCTTGATTTTCGTCTTATTTTGGCCTCTAGAATCTCCCATTAAAATTTCTCCCATAAATCGAATGAATTCTTTAGACATACAACTGCTACGGTGGTTTTGTTTAATCCGTAAATTTTGTTTACCAGTTTTGAGCAAATCAGAGAGATCAAATTGCTCGTCGTATCAGAGCATCAATAAAGTAGATCCCGTGAATCGTTATCGCATAATTTTAGTAATTTTCATAGCAACACGGATATAATTCTCGACTGTCTGGCTACAAATCGCGTAACGTAGATATTATCTAATTGATTATCTGTGCAAATTCGTGCACGACTTTCGGTAGTTAAAATAGAAAAAGACACAAACGACCTCGAAGTTTTTTAGTGTAAACAGAATTAGGAATATTCCGTGTGACTAATCGTCAGCTATACCAGAAATTACCCTAATTGTATGACCATCAATGCCTAGATCCTGGATGTCAGCTACGAGAAGAACACTTGATAGAACACTGATTGTGTTGTGGCGATAGGCCCGACGAGGAATAGTTATAATACTCTCTCGTGAATCCTTATAGTGTTTTGCTTACTTACAGTCAGTCATTCGCTTCGATTAGAATTTCATTCCATCGTAAACGCCCCGTTACACTGATATTCGTGACAAAATACGCATGTATCTCGCGAGGTTGCATCGCAATAAATTATTCTGCAAGACATCGTATCGACGATTATGAAGCAACATATCGATTTCCTTAATGTCATTATCGAGCCACGGAGGAACACTTTCATTGTTCGGCGAGATGGCAGTTGTATTACACATCGTAGTTTCTTTATTCTTTTATCGTTATATCAATTAGTTACTTAGCCTATATAAATGATTTAGATTAATTACCTTCCGATTTACTCTACAGATTCACTTCGACACAAACGTCACATTAAAACCCTTAGAAGAATAATCACACTCTCAATTCGGTTAAACGATACATTATCGCAGCTCACTTTCTTGCTCTGTATGTATATCAACAAACTATTTCTTTATATTCGGTGACTCGGAAGTAACTGCAGTTCGAAAGGGCCCGTCCAAGTAATTCCTCGTTCGCGTCTCAATTTCGATCCAAACATCTTTGTCCGCATATCATGATCTAACCAAAGACCTTCTATTCTTGCCAATTACTCCCTCAGAACTTGGACTCGGTGGTGCCCTCAAAGTCCACGAAAGTCACTCTTTTAGCTTTTGCGTTGCCCTCTTGGGGCAACCCCTAATGCTATACAGATATCTCCTGTATCTGCACGCGTTTCTTGATGGTGTTTGTGCCACCTGTGGTGCTCAGCGAACTGGTCGTTCTCGTGGGTGGTTTCGGTGGTATCGGATCCTTGAGGATGGCGTTGCTAGTCCCGTGGCCAAATTTTGGATCGTTTCTGGCCTGCTCGTTCTCGTCCAACGATTGACACTGATGCATCTGTTGGTGTTCCTGAATGGAAGGACTCCTCGCGAGGGTGGTGTAAGACGGTGGCGGTTCCTGCGACGGTCTCGGGTTCTCCGGTGCTTTTATGGATGATCTGGTTGTCATTGGGAGGGATTCTTGCCCGTTGGGCGTACAGTCTATCGCTGCCCTCTTCTTGTCGCGGTCCCTTTGATAATAAATACCGGCGAATATCAACATGTTGAGCACCAGGAGGATGCAACCGACGCCCACGGTGATGGCCAGGGCGGTGGTTGTGCTGTAGTAGTGTCGGGAGGCTAGTCTTTGCAGCAGTTCGGCGTCGTCCTCCGAATCGTCGAAAACGGAAGTGATGTCCTCTGCAATTACGTCTTCGCCCGTGGACGTGCTGCACGCTGTCGTCGACGACGCGCTCGTTTTTGTCGTCCCTACCAGCGGCAATGGCGTATACCACTCGTCTCGAACCGGACCTACAACCAAATACGGTTCCCAAAATTCGACATTAAAGGCTTTGATTTTAATTTAACTCGTGTAGGGTGTTCGGCCAATTTTTAGTAATTTTGTTTGACGCCCTACGGAAAAGTTGTCTAATACTTTTTTGGAGGTACTCATGAGCTCTACCTCAGAAAAAAGTTTCATTGAAATATATTCAGTATTGTAGGAGTTATAGCTGTTTGAAAATTGGACCATTTTGATGGGGTTTTTCTCACATTACGGGGTTAAGGAGCAACTTTCCGAATATTTTTCGAATTTCTATATATTCTCCATCAAAATACGCGTCGTTTGCCGCTTGAAACATTAAAATCCTCCAAATCGTTCAGAAGTTATGATGCTTTAAAGATACGCATGAAATTTCAGTGAAACATATCAACGGTATGGTCAGACATCACAATTTTCGGTTATGAATTTTTTTCTCGAAAACGCGTAGAATTTCGTGGATATGTGTATTGGCCAAAAATGATTGAAATTGACTCCCTCAACCAAAAATAATTATTCTAGAAAGATTTGTAACTTCTAAATTTTGTCGACAAAGTCCACCTTCCTGAATTTTTTTCTCGAAATTGCGAAGGATTTCGTGGATATGTGTATTGACCAAAAATGATTGAAATTGACTCCCTCAACCAAAAATAATTTTTCCAGAACGATTTGAAACTTTTTAATTTTATCGACAAAGTTCACATTCCTGAATTTTTTTCTCGAAAGTGGGTAGGATTTCGGAGGTATGTCTATTCACCAAAAATGATTGTAATTGACCCTCGCAATCGAAAATAATTTTTTCAGAATGATTTGAAATTTTTTAATAACTGTTTAACGAAGCCTCAGTCAAGAAATTGATATTCTTGATTTTCGTCTTATTTTGGCATCTAGAATCGACCATTAAAACTTTTCCCAGGTGTGGCCGAACATCCTGTATATCTGTTTGGTATTGAAGATTATTTTACCCGCATAAAAGTGGTCGCCCCTTTCGCGAAAGTGATGATGTCGCATCGAGACGTCGTCGTCGCCTGGCCGATGGAGTTGCGGTATCAAGTTGAGCCAAACTGCCATCTTGTGACCGCGATAGTGGCTTCTCATTCTTGGCTTCACCGCTAAAAACAATTGGAAATGTGCAAGGCAAACCCAAATTATGGATTATGAAGGGTTCATAGTGCAATCCTATGTGAAGTCAGGGGCGGTTCTATCCTATAACTAATGAAGTTTGACCCCTTATATCGATATCTTAATTCAAATAAGGTGATAAAAATAGGTAGATCATGTAATACACATTTTAATAAAACATTTCAGAGAAGGAGAGGGTTCCTTAAATCAGTACGTTTCACGTTTCGATAAGTGTAGATCCGCCACTGACGATGAGTAATAGTTCGAATCGTAAGACACGTAACGCACCAAATGTTAGGTACTGCTGCGTGCCAGTTTCATATTGTTCCCACGTGAGATCCTGATATCGTGTTTTCTCCTTCGGTGTGCCATAATCCACCGACTCGATTTTGTACGGCTCGTTTGGATTCCCGGTCTTCGCGAAATTCGTGAAATAGGTGAGGACTGCCTCCGCGACGCCTTGATCCTGACGAGAGTAATTCCTAGGGAAGAAAGGCCCGCCAGCGACCAACGGTAGCCCGAAAATATACGGTATATCCTCGCCACGGATGCTGCCCAAACGCTGGAACAATACATATCATTATACCCGTCAGTGGAACGTTTTGTCAATGATTTTTTTCCCATACAAGTTTTTAAGGTAAATAACAGTGTACTAGGGAAACTGTAGAACTCTTTCGAAAGACAAGAAATTCAGGATTTCCTTCGAAGGAAGCTTAGCTCGGGGGAACAGCTATGTTAGCGATTCGACGGGCCAGCTGCTGGAACTTGGCAATTGTAATTGCAAAGCGGCGCGTATCGTGGAGACGTGCCCAATTTTGTTTGTGTTCCACGGTACGCTGGGGTCACGATGCAATTCCCGATAATTCGCAGCGCAAGCAACTGAATGTAGTTAACGGTCGTGTTGCCCTTTCATCTGTACACGCGCGGCATCTTCCTGGATATGCTACGGATTTGTGTACAGGTGCACACGGACCTTCACACCCGGACGACAGTCGAAGAATATTTGGTTAATGTTCGGGGCTTCGTATACATTCGTATTGAATACATTAAACATATTCGCGTTCCTCGTTTCACGTTTATTGCAGACGAAGATATTGGAATTGTAGGGCTATGAATTGTATGGGTTGTATGATTGAATCAAACAATAATATTTAAATGGAGAATATTTAGTCTTTGTTGTAAGCATGAAGATATATTTTAGAGAACCGTTCGGTCTGAAATCGAAAAAGAAAGGGACGAACTCTTATCTTTGTATAATAAACACCATGAGTTTGTAGACCCCATGGCCAAGATAGGAAAGAAAGTTCAGACATATTATATCGTCACTGGATTTTTGTAACATCACGAGATGGTTAGGAAATTGAACAGAAGAACTAACGCGAATCACGGCACAATCGAGAGTTAATAAGTTTCGCCCGGGGGTTACAGTTAACAGCAATTTACTGCGTCTATTCACCATGGCGGTCAGCTGCGTAGACACAAAGCGAAATTTAATTAAACCGAGAGCATGTCGCGCGCGAAAGGCGGCCTGTTTAATAAGTTTTCTTTGCAACTTCAGGCATTGCCATAATCAACGCGTTCTCGGCGAATTTAGAACCCCGGTTGGGGTGCAGAATCGGCCGTGAGTTAGGGCCGCGTTAAGAACTGGAAAATAGAGGGGGGGGGAGGGTATAAAGAGCCGAAGAAAGAATGCGGAGGCTGGAAACAGCAACCTCCAGCGAAGGAAAAGAATTACGGATGGTAATTGGAAACACGCGAGAGAAAAGCAGAGATATTAATTTTCAATTAAATGAACAATTTGTAATCCAGTTTTATCGCACATTAGTCGTATGATCGATAGGGATTGTTGAAACTTCCTTGGGTGCATATTGTCAAAGTAAATGTGAAATTAAACATAGAAGGGAGCATAAATTATAGCAGTTGGTATATTCGTTGGATAGGGGATGATATGCCCTTTAAAACGAGTGTTTGAACGAGTCGATAGCTTTATTAGTTCGGGAGATATGATAATTTTTGTTTCAAGTCGAGCGTCAAAGTAAAAGTCAAAATAAACATGGAAGATAACATAAATAATAATAGTTTTTACATTCATCAGATAGGGGATCAAATGCCCTTTAAAACGAGCGTTTGAACGAGTCGATAGCTTTATTAGTTCCGGAGATATAGCGATTTTAATTTCAAGTCGATGCGGTGGCTAGTTTCGGAGATATAAGGGTCCGAGGCGTTTGTTTACATTCTTACTACGGCCTTGTCAAGGTCGTTGACCGGCACGTGACTCGGAGAAACTAGGTCACTCGGCCAACTCGGTCACGAGACACGTGCGAGAAAGAGAGGTCCGGCGCGACGCGTAAGACAAAGACAGCGATAGTCGAATTAAGAAAAATTACCTTTTACATAAATTATGATATCTCGAAAACGGAAAGTCTGATCGTCAAAAACCAAAAACCATTTCAAAGAGGATGCTTTGCCGCCGCTAACAAAGTCTTAATAATTAATAAAACACTAATAGTTTCGGAACTGCACGCGTCTAAAGTTTTAGTATTTATAATACGCGCGAATAGGCTATTGTACGTAAGCCGGACAGTGAGATAGTCGAAATTGAAAAATTACCCTTTCACATAAATTACGATATCTCGAAAACGAAAAGTCCGATCGTCAAAAACCAAAAACCATTTTAAAGGGGAGGCCTTGCCGCCGCTAACAAAGCCTTAATAATTAACAAAACACTAATAGTTTCGGAACTGCACGCGTCTAAAGTTTAACTATTTTTAACACGCGTTGTAAGGCTGTTCTGAGATAGTGGAGACTGAAGATTGTTTCCTTTCAACCGGTGATATGACCGAGCGTGATAGGTTTAGCGTAAAATATTAAATTAAGACGCATATTAAGAGATACAGTCGTTTCGTTCATTTAATTTAACCGGCTTTATGTTTCTATCGTAAACGATAATAGGGGATGCAAAGTACAATTGATGGCAATTATTGAAAGAGATTGATATTCGTGTATAGAAAGGGGGAAAGATTGCCGCATTAAATAGATGTAAATTTATTGTCGCACGCAATAAACAGGTATAAATTTATTACATGGATAATTAAGCGGAGCTGTCCATTAAAATTCATAGGCAACGTTGTCCTCATGAAATAAAATCACACGTGTTAATCGTAGTTAATCGACAGTGTCGGTGAATGCAAATTAAATACTTCGCATTATTTAAGTCACCGTTTAGTACTCTGCCGCGATAAATTACTTCCCCCATAGATTATATCTCTGTTTTTCGTTTATAAGTTCACGTAATAATTTTTTCTCGAAGACAATGGTCGACGCAATTCCCCAAATAAATATAGATAAAACGCGACGACTAATTCTAATCAAATTTCTGTATTTCAATTACGAAGTAATTCGAACGTGACGAGAAACAGTTTACGAAGCATTATTCTCAGCTACTTTCCACGGACTCGTTTTTATCGGCGATCAAAACTCACGAAACGATCGGCCAGTTATTTTCCCATCCCCGAAACGGCCATTAACGCGCGAAATCGACCAATCTTGGCCAAAAGTTCGCGGTAAATCGCCGGGAAGCCAATCTCCTATTCAAAAACCACCTCGTTCGCGTCGTTTCGGCCGGCAGGAGAAAGGAAGGGGGGGTTAAAAAGACGACTTAATATAACAGGAAATTTCGAGAATCTAACGACGAAACCAAGTTCAGTGGATAACGACGCGTTTAATTTACACCCTCTTCGTCGGGGATCTTCGCGGTAATGCGTCGCCCGCGAGCCGCGGGGGAGGCGTTTGATTAAATCAGTAGCTTCATTGTGGAGTCATGGGTAGCAGTTAAACAAGGACACGGCCGCGTCATGACGAAAACTCGAAGCGAACGATGGAATCTGTTGCCTCTTACTCTACTCTTATTTAACTTCTAAATACAACTTTCTTCCTCCGTGAATATTTCGTATCCTTCCTTAGAAAGGATCTATGGTTTATCCCAGTGTCTAGAGTCATCGATTCCAGATAATCAGATCGTCTATTGAAATCACTATTCGACGAGGGGGCACGAGAGTTAATTTTCTCACTGACCTGATAGCCACTGTCCTTCGTCTGATGGCTAAAATGGTAGAAGTAGGTCTTGGCTCCCCTCCTGGCGTGATAAAAAGCGATTCTCATGAGCGGAGCCACCGTGTGACCGTCGCTGAGCGCCTCCATCGTCGAGTCCCTTATGTTGATAGGATGAAGGACAGCCTTATCCCAGTCCGTGTACTCGTTCCTCACCGCGGAGAAGATCTCGTTCAAGTGGTAAACGTACGCGTTCCTGATGAACGTTCGTAAAACGCGATTTCTATGATCCTCTTCGAAACCGTACTCGATGTCGTTCGCGTTGAAATCGAGATTCGACTCCGTGGTGGAGACACCCAGGATCAACGGCACTTTGATGAACGTGTCACTGGCCCTTTCCATGTCCACGCCCGGATCTGGATTATTTTGGTCCACCGGCAGACCGGGTCCTATACGAGGCACGAACCTGCGACATAAAAATTTCATTCATCCTGGCGATCACAGGAGTTAACAAGTTGATCAACGCTCGGGGTTCGTTTTAGTTCGTTTAACGGGGGAACTGTATACCAGGGTGATTTAATCGACCGCTCGTCGCCCGGTAGTTATTTTGATGGGTTTAATTTCGTCCCGTTCTCGCGACCAGATTTTTATTTCCCGCTGATTTTTTTACAATACATCTGTCAGTATGTTCAGGGTGGGAAAAATTTTAACGGGAGATTCTGGAGGCCAAAATAAGACGAAGATCAAGAATATCAATTTCTTGACTAAAGCTTCGTTAAAATGTTATTAACAAAATTAAATTAAAAAATTTCAAATCATTCTGAAAAAATTATTTTTGGTTGCGGAGGTCAATTACGATCATTTTTTGTCAACACACATATCCACGAAATCCTACGCGTTTTCGAGAAAAAAATTCATTACCAAAAATTGTGATGTCTGACCATACCGTTGATATGTTTCACTGAGATTTTACAAATTTTATCAAATCGTTCTGAAAAAATTATTTTCGATTCCGGGGGTCAGTTGCAATAATTTTTGGTGAATAGACATACCCCCGGAATCCTACCCATTTTCCAGATAAAAATTCGAGAATGTATGAAAGTCGACGAAATTAAAAAATTTCAAATCGTTCTAAAAAAATTATTTTTGGTTGCAGGGGTTAATAACAATCATTTTTGGTCATAACACATACCCTCGAAATCCTACCCATTTTCTAGAAAAAAATTCGAGAATGTATGAAAGTCGACGAAATTACAAAATTTCAAATCGTTCTAAAAAAATTATTTTTGGTTGCAGGGGTTAATAACAATCATTTTTGGTCATAACATATACCCTCGAAATCCAGCGCATTTTCGAGAAAAAAATTCAGTACGAGCGAAACTTTAAACGTTAATAACTTTTTAACGAAGCCTCCATCAACAAATTGGTATTCTTGATTTTCGTCCTATTTCGGCCTCTAGAATATCCCATTACAATTTTTCTCAGGGTTGGCCGAACATATTAAGAATAATTTGATTTTATTTTACATCCTACGTTATGGTTGTTTTCGCCACAAGTCGTTATCTCACCTGATTTCCGGAAGTTTGACCGTCATGAGCTCGCGTAGGGAAACGCCGCGCAGACAGTCGGCGATATCTTCGTCGTTTTCCGTGGAGCATCCTATTTGATCCGCCACTTTTGTGCGTAGATCGTTTGGATCGTGAACGGTGGCCCACGGACTTAATCCCGAACCACTTGACAATACTACGCGATGAAATAGACCTGAAACACGCGTTTATATGCTGAAGCAGACATATTCGCGTAAATGTTACTAAAAATTGTAATCGTGAAATATTCACGTAGCATCGGAATTGGAATTTTTGAGTTAATCCCCATAAATCCATCTATGGCTTCCCTGTCTGTCACTAGTCTGTCAGTAATATTAAATTATTGATAATATTGTTAAACAAAACGAGTACGAATGTCAGCTAACTCGTCGATCGCGTCAAGTTATCAATTGTTAGCAATGGAAGATTTACATTGTAAACATACTGTGTCTCGAGAGCGGTTAGCGAGTTACAACAGAACCAACATTTAATTCCAAAGTACACGGAACTTCAACGATCGATCTGGCGCGCCTTAATTAATTAGCAACCCTCGATAACCTATCGGCGGGATCCCATTTCCGGTCCCTCTCATCATAAAACGGCCGTTGACTTCGTCTCTCGATCGCGATTGGTCCAGAACAGAAGGGAGAAGAGGCGGGGACAAATTATCGCGAATCGCTGGTTCCGTTCGAACGGAACAAAAATACGAAAAACGTTGTAAAACTGGGGGATCGAGGGGGCGAGGATTAACGAAAGAAAATGAAAGGAGTCGAGAGGACGCCGCGGGAGGAACTGTATACTTTCCGTTAGCGGGACCGGGAAAGATTAAATGCAAACAGAAAACCGGTGGCATGTAACGATAACAAGGAAGCTTTCATGATATTTGCGGATGACAACGGGAATTGGAAAGGTTCGATTTTAGTTCGAACAAAATGAAACGCAAAAGTTGGACTGCGGACAGCGTTTATGCGTCGAAAGAAACGCAAATAATATATGTATCGATGATTCCTAATACCTAAGTATGCAAACTTAGTGATATAAAAGAGAAGGATATTTATAATGCAAAAATTAGAAGTACGTTGCTTCGTGAAAGACTCGTTTAAATCCAAAGGGGATAAGAAGGACAGAATTTTCTTTGTCGAGGAAGATTTGTGGATAGGTAAAGTTCAAGAAACGTAGTCCTAACAAACGCATTCTGGGCGAGAATTACCTTGGAACGAGCCATGGGGGATCAAGTTTATGAGAAAGCTTTCTAATTTCGCAGGTTGCTCGTGGCTTCCCTCGCGGTGGATCGAAAGTAAATCAAAGTTCGAAAGGACGGTGGCCCGATATCGGAGCTGGGATCCAATTTATTGCCTTTATTCCGAATATTACACCGTTGTCTAGACCAGTTCGAGATCGCCTCGTATCTCTTGGCGGCTCCAACGAGCTTCCCGGAGCTTCTTATCGTTTCGTCAGCGCGATTAAACGTCGCATCCTGCATGCAAATTGCTTCATTCGTCCCATGAAAATTTTACAGCAGGCCATTGGGAACGTCGCGCGTGGGAACGTCGAGTCGTCATTACGCCTTAGAAATGTAGATTCGCCAAGTTTCGGTCGCGGTAACGACACGCGTGAAATACAAAATAACGGTCTCGGCTCGGTCACGTCTACCAGCATTATGAATCTTCCAGACGCGACGATTCTTGAGTCGATTTTAAACTACGGCCGACCATATTGTGCAGATATCAGATTATTCAATAAATTTTTCTTTTTGTTAGTCCAAAGGGACTTGAAGAGAGTTACGGTACAGGACAAAAGTATGACATTTCGAGTACATCTTTCTGTGAAAAATTCGTTTCCACGTCGACGGGTTTCATATTCTGTCATTATTCATCATATTTCGAGAAAAAGGAATACCCTTTTCCCGTCAGAATATTCGTAAAATATGTTTCCCGCCGGTTACAAGCACGGTACCAGTTTTCAGGCCAATTAATTCCACGTTTTAAGCGTACCATCTCGTTAAAGAAATTTGATTTGCTTTTCAAAGTACCTGGGCGCTGTCACGGTATACCGTTTAAAATAATAATCCTCAGTTTTGTACGCAATACTGTTCTACCTAATTTCTATTTACATACAGTTTTAACCCTTGTAAATTTCTGATATATTTATGAATATTTACGAAATACGTGGGCTGTAAGTTTCTTTGTATCTTTTATCGAACCTGATGGTTATAAAAAACTTTGATTTTGTAAGTTTATATAAACACTCTGTATAAGTTCCTACCAGAATTTTTGCCATTCGTTTGTTTTCAATCTTGATACATTCCAGCAGCGAAAAAACGTCGTTTCTTTAGTCGCAGCAGGTCTAAGATAAAGAAGATCGAAAGCAGGGGGTTGCTTGGGGTTTGTTCCGCTGCTTGGCTATTTTTCTGAGCTTCCGGCCGGACCGGAAACGCAGCAAACAGTTTACATCTTGAGAGGTTCTGCTCGCCCCGCGGCTAACGCGGTGTCTCCGTTTCCAGAGTGGGCGCAGGAAGCGACGAGCGAAACGGCTCCTCTTCTTCGTCCGAGGCTGCGGCTTTTATCCCGCTCGCTCTTCGCCTCTTTTTAATCCTGATACCACGAACGCCGGACGACTAACTTCCGGCGAACGGGAGAGAGAACGAGGGCTTTTCGATCCGTCTGTGGAAGCGCCGCTAGAATGCACTCGAGTGGGGTCGAAGAGCACGGAGGAAGTTGATGCTCCCGACCGGACAACTTTTACTCCGGTTCCCTCCTCTTTTTGCAACCTCAACGACCGGCATACGTCTGTTCGGCCACGAATTCCAGCGACGGGCCAGCGAATTCGTCGGAACTTTGGCTAAATTACCTCGTTGGTTCATATCGAAAGACCATGTTTCGCCTTCTGCTTCTTTTGTCCCTTCTCTTTTCTCCTACGTTTATCTACCACCCCCACCCTCTCAAGACTGCTACACTCGCGTCAGGAAATGTACGACTTTTCGAAACGTCTGATGCAGCCATTATTTTTTCTTTTGGTAGCAAATTATTTGCTGAATTCTTTGAATCTGTATATTCAGAGGATATTGATTATAATAATCTGACCAAAACTACCTTTTTAACTCTTTGATCTACGATTTAATGTAATTTTTCAAACGTATACTATTTGATTTTGATTAAATTGGATAAGGAATGGGCACGAAAAAAATAGATTTGTTTTACGAGTATCTTCGTGAATTTAAAAATTGTGGCCTCATAATTGTGAAACTTGACATCGAGAACTTGCGACGAATCAGACACGTAATTGTATGGCAAGGGGTTGATATGAATATCTCTTGATATTGGCGAAATACGACAACATTCCTCCTATATTTTTTGAATCGTGTGACTTTATTACGACCATAGTTCCATTTAAATGTACCACATTCATCATTTGTATCGCAATTTATAACATAAAGACGACCGAATGGACCTGTGGAGTTTCGTTTACGTGAATTCGCGTGTTTACATGATCACGGTAACAGAACATTAATCAGAAATTCGGCAGTCTTCGCTTCGTTAGAGCGTAGCGATAACAAAGATACATCGAGCAGTGGTGAGTAACATATGCACGCGTTAAATTGGCCCCAATTATGCATTGATTACCCGCTAACTCTGCTTTGGTTCACGGGCCGTTGTTCGTCTTCGGAGAGGAATAATGCTCCTGTACGTTGCAACGAGCCCGAGTAATAATATTATAACGTCACAGAATATTTACACAGCAGCCGCCGCGACGTTTCGCGTTTATTTTCACTCGATAATGCCGGTTCCCCCGTATCGACGTTGCCCGTTTCGCGTGCAACTACGGTCCCCCGTACCGGTGAATTTTAATGCCAATAAAAAACTACATTCTCGTTCCTCCAGGAACAAAACGAACCCACGCAATTTGTCACCATCGCGCTAGATCGATACACGCAATTTTTCCTCTTTCGTTCCCTTTCATTTTACGTGATGTTCCACTATCTCGATTGTCGGCTCTCGATGGTTTCCCGGGGCTAATCTCTCGCCGATTAATCTATCGAGCGTCGCGCGTGCTGGATCCTCTAATCGTAACCGACAGAGATATTTCTCCTCTATTCCAAATCGATTTTCATTCGGGTCCGTTTGTTATTGCACGGTCCTTCGTCATCCGCCGAATCAAATACCAGATTCAAGTTTAATCGACCCTCTTAGGCGCGCGATTCGTCAAATTTATCCAATTCCAAGGATCTAACCTTTGCATTTCGAACTGGAAATCGTAATAGGCCAGCAACTATCAAGATTAAATGTTTGCAGAAATATTAAGTGTACTAACAATTACTCGCAATTATCACAAATGTTACATTTGTTTTGAAAAGCCAGAAGATTGCATACTAAGTATTTTGTATTCTGAGTAAAAAATTTATTTTTGTTAAAATGTACGTGTGTTCGTAGTTTTGCACCTTACTGTACGTTCGTTTCGGGTCAAAGGTTCTCAATGGCTCACACCCTGTGCGTGGCCCCAGTTTGTTTACCCTATTCACGACTTTACCCCATCATTTTCATAAATGACAGTGCTTTTACGATATCTACGACTTGCAGAGCGTCTCACCTTTGCTGTAAGGGGCGAGCAATAGAAAATTCACCAACGCCGCGCCGGTGTCGTGTCCCAGTAAGGTGATATTGGTCGGATCACCGCCGAAAGCAGCGATGTTCTCCCTAACCCAACGCAGCGCCATCGCGATATCCTTTAAGGCCAAATTTCCGCCGGATTCTGGCGTCTTGTCCGGGTACGGACGAGTCCTCAGGAAACCTGGAACATCGCCAAGGCATCGTTGAACCGACGTATACACCACGACAAACGGAACCTGACAAATATTTTGGCCGTTTCTATTATCCTATCGAATCACTCCACGGTCTCCGATCTCCGTATCGCCTAACCCCTGTTGTTTCAGTTTACCGTTCTACAAACGCAAAACCGACGCTGCACCAGGAGGGAATACAACGTCGAGGTCCGTTGGTACTTATATCGCAAATGAAATCTAGTTTTTATCGAGGTACGTTTCGCAATACAGTTGTTTACGTATCGGACATTCGTGGGTGGTTCGATTACAGGGCATCGCAGCAAGTATTTCTACGTTACAGATACTGTAATTGAATACAGTTAGAGAACCGTGAAATATTAATCCCCGCGCAGATTTATGCACACGACGGCCGGGAGTAATTATTGCGTAGCAACGGCGCTCGTTTCTGGTACACGATTCAACGGAAGGAATAAATAACTGTTGCAAGTGTATTCGAACGACACAGATTATTCGTTCGTCGTCAGGTAAATTTCTTATTTAGTCGTCGTTTTGTTTTGATCGAGTTTATTTAACCCTATCTACCGAAACATGCAAATTCCAAAATGTTCTAAAATTCCTTTCTTTGCAAGAATGCTCTATCTGTATTGGAAATTAATAAATTTATTTGATCTCAGTAACACGTAGTATAAGATTGAACCCAACATTTTTGAATACCTATAAAGGACATGCATTTAATTAATATAATATTATTATTTAATATTGAACTCGATGTACATTCCTTGTCTTGTAAAAGCATGATGCATACCCAGGATTCCTAGTCGATAGTTCAGCGTGATCACTATAACGTGGCCAGCACTGGCTAAGACGGAGCCATCGTAGACGTTTCCTGTTCCCCATTCGAAACTTTCGCCATGAACGTACACCATTACCGCGTACGGAGCTGCTTCCCCACGAGACCCTATAAAAATTCACGATTTTTATTACCACAATAAATTTGACCCCGGTAAGTACCGATGGTGCAGAAATGGAATTCTGCTGACACGAATTTGACAAACATAAATCCGAATGAGAGTCAGAGGCGCGTGTTAAATCCTGTCGATCGATACAGAAATTACGTTGCATAACTTACATCCCTGGTCGATCGATTCCAAATTTAATTGTCGTAATAGAATCGATATTAATAATTTTGTCGAAGGTCCGAGTGTCTGGTTAAATTCTATTCGTGTTTCGTGCGCGACAGTAGAAGAGATAAGCGCACGGTCGGGCAAAACAGTAGAACCGGACAGTGCTTGAGCGGACCAGTCAGACCGTCTGTCTTGTAATTAGTTGCTCTTGCACGAGACCCCCGCTATAACAATTGCGATTACACTTGACAGTGTCGGGAGAAACGTACGCGAGGCTTGTCAAGAGAAACGTCACGGGCAAGAACGCTCGCCGGGGCGTTCAATTGTTTAAATTAAAATAATTCAGGACCGAGAAATTTCGGTCGAGAAGTCGTAGGATCAGAGGAATTAATTTCCCCTGGCAACGCGCCGGTGCGCAGATCATATATTTCTCACAGAATATTACCCCGACCTCGTTCCTTCATTTTCTTCCTTTGTCAGGGGCGATATTTGAATCGGGAATACAGTCGTAAACAATACAGTTTGCTTCAAAGTTCGAACGTTGATTCGCGAAGGAATGAAAAAAACATTCCATTCTTTCTCGCTCGAACATCGTAATTAAATATCGCTGCATTTCACACGGAAGCTTTGACGTGTTACGTGTCCGTAACATTATCAATGTCGCGCGGGAACGCGATCACTTTGTATCTTACTATAGACGAGCGTAATCGCGCATTCAACGAAAGAGATTTACCGGTCAATTGGCCGTCCTCGTTATGCAGTTTGGCGGTCTCCGTAATATCTCTCCAAAGTATCGTTAATCCTGCTTCCATCGCGGCTAAATATCGCTCTTTAATCGGCGGCTAAGCGGAAACGAGCACGGCGCGATTAGTACAGAACGTCGCTTTTATTGATTTCGTCGAAAATTGAATTTCTCTATCGCGTGCAATCCGTTCGGCCGATTTAATTCGTAGCGGATCGCGTTTGTCATTCGCGTTCACAAAACCGCCAAATAATAACACGAAACTCGCTAACCGATTTTTACGGATGCGTTCGAATAGGGAAGAACAGAATTCCCTTGCCTGTGTCTACCTTTCCTTATAATCGTAGAAATGCTATATTAAAAATTATTATTTTATTATTGCTATCAACACAATTTTTTGTTATACTGATATCTGACTTGTCATTCTGCGATATTTATGCGACCATTTTCGATCGAAAACACCCGGATAAAGTATGCTATATGCAACCAGTAGATTATAAATCAGAGATAAAATTTCCGAATAAAAACAAAGGCTTCAATTATATAGCGAAATAAATTTCACACCGAACGTATCAAAAAACTGTTCCATCGGTGGTTATCTATTTATTAGGATAGAACGTGGTCTCTGTTATGAACTGTTTGCATACCAGGTCGGTACAATTTTTAACAGTATATTTTAATTTCGATCATTCTCACCGCTCCCAGGTATGTATAGATTCAGAAAGAGGCAGTCCTCGCTTTGATTCATCAGGAGCATGCGTAACCGTTTCAGCTGGTGATACCTGTCCAGAGGCATTTGCAGCAACGCGGCCGTGTCATTGGTGACGTCTGGAAAATGTTGGGGGCAAACCGCGCCGAAGGAATCCGCCAGTTTGATACCGTTCCAAGGGATCGGCGAGATCGGTGGTCGAAATCGTAAATCCCCCAGGGGCGGCGCCGCGTATGGTATGCCTCGAAACACTTCCACCGGTTCCAAGTGTTTGTTGTTCAGCTCCTACAACACGAAATCGAACCTTACGCAACGATCTCTGTCAATTTGCGTGCAATAATATCAGGTAATTTTGTATTACACATTGTTCAATGCACGATTTACAATTTAGAGTCTTTTGCACAAATTGATTCCGCAAGGCGGTTCTCCAGGGAACGTGGCGTTTATAAATTCGCGCCGTTCGAAGTTGCATCGATGAATTTTGGGTGGTTAACGGCGACAAAAGTGCCTCGTTGCTTGAATCGACGCGCGGAGGTCTGATAGGGCGAACCCTGTCAGTAATATCTCTAACAGCCGCATCGAGTTAGGTGAAAATCCCGTATTTATGTACATAAACGTAGTTGGGATGCCTGTGTTGCCGGGTAATTACCTAATTACCTTCTGCGTTTCGATTATCTCTGGTTTACGAGAGCTTCACTGGAACGCAATAATCCGCAGATGCTTCGGCACGGTCGTGCATCTAAATAATCTACACGAGGATTTCTCGATTTCGCTCGTAAAATTGATATTACGAACTCGTTACGTTTTAATAAATATCAGCCGGGATACTCGCGCGCAGCTTTAATTCTCTTAGCGCTTAACGCGGGAAACGCCAGTCGGGCGAGTTCGTGTCACTCGTAGCAAATAAATGTTTCACAATTTTTGAAGAACATTTTCGAAAAAAACTGGCAACGAAAAGGTCGAGCGATATATCGCGCGGCAGTTCGTAAAATTTTCATTTCCCGTGTTTGAATTCGAAATAATTAATCCAGCACTCCAAACAGTTTAAATCGAGCGAAATTAATTATTAATCTTCAGTTGCTTTTATCAGGAATATCCGTATATTTTTTAAACGCTTGTTTACGAACATCGTTTGCGCAACGTTGGCGTAAACTCACTCGAAAATAACGATTTCCATATAAATATTGAACTTGTTATTAACGAATATACTCTTCAATGTTCGATCTTCTGAACGCAACGCGCGTTTAAGGTGCCTAGAATTCGTGCTAACGAAATTAGATAATTGCTTTCGTTAGATGTAATTGTACGGGAAAAAAGATTGCCGTTTGCTAGCTTCTTTGGAAGCAATTATGCCGGAGAGCTAATAAATCTCGTTTGGTACGCGTTGACGTTAATTGCACCTTCGGGTGCTGGGAGGAAAAGATGGTTCCTCGTCCTCCTTTTCTTCCTGCATCCTCCCATTGAGAACGACGATGGAGCCGCATCGACTTCAAAATCACGAATTCCCATTAACGAGAGGGCCCGTGATGTGACCGGGGGAATAATAAAGAGGGCAAGGGTGAATTAGAAAGACGTGACAAAATTTTTGCCCCGAGGCTTTATTCTTATACCTGAGCACTTTATAATTATGACATTCCCACTATGGATCCTGAAAGAATTTTTCATCGAACCCATTTTTCAAGGTTCCATAATATTTTAAAATACTATCACCAAATGGTACTCGGTGAGAAAAACTTGTAATTTCTATAAAAATATTTATACAAATATTACTTCGAACCTAGCTCAAATCCGTTTCAATAAAAAGTTCTTGTAAGAAAATTACATAATGTTGGAAGAAGAAACATGAGAAGATCAATAACAGAATGTTTTTAAATCATAGTTCTGTTGTACGTCGTTATAATTTTACCGAGAATTCCAACATTTTTATTCTAGCTGAAAAACTCGGTAAAAATATCAATTTCCAAAAATGCTATCTGTCGGGAAACAATGTTACAAATTTTAATTAAATAAAATAACGGAAATGGTATCAGAGGAATGTGATAGGCAAATTCTCTAATAACTTTTCGAAACGTCAAACGTGAAATATAGAGATAAAAGTTTTCTCTTGAAACTAACGCTTGCAAAATGATTTTTCATTACTATTGAAATCACGGGTATCTAAAAAAAATTGTTCGTGGTAAAAATCATAGCAAAAGAGGGAGCTAGAGAAGGACAGAGAAACGGGGGAAATATTAAAAAATTCCTTTCCCCAGTGGATTCGATCTCGTTTACGAGTATGTTTTTCGAGCGCGTTAAAAATTAACGAATTCGCCCGGTCGTCAGCGTACGTTCGTAAAAATACCTATGAAGCAACGGCGTTGATGCGTTATTTATCCTCGCGAGACCAACGATTTCCCACGTGTCACCACGATTGATTTCTGATACGTTGCTACAGTTCTTGATGGTTCGTACAGTTATTGTACTTTTTTTTACATTTTCCGCCCCGGGTTCCAAACATTTTTTTCATTCCGTAGCGACGATTTGCTCGAAGAATTTCTAATATATTTTCACATATCTTTCAACGCCACTGCACCCAATTTCTGATTTACTGCGAAGTATGCGCTATATAGCTCACAGTGCCATGACCCGTGATTAAAAATAAAAATATTGAACTCATTCAGAATATCGAGAACTTCAGAAATATGTATTTTTAACTATTAAAGCGTGGGATTAAATTCGAGACGAGAACGTGTGTAAAAATTGCTGTTCTAGAAAATAGTGCAACAGCTACGTAATCGTTCGACGCATGTTAACAGTTTGAATTTCGAAATTTCACGCGAGAAAAACCGCTCGGACCGCGGAAGCGTTAAAATAATTTGTTTGGATTGCGTTTTTCAGCACGGTCTTGCAAGCTTGCCAGTTACGAGGCCGTAGGTTCGTAAATATTTGCTCGGATCCGCGACAAAATATTTCACTCGCTGAAAATATGCTGGCAGCCGGCATTAACGCTATTGTGGAGGGAAAAAGGCGAGCGCGTTCTGTAACTCAGACTGCATAATGCACTTACCGACGCATGAACGCTCGACTGGCCGCACTTAAGAATTAAAGAGCAGATCTGGGTCACGGCAATAAATACATCGACTAGAAAATCCCAGATGCTGGTGCTTCGTTTATAGAGAAAACGAGCTGCATTCTACCGCTCCGGTTCACGCAAGCAATTTTCCGCTAATGCTTCCGTGAAAGAAGGATCGTACATACCGCCATACCATGAAATTACACTGTTTCGCGAAAATGTTTTAGATACCCTATCATCGTCGATACCTCGTAAATTCGATTCTTGAAAGAACGAGCAAAATTTTTTAATCGATAAGAAAATGCTGCAACATCGAAACTATCAGATACTGAAAGACACGGTGACGCTTCGAGCAATGTTAGTTAGGTATATATTTATAATGTCTAATGATTATAATTGTGACGTTTTCATTTGCAACGCGTTTTTGGTCGCCATGAAATCTCCGACTGCCGGCAGCTGCCGTGCGATTCCTCGTGTCGCGGACAATTGCCGTGTAAATTGCTAAACATTTTATTACACCGACCATTGTTGGTCGTTGTACAATGTTCATCGTTTGGGAGGCAGACGTAATATCATCCTGCCGTAATTATGGCAGCATTGCCTGCCGGCTATTATTATTGCCAGGTTGCTATAGAGAGTGCATATATGGAGGCTGTTTGAACGCCCAACTAACGCAGCTATGATTGTCCCGCGATTAACGTAATACCATCGCAAGATGAAAGAGTCCTGTTAGGGGCAGAGTTAGGGATCTGTTTGTTTTTCACGCATCTCGTCGTCGAACCAAAGCCCTAATTAGTCGGTCATTTTTCAACTCCCTGATACGCGAAGGGACTGCATCACCCACGAGTCATTATAATCCCTTTCAGGGCGCGAACTCTGCCCGAAAATCAGTCGCGGACAGATACGATCGTAATTCTCATTATCACCAGGTCACGGATAACTTTTAGCTCCGCCAGAGGGAAATATTCTAGCGCTGGAAGCTTCGGAAAAAATTGCTCGACCCATCCCACTGTCGTACAATAAATTGGAGAGAAGAAAGTATTTAAACGAGGGCCGCAGAGACTCGGGGAAAAAACCTAACGAGTTTGTTCGCGGGTGCATTCGCTGTCAACGAACGACTGCTTTCGATCGAAGCTCAGGAGTGTACAGTTAACAAATTTTTGTTTTCGTTTTATTTCAATTGAAAGTTCTATCGATGTTATTAAAAATCCCGGTGGAAATAAAAAAAAATCGCTGACCTCGAATTTCTTGACGTTCTGTCAGCAGGTACGGTCGATCGAGTTGTCTGGAAGCCATGAACGTCGCGACAGATAGCTTCGTTTGCACTCAATATAGAATCTTTGTTTGCGCATCGGTGCAAGCGACGACCGATGTAGCGAAACGATTGACACAACAACGTTCTCTCGCCAGCCGTACGTAGCACTCAATCGCGTGAAATGGACCGAAATGGGCGAACGAGAAACGACCGGTACGAGCTGCGCCGCGTTACGACGTAATGTAAAGGCCACCGGACGTCCCAGGCGAAAAACTTTTCTCGTTATCCATCCATCCGCCTGGGGGACCGACGAGACTAAAAACGCTCGGTGAATTACTGATTCGCAGTTCACCGAAAACGGCCATGCGTTCGACCTTTCGTCCCTTTGCATTTTTTTTTATTGCACGAAATATTCGTGCAACGAGCAGACCGAAGTACAGCAGAACTTCCATTATCCACAAGTCTGTCATCGATATCCAACGTAACGTTTTTTGTAGACTCTTAGGAAACGAAGGGGGTCTGAAATTACACAGCAATAATGATGTTATTGATGACTATAAAGAGAATGAGATGCGACCGGCAAACACGTAACAGATTTACGAGAGTAAATACACGAGTTGAGAGAAACTAATGAGTGACGAAATATAGTAAAATCGGTTTGCTACGGTCACTCGTTTCTAACTTTAACACGCGCGGATACCGCTGGCCGTGAACTTGGCTACCACGAGGCATCGATCCTCGGGCCAATGATCGATGCGCGCGCACGTCAAT
Source organism: Colletes gigas (assembly GCF_013123115.1). NCBI lineage: Eukaryota > Metazoa > Arthropoda > Insecta > Hymenoptera > Colletidae > Colletes > Colletes gigas. The sequence goes on from NW_025106637.1 coordinate 3,126,125, forward strand.
CGTTAACAGATGCCCAATTTCGGCGTCGAGCGTATCTTCCTTTAATTATTAATTAAAACGTATTAATTACTTCTCAAACAATTCTATTATTAAAATATAATTACTATATACCTATTAGTTTTAACTACAACCATTGGTTTCATCAAATTTCTTTTCTTTTGTCCACTGTAGGCTGCTCTTTGAAATCTATAATTTTAACTTTTATCCAAGTAAATGTACGCGTCCAAAATTCTTATTTTAAATTCCATTTAAAAGCTGCGAACTTTTTACTTTTAAAAAAAGATTTTTCCTTGGTACGGCGGGAAATTTACCGTTCCCCTTTCGTCGCGATACCGGACCTCTTATAAAATCATTCGACGTCCATCGATCCTTCCTCGTGTCGACATGAATATCCACTAAACGCAATTGATGTCTGCCGGCCGGCGTAGCGTTTGTCGCAGTAAACGTCAGATCGGCTTCGTGTTCAATAACGGATCGACATCGCGAAAATGTGACGCGGATATTTCGTTTCTAAACGAACGGGGGTGATTTGTCCGGCAATGGTGGCGATGCTCCACGACTTTCCAAAGATTCATAATTTCAACGTTGAAAACCTGTTCCTCTGTTCTTTATAAGTATTGTTAGAAACAATACCTTCCTCGATAACGTTCGTTGTCGCGGACCCGAACCAGCGAACATTAACGAGGGATCACTGTATCCTTTCTCTGGAATTTTTGTATTCATGTTTCCAATGTATCGGATACTCAAACTTTATCTAGTAACCGTTCCGTTCGATAATGTCCACCCTCCAGCCGTGTACCTAAAATAGTAAAAATCGATACACTAAAATATTCCATGAATACCACGGTAAAAGATTTTCGAGTGTAAAGTACGAGCACTTATCAGAAATTATTTATTCCATCGGACACGTGTTTTATGGTTAAAACACGGTCAATTTCACCCTGTCGTACGTTACACGTTTTCATATCGCTCGCTCGCAGGATTTAACGTTTTAAGCATGCGAATTTTATTCGCTGCTTGATTCTGTTTCCATGACACAATCTGCTCCACGCCCATGAAGCCTTTGATATTCCGTACGTACACGCATTATGCATTCAGTATGCAAACTAAGCCGAGTGTATGATGGATGCTTGTCGCTTTTTCATTTTTCTAAAGATATCCTACGATTCCAAGGCAGCCATAAATGCAATTTTTTTTACGTTGCTGGTTTAAAATACCCTTCGTTTAAATTTCAAAGTTGCAAAAACGACCACCTCCGCTTGTGTACTTATGTAACTTTTTGTTTTTAAATTAATATGTTTGGTCTAAACTTGCGTTAATGATCCTGTAGGGGGTTAAAGTGTAATAAATAGACTGCGGATCTTCATGCAAATTCATATTTTTATTAATAAAATTAATGAAATTGGAGCTTTGTAGAGGGTTGCCTCAACCCCTAGATATAATAATTCCTACCTTACTTTAAGTATTTCTTATATTCTTGCATATTAACTGAATTCTGTAGTTTGTTGAAAATTAACATTTCCCATAAATGCATAAACATCCGCAGTCTGGTAATAAATAAGCGTCTGATCGCAGTTCGTAATCGTGCACGGAACGTTCGGGGTTCGAAAGAATGGGTTCGTTGCAACGAAGGAAGGAAGATCGATACGTACCTGAAGAATTCCCCGTATCTGTCCGCTCTTAGTTTCGACGATCCGCGAGGCGTAGCGGATCTGCGAGCTCGCGCGCGACCCCTCGCAACCGATCTGAACGAAAACAGCTATCAGGACGAGGCAGCCCGTCAGCGACGCGGGGATCGTTGATCTGCTCAAGGACCTCGTGGCCAGCGGCCTCTTCCTGGCCGCCGGCTGGCATGGCAAGAGCATGACAGCATTTGCTGGCGGCCACCCGAAGCGACGCCAGAAGCATAACCGTGGAAGGTGACTTTAGCCACAGCCGAGGATCAGCTATGAGGTCGCAGAGTAGATCGTCGCAGGTAGCGCTGTATTTCAAAACGATACAACAAATCAGATCTGCACGACACAAATGTCTCTGTCATCTACTGTCTATGATAGGGGTGGATGTACCATGTAACTAACGAAGCTTTAGGTTCATGCAATCGTTTGCAATTTGATTCATATTTTGCACATTGACAGATTCCGTTCCCCTATTTACAAAGATATCAGGTATTCGATATTCGATATTCCGATATTGACGAGGATAACATTTGTAATTGAATAGAGAATAAATAAAAAACATGAATTGAACTTTAGACTGGAAAGATATATTTTAAAAAAATATTAAAACAAGACTAAAACAGTTCGCAAGGAAACGAATGTGAGTTTACACTGAATATCAACGAGACATTCCCCAGAACAATTCTAGAAAGTCGCTATGGTGCATCTTGCAGCTATAATATTCAATGCGTTCGAGCGTCATGGATTCCATACGCCCCATAACATCGGAAGATTGGACCCGAATATACCTCGGACGTGCTCGTCACCGGAAGGGATGGAAAAGTATTTCCAATCGTTGGACAGGAACGACTTTCCAAGCTATTCCATAGGCAATCCAAGACGTCGCGGACGAATCACTTCGTAACCTCGTTATGCAAAACGATGCCTCTGCGCGTCCTCGCGACTCTTATCCGGCCCTCCGTTTTCCTCCGTGGCGCAAGTTGAATTGCGCTCAAAACAACTCGCGAACGATAGAACGCGAACCAAGTCGAATACCGTCCAGCTTCGAGCGTAGTTCCGACGATTGGTGGCGGTCGCCTGTTCTTGGCGAAGCCGATGCAGCCGCTCTTTCTTCCATCTGAAACCGTAAGAATTCGAGCGTGAGACCCTGGGCGTCGCGTATTGGTAGCGAACGAAGGAACACAAGGGGACGATAACGCTGTGGGTGAAAAGAAGGACTCGTAGAGGGGCAGGTTGATCAGAGGGATGGCCCGCGGGGAAGGCAAGCTTCCTCGGAGTAATCAGTGGCCTAGCGCCGCGTTCCTGTTTCGACCACCTACACCACTACCCCCTAACGTCTAAACCAACGACGAGCGCATTTTCCCCTTTCCCCGTTTACTTTTTTACGCCCCTAACGATTCGGGATTCCAGGGTAATGCGCTCCGCGTTCTGATTCTCGGGAATCTCTGCTACCCGCGGGATAGTGGCCGCTTAGCTTGATAGCATTTTTGGAAGGTGTACCGTGCAGGCGTGTTGGAACATTCGTGCGCTCGCGAACACACACGGACAGGATAAATCTTTAAAGTCGCCAGTCTGGGAAAGGGGCGATGGATTAAACAAGACAGAGACGAAGCTGTGGTCGAACGACGATGAGGATTTGGCGCTGTGGCGGCTTCTTGCTCCACGGAGGAAGAAAAGGAAAAGGGGGGTAGGGAGAGAGTTTCGTAATATTATATACCTTACATTTAATCGAGACCTAAGTTAGAATACAGATTCAATCAATGTGTAAGGTAATCAGAGCGATAACCACTTCGCATCGAATCACTTTTAATTCAGACAAATCACACTAATCGAGTTTCGGTGTAAAATTCACACAGGACCGGGCCAAAGTGCTTCAATCGCCTGTGGAATTGCATTATATGAAAGTCATAAACTCTGGAGCTTTACCGTCGTAGTCGGACATTTCACCGCCACATCTGCAACCATTGGCTGATGTTGCACTTTACGAAACGGAACTAATGGCGTGTGAAAAACTTTCAACTTAAATTTCTCAAAAACGAAGGCCCACCGTGACAAAAGCCATCAGGGGTTTTTAATACTCGGTTCGACGTAAAACTTTCATATAATGTCACTTTAAAAGCGATTGCAGCACCTTAGCCAGGCCCTCGTCAGATTAACCTAGTTTTAACTAACGCTTCGAGCATGATTGACTATTCTATTTTACTTAATATAGAATTAATCTAATTTAAATTATTCAATGGTTGGTTTAATTTAATATAGAATTACAGTAAAGTTCGGATTATCCGAAATATTTTTCGACAAAATTAAACCATTTCAAATCGTTCTGAAAAAATTATTTTTGATTGCGGGGATCAATTACAATCATTTTTGTTGAATAGACATAACCGCGAAATTCTACGCACTTTCGAGAAAAAAATTCTTTACCGAAATTATTACCGAGAGATAAACAAAGAAACGTTTTATCTTAGAAGAAATTTTCTCAAAGTTACCAGTACGCGCAATAAATTTGTCTTCTTAGACTTTCGTAGATTATTCCACCCTGGAGATAGTTTCCATGATGGAACCTTTTTAATTCGATTCTTCGTCCCATCAGAGGGTCCGACGCTTCCTTGAAGAGTGAAAGCGCTTCATCCGGCGATTAGATCGAAGGAAAACATCGATGGAAGTCAACGCGTTTATAACTAAGTCGCACGAGGGATGTTCCTCCCCCCAGTCGAGGAATCGAAGTTCCGCTAATTCAATTTCGACTCTCAATTATCGGTCGCGTCAGATTCCCTAGGCGCCTCTAACTTTCAACCCTTGACGCGCTGTTCCCCGAAGAGGGTTCGACTCAACGATCGCCAAACGCGTAATACAGCCGCGGCGTTTCATCCCTCTATATTCCACCGTTTTATCTTCGGATTGACGTTTCATCCGCAAAAATCGACAGACCGAGAACCGGTAGGATTGCTTCTGTGCCCGCGCGTCAGTATCGGTCGCCGGGGAATAAAGCGAAAGAAACAGAACGACGCAAGAGGGATGACGGATGGAGGCAACGGAAGAGGAGAGACGAAGCCCCGAAACCGGCCAACGGGGAAACTAAATCGCAGGCGTTTTGGGAGAAATTCGAAATTCGATGTATGCTGGGTGTTTATAAATTATGGTTGCACAACTTTACATATAAATGAAACTCGCTGAAATGTATTCTAATTACGGTTGCGTGGTTCCACCGCTGTTGATTCACAACAATTTCAGTAAACAAGTTGTTTCGCCGCGCTTGTTATTATACAACCGTGTGATAAATTTCGTGAGCTATTATAAAAAATTCCCAAGAACGGTGATAGCAGGACTGGTCGAGTTTTCTTTTCCCGTTTCGAATCTCGATTTTATACTTCGGCCAAATGACCATAAAACGACATCGTAAATTGCGCTTTAATTAAAATCGAAACGCTTCGATGACTGTACGTAGCTCCCGGCAAGAAGAACGTGACAGCTGGCAGCGATCTGTTCCACACCACCTTCTCCTTTCTGTTCTCCTTCCGAAACGTGCAATCAAACGAGGTTTAATCAACCCCGGGTTCTTTTATAGGTGGTGCGTTCCGCGAAATGCGCCTATGGATACGCTTTTGCGCGGAACAATTACCAACTTCGAAGCACTACACTTTTATTACGTAATATCAATGACCATTGTACAGCTACGTAATATTGGAATATCTGCGCTATTTCCTGGAATTCGACGGTATACGATTTTTTTTCCCGACGTTGCATCACATCAAACATTGCATCTTTCTTGTTTAATGACGTTCAAATACGCAGTCTACTCTCTGTTTGACTTTGATCGAATATTATATTACATATTTCAATTTAAAAATGATTAAACAATAATTTACAGACGCGTTATTTCTGAATTTCGATTTTAAACCTTATCCAAAATGCAGAGTAATTTAATTTTAATAAATTCTAAATATAAGTATGTACGAAATTTTACTCCTTTATTTTCAGATTATAGAATTGAAATAACTCCTTTACTTTCAGAGATATCGCGTAAATGTATTACGTAGAGCCGTTCTTTTAGGTTTACGAGGAAGCATTTAGTATCAAATTTATTTTGCAAACGAAGAAGTAATTTTTTTAGTAGATAATTCTACAAAGAGCCAAGTTTCTATAGCGCTGTATTATAACCATTTTGCGTAATAACAAGGAAACATGAATAATAATATGAATCAGTAAATTTAAAGTAATAATAAATTTCAGGACTCGTTTCACTTAAACTATGGTATAATGGATTTAACAATTCGGCTGTGTACAGCTACGTTATTTCCTTCCGGAATCTGACTATTAAATTACCTTTTTTATTGCGATAACAAAGCCAGGATAATATCCGGTTATAACATTTTAAAAAATGTCTGCTACTAAATATTGTCACCTATAAACCGTTCGAATGACGCGAAGAAAAGCGGTCGATATTCAGCGCGAAGTTGGCAACGCATGCGCTTCGATAGCGCGAGGCGCGAGGCAACTTCAGTACGGTCCATAGTGGCAGTCGGAAAGTTGGGTGGGGAGGGCCTTTTTGTCAATAAAATCTCTACTCTATTTTTTCTCAAAAAGAAATTTTCTTCAATGTAAATAATTGAATAAACATCGTTCCTCGAGGAATTGGAAGGGCATGTAAGTACTTAAATATATATAACACATTTTCTATCTAAATTTAATTGACATACATTCGACTGTCACATTGTATCTTCTGTAAATTTTCTGTTTCTCGCGTTTGTTTTACATTCCTCTAAGCTGTTTTTACGATATCAAGTTATATTTTCGTTTGTTCACTTCAATTTTAACGCTTATATTCTCTGTTCAATAACCTAACCTCTATTAGACGTTATCGATTCTGAGAGATAATTCTGGTGAAGGACACTGTAGTTCCAATTCTAGTACACGAATTTTGTTACATCGAATCGCAAATTTGTAAAATTTAATTCTATATTTTAAGCAATGGTACAAAATTGGTTTTATATTCGTTGCAGTTTGATACAGTCTCAAGATGTCGACATCTGCAATATATATTTTAGATGTGAAGGGCAAGGTATTGATCTCACGAAACTATCGTGGAGACATAGAAACCGGGGTGATAGAAAAATTCATGCCTCTTGTAATGGAACGCGAGGAAGAGGGCAATCTAACTCCGATAATCCAAACTCTTGAATGTACATACGCGTACATAAAATATAATAATCTTTATATCGTTTCCACTACGAAAAAGAATGCAAACATTTCATTAGTATTTGTATTCTTGCACAAATTGGTTCAAGTTATGCAAGAATATTTTAAAGAACTAGAAGAGGAGAGTATAAGAGACAATTTTGTTGTTATTTACGAGCTCTTGGATGAATTAATAGATTTTGGTTATCCGCAAACTACGGATAGCAAGATTTTACAAGAGTATATCACCCAAGAGGGGCATAAACTTGAAATACAACCGCGCATTCCTATGGCTGTGACTAATGCTGTATCTTGGAGGTCTGAAGGTATTAAGTATCGTAAGAATGAGGTTTTCCTTGATGTAATAGAGTCTGTAAATCTTCTGGCAAATGCTAATGGAAACGTTTTGAGCTCTGAAATCGTGGGTGCCATAAAAATGAGAGTCTATTTGTCAGGAATGCCAGAATTGAGGCTCGGGCTTAACGATAAAGTTTTGTTCGAGTCCACGGGACGCGGTAAGTCCAAATCGGTAGAATTGGAGGATGTTAAATTTCATCAGTGCGTCAGATTGTCTCGATTCGAGAATGATAGAACAATTTCTTTCATTCCTCCCGATGGCGAGTTCGAGCTAATGTCTTACAGATTGAACACGCACGTGAAACCATTGATATGGATAGAATCTGTAATCGAACGGCACGCTCACAGTAGAGTAGAGTATATGATTAAAGCACGATCGCAGTTTAAGAGGCGTTCTACGGCCAACAACGTAGAAATAGTAATTCCAGTGCCAAACGATGCAGATTCACCTAAATTCAAAACTACCATTGGTAGCGTCAAATATTCTCCGGAACAGAGCGCTATAACTTGGTTTATCAAGTCATTTCCCGGTGGAAAAGAATATTTGATGAGGGCGCATTTTGGTTTACCATCCGTTATCAGCGAAGATTTGGAGGGTAAACCGCCGATTCAAGTCAAATTTGAAATCCCGTACTTTACTACGTCGGGCATACAAGTCCGTTATTTAAAAATCATTGAAAAGAGCGGCTATCAGGCTTTGCCGTGGGTACGGTATATCACACAGAACGGAGACTATCAGTTAAGGACAAACTAAACGTGAGTAAATTTTTGGTAATGAAAGATTCGTCTTAAATGATTCACGTTTTCGTAAATAATATAAAAGTGGAAGCTAGTCGGTATGCTATGCTTAGTATGCTTCCAAATTTTTAAATCTACCTTTATAGCTTTTGTAACAACTGATTGTGATCGATATGAAGATCGAGATGTATAGAGTATAATAAATAGTAATTAGTATTCCCAATATTGAGTAATCGTTTCTCGATATTGGTGCTTGTTTTACCGAATAATTTCAATACTTCATAGTTACGATGCTCTACAATATTTCATATGTATAAATCGAAATAATATTTTTAGAGAATTTTGTTATTTTAAATCGTGTGAAAATACAGAGTACTTAATTCATTTAAATATGTTTCATTGATGCCACTTTCCTCTTTATTATAGTATTAGTATTTTCTATATACAGGGGTTATTATATCGTTCGCTAAACATTATTTCGATATGAAAAGTTGTAAATATATTGAATACCATTATATCACAACACTTTCATGGAATTGTTAACAAATTAATAGACGTTGATTGTATTAATTTAAGCTCTAATAGTATTACATCAGATTTATTGTATATCAGTATGACAATAGACATAATACTATTATTACTGTATATCAATGTATTAGTAAAGTAAGATTTCAAAACAGGTGTATTAAATTTTTAACTGAAATAATATGTCTTCTTCATTATTTATCCCATGTATACTTGTCCCATGCGTATCCTCTGCGTACTTAACAAACTGTGCTAATATATCGTTTAAAATTCCAAATATAAAAATAATCAAAGAGATTAAAATTCCGGAATAACAGATCTATTTCTTCAAGCAGACGAATTTCGAATAACGGTAATTAAACTCATGAACTTTGAATCTAGTGGAACTTCGATTCGAACTGTTTGAATTTCGTAATTGAACTTATCGAACTACTCGCACTTTGCCTAATTCCGAATTAATCAAACTCTGAAATTCAACGAACTGGTGCTTAATTTCAGTTACCTCGCTTAATTCAAATCCGTCAGGAAGAAATTAAACTTAACGGGACCGGAGTTTCCATGCATTTTATTTGCATGCAATAAAAAAACAGCATTATTTACATGTTACGTACGCGTACTCGAATTTTTGTCATTCTATTTTCCATCTCGTCGTTACAGTTTAATATCATTAGCCTCGCTGCTCCGCGTTTTGCTGAAACTTGTAGGCGTATGCCCTCTGGTCCTTCAATTACAAGCTGGCACGATATGAAAGTAGAAGTCACGCTAACCGTGAAATTAGATCGAGGAAGTGGCTTTCAACGGCGAATTCAGTTTGATCGTACCGTAGGTTAAAAAAGAAAAATCTCTTCGAAAGAACGCGCGAAAGAGAATTATTGCAAATTCTTCGACGGCTCCCGCGAAGATTGATATCGTAGACGTTGCAACCCCCCGGTTTGGCGTGAGACGTTCGTCCCGGAAAGTCGGTAAATATTCCGGAAGAAGGTCGAACCGCGAGAAATAGACCGAGCAACGTGGAAAACCTGTTTAGATCGAAACGCTGCGTGGCTTTTTTATGCGCGCGGCTGCGACCCGGTCACGGTATGCAAATTTTCGAGGCGGCCCCGCAATAATTTTATGGAAATTTGTGGCCCTGCAAGGAATTTCGAACCCCCCCGAGCGAAAACGCATCTACCCGAAGAACGTGCAAGCGTATCGGAAAATGATGAGAAAGGGGGGATCGTCGGGCGCCCTGACCAGAATAGCCTATTCTCATTCATACCGGGAAAAGAGGCGGACTCTATATTTATCCGGTGTCCTGTTTTTTTCTTTTTTCGCCGCCTCCTGTTTATATTTCGGTCGACGTGGCCACAACGCGAAACTAGTTTCGTACGTGTTAGCGCATTACGAATTAGATACGCGGCTGAGGGCAGATAACGAAACATGGTCGGAAGAAACAGTCGCCGGCATGGTAGTTACAGATAAAACACTTTGGAATAATTTTACAAGTCCCGCTTCGTTTATCGTGCTCGCGGGAATTGTACTTTTATGATCTTACATGTGCAAATTAGGGGACGGCAGTTTCATTAATTATGCCATTTTTAACGATAAATGTAATACGAAACAGCAGTGTCTGGTTAACTGCGAGTCGTATATATTAGCAAAGGTCCCATTAACAAAATATAAACAAATTTCACATCCTGTTATTTATCCCTCGTACGGCGTAGCACGGCTTGTGGCTTTCCGGGCATTGAAAATCAACCGTGCTTTTATTCGCTGTATATTAGTCGATGGTAAATTGGGAATGTAACGTATTACTTTTTGTAGGGAAAATTGTTTTGCAGGAAAAACGATTTCGAAAACTCGCCAACGGCGTGCACGCGACAGAGCGTAATTAAAGTCGTGGCAGATTTGTATGACTGCACCTGAAAACAATCATTTCTAAACAAAACGTAAATGTAAACGGATGGCTTTGCAGTGATCGGTGTGCAGAGTATTCGATGTAATACGTACTGTGTCGTTTAAAATAAAATTTGTTCGATTTACGTTCGCGTTCGATGATCTACGACGGCGCTATGTGTCTTAAAAATCCGAGTAAATTCACCGACGTCAGGCTGTTCCACCCTAACATAATTCCCGATAAAGATAATAAATATTCTAAAACCGTCAACTGTTTCCTTTTTCTCCTTTTCTCTCTCGCGATGCTTCTGGAATTTATGTGTATCAATTCACGGCTGCGGCTGCTACGTCGGCTGGTATTTACGATAATGCATTTATCCAAAATTTCCGTTTTCTACGTGTACATTGGCGGTCTTCGGGGCTGTGATCTGATCAAAAAAGGTCGACGTATCCTCTGAAAGTTTCTTGCCGCCCAAGAGCAATTTTCAGGTTATCGGATATCGCACGTAGATGCTTGAAAATCTATATTTATATACAGGGAGAAGATTCTTTATTACCGGGATGGGTAATTTATAGTTGCTAGCCTTTATCGTGGCGTGGAGCTATTGATGGATGCGCGCTATAAATTTCACTATACTTTCTTTGTAGCGATGCTCCTCGTTTCCAGATAAATAGTTCAATATTTTCCCTTTAGCCGTCGTGATCAACAAAATCAAAACTAATTTACCGGGGTAGCGTGCACGAGACTGTATTTAAATTAATGTTATCAGACGTGATTGCTTCCTTTGTACGTTGCTGGCACGGCGGCTTTGAACAGCGTGTTAAGGCAAACCTTAATCCGAAATTCGTTAAAGGTTTCAACTTGTTGGTCGAAAATAGATTTTATTATTACGAAATCGCGTTATGGTCGGAGTGACAGACTAAAATTTAGTAATATTTACCACCTTGCTGTTATCAAGATTGCTAGATTTCCTAAAAATTAAAAACAAATACTCGTTTAAATTTGCTTGATCCTCGCGCAAGTCAATTTCGCAGATTTGTCTTCTTTCAAAGCAAATTTATCGCCAAAAGGGTGGTCGAGGAGCAAGTAATGGGGATGCGTGCAAGTAATTCGACAACTCGCGGTTCTTGTTCTTGTTCCGAGCGGCACCAGTTCCGATTGGACGTCGCATAGCGTAAGATTTCGTGAAATTTTGCCGAGAGGTCGATTTAAAAAGTTGCAGCCGAGATCTTGTTGCGAAATCCACGGGAGACGTCTCGCCGTCTCTGTCGCAGGATATTAAAACTTTGTCGTGAAATATATAGTGGCTGTCAACTCGACTGGATACGTACGTCCAGGGACGCGAGGGCGGCTCGAATAAAAATGTGACTTAAAGTATATACGCGGGGAAAAATGTATCTAAAGTTTTACGTCTGCCGCGTCGAGCCGGAGATTTCGCGGTCGTCGTACTCGAATTGCGTGCACGTCAAAATTTTTTACGGACATTTTGGGCTTCCACGCGGCCTGGAACCTTTAAAAATTTCAAATTCGTGCTGATATAATTGCAGAATTTAGCGATCCACTGAATCATTTGCTTTCTCCGCTGCTTATGTTTCTGATTGTGGTTAGTGGTTGATATTGCTCGAGGTTGTTGATTTGCTAAATTCCCAAACTCGGAGGATAATTTTATACAGCGGTTTGATAGCTTCGAGTCGTTTTCAGGGCGGTCGCAGTTTAATCTAAACCCAACCAGAATTTAATTCCGAATGGGAACAATTTAGCCGTTTAATCACATAAGCAATTAAATGGGGCAATTTGCACAAAGGTTCGGCACCGTAACGTTCCTTTAACCGAATAATGGCCTTTGCGGGGATTCGAATTAATAAATACGACGACGTTATGAAATGAACCGGCGAATATTAATTTCGGTCTAAATTCTATTTAGGCACGGGTAAATCGAGCATAGCCGCGTCAAACGATCTAGCTAATTGCCGGGCTTCATTGAATTACAGAAATATGAGTCGTAAAACCCGAAACAACTTCCAGGACTGGCTGGTGTACATACTTGCGGAAATATGTTCCGGAGTTTGCTGTTCGTAATTCAACTCGAGTTTATGTTCCTTGTGTACAAAGTGTTAGCGTCAAGTTACATCGTAGAAATACTCCGTTATGAATCTCGAAAGTTATTCCCTTCTGGGCGGAAGTGTACACCGTGCATACGTTGGCGTATCGTACGTGACGCGTGGTCATGTTTTACAGATCTGAAACTGTCAAAACTTTGTCAGCTGCTCCCCGTTTATTTGTCTTTGTATTACTGTGTTGCCAAAACTATGGTGCCTGTCCTTCTCTTTGACTAAAACATTAATTAAAGTATCAAACAACTAAAAGTTGTTTTAGACGCGAAATGAGAACCGACAAAATATTAATTTAATCAAAATTTGCTACATTCGCTGGATGTAGCTTCGTTTCTTTTTTCTCATTCTATAAAACTTACTGGATATGGATTTGATTTTAAAATCGAAGGCACATGCAAACGCGATATTAATTTTTAGCTCAAAATATCGCGAATCGAGAATGTCAAAGGCTCGTCGTCCGTTTAACGGGATTCTTTTGATCCGTTCCAGCCAAGTTCGGTTTAAAGTAAAATTAAACAAACTGGGACAGCGGAGAATATCAAAGAGTCAGACAGGGCGTGAATTAAGCGACGTGTACGTTTTACAGGGATGTGTTCTTGAGGAACACGTTTCGTTTGCTAAATGCGCTGCCGCGGCCACGATAAATAAACGTACACGTTTAAGTTTCAAACAGCGACCTGAAACGCGGTTACCAGCCGCAGAATGAAAGGAATTTATGTATGCGTGCTTGGGCGTGTAAAATCGGAGAAAATGCGGGCCGCGCGTGCAGTTTTGCTCTTGCTGCGAGAATTCTGAATTACAGCCGTTTGCCCCCGAAAAAACCCGCCCTTTCCTCGCGACGACTTACAGAGAAACGAGACCGCCTTGGAGGCGCGCGGAAAAATATTGCCGAAAGAAAACGAACTCCCTAATTTCCTGGATCACGGAAAGATTTATACGGTCCTGGAAATGGTTCTTGATTCGTGTATTATCGTGACTCAACCTGCGGTTTCGATCGCGAGCGGAGCTTTGCCTTGAAACGAGATTCGAAATCAGGGGATGTTCCGGGAGAAAGTGGAGTTTACCAGAGTCATTTAGGAAGAGGCGAGGCCACGAGTCGACACGGGGCCCCCCTTGATTTATCTTCGAAGAAAAACCGAATTCGTGAGACGGGTGTTAAGCTTCCACGATAGGGGGTCGCGTGTCTGGTTTCGAGGAGTGACAAGAGTGACAAAATGCCACCTCTTCGGGGGAGACCGCGGGATCCGTCACTGGCTTCGGGCCAATCGGGCTTCCTTGTTTTCGTTCCCCGACTTCGACGTCTGATTGCAAATTACATCCTCGGAGGCGGCGGCGTTACGAGACTAGTTGTCCCGCTATCCTCTTAAGAGATCGATGTTTCCCGAAGCGATACGTTTTTCTCCGCGAACCGCAGTCGAACGGAATAATCACGAACGCCCCCCTCGCGATCGAAGTACTTAATTCGGGGATTTTGGAAATTTTTGGAAGATCGTGGAAAGTTTTATCGCGCAATTGCTCATCTTAGATGCGAATCAAGTCTTCGAGGTCGGGTGAATATTTCAATTCGTATATTTACCGTCGACTGAAATGCATAAAACGAAATTAATTCTAAATGAAATGGTGTTAAGTTTGGCTATAATTCATAGACGTATAAATTAAATTTAACTCTTGGTCCACTTGAGTAATATGAGTATGATCTCAGTTCTAATTAAATTTCCTGTTAGTACAAGCTAAGACAAATGAAATTCTAATTAGGTATTCGTTAAGTTTGCGTTTGGTTTGTGGTAGATTAAATTTGTATTAGGTCGAATGAAGGTGAGTTGTACCTTAACTCTAATTTAAGAAGCATTAAGTCAAGCTTAATCTAGATTTGAACAAAATAATTGATGGACCGATACGAAGATTGAAATTGCACGCGAACGATCCTTAGAAAACGTTATTAAACTAATACGAGATTAAAATGAAGGGTTTCAGCGCGGAAATGTTGTTTCGTTTGTTATCGTATCTGTTAGCATTTCAATAAGCCGCAGTAATAGTAAACCGTAAAGGAAAGCGGCTTCGAACAGAAGTCAGGAATACTGTAAAGACTCCCCTTATTAAAAGAAGGGAATTGAACTTTCCGGTATCGTTCCAACTTCGTACAACCGCGTTCTTTTTCCTTTGTCGAACGTAAATACCACGATGCTGCGTGTAAAAATATTTTTCGTAGTTTCTCTTGCTAATGGATACGTTGCAACGAATACCCAGGCACCGTAGAACCCCGTAAAAGCTACGCCAACGAAAATATTCGTACAGTAGAGTATAGATAGATTTATTTCTTTGTACAAACAATCAGTATCCGAATATTTTCGTTACTCGCTGTATCTGAAAAGTCAAATTGCAAATCGATCTATTTCTCGACTGCCATGTCGCAGCAAACACAACCAGAAATTTTCCAGCGAACTGTTTTCAACCAATTCCTCGATAAGAAGACCTTCACGTGGCATGTGTCATCGTTAGGCGATAAGTGGTTTTGCAGATACAGCGGCGAGCAGGAGTGTGCAAACAGGTATTGCACGGGGTAAGAAAGATCAATCCGCGGTTAAGGGGATTCGGAACAGCGTCGAGCAATGTGTGCTAACCAGAGAAGCACTTAACTTCCCCGCTGTCGATTTTAATCTACTTTTGCAGAATGGTAAATTACACGCTCTTGTTACTATGCACAAACTGGCGGGTGCAATGACTCGATTCTTTTAGAGATGCAAGCAACGAGAGTTGGGGAATGTACGAGGCGATTGTAGCATCCAAACCAGGATATGCAGAAACTGTAATTCTAATGGAACTGTCCGATATTTTGTTTCATAAATCGTAGGAAAAGTAATGGAAAGGTTAACAGAAACTCAATATTTCAGGAGATATTTAATTATTTCAGAATATTATATCAAGTTGGTATTAAATGTATCTCCTATTCCTTTTTAATAGTTTCGATATTTTTAAATATAATTGCTATTATTCTTTCACATGGAATCACCCTTTCCTCGGTTGTATCATACTGGGACAGTTTGCGTGTCGTAAAGAAGTGCCCTTTAATCGTTTCGACCACAATAAATTCGTCTCGAGAAGCGCGCAGAGTTTCACGTTGCAATTGGATTTTTCAAAACACGACGTAACCGATCCGCAGCACTCGCGGCATTTGCCTCGCTTTCTCGAGGCAGCAGAACCACGGACATTGGGAAATGCAAATAGAGGGTAGTTTGGAGACGACGATGTCCCTTCGACGTTAAGCTCGGGTGGGTTAATGCATTCGAGTATCGCGGTGCTGGCGTACGCGCGTATGCAAATACGCAGCAAAGAGGTCGAGCGCAGAACACGCGGAACGCGGTAATGTCAATCCGTTGATTGTCGACGTTCCGACGCGCGTTATGCAGATAAATACGGCGCAACGACGCCCATCGGGCACGGCAATATTGCAAATTATACGAGCAGATAATCATTTCCGACGGCGTCGTAACGAATAGACGCTTTCCAACGACGCCGTTTCCAAAAACTTCTCAGCTTTTCGAGGTCATCGAACAGATCTCAGAGACCACTCTACGGGTGAAGAATTCCATATCTCGTGTACGAGCCCTCAAGGTTCCACAGGGTGATTTTAGAAATTGGTACAAGCTTTAGATCTCAATAATCGGAAGGTTAAGGAAAAACAAATTATTCATAGGAATAGAGAGACAGTATTTCTGGCAATTCGTAATCCTGGAAGGTTAAGAACAGAAGCAAAAATGTCGTTGAAATAAAATTAATACGTTGCGACTTCGTCAGTAAAATATTTTTGTATTTTAATTCATTTTTCATTGTCACGGACAAAGGATAAAAATATATTTGAGAATACGTTTCGTTAGATCGACGATTCAAATGAGAATTGAAAACTGAGAAGCGTGTCACTTGTCCCGATCTCACCTGCACTGAGTTTCGCAATGGAATGTACGAGAAACGAAATTTTTACGCGGTATTTTTTTTATCACAGCATCGAAGTTGAATCTAATAAAGGTTTGCAACGTTGGAGGGATTCATTTGTTTCCATTACCGTCACGGTCGATTAGTGGAAATTCCATCCAGGCCAGGTTAGTTATTACAGGTACGCTGCCAGATAATCGAACTTTAGATAAATGCAGCTCCAGCCGGCCATGTACCACCGTGTATATTTGCATGTATGTAAACGCCGACAAATTACCTACGCCCGAATAATGTGTAGATCCACGTTAAACATGGGAATTGTGGAGGGATCTAGCTTGCAGTAAATTTGCTAATAACCATCAGTATTCTATTGATACTTCGATTTATCAATTCGATCGATCCTATTCTTTATGGAAGACAAATTCTGTTTTTCTTTGTACCTGGGCGTATCATTGTCGACCGTTTGTTACAGTTCGATTTTAATACTAAAAAGCTGTTTAAAATTTGTTATTATATTCATGGATCAAAACAATATAAAAGAAACGAGAAGTTTTTACATTAGATCTTGGATTTATATTGTTCAAATCATATCCTTCAAGAAAATGTAATAAAAAATCGACTTTTTTTCAAAGGTTTGGGAGAACATTAACCCCTTGTTTTTAACCCATTTTTACATTCACGAGGTATTCGTAAAACAAATTTAATCAAAATTAGATAGTATAGGTTTAAAAAATTATTTGGAATCAAATTGTACGTCAAGGGGTTAAACGAATAGAATGAACTTTTCTTTATCTTTAAACTAGACAAGTTCCTCAAGCTACAAGTCGCTTTAGACAGCCGTATTAAATTAATTTACGTATGTGTGTAGGTTCGAGGCGAAGTGCACGTTTTGGATAGAACAATTTCGCCCTGAAAAGGGACGACAAAGATGTTTCGTGCGATCAACGCGTCGTAACAGGTTTCCGTGATCTTCGTCCAAGTACCAGGAGAAAATTCACCCCGTGAACGCACTATCAGAGGCACTCGGAAGCGGCGGTAATTAAATGGAGTGACGTAGCCGGGACTTTGCACGAAGGTTGTAGCTTACAGCGCGCGTAAGGTCGACGAACCGCGTTGCTTTCGTTGCACTTGAATGCATTAGCTCAGCTTAAAGTTGAGACGACGACGGCGACGTCTCTTTGCATTTGCATTTACTGCGGTGCCCACACGCATTTGCATTTAGTTACGAATCATTGCCGCGCGCCTAGGCGAACCGCAGAGATCTTGCAGCTTTTGATAAGGCCGGGCACAAAAAAACTTGAGCGTGAAATCAACTGTTCCTCGATAAATGTTTCGTACTTCATCGTGATAAATGTTCTACGATGATTTTTATTGGAATCTCGCTTTCCACGAGAACTTTTATGAAACGAGAGCTTGATATTTTTAAGCAAAATCAAATTTAACGAGGTTCATCGATTTAGTGGTAATTTTTGTCATTTTTTCGTAACAGTGATTTATAAAAAATAATCTTATTTTGGGAAAAGACTTTACGAAAATACCACGCGCAAATTCTGCAACATTTTCTGAATTAACTTAATACGGAGGATTGATTTCATTGTATATTCAATCGGGCACATTATATAATAGAGGTCCAATCAGTTCTCGTTACCAATATTGCACGAGAAATGCTCGAAAAGTTTTTCGAGTACGAACGGTAGAATGAATTTGTTCAACATAATGGGAACGGATAGAATTCCACGCTTCGAAAATTTGAAATAATTTTGCGTTGAAGTTTTTCAATATTCGACAGCAACCGCTTACGAATGTTCCGCGTTTCTTTAATTTCTCAAAAAATATTATTCTCGTAAGTTGCAGTGTTTGTTCTGCGAATGCAACATTGATCGGCCTTAATAATATTTTCATGGATAACTTTTTTCCGAGAATAAGTTGTCGGGATTCGGTATACTTTCTTTTCAGTTCGAGAGCGGTAAAGCAATTAATCAATTCCGCAATATGTTTTGGTATTCCGACTGTATTTGTTCTCTAAATAAAACGAATGTACCTTTCTAAATGGAGCCGCAATCAGCGTTCAAAGCGGTTATTGTTATGATTCGCTATTCGTGTTTGTTTTCTATTAATTCCGTGCACCTTCAAACACATTTTAGTGGCTGCATCTTGCGTTTACGAAAGTGTATTTACGCCTCTTATTTTCTACAGAGAGTGATTGTATTATTAATGCATTGACTCGAATCAACGTCTTCGGTGCTAAAGCTGCTTAAAATATAAAATAATAAATATCTCGATAAAATGTTCCGCATTTTCCACACTCTTGGCAAAATTAAATATCCAAAACGAGGCAAAATGCGTACCTTTCCTTTCAGATTTTTCATTAAAACTCAACGTGTACCTTTTAACATACTACACGAAAAACCAAACATCGACTCTTTTTGTAATTTATTATACGTTTCAATAAGAACTCTACAAATTATTTTCAACGAAGCAATCGTTTTTCGTAATTTTAATATCGCGTGCAACGGAATCGAATTTATTCCCGATCGGGAATTGTCATTTCGATTCTTTGATCCGTGAATCTATGCCTTTAGTTCTCTCTCTGTCTGTTTTCAATAATTTCAAGGAAATGATATTTTTTAATATCGGACGACGCACGGTTGTATTCGAGAAGAGACTTTCCATTTCAAGCCGTGCCGTGAAAGCTTTCAAGGCGGCTTCGAATGTAACGCGACATTAATAACGTTCCATTCGACCAAAGAAAGGAGTTCGAGATGTCGTGTCGCCAATATCTGTCGTTCGATTTCTAAATAACTGCCTCGTGCGCGAGGGTGGAGGGGTCTGGAACTTTCAGCACAGCATATTTCATAATTGTCAAATATAAAATTAAAAATGTACCCGTATCTCGTTAATATATTTCTTCCCTTCGTTCCCAATGACAGCGACATGGTTTTTCAGTAGCATGAATGTATTTTACGAAGTATCTGATAACTGGAAATTATTCCATTCGAAAATACGAGTAGAAATATGCACAGTAACATTTTCAGTAACCGTAACTGAACTTCGTTTATCGTTTAAATCATTATTACGTTCATGCGCGCGCCTCGCGAGTTTTTAGCATCGATTTTTTTTACGAAGCACATTTTCGAGTTATTTTTTCAGAGTGACACTTCTCAGAAGAAACTAATTAACTTAGTTTGCAAAAAGTAATACACTGTACGGGGAATATTCGATATACCAGAGAGAATAATCAATTTTTCTTGTATTAAATACACAGCAGTTTTACTGGCAGGAGTAAGTAGTAGGAGTTTTTATAGTAAATGGTAATTTTTTATTTTATACGTTGAGTATGCACGTCAACTGCATCGTCAATAGAGCGATTGGAATTTGGATTGACGCGAATACACGTCGAGAGCAGTTAATTGGTTAAGCGTACCTATCACGAAATAACTCGAGTATCCTTTGAAAAAACAACTGTGTTTTTTTATACAATTAAAAAAAAAAATTTGTTCCTATTGCAGTTGAGTATTGTGATTTACGAAACGGAACGTATATAATTATCAAGAGATCGACCACCAATTTACTCATTCATCTCGACTATTAGAAACACGAAACAGGGTTTAACGATTTAAGCTTTTACGCCAGGTAAAATTCAGTGGTCTTATTAAAATCTCAGTACGAGCTTCTTTTTCTTTCTCCCGGGCGTCGAACAAAGAACGGGGAACACGAAGGTATCGTTAATTAACTCCGTACGTCACGGGAAGAGGAAAAGTTCCTACTCTCGCAATCTCGAGCAGGGTCATACAGATTCGTACAGAATGTTTCGCGGTTGATTTTATAGCCGAGAACAAGACCGCTGCGTTAACGTCAAATTCGAAACGTGGACATTGAAAATTTGAAAATTCTCTCCGACTGTCTCGATATTTCTGTTAAATTTCACTATTGGCAGGCTACTACTTTTAATTAGAATCCAACAGGGGAACACTTCTGAACGCTTTGTCGGAATCTTCTGTGTCAATGAATATACAATTGTGTACAACAAAGGGAAGAGGCAGAGAATAAAGAATACTTGATAGAATTAATTGCGTTTTCCGTTAATTAGTTCGTCTCTTTTTAAAACGAGTGGAATCCTCGCATTATCGTTATGTCCTCGTTTATTCATTTTTATTTTTGGAATTGTATACGCTCGAAGAAAACTGTCGCGATCATACAATAATATTATTCTTCATAAAACTGTCAACGTTATATATTTTATTTTTTAATTAATAATAGGACAACTTAAACAGATACTACGCAATAGAACCCATGTTTATATGAATTTTTGTTATTGTTTTCTTACGTAGTACCCATACAAGATGCTGTTTATATTCCATTTATCGAGCACAGAGGATTCTGAATTGATTCCTGAGGACCTAACGACAGTACATAGATGCACAATACTTTTAACGAAGCTTAAGCGACAGTCTTAACAAAACGTCTTGATTCCTATCTAAAAGGACACGTTTTTCTACCCGGAAGCCAGAGGGTTGTTTTAATTGTAAGTACCTCGTGCGGTATCGCGAGGAATCTAACGTGACTGTGCACGCGACACGTTTCGACCAAACTCGTTGCTCGCGTGCATCTCTCAGCCCTCCGAGTCGATCCATGCCAGAACGAGAACCTATTTGCCTCCGCGAAAGTGTCCTAAGCAAGACTGGGATCGGTAGGAATCTCATTTAGTTTCGAATTTCCCTTCCATCGCGGGGGCAGAAAGAGACAGAGCGTCGATTATACCGGGCGACGCGACGATCGCAGTTAAAGCTACACGGTGTTTCGCAGTGTAAACGTAGGCCGTCGTCTCGAAACTACTTACATCCCCATCTCTGTTCCAGTGCCGTCTCTTTTGTCGATCCTAGTAAACACCGGCTTGTTTGACCGAAGGAAAAGTTGTCGGGCGACACGAGGCTCATCAACGGCCGTGACACAAGCTAAAGGATACGGGCGCGGAGGACGGCGACGCAGGACGAGTCCTTCGAGTTTCTTTTATTTCCAACCCTTTCTTCTCTCGTTTTTCTTCTTTTTCCCACTCCCATCCTCATTGCAACGACGAGTATTGTCCACTCGCGAACTTTCCCGAGCTCTCGTTCTTTTCGCCGAGAAGAGCCGGGATAAAAAGGAGAAAAGAAGTGGGAAGAGATTGATTGTGAGTCCGCGAGGCACGGACCGCGCACCTCTCTCACTTTCGCTGCTCCCTGACCCTTTCTTCGCCTCTTCTTGTTGCTTTCGGAGCCTCCATGAATTTATGATAACGTTTAACGTTCGATTCAGCGATAATTGGTACAATAATATACCGATTAGTTGGGAATTGATACGTTAATCGATACACTGTCAAATCCATCAGTTGCTGCATCGAATGCCGTATTAAAAATAATTGTAAAATATTTACGCGTTTTGTTTCTTCAGCCAATATCTCGTAATTTCTCGAAATCCTTGTTCTTCTCGAAGACAGCACGCGTAAGTAATTCAAGCAGATATATTTCGATCTCGTGTACTGTTCGTGCAGGTAAAATGTTCATATTTTCACCTCCTCTGTCACGTTCTTCTTTTTGCATGTCTCTTTTCCTTTTCCTTTTCCTTTTCCGCATATATACACGTTCAATATGCATGGATCTCGAGACGCGTCTCTTATCCAGCCTTTACTTCTTTTCTATTGTTAAATATTAATATACCTTATGGTCCCATGGAAAACATGAATCTTCGTGGAAGGAATACGAACCGCGTGGAAATCCTCTAACGCAATCTTGTAGTTTTTCCGCGACAAGTCGAAAAATAAAGAAATATCACAAGTTCATCGATCTTCATAATTTCTTATAAAATTACCATTTGAAGTACGTTCCCCTTAAGTTACATTACTTTTCTCCCGAGTTTATGGATTAATTCGGAGAATATAGGTCGTTGAACCTGTTTCAAAGTGTTAGGAACAAAGGGACAAACCTATTCTTTAGCTCCTCCAACGCGCAACGGATGGATTTACCACGACAATTCGAAAAATGTTAAGAGATCCTCTCCGCTATCCTAACCATTGACGTCGCGATCTCTATTTCTGAGAAAAAAGATAAGAACGAATGAAAAGCCCATGACCCTTATCTTGATTCGCCGCAAAGCGGTTTCATTTCGGATTGGACGAAACGTATTTCCAATATTCCGACATAGATCGATCCCCGTTCTCGACAATTTATTCCCCCCTCTCCTCCTCCCTTTGTCGTATCAGCGAATTAAATTACGCCGTGGAGGCGTCCGACCGTTTTCGTTTTTCTTTTCCCGTTGCTCCATCTTTGGTAATTTTCATTATTTACCTCGCGTTACGAAGGATCACCGAGACGGCCGCGATACGTCGGATCAACGGAAAATTAACGCGTCTGTTGGTTTTCTCTCGGAAGCCCGGGAAATCTTCCGTCGCGATGATAAATTGAAAGCAGCTTTTTGCTTGGAAAAAAATGAGACACGGAACGAAGAGCGAAACTATGGAGATATATTGGATTTTAAATATTCTCTTGCTCGAACGTTGACAGCGACTTATTGAAATTGATCGCGCTTCTGAAATTATTGGACAGGACGATTCTTTATCGAGAATGTTAATTTCTATTTTATATTACAATAGTAATGTAGAGTATTGACTTGTCATGGTACTCAAAAAAAGACCGTCTTCGTATGAAAAATAATATTTGAAACTTGAAAGACACGATCAGAAACAATTAACAGGAATTGTCCACGGAAAACCAAACTCGTTTTCACGACGATCGATATTGGCGATCGAACGAAGTTATCATTCAGACCGGAATAAGGGCCAATAGTCTGTAACTGGTAATATTACAGACGTAATTTCCTCTCCAGGTTTTCCTCCGTAAACTCCGGGAGACTCCAGCCCTCGCCAGAGAAGGGGATTTTCGGGAAGATGAGGAGATAACGTAAATTTATTATCCGGTTGTTTTCGATTCCGCCGGCTACCCTTACGGGATTTAACTTCGTTTCAATAAACGCAACGAGTTCCATCGCAAGCTTGCGGTTTATCAAGGAGGAAGAATATAATCTTTCGTTTACTGGAGAATCTAGTCCCCCGTTCCCGTTGCCTTTATGCCATTCAGTGAAAAGTGAAGAAACAGTCGGAGCTTTATGAACCAACGCGGGGCGTTTCCTTTAAACTTTCCTTATCATTTTCCCTCGCGAAATTGTGAATCTCGCATTCGTTATCGGTAATTCCGTGTGCTTTCTTACGTCGCTATCAGAAAAGTCGGAATAGAATAGTAATAGATAGGGGCATTAAATACGAAAAGTTGAAGAGAACTTTCAATTTATGTAGATTTAGTTGAATGGGACAAAAGAGAACGCACCGAGCTCTGATAGCATTCGTTTGGATTGCGATCTTAGCGGTCCCGAGCCACCATTTTAAATATTCTACGACGATTCTATGAAAATCTATTGCTCGAACAACACTTTGACAACTGATAGAACATAATTACAATATAATGACGGAAATATACACCGAAATTGATGAATTTCGAGATTCTAAAACTGAAATACCGGGAGTATTTTTCCGTGGCAAGTTAAACAGCAGTATTCGTATGGTCGTGAGCCAAATTCGAGCCTTGACTTCAGCTTATTGTTAGTCGCCTCTGAATATCTGTGGAGTAAAGCAGATAGTTTCAAGCACGGTAGCAGCATTGCACCAAATAAGTCTAGTCGTGGGCGTAAACTGTAACCGTTAACTGCATCGGTTGTAAACTTCGCTCGTAGTAAAAGACATAAATAACGAAAACTTCGAGCTACAGATAATGCAGCGGTTTAAATGTGTTTCCGCAATGCCAGTGACAAGAGATAACTGTAGAACGTTGCGAGCAGAAACGTATTGCATAAGTTGGACGCGAACACGACTGACCGTTACTCCAAATAAGTTTACTCGTCGCTAAAGATCGTTAAGCGTCGTTCATTTACTTTTTTTTCAAGAAGAATATTTGAAAGATATGCAAATCCTTGGTTCAGGCTACTCTGTCTCCATCTTAGGGTTACAGAGTGTTAAATGCGAAGGATTGAGATTGTGTAAAAGGTCCTGTGAAATATTCGACTATGCGTTCGAACGTTTGTCGTAAAGATCTGAGCATGGAACGTAATTTTCTATGGTCGTTCGACATTCCTGCCGGCGGCCAAACCCGACGAAGGAAGCGGCGAATTGCTCGGAAGACTCGGGAACGGCGAAATTTACTGCTGGATTCATTTCGGTCCGCGGAATAAATGGACACTTGTTTGGGAACGATGTAAGCTTGTGGGAAAAGACGTGGCTCCCGTGGTTTATCACCGAGGACAAACAGACCGATTAAAACAGAAATAAACGCTTCGCTTACCGGCGTCATGCGCGATTCATAAAGCTCCCCAAATGTCCATTACGCGTCATTAGACGTGTCAGACATGAGAAATAATCCGTGGATTTTACTTCGATCTTCTTGGGTACATTCGCCTCTGTTGAGAATTAAGTGTCCTTTCAGGATCTACAAGAGCTTAGCCTCCGGTCCGAAGGTTTCTGCACCTGCAAATGAAAGAAACGGACCGGTTATTCGAGAAAATGAGAAAGTAATAGTGATTTGTAATCAGAACGATTTTAACAATGAATAATTAAAGTTGTTAATAATACCGGTTGAAATATTCTTTCCTCGTTCTATTTAAATCTGAACGATGGGACGTATTTCACTTTTTATCTGAAATTCGATCGAATCGAGAAATAATTACTCGCGAGACCCTTCGTGCCAATTTCATCGGTTAAAGCAAAGACACTTGAAATTTAATCCGAATACGATGTGTCGGATACCGTAACGCGTCACCTCGAGAGCAAACTTACATTTTTTCCCCACCCTGTGTACTTAATCAATATTGATGTTGGATCAAGCTACAATTCATCCGACGTATTCTCCTTGCCTTATATCGGATATTGGAGAAAGTGTCAGGTTAAGCGTAGTTTACGACGGCCAGTAAAGGCGTAAAGTACTATAGGTGCACTCGGAAGGTAGAAGAACGAACACCGATCGGCGATTTCACGATAAATCGCGCGAACAACGGAATATTACATTAAAAACCGTCTTATATAACATAATGCGTAAGGCTCTTTCAGAGACTCAACGTAAACAGCTTTTCTGTAGTGCTTTTTAGTGCTATACGCCATTAAACACAATCATATTCCAATTTTAATTATCATTACATTACATGAAAAATGTTTCACACAAGAATTAAATGTTTACATCACCTATTATAGCAGAACATCCTAAATTTCTATATATTTTGAAGTACGTCGGTAATTCTATTACAGGTGCGCAGTGCCAATTATTGTATCGATTCAGCATCTAATCGTGTTCGAATGCCTCTTCCCCAGCGCACCGGGAATCGACGGCAATCGATATAATTATATACTTCTCCTATCCCCTTTCCCAGACGGACTAATTACCAATCGATGTTTTAGCAGCTTCGACCAAATATCAGATTCTAACTGCTTCTTTCGCAACATCGTTTTTGTTGGTCAGTTAATTTCTGCAGCTACCAGTAATGGTTTTTAAGATGAACATCGTTTCTGAGAGAGTTTCAATAACGCATCTCGAGTCGACGAATTCTCTGCGGTTACACCAAACGCAACAACGGCCACGAAAGGGCTCGGGGACCACATTGTCGATCGCGAAAATCGATCACAAGCCTCGTCTTCGTGCCCTCTCTCCTCTCGATAAAAACTTTCTCAACGACTCTTTTCCATCCTGCATTCTACTTCACGTCTTCCCTCTCCCTTTGTTCTTCTACAATATCTTTTATACTACGACCTCGTTTCCTCGAAGAGCTCGTACCGACGCGACGGTGAACAAGGAGAGCTCCGAGTGAACAGCTGAAACATTAAATTCTAAATGAAAAGGCAGCGCGAGCAGGACTTTGGACTTTCAGGTCGCGAAGACGAAGAGGAGAGGAAAGGAAAAAAGGATTGGGAGAAAGATGGAAAAGAAGGGACGGTGTAAAAGCGAAGCTGTAAAACGTGGACGGAATCCCTCGGTTGATTCACGGGCTCCTCGGCCACCACGGTCGAAGGGAGAAAAAATATTTCCGAAATACTTCGCCGAATCTGCGGGTTTATTCGACGTACGGCGCGAACGAAGTTGCCGACGGGACGTATATTTTTGAGAAAAGCTCGCTAAAAAATAGGTCGCCATGGGTACGTCACGAGACAAATCGATACGGATGTGAATCACGATGGATTGACGCGACCGAATAAAAAAGTAAATAGCACCCGATGTTTTACTTGTACTCTCTTTTTTCCCGTAAAGGCTCTAATTGAAACCTGATCGCTGTACAAATCCCCCAATCGTTACCAGCTCTACAATTTTAGCATCGTTCATTTTTATTCTGCAGTTTTTTCACAATTAAAATGTCTATTTTCACCGCGACGTTAACGACATATTCCATACACGTGCACAGGTTTTAAAAATGAAATTTATTTAAACAAAGAAGCACGAGGAATTACAAATACTCTGAAGTTGGAATTTTCTATGAACGATGTTGAGAAATCTTTTTTCTCTATTATTCATCGCCCCGCATGTGAATCATTATCCCGGGAGACCGACTTTCCCGTCACGAATTCCAAACTTCGCGGTAACACCTATATATTTCTTCTATACCGCGCTACACGCAATGCATACAGAAAATAGTACTTTTCTCGACAGGGAACTTTTCTATTGATAACAACTGAAACTACCAACTCGTTCGCGTCTATGTGTTTCACCGTTCTTGTATGGCTTTTCTTTATTGCGCGCCGCGAATGTGCCCCGTGTGTGAACGAGTTTCTCTGCAACGTTTTTGTGCGAACGGAACTGTTCCTATTCTGTATTGACGTTAATCATTGCTAACACGACGATTTACAGATTGTTCTTTCGAAACGTTACAATCCCCTGTCGAAAGGTTTTAGTTGGACAAAGGAACAGAAAGCCAACTGAAAATAATTCTCTCAAAAATATAATTGCTGTCGGTTGGCTTGGTATTTCTGTACCTGATCAATATCTCTTTAAGCGGTTTAAAAAGCTCTATTGGAAAGGTAGAAATATATAAAGTTATTAACAAAACTATTGTTACAAATTATTAATACCGCTTGAAAATTGGACCACTTTTATGGGGTTTTTCTCACTTTACGGGGTTGAGGAACAACTTTTCGTATATTTTTGGAATTCCTACATATTCTCCATCAAAATACACGTTATTTGCCTTTTGAAACATTAAAATTCTCCAATCCGTTCAGAAGTTATGATGTTTTAAACATTTGAATGTAATTTCGGGCCAGATGTTATATTTTCAGTAATTAATTTTTTTCTCGAAAATGCGTAGGATTTCGGGGGTATGTTTATTGACCAAACATGATTGTAATTGACCCCCACAGGTGAAAATAATTTTTCCAGAACGATTTGACAAAATCTATTTCGCCGCAAAATTCTAGCACCTACTCGAATTTTTTTCTCAGAAGTGGATAGGATTTCGGGGATATGTCTATTCACCAAAAATGCTTGTAATTGACCCTCGCAACCGAAAATATTTTTTTCAGAACGATTTGATAAAGTTTGACAAATTTCAGTGAAACATATCAACGGTATGGTCAGACATCACAATTTTAGTAATTAATTTTTTTCTCGAAAACGCGTAGGATTTCGTGGATATGCGTATTGACAAAAAATGATCGTAATTGACCCCTGCAATCAAAAATAATTTTTTCAGAGTGATTTAAAATTTTTTAATTTCGCCGAAAAATTTTCCGGGTCAGTATGGAACTTTGGAGTTTCATTTTTTTTGTTTTCAATTCTCAAGCCAATTAGTTTCGTTCCAGAGGTT
Organism: Colletes gigas; assembly: GCF_013123115.1. NCBI lineage: Eukaryota > Metazoa > Arthropoda > Insecta > Hymenoptera > Colletidae > Colletes > Colletes gigas. The sequence goes on from NW_025106637.1 coordinate 3,154,384, forward strand.
GTCTTTTCCACATTTCGAACTATACTCTCGACATGTTGAAGGCACGACGCGAATTAATCGATGATAAAATGCAGGAACTATTTTTACGAGAAGAATGTTTCGCGGCGTCCTTCCGGTACCGCGCCAAGAAAAATTTCAGGAAGTTGGAAATCAGTCGTGTCTTCCGGCCGCGTTATCGTGGAGGAAACCAAAGGGGGTGGGGGGTTGCGATCGAGGGAAACCAATGATACAAGTGGACCGAGGTTTCGTCCGGGCACCTAAGACGATAAATCATGTGGTTACGGCATGTCCATGCAAATGCGTGTATGCATGAATTACGCTCGCGGTTGTGCGTGTGAGTACGTGTCGCTACACAACTATATCCGTGAAAGTGTGTACAGTGTTTCCGTGCAATTGAGTATGTATACTGGGTATTCTGTAACGGGCCGTTAAATTTGATTATTGTTAAATCGATACTATTTTTATTATCCTGGGATATCTGGGATATCACCGAATGAAAATAAAATCAATCTTGGGTCAAAGTGAGCGTGGTACCACGGTAGAATGTGGACAGTGACAAATAATTTTTGATCAATTATTAATCTTTCGTTTTACCATTTACCACTGTGCAAAAACTGAACCATAAGCGAGGGTCGTAGCCTGAAACCTTCCCTGGCCAGGCAATATTTTCTACTTGCCTCGGTGTACTCAAGCTTCTTGGAAAAAATTGCATTTGAAAGAGAATGAAATTGCTATTTCTCGGCGTCGTCGTCGCGCTTCGGGGGACGCGCAGCGCGAAATTAGAACTCATTAAACCATAGAACGTTTTTCTTTGCTCCTCGTCTCCGCCTTCGATCACGAGGAAAATATTCCTCGTCGCAGTTACGTGACTAGTTCCGTGTACCATAAAAGTTTATCGCTCAGCACGCATTTACGCGACAGTCGTGTATCAGATATCTCCCCGATATTCCTGGCTTCTAGGCGCGTAAGTTCGAAACCGGCCGCGCGAATAAAACGAAAAATGATAAAATATCGGATAGCGCGAATACCGAGGCGAGCATAAATCCACTCGTTCGCGTCTGTCCTCCGGACACGGGTATTTCCTACAGTATTAAAGTTTCTCTCTATTATTTTATCAATTTTTCGATACGATTTCCCACTCCGCGTCGTATTTAATTTTAAATGAAATCCCAAACATCGACGGGAAAAACTCCCTTATAACGTGGAAATTACAGATAACAGGTTCGTGCTGTATTTTTATTTGGAGGAAGTACCCAACGCAGAGAGATTTTACCGCTAATTCAAACGTTACCACGAGGACGCAGAGCATCCTTTAAGAGAGTCGTTGCGGTTAATAAATCGAGCGAACCAGAAAGAACGTACCCGCATACCGTACGTGCTGTACGTAGAGCTGACTGGCATGTACGAGCGTACGCAGCAATTCTCTAGTCCGTCGTAAGGTTGTCGGGTCTCTTCCGCTATTTCGAGTCGCGAACTTCCCCTATCGTTAACGAAATTGATATCGGTCGTCCTCGGGAAGTTTCGTGCCGCATAAGCTGCCTTTATGGTGCTCGCGAGAACTCGAACGGACTCGACCGTGGAAACGTACAGATATGCGTGACCAACTACTCCTGCAACCGGCAAATTATTGATGCACCAAGTTCTGCAAGAGTTACGATGAAGTTCAGCGGGTGTAGTTCGCGCGAGTATTCGAAGGGATAGAATTAAGGGGCTAACGAGCGATCGCGATACGTAGGGCTTCCCTCCGCGTCGAATTACGTTCCAGCCAATGATACGTTTTTTTGGAGGAAATTGTATGTTATACTGGCAAGGTAACAGCGTATCTCAATTTTGTATATATTTAATTTCATTCGAGAAACGTCTTTTTGTGTAAAAGGGTACATCAAGACGAGTTCATGGTCTTCGAGATCATGCAAGGCTAGAAATAAAAGGAGTACGTTTACCGTAATACTGTGTTTACTAGTATGTTATAGTGAGATAACAATAGGTTGTGATAACTTTAAATATGCAATATTTACATTAATTTCATTAGACTCTATTAAAAATTCGAAACTGTAATTTTAAAGTGGAATAAGGAACTTATGTGGAATCGAGAAAGAGAAAGAAGAGGAGGAAGGGGGATTCGAACTCACGACCCCTTTGGATTACTGACTAACAGTTATGCGGGTAGGAACTCGATGCAATTTCGTAGGAGGCGTGAAAAGGAAAGGAGGGCCTAGTGGACTCATCAGTAAGGCTTTCTAGCAGGCCCTGTCTTAGACTACTGTTGAGAAGTCGTTCAAGGAATGTATATATAGCGCTTGTGAGAGCGCGACCCCACTGCATTACTTATTATTTATGTTCTGTAGCTTGGGAATCTACGATCTCACGTTTATTTAAGAAATTTTCTAAATTCCGGGTTCGAAGTGCCCGCCTCGTTGCTCTTTCTAAGATTAATGATAATCTATTTCGAGGTAAAGAACGGGCTGGAGGCTCGTGCAGAATACTAAACCTTGCGGTTACCTTTCTAGCACCCGGTGCATGAATGGGGCCGGTTCGATAGCGGGCGGCATTGTTTCCGAATTCCCATTATAAGCGCGTTCCGATTCTGGCGAGTGGCCGGCTCCTTTGTCGTCGACGCAAGAGCGAACTTTCGTGCGGAGCTTTTCGTCGCATCGCGACGGGCAAGAGTAAAGGAGGTATGACGGGGGGTGGGTGGGAGGGAGGGACAGAGAGGACAGGGGGAGGGGTGGTTTGTTATGCCATGCAACGATGCATACCGAGGGCATTAAAATTGCGTACACGGCTGGGTTGCGGCCATAATTCCCACGTCACTGCGAATTATCGAATTACATGGAAAGCTTTTCTTTCACTTTACGAGTGGAAGGCACAACAGCCCGGCTACAAAACCTCGTACCTCACGGCGCAAGAAAAATGGGAAAGTGGAAATCGATGTCGAGGTCCTCGAGGCTTTCACGTTCCGGGGGGCTTTTCCAGTCAAACCGACGGAGACTTTCCGCGAGCTGGCTGTATATTTAATGACGTAACAGATTCGACGATAACAGTTGTCGCGAATTCGATAGCTGTGTACCTTCGGCCCGATTGCTCGCTACATGTTTAAAAGCTTAACGTCTCGGACGGAGATTGATTGGCGAAAAACGATCGTTGCACCGGATGACGTTTTTGGGTAAATGGATTATAATAAATATTTGGAACAGGGGGCGTGGTTCTGGTTCGAATGACACTGGAATACCTTGACAGGGGACATAATTTTGTATGGAAAAATATTTCCGATACTGGATATCGTGTTCGGAATATTTGGGATAAATTCAAGGTTTACGTTGTGCCCTCGTCAACGTTTTAAGTATTCGACCTATTCCTATATACACTCCTTGACCGATGAGCCCACTAGCAGGCTCAGGACGAAACGTAAAAATTCTTACCGAGAGAACCGAATTATAATCGAAGTATAATACGTCCTTTAAGTATGTCTTCTTGGACAAGGGAGACGATAGCCGATAGAAGACTTGGTAAAACGGTTGTCTCGAGGATGGAGAGTGGCAACGAAATGCTCTGCCGTTACGAGGCGTCGTAAAGGGATGTGGCCTGAGAAGTTTTTGCGAGTGCCTTGAAGGGAATTAGAACGGAGGCGGAAAACGATGTCAAAATTGCTTCCACGACCCGGAACGGATATCCCCGGCATCGTGCTTGTGTACGCTTCTCGATTCTCTTGGCCAATAACGCGAAAATAAACGCACTCCCCGCAATTTGCAGTTACCCGGACACATAACTGACGTCTATCGTGGTCATTTCAGAATTACGACTGCGGTTTCTCGAGCCATACAATTTATCTAAGCAATACACTCGCGCTCACGACAGCCGTTATTACGAGTATATCGCCCTGTGGTTAAGTAACCGCCGTACTTATTTACGCTTTCGTTCGAGCGAGTACATGATTTTCTTTAAATGGAAGGAAAAACCGTCTTTGAGACGAGGAAACGAGCGACGAGACGGTACTTTTGTGTTGCGTTTAAAATTGTACGTCCCGAGAGAGGAGATCGGAAATAAATTATTTCGGAATATTCCATTTCGACGCTGCGTCTCAGGGATATTAACAGTCTGCTCACGAAACGTCGACTAATAAGGAGCCTAGCTCTCATTACGAGTATATTCATGTCTTGTAACAAGCCATCGTATGGCGTCTATAAACGTTGATCTTCGCGTCACTGAACATCGGAACCGGTGATCAGATACCATCTGTGAATAGAGAGACGAGGAAGCCATTGACACGGATCCCCTTTCTGAACTCCCACCGTTTCTGATCACGACCGAATTTCGAAATTCTCTAAAGTCCCACCAAAGGCTCGTAAGGATCGATTTAATCAACGGATCGCCATTCAATATCTATTGACTCGATATTAGTCACGTTGGTGACACGTGTCCTCCAAAATTTATATTTACTTTATCGCGAAGATTGTGAAACGCGGTCGACGACCTAGGAAATTTGTAACGAAGTAACTAGAGTGGCTAATTTCACCATTTCCTCTTTTGTTCTGTCGTACAAATCAGCAAGCGTAGTATCTGTGAAACAGAAAGTGATGTTGAGCGGTAAATTGAGTTAGATCCGACTGTAATACGTACAAACGAACGTGGAGGGAAATTTAAATCAGTTTCGAGGGATATTAGCGCCGTTAAACCTGGGATTTACAACTTCAAAAGGATTTCTACCAATGTTCACGCCAGTATCATTGGCTCGACACTTTCTGAGAGAAGGTATTTTCTCTCGTATTTCGACACCCATTTGATTTTTCTTCACAGTGAAATTACTCAGAGTAACATACAATTATAATTATAATTTTGTAAAGAATTAATTAATGCAGATAGTAACAACAATGATATATTGTTATATGTACAGTACAATATCGATCGAAATCGTAGAATGAAATTTGTTCATACGATGCGGTAGAATACGATTGGACGTAAACATGAGTGGAAATGGCAAGAAATGGACAGACGCGCCATGCAAACAATATTCACTCGGTCGCGTACACGACAAATTTACAAATTCAATTATCCGAAAAAGGAAGCCTCGTACGAGCAAATTTCATTCCACAAGTTGTTCACTGCGCGCCTCTAACAAAATATTTCGATATCGTTCGAATCAATGAGGCGGCCGTGGTTCCGAATAACCGTCAAATTGTATAATTCTCGAATTTTGAGGAGCTAAAAATTGGGAGTAGAGGGGGTGTGATCGTTTGACACGCATGGTCGGTCTTGAACTCGTAGCCTGTTGAACGGCGGGATTATCGCGATCGCGGTAAAAGATTTACGGGCGCATTCGCGTCGTAAATCCGATCAGTCAGTCGAAGTCGCGACGCCAACGAAGCCTTGGTGATCCACGGATGGCCATAATGCATGCGATTGTCGGCAGAGAGAGACGTCGGTGTCCGACGATGCAGTCGCGTGTACCCGAATGTTACCGGGCTGACCGTGCCAAGCCCGGAAGGAACTATCGATCGATTCCGTACCCACTTACTTCCGGTGTCCCGGACGATGCTTCCGAACGTGGCCGATGCGGATGTACCGTGTGAAATGCGGCCTCCGCCGAAGTCGGACACTTGGATTTCACGGAACCGGAATCGCGCTGTCGCTTAGGCAAATGCACAAGTTCCCTCTGGACAAACCGATCCTCTATTCTCCGCTCGATACTCGGAAATCAACATTATAAACAATTTAAACGGACCTAATTCTCTGAAACCATCCGTCAATCCGTAGTCGACGCACGAAACGTTTAAACAACACGATTATTTTAATATGTTCAACATTATTTCACGCCGTTAACATTGTACTGATTTATTACAGGCGCGATTATATTTATGAACTGTTCTATATTCACGGTTTAAGAAGTAGAAATTTAATTTCTGATCGTATAATACAATGGCAAGCAACTTGTGGCTCGCGTGTCGCATGCAGCCCGTGCAAACTAAATTATTGCGGCTCTTGATCCGACAAGGAGACCCTACAGCTGTCACAGTGGAGATTTTGACGATAAAATACTTGGTGAAATAGTAATAAAGATTGAACGAAGACGTATTGTGAAATATACGTATACTTCCAATGGACGGTTTTTATAAATAATTCTGGTTCATAATAAAATTAAATAAATTGCGGTAATAGATTCGCGAACATAGTGAAAATACTATCAAACAGAAGGAGAATTCGTGGAAGTAATTCGTCGAGAGAAATTTTAAAAATATATCAACCACCCGAGTGCTTTTAACGAGCACTTCTGCCGGAACAATTACAATCCCTTGTTCCTGTAGGCGAAAAATCGAATGTCAGACGGAAAGAATGAGATGTCATTGTTTCTTGGCTGATTATTACGCCACGCAGCTTTATCTCCGAGGTAATTGTCTGGATGACGGGGGAATATTCGCGGAATAATTAATAATCTTTTCGTAGGAAGTAATTTCGGTCCGCGATATTTTGTTGTCTGTACACGAACGGTCCTTTGCATAGAAATTACTGAAACGACAATAGAACGATGAAGCGTAGCGCAAGGCTTGGGTGAAAAGCGTCAAATTCAATTTCGTGGAAAACATAAAAATATCGTCGACGTTCGCTCTGATTTACCCATAAAAAATTGATTAAAAGCACTCGGCGCAAGAGAAACTTGTTTCAAAGTTGGATATTATACGAGCTACGAAGAGAAAATAATCGTCTGGTTTCGTATCGCTTCAGAGCGCTCGAGACGAGAAGCACGAGGATCGTTTCGCATTTTTAAACTACCGGGGAAACAGCATTCGTTTCCGTATCGTTTCGCGCAAGGTTAGCCGGAAGTAGAGACAATACCGCGAAGGATATTCACCCGTCGCAAGTTATTCGTACTTCCGACAGCTCGTGGCACTTTCACTGGTACATACTTGGCGGTGGTTCGAGGTGGATGCAAATATGGAAAAACTTGAGTCGATTCGACGCTGTTTGCCATCCTCTGGACGACATGCGCCGCTATCGTTTCGCGATACCGATCTCTCGTAACTGCTAGTAGTTGTTTGGCTGCACAATCCTATTTGCCAAGCAATCTGCCGCCGCCGGCAATTCGTGTAATCTCGAGGGAGCGGCGCTCAGTTGCGGTGATACGACCGGAAGCGACACCGAAAACCCCACCGATTTTCAGGGTCGTGGCTCATTTTAGCGTCACGTCGAGTCCCATTTGTCTTTGCGTTCCTACGATACCACTTTTACACGCCCCTGACTACCGACGAGAGATATTCACCAACAAAAAAACAAGCTACCATCTCCGTTTCGTATCAGCCTCAAAGAATTCTAGAAACCTTCATCGATTTGTCTATAAGATACGATCAATAAGAATATTTTAAAGTTTGCATTTTAGCTGCAATCTATTTTTAACAACGATTCCAACGATGAAATTAATATTGTGTTCGATTTGTTTATTCGTTTCAAGGTAGTTATTAAGGTTACTGTTTACGTATTAATCATAATATACGAGCAACTTTGCAATTTGAACTTCGCGATAGATATTCCTCCCCAATTAATCAACGTTCCGATAATTGATGTTCCCCTGCATGTCATTCTTCGTCATATAATTTATGCAAGCAACCAACGAGGTCTTTTTTCAACGTGCTATAGTTTACCAGATAAACGAATCGGTTATTCATTTTCCAATACGAGGCGCACTCAGTCTGCATTTCCTGTAGCCAGTCGACCAAGAAGGAGCCTGATATTTTATTTAGTCGCGGAAGAATTTAATCAACGAGTCGAGCGTAATCGCCGCACCGTCGAAACTGGTACACCGACATCGTCGCTACTCGAGGCAACGTTGTTACGAAATCTAACGAGTTTTTCCATCCCAAGGTTTTTGTCCATGGCAACCTAAATCTTCGAAAATATGCGCATCAATTAGCGAACAGACCAAACGAAAATACCGAGGAAAGGCGAGATGAGAAATATGCATGAAAATCGATTACAGGGAGACTACGTCTAACCTATCTCCTGTATACGGATATACAGTTTTGTTCAAAACACGCGTTTCAAGCTCGGAAAAATTAACTTTCAAAACATAAATCGAAAATGATGAAGTGATGATCATCACACGTTTGCGATAATAGACAATAAAATGGACATTTTTGTGGGTGTATAACAAAGACAACAATAAAACAGAACTTTTTGCACGAAGTTTCATTTTCGACACTAAAAAGTCGAGGTTAGGTTTCTTCAAAGAAATGTAATTAAAATGATACGGCCCACGCTTTGAGAGACACTTTAACGGACAAGACCAAAAAAGATCTATGGGTGTCGTTGATCAGCGGTCTCTACCTTGATCGACGTTTTTTACCATCGTTGCAATAAAATGATCGTGTAAACGAGCGACGAGATCGGGCGGTGAAATCGCTTATTGATCGGTCGTAGTTAGCCAATGACCGAGTATAATTTAAATAACACAGTATTTTTGAGAGCGAACGAGGCTCAAAGCAATCCGGCCTCTGTACACGCGTTAATTGTCGTAATTAGATCCGCGCCGATTGCATTGGGGATGCAATTAAAATCTTGTTCGCGTAATCTGCGTGCTATCCACGCGACGATGCGTTATAACAGGATCTGTATTTATTCAGGGAGGGCGGAGAGGGACGTGGACGAGGAAACATGGCTGTGTGTCGGATGTTTAGATGAGAGTTTTATTAATACCGTCGAACGGTTAATGAATACCGTACGTTTATCGATACCAATTACGTATACGCCGATATGGATCGCCGATCGATGAACTTTTTGCTTTGAAATCGAGTCGGTACGAGGAGGCTACTCTATGAGGCGAGTAAGTCGAGATTGTTTAAAAATAGGCGAGATTTATGCCATCGGTGAATGAGCGGTCATTGTACACCTATCCGTTTTAACAACGTAATTTAAAAGCGTAATATAAAGTCTACGTAATTGATATTGCAAAAACATTTTTACTGTGGAAGAAAATGATCGAAAATAGAATATTATTTTGCTTCCATTGCAATCAAAAAGAATTGATGAAACTTCTTTGTATAGGGTAAAGTAAATTTCAAAATAAACGTGGAAGACAGCATAAATTATAGTAGTTGGTATAGTCATTTGATAGGGGATGAAATGCCCTTTAAAATGAGCGTTTGTACGAGTCGATAGCTTTATTAGTTCCGGAGATATGATAATTTTTGTTTCAAGTCGAGCGTCAAAGTAAATTTCAAAATAAACGTTGAAGACAGCATAAATTATAGTAGTTGGTATAGTCATCAGATAGGGGATGAAATGCCCTTTAAAATGAGCGTTCGAACGAGTCGATAGCTCAATTAGTTCCGGAGATATGAGGATTTTAATTTCAAGTCGATGCGGTGGCTAGTTTCGGAGATATAAGGGTCCGAAGCGTTTGTTTACGTTCATTGAGATGAATGAACTCGCGCGCGCGACAATAGTAAACAGTGCGTAGTAAATTCTTGGAAATACTACGCCCGGAACTAGGTCACTCGGTCACGACTCACGTGCGACAAGGAGGTCCGGCGCAACGCGTCAGACGGAGACAGAGATAGTCAAATTAAGAAAAATACCCTTTTACATAAATTACGATATCTCGAAAACGGAAAGTCCGATCGTCAAAAACCAAAAAGCATTTTAAAGAGGAAGGTTTGCCGCCGCTAACAATGCCTTAATAATTAATAAAACACTAATACTTTCGGAACTGCAGGCGTCTAAAGTTTTGGTATTTTTAATACGCGTGAATAGGCTATTATACGCGAGCCGGACAGTGAGACAGTCGTATTAAAGAAATTACCTTTTACATAAATTACGATATCTCGAAAACGGAAAGTCCGATCGTCAAAAACCAAAAAGCATTTTAAAGAGGAAGGTTTGCCGCCGCTAACAATACCTTAATAATTAATAAAACACTAATAGTTTCGGAACTGCACACGTCTAAAGTTCAACTATTTTTAATACGCGTTAATAGGCTTTTATAAGACGGAGAGTGGAACTTTAGAAATGACCCCTTCATTTAAATAACGAAAACAATTTTATTTAAGGAGCGTACGCTTAAGGAGCATCCTTATCCTGAAAATTACTTTCAAATACGGAATATGTTTTGAAGTATGGTCGGACATAGTTCGTAAAATAGAAACGCGTACAATTACGTACTAATACGTCGCGGGGCGCGTGTGCCGAGATATCCTTTGAAGATGCAACGCGAGCTGAGCTTAATAAAGATAATTACAGCAATTTAATGGAACGGAGGAGCAAGAAATTTCTTCGAATAGTACGTCATTTGGGCTATGCACGCTCGAACAAATTAATTGCAATTATATTTCACCAATCGATTGGAGCGGCGCAAGTTGGCTGGAAAGAAGCCTCGAAAACTTTCTGCTCTGATTAACAATTACAATCGTGGCCATGGAAAACCGACAACTATAATTAGTCAAAGGCATTTCGAGTGTCAAAGAGCTGCTATTTCTTCGGCTCGATTTATGGAAATGAGGATTTTAATCAAGCGACGAAGACGACAGCGTAAATTCACAAGGTAAAAATAAGTACCTGAAATTCTCTTTTGAGAATTTAGATGGGACTTAATATCCAGAAAATCATTTTAATAGTGGTCATTAGCGAGTGATCGTAGTATTTTATTTCTCTGATAATAGTACGATGTAGTGGTAACAATTTAATACAATTTTCTCGATTTATAATCTTGTTTCGAAGCAAATTCTCAAGGCGTGCTGTTGGTACATAAAGCGAGACTGTGTATAAAAGTTTCCCTGTACACGTCTATCTTTGGAACGATGAAAGTTGTACGCGTGCTATTATTTTTATGCAATGAAGGATGAATAGTGCCCAGACGTTCCACTTCGACCTGCCAGCATCCCCTTTGGCGCTGTCTTATCCCCTCGACTCGACATCCCGTCCTTTATCACCACCCTTGTTAGCAGTTTTCGCAGGGAGATTTTAATTATTATGCAGTTGGCCGTTGTCTTAATTAATTTATCTCAGAAGACTGCGCAGAAGTACTGCACGATTAAACAGCTTAAAGTGTCGCTGATGGCCCAAGGAATTATTAATGATTCGTTGGTTTATAGATGGGTCACCGTTCCCCTCGAAAAACGTCAGACGAATGACAAATAACCGGGGAAAAATGTCTACCTTTCGATATTTAATACGTTTCCCCTCAGATTTTTTCCAGCCTTTGAGATTTTCGATTGTTTTACAATTTCGCAAAAGAAATACAACGGTTCACCAAACCGGAATTCGTCTCCCCTTTTAATATGTCCCGTCGTTTGCATTCAATTAAACACACGATAGATATTGCGTATTTATTTAATGCCGCTGTCGTGCTCTAACTGCAAAATTGACGTTTATGGGAAAAACGACCGGGCAATGCGTCGAAATCGGAATATTTTAATTTCCATTAGTCAGGATCCGGGATATCGATGATTTATCGTTCCGTACATTTTTCATGACGCCTTTAATTAGCTCGGTCGGTCAATGTGTCCGCGTTTTAACGTATTTGACTGTACTTCGGTCCGGCTGTTTCCGTACCGAGCTCTCGACTAATTACGGAATCGCAGTCGCTCGATGATGGTCGCTGCGAGATAAATTTATCATTGAAATAGCCGACACTGTAACGTTGCATAAAGACAATCGATCGACGCACCGACCGAAACGCACGTTTGTTAACACGATGTGATAAATTTTAATTAAAACTAGGATCACAATAATAACTATTGCCAACCTCAGTCATTACTTTTGCGTGGTCGCAAGTATAAATCTTCTATTTTTCTTACGTTCATCTTAATTTTCGTTTGGATTAGTATTCGATTTTACTTCTTTAAAATCAACGAGTTAGCGACGTTTAATGGAAACTCGTCTGGTTTGATAGATCCTATTTTTATCTGTCAGACCATAAACACCAGACGTTTCACTTGTTTGCAGAGGTACCCGCGACGTTCTATTTGTCGTTAGGTCTCCGTTTGATATTCGCTTCTGCCGTATTGATTCAACAATTTATACACGAAGGTACTCGGATGCAGATAACGCGGAGCACATAACGGCAAAACAACCCGAAGACGGGAAATTTATGACTGTTAGTTTCGACTGTCTCGACGCAATTGATCGCGCGGGCCAGAAGCATCTCGCGTACGAACGAGAACAGACTCGGTTTTCAATGATGCTCGTCGATCAATTAGCGATTCGCCCATTAGTCGTAATGCGATTGTCGACCCGGTCCGGGTTTACTTCTAAAATATTCAATCGGTTAAAACGAAATCATGCCGATCGCGAGACCGGGCCGGTTACAGCCGCGAATCCGGAGCGCAGATCTCCAATCCCTGATTGCTGCCGCATAATGGACGAATGTCGTCGGAACGAACGAACAAACCCGACTTTTACAGCGGTGTAAATAAACGTTCCTGGCTAGCCGCGGATTGCGCATAATAAATGCCAACTAGAATAATTAATTCGTCCAAATAAAATAATGTCGACTGAATTTCGCCGGACGGAATCCCCGATCGGGAAAGGCACGAGAGTTTTATGGGTGGCTTTTGCCAGATCGAACGATACGATTAATTGATCAGAGCTGCATGCTAAAATAAATAATCAAACACCGTCGATTTTTTTCGCGATATTAACGAGCAAATCTCTCTTCGATCTAATAACGCGCGAAATTTAATTATAGGTGCAACGTTGGAAACCGGATATAATATAATTAATGGGATTATAAAGCAAATGGTAAAGCTACAAAAGGACACTTTTCGATCGATACACGTTACTGGTGACTGGAGAAATTTGAGAACGTAACGTATCATTATTATAATAACGTCGAACGTACGTATCGATTTATTTTTATTTTCAGTATCAATTTACTAATTTTAATAGTACCTTTCGTTCAAGAACCGGACGAAAGAAAAACTTGTTAATTTGTTTCGTTTTCTTTCATCCCTCTTTTCCAATTATCTTTTGTTCGATGCTCTCGCATTAACAAACGCGATGCAACAAAAACCATACGACCCTTCTCCGTGTAATTGCTAGTCACCGTTGCAGCGTTGAAACTATGTTAGAAAATAGTCGCGTAAGCGACTCGACTTTGTTCGTAATATTTCTTGCCAAGCTCTGGCTGCCAATCAAATACAACGTCGATGACGTATCATATTGACGTTTAATATCTTACGAATTTAATCGACAATGTCGATGACCGTATTTTGCTACGGTGATTTCATTAAAAGGTTCTGCAGAGAGACCGAATCGCAATTCAACTGCTCCTGACATTAAATCCAACACGAGTACCAGGGATTACCGCGAAGCCCCTAAATTTCCTGCAACCGGAAGTTCGGCGTTTTACACCTCCCACTCGAAATTAAACCGTAACTTCCAGTTCATCGAGCCAGACCGACGTACGCGCAAAAGAGACTCGAATTTTTACGCGAAACGGATCAACCCTACAACGACGCTTATTACCTGAAATTTCGTTTTCTAATCTCGACGTCAACAATTACTGAGTTTTCCTTATAGAATAGAATATGTAGAATAGTATATATATTATTTACATAGAACATCCTTTTATCCTAATGTCTACGACCTCGAAATTTAGAAAAATATATATTGTCCCTTCGAAATAAAGAATATTTTTCTATCACAAAAGACAAGTGCAATATTTACGTTGGATAGGATACACTTTTTGTGAAAGAAGAAAATGGTACGTTATATACTTTGTCGTTCCACGGATAGTCAGAAGGGTTAATTTGTCGCGCGTCGCGAAGATTAATCGATGGCCTCTCGAAGCCGAGAGGATCTGAAAAGAAAATCGGCGCCGTTGGCTCGCGACAGTCTGCACAATTTTCCGCGCATACTCGAACTTTTCAATGCAGCTCGCTACGCGGGTTTTGTGAATCTTTTGTGGCTCGGGGTCTCGCTGAAAAATCTCGTCCCACCCCTCCCCCATCGACCTCTTGGTACCATCGATCGACCACAATGACCGGGTTTCGGTAAACGGACGGGGGTCATTCAGGAACTTCAGTCGCTCTTCAGTCGTTAACGGGAATTTCACCTTAACGACTGAACCGACCTCCGCTCCGCCTCGTCCCGATAAATTTCAATTCGATCCAACTCTCGTAGGCCCGGGTTCTTGGCTGGATGCGCCGTGTAAATATGAGCCAAGTTGACCCCAGGACGACGAACTATCAGCGGAAAGCGGCCGCGCTCTCTAAGCACCCTGGAACGTGAACTTCTGCGCGAGTTTGTCTTTGGTATAAACGGGTTTTGGTACAGAGGCCTGCAGGGCCAACTGCTTTGGCGCCATAAATTCGCCCGTCCGCCAGCCGTTCCGTTAATATCCCTCGCTCGGAAAGCGGTTTACGAAGTTCTCGAAACCACCCTCCGGGCCTTTTCTTCTATTTATTCTCCGTTCCGTGGGCTTCTTCGAGCCGGTTTGTCTGTTTCCGGTGAATCGGACGATACGCACTCGGTCGTCGGACAGACCTCGCGTTTCAATTCAGGGAACGTGTGCTCCCCGATCAACCCTTTGACGTACGATTTCATTTCAAATAACTTCTCGAACGTGTTGATTTTCATACGGAGGGTCTCTCAACGTCGGTGGAAAAACAAATCGAAAATAAAGAATGGAATTTGCTCATTCGACGCTTCGTTGTCGAAATATTTTAATTTCTAATAAAGTCATACTCTTTTTTCTTTCATTACCAGGAGAATTACTAGAAGACATTATTCGCAGAATTGACGAATTTAAAACACTCTAAACAATGCAATATTTTTGAGAGTATATCATAATACTAGAGCGTACTGTTCAACAAGTTTGAACGCGTCTACCTTGAAACTGAGTGTTCCGAAAGTCAGGATGTATAAGTTGCTCGACTCACTTCAATGTCGCCCATAACAGCGTTTCTCAACGTATGGGCCTGCGAAATGTTAGTCTGGAGCTGTGGTTTCCGCAATCGTGGACACGAATGCAACCAAACGTATCGCTCAGAAGTCGTCGCTGTATAAACTGCCATCGAAAGTTCAGCGGTGATTTTGAAAAATCGTTCGCGTTTACAAAAACCGCTGTCCGAGTTGTACGACTATCTCAAACAGCTGGGAACACATTCAAGCTGTTTGAAACGATCGAAACACTCCTGAGCCATCCGAATCCCTCGGCTCATCCTCACTTTTATGCAGTCAGTTCCTGCGATTTATTCAGATATACATAGATTCAATATTATCGTGTTTTGTATTTAACCGAGATTTGGTGATATTAGTATAGAAGTGTTTGTCTTTTGTTAAAATTTATATAATATTTTTAAAGAAACAAAAATGTTACGATTAACTGCACTGCTAAGTAGAGGAAAATCTCAAATTTTAACTTGGACTTAACTCTGGATCTAATTTTTGAATAATTCATCAAAATCCTTTTATGCATATTTTGTTTACCATATTTTTACCTTACGTATAATATTTGGTTGCATCATAAATTCTCTTGCAATTAACCCAAGTATATTCATAAGTTTGCTAAGGAACGCAAAACACAACAGTAGGTAAATTATGTGCCAGATAGTTAACAGCGTTCCTCGGATGATTCTCGTTTAAACTGACAGCAAAATGCAGGAAAACTAACAGGACTTTACCACGCTTAGTAGTGCAACTGAACGCCAACTATTTCGGGAAACAAACTACTACCGGAAGATGGATCTGGTAAACGGAGACTGGTATACGAAGTTCTGTAAACTTCCTATCCTCTTTGTTACGTTCACCTTCAGTTTGTCATTTTACATTGAACGTAATATTGTTATCCTGTACAGGAACGATTAATTCTATCTCAGACGAGTACGTATACAGCGAATAAAAATGTTTTCTTCGCGGGAATTAAAAATAAATTATCTTTCGAGTATATAAAGAAAAAAGAAAACGTTTGCACTTATAATTCGTGAAAATTTCGGTTGATTCGCGTTCAAATGGAGGTTGGAAAGCCGTTAATATTGTTCTCGCGAAACTTTAAAAGCAGTTTCACGCCGGGTGCGTTGTGAAATTTCGCCCCGAACGTGCATACTTCAGACAAAATAGTTCCCGGCGTTATTCAAATCGTTCTGGACTTTGACCACACGTGTATCAGAAGCACTGAACGTATTCAGTGTCAGCTCGTTAGGAAACATCAAGCGCGCGAACTATGATGGCACTGGCATCCATTAAATTAAGCTCTCGTTAGTTAACAGATTGCCCAGGAACATCGAGGATCCTCGACGTTGTAATAATTTATGCGCTAATTATGTTCTCGTGTTCCACCTATTGTTTCGACTAATCGTGATTCGTATCTTCGCGATGCATCGTCGCGGAACACGGAAACTATAAAGAAACAGCAACTTGGATGTATCTTGGAAAGTACATTAAATCAGAAATAATTAATCGAACGTGGAGCATATTTTCAAAACTGTTTGCCAACATTTAATTTTGAAAAATTAATTATCACCGTGTTTAAGTTTATTATTAAACCTGTAATTAGCACGATGTTAACGTTTATTATGAAAATAGAATTTATCAACTGTACGAACAAAGTGAAGCGGACTTGTTTATTCAAAAAGAGACGAAAATGATGTTGAATTTTTAAAATTAACATCCTCGAAATTAAGGGAGAATTGCAAATGAAAAGAAATATGAATAGAGAACGTGTTTGTAAATGAGAAAATAATTTTTGTTAATTTCATGTTACGATAATAATAAATTATACAAATATCGGAGTTTCGAAAAATGTTGGAGCATCGGTATTCGTTCGGATCATTTAGCTTGTAAGAGTTTCTAGGAGAACGATGACCAGAAACGGAAAACCATAAAGTCACGCACGGCGCGGCGTTTCGTTTCCACTGAATTTATTACCTTGAATGAAGTCCTTGCTGTTCATCACTGTTTGCGTTCAGCGCGAAATTAGTTTTTCGAAACGCAAATCGCACTTTCCGGAGCAAAATAACATATGGACGCATCAATATTCCGCGCCAGTTAATAATTCTGTCCTCCACGAGGGGCTTTTCGCAAAAAAAAAAAACTGGCTTCTCGTTCCACGACCGCTGTTGCATAACGTTGCTTTCGAGTACCGTGCAAATATATTCGTGTCGAAGACTTGTTCAAAAAATCCTTTACACATTCAAGAATTAATAAAACGACGAATAGAAATAATCTCGAATAAATAACTCGCTGGACGAATAGAAATTTCGTCGAACGACGATGGCCGGAAACTTTCTCAAAGCGTTTTCTCGAAGTTGGTCTTGTGTATTTGAATTTTTTTCGATCCGACGATCTTGCAATGTACACCTTTTCACGGATTCCAATTTCCAATCGCGCTTCCACCTTTAACTGCGAGCGGTCAACATTATAGGTTTGCGAAGGAATCGAGAGGAAAATCGTCGTTTCCTTGGAAACTGAAGTGCACTCGCCACGGTATCGAAAATCTTGCAAGCGCTCTAGAAAACTCGTCGAGCTCGAGAAACGATCGCCCCTTTCGAACTTTCGTATTAAATTGTTCAAAGATCGCTGTCTCTCTAAAACGGGACCGAGTTTTACGCTACTTGTCACGGATAACTAGATGTTCCTTGATTCTCAAAGTGGCTCTAATTAAAAGGCGGTTGGAAAAATTTTATGACCCCTCGACCGAAATTAATCTCTGCTCGTTACTTACAATGTTAATTCTTAACTTTTAGAACGAGTGATAATATTTAAATCTCGTACCTTCGTCGTTCATTCTACGCGGATTTATGCAACATTTTCCCCGTAACTATGAAAACAGTCTTGTATGTAAGTTACGTTGTACTGAATTTTACCGAGTCATTACGAACTGAAAAGTTGTCAGGAAAATTGCACTTTTTCTTCGTATTTTCAAACACATTGCTCGTTAACTTCCACAAAGTTAATCGTTAATCCTTGGTATAGGGCACAGGACAAGACAAAAGGCGCGAGACTAGACGCAAGTAAGAGACAACGAAGTCGACACGCGTAAATGTCGACGTTTTGTCTTGCGGGTAATTATGTGTACACAACGCGGAGCTCTGCGTACGAAATATTGTAAACGTTTGCACCTAGCAACCCGTCGCAGTCGCGTCCCTATTATTGCAACGCAACGTAACTAGAGCATTAAACATGCCAGCGTGAATCGAGGAGCAAAGTTTCCGCTTAATATCACCTTTGAGCAAAGAGTTTGCCAAAGCTAATGAATTATACGCGAAATATTAAATATAACAATTTTGTATCGAGCCTTTTTATTTCACTCAGGCAACTTCGATACTGGCATAAACGCATGCGCGTTTAACGCGACGTTGTACTTGGTTGCTACAAAAGCAGCAGCGAACAATCGGGGGCCAAATTGAACGTCGAAAAGGAACTTTATGGATGGAACTGTGCGTTTCCGTAAATTGTTTCGCCGTTACCATTATTAAGCGGCTGGTTCCGATAAATTGACACGCTCGTACTAACAAAGTTACGTCGTCGAACCGAACGTCAGAGGGTGGTATCAATAAATCGATCGCACGATCGTTCGACGTTAACACACCGATGCATTCCAATTTCTTTGAAAATAGTATACAGAAGCATTTTACGTCGTTTTAACTGTAAAGTTCCATCGACCAGTTTACGAAACACGTTTATGAATTAATAATAAGTTCCCTGCTTTGTTTCGTTTGACAGATTTTTCGACACAATATTGCCCTTATCTTCAACACACCAAACTTATCCTACCGGATATAATATAGAAATCTGTTACAATCGAGCATGCTCCCTAACGGGCGAAGTTAACGATACTTAACACTTTCCACTATCGTTACGAACTTCTAATTAAAAACTAATTTACCGAGTTCTCCTAGCTGCACTACTTCCCGCCTCAATTCCCGTAACACTTGGTTTACTCGAACTCTCTTCTCGGCTCCCGGTAACGCGTGATTCATCGTACTTTTCTCCTCAGTTGCCATAGCGCCTGCCTTGGTTCGCCCGGTCTCCATTGTCTTCCCTCTTTGTCAATGATTTTCCCCTGTTCGCGTTTATCTTTACAGAGGAAAACTTCTTCGCGCGTTTATCACCGCACAATGACGACGATACTGGACGATAAAGGGCAGCTTCGCGTTCTCATAAGCTATTTCGCACCGCTGGCTGATATTAAGCGGAGGCTTCCGGTGAATTTATGCTCGTCCGATTCAGGGTATTGTGCAGCTACTCGGTGAAACAATTTTCTACGTGTCATCATATTTTCGAGAACGAATATACGAGGATCGATCGATAACCAAGCCCTCTAATTCTATAAAATATCTTTGAGATAAGAGTCACTGTTATATTTTTTTAATGAAGGTACTTTTCACTTCATAACATCGTAGGCGATATATAATTTCGGAAGAGCGTCGTGAAATACGTTTGGGACTCGACGCG
Source organism: Colletes gigas (assembly GCF_013123115.1). NCBI lineage: Eukaryota > Metazoa > Arthropoda > Insecta > Hymenoptera > Colletidae > Colletes > Colletes gigas. The sequence goes on from NW_025106637.1 coordinate 3,173,767, forward strand.
ACGAAATAAAATGGCTGCATGTTACGTAAATAAGATCGATCAAAGTTTCAGGACGACGGAGTTAAGACGAGAAGTAAATAAAAATCAGATTCGAATAAAGTCACGCCGCGGCACGGACGTTGACGCTTTCATGCCGAGCTTTCGATGCTTTCGCCTGGCAAATTGCGCAGAATTCGAGCAAAAGGTACACTTTTAGACGTAGCTTCAAACGCGTACACGCTTCGCGCCGACCTCGGCGACGCGTTAAAAGAGAAAGTGTGATAAAATTTCACTCTGGTCGGCCAATTGCACGAGCAAAGCTAAAATTCAGAATGCAACGTCTCACCCTCTTTTTATTCGCGTTCCGTCCTGTCGGGACTACGCGGAAACGCGGCTTTAAAGCGGCCTTCCGTGAACTTCTTCCGCGTGGGCGTGGTATTAAGTGGAACCCTCGCGTAAATTCACTCGACAGCCTGAACGCGACGAGTGACGAGCGTGATTTTTGTTTTCCACGGAACGTCGCGTCGCTGCTGCTCTCGCCTTCCACTGTCTGTCGACTTTATCATTCGAACGACACGACGCTGTAAAATTTTTACGGTTCGCGCTTTAAAGAAACGGCGCTGATTGTTTTCACGGAAACGTTTTTAATCCTTTTCACATTTTTCAGAAAAAAAGACCAAAAGAATGAAACTCTGGACTAGAATAATATCCTTTCAAGCTTTGCATTGACTATTAAAGAAACTGAATTTTCAATTCACGACACAATGAAAAGTTTCGATTAATTATTAAAACCATCGCGCGTTTTGCCAACTTTGTATGGATCAAATTTCCGAATATTCCGTCTCGGAACGACTATAGTTCCTAAAGTCGAAAGTATGATCTCAAGTTGTCTCGCCATTGTGATTCGAAAGTAACTAGCTCCGGTGTTCCTAAAGTGTTCCGCGTTGGTGAAATGATCGAAGCGGCGAACGGAGAACGCAATCAAGATTCTGTTCAACGGGATTCCCCGAAATTCGCCGGAAGCTTTTGTCTAATACCCCATAAAAGGAAGCAATTTACGAAAGCACGCTCGTTTATACGGTATTCTGCCAGTTTCGTTGTTACGTTCCTGCACTCTCACTCGGTATCGAAAGCTCTACATCGAGCAATAATAATCGGACTAAGCGCTCGGGAAGAAACTGTGCCACCACTCTGACGAGCAACGACAAATTGCATGGTAAATTAAATCCCACAATTCTGTTCAATCTTTCTGTCCCTGTCTTCGACCGGAATATACCAACGACCCGACTTGCAAGAAACTTTAATTTTATAAAGATAGAGAAAATGTTTTGAGAAAAATGTGATTAGAAGGTCTTATAACGAATTTTTCCTTATAGGTTGGAAGGTAAAAATGAAGGACCAATGAAATTGGATCCAGAATCTGAACTTTATCGAACCAATTTCTCCGGAGTTTATCAGATCCGGAAGAATACGATGAATGGAAATTGTTTACCTTCCGAGTTCGCGATTTCCATGAAAATCGTGGGATTAATTTCACCAGATGCTTCGGAGATTGCGGCGACGCGACACGTAGCGAAGAGCATAATTCAGACCGAAATTCTTGTCGACAGATTCGCTTGAAAACTAAAAAATAACTCTACACAAAACGCTATCAGGTAGACGAAAAAATTCATGTCCTTTGTTAGTAGAACGGATCCGCCTCTGACCAGAAGAATAGTAGAATGAAAACACCGTTCACGATTAGACAAGCAGAAATACAAGCATCCCCCGGTTTGGACAGGCAAAATGAAACCGTTTCTGGCCAGACAGATATTTTCTATTCAATGAACGAACGGGAGAAACGCTGGCTAGCATTTACGAGGCACAAGTTTCGTCGCTTCTCAGCATGTTCATCGCACGCTTCCGAGCAGCGAACTATACGTATTTATAGGCTAAAATGGGACAAGCTGTGCGCGGTGTTAGTTACATATACACGAGTTGGCTGCATCAGCCGTTTATCGTAACGACAAAATCTTCGACGAGGCTCGGGATCGGGCGCGAGGTCTACGGCCGTTATCTCTTTTGATCGAGTCTTCGTTGCTCATCCAGGATGTAATGTTGTTAGTATGCACACAAGTATCAAGTTATCGGAAGCTTGCAGTTAATACAGCCCTTAGTGTTGCAGTTCATGCGGAAGCATCCAGTTTCTGCTTGCTATTAACCAGACCTGATATTCAATCTTTGTGTTGCAGCGCGGATCTTTGGGAAATACGAACAACGTTCGAGATTGAAAGTGTTCTCGAGCCAGGGGAACGTTGATAATTACGTAAATGGATGTATTCTACCCGAGTTTCTCGATACCTTTCTAAACGTGTAAGTTTAAACGATTGAAACCCCTGGACAACCAAGAAATTAGTAACTCGAGCTGATAGACGCATTGTGGCGTTCAGACTCTGTAACTTTAATGTTCGAAAACGGCTATTGTTGATATTCGTTGAAAAAGAATCTTTTCTACCATATTGGCAATATTGTAAATTTCAAAGAACAGCAAAACGTCAAAATAATTTCGACGCGGAGCACAGAAATCCTTGAAAGCTTGTTTTCGATATCGTCCAAGACAAGTCGGTTTTTAGACGCGGAGCTACTTTTCACCGTGAAATTCCCTTTCGATCGAGTCTTGTACCGTCAATTTACCGCTGAACGGTTCCTTCAATCTGGAATAATAGACAGCTGGAAAAGGCGGATGGATTGAAACGCATCCCAGAAAATTCAACGTTGCTAATGGCATTTCTTGTCAATCACCAGTTCCATCAAAAATATTAACGTCAGACCGCATTTCGGTATATTATCATAAATAATGCTATCAACGTTTCTCTGGACATTTTAATATATTTAAAAAAAAAAAAATATAAAGAAGCCTCGAATAAAATTAATTTATTATCGTTTCTAACTCGTGTAACATTCTTCAAATTATTTCGAATTTTAACCACGTATATGTAACAGATATTCCATAAAGCGAACATACCAGGAATTTCGGGAAAACTATTTTCCATTTGTATAGATGCTTCGAATATTTATTGAACAAAGAGGTCAGTAAAATTTAATGTAACGCGTTAATATGGTTAAGTGATAAAATTAAATAACGATAGCCACCAATATACTTGATACCTATGTCTGGCGAATATAGATGGAAAACATTAATTTTCCATATAATTCTTATTTTGATGGATCCGAGTTTCGAACATTCTTATTTGCGCCCTAATATTTTCCCTCCACGCAGTTTCCTGCCCCCGAGGATTCTGCAGCGCGACGTAAAAAACGTGTTACGTGACATTTTCAGATATCCGATCGTTGGGAAACGAACGGGAACGTCCAATTTTCATTTTCAGCCGTACGCTGCCGCGGGCAAGATGCAATTTGTCAAGAGTCCTCTCACAATCTTGTCTAACGTTCCTGTCGCCATGGAATGTCACCAGTGGAGCGAGCAGGGATAAATTCGTCAAGGAAGTTTCTCCCTAATATCGTCTACGCACCACCCTGACTACAGGAAGAAACTTCCTTCGGGCGGGCGCTCAACACCCCTCCATTCGTGAATTAATTCCACGAAAGAAGACGAGATTGGAGACAAACTGCTCCGAAATTTTAATCAATTTTCAACTGCAACCGAAAATTAGAAACTTGCAAATTAAACGGTACGTTGGGGCCGTTGAAAGCAAGTTTGTTTCAATCTCGAACGAAGCGTCGCGGCTGTTCAAAAACCAATCAAAATGTAGATTTTGTTTTTTTTCATAGAAACAAACGCCACGCTGATACGAATGAAAATATTTTAATTATTTTCATTGTATCATATGTCACTTTCGGAATCGGACTCGATATATTATCTTTCTATCGATAATTCATATATCTTTTAAAATGTGAAAAGCGTGTTTGCTCGTCGCTGCACGTACAACCAACGATCTTGTCTTCGATGTTGCGCAGCAGTGACGTAACAACACCATTGAGCACGCGGGCATAAATTCGTCGGTGAGGTTCTCGCGTAATATCGCCTACGGGGAAGCAGTTTACGAGGGTCGCCGCCCGGTTCTATTTCTGCATCCGTTTCCTACCGCTTGTCCCATCCCGTTTCTCACCCCGAGATTCAGCCCGAAGCGATGACGAGTCCGGAACTTCTGCCGTAAACCAAAGGGGAATTGGACCGACAGAGAGCCTCTCTTCGGGAGAAACTCCGTATTCCACGTTTAGTCACGTAGTCGCGACTGAATCCACGTGGCTTTGTTAACCAACGATCCCCGGTACTCGGGTGTCTCTTCTATCGCAGAAACGTAGGACACCCTCGGGGAAATACGCCCAGATCGTTCGATAATGTCCGTTACCGATCCTCTATTGACGCTACTAAAATTTGTACACAAGTCGACAGCGAAACGAGTACTGCAATTAGTAGCGTAAGCCCTGGGTGAGCGCGTTAACGACGAATACGTTCCAGCACGCTTCGTTGGATTCGAGGAACTGATTCCGCGTCAATAGATATAGTAATGGCAACAACCTCGCTTTGAATTGCTATGAATTCGAATAGGGCAAGAGGGGAGAGATTCGAATAGTTTCTAATATAATTGGAAATGGAGAAGTCTCGACAGTCTCCGTAGTTTTGTAAATAAAGTATAGTCATTTGAAGATATGGGACGACCTAATATTAATAAAGCTTCTGAAAAGATCTCTTCGAATCTGGCTAATTACTCCTTTTCCCAGCTTTTAACAATTTTAACGCGGGACCGTTTGCGTTGAAAAAGTCTGTTATTCTAACCACGGTGAACTGTTTCAAGTCTCATAGACAGTGCTACAAGACGGTAACGTCCAAGACGCGCGGGTATAGCCGCATAAAACGGATAGAAATTATTTCGTCTAAGGAGGAAGCAGGTTGCCTGCCACAGTGTCGCACTTGAGCGTCATGGAGCGAATCCTCTTTCGCTGAAAGCGGCGGGGCTCATATTCCAAAGACCCGGAGACAACAGACGCTGGTAACGTAAGAGGCGAGCCAAGAAACACACGTATTAAGAGGTCTATCGAGATCCGTTCCGTTATTCCGACAGTTTGTAGGTACTCTAAGCCCGGCGGGTCGTGTTCTGGCACGGTAGACTGCAACGAGCAGCTTTCAGGAGGCATTGCAACTGGGAATCAAGCGGTGGATTGCGGTCTGTTAGTATGTAAAGGAGCGTTCACAGCGGTGGGGCGGGCCGTAACGCGCCCAGCCGTCTTTATGGTCCCCGTGAAGGATGTGGACTTAGCTTAACGGAGTGTTCCCTTCCGCCCGCGGGATCTACAGTTTCCTTCGCCTTCTTTTCTCGACGGTTCTTCTTTCGCGGCTCTCTATTCTCTCTGCCGCAGCCCCTCGTATCTCGCGCCGGTGCCAACAAAAGACGGCAGTAATCTGCAAACGACCCTGCTTATATCTAACGAGGCAACACATTAGTCACGCTGGTGATCTGTATGAGTAGATATTACGCGTGATGCAATTTTATTTATGACGCGCGATTACGGCCAAACGTCCCCGACAATTCACCTCGGCCAGCGTTCCCGTAATCGCGTTTTCCCGGTCGCGACGTGGATTTTATTAAATGCTCCCTACGACACACTGTGTCCCGCCTAATCCCGCTCAAGACGATTCGGTAACGTTAACGCGCACCGGAAGCCGGATTTATCGCAACGGACGTCGCGCGAACGGACGCCAGTTACTTTTGCGCTTTTGGTAATCGCATGCACTTCCAGCCGTCTTCTTTCCTCGTGATAATATGCGTTGACGTTTCGCGATTCGCTGGTTTACATCGGAAGCTAATCAGAATTTGATATTAAATTTTTTCTACATTCGTTCATGTTTCCTCTCGAAGTATGTTTGTGGACGCTTCGTACAAGATGTTAGAAAGCAATTTCAAGTTAGTGTTGTCGGTGTAAATGCTTCGACGAGTCATTACTCTCTCAATTTTTTATTTCGTCGTGTAATCGGAGGATTACCGGTTCCGGAAGCGGACGGAGAATTTATCTGCAATGTCCGGCTAAATTGCGTGTGCACGATTCAGGTAGGTGAGCACCTAATAGTTCGTAGACAGTCGGCACCGCGTACCTGGCCGGGATTTCCAATCGTCCGACCAACTACGGGCTGGCTCGGTAAAGCTTCGTGTATTTGCGCTCTATCCTACGTTCCCCCGCAATGATTTGCTGATCCAGGAACAGCACACAAGATTAAAATTTCCGCGATCGAGAATCTGCTTGAATTTCACGTTCTTTTATGTAGTAATGGATGTTTAAATACGTTCTCAATCAAATAAATCTTTGTCAACCGTAAGTTTAATCGTTTTATTTTTATTTGAAAAAAATTGTGAACATTCGAAAAGCATAAATAAATGTGTATGAAAAATGTCGAAATTACGAAACATATTTCTTTTGAAAAAAATCCCCAAAAAGATAAAAGTGTATTCCTTTAAAAATGTAAATATGACTCGAAAGAGTCCGCTAACTTTCACGAGAAAAAATATTAGCCGTATCGCCTTCAATGGCCATTGACGCATCGTAAACCCCGACGTAACGGGAAAAGAGTGATGAAATATGGGCGAGTTTCTTCCAGATAAGGTCTCTTATGCAACGTTCTTGCGAACCCTCTATGCAGGACGATGGTATCATGCACAATTTGGAAACCACCCTAAATTGAGTGGTACTTCTTCTGTCCCCGGCATATCTTGGAACATGACTTGAATCGTAAGATCGTAGAGCTTAAGAACTTTCCAACTATATTAGCATTTAAACGTTCTGTACAGATATTTGAAATTTGACATATTTTATATAAACTCACAAAGAGAGGGGAAAACTTGGGATTCCAACCATTGATTCTTTTGATCGTTATAAGTAAATACAACGTTTTTAAATAGAAACAAAAATCTCTACAAAACGAACGAATCAAATTGATGTTTTGGTTTTATTTTTACACAGCGTGTAACAACAAATTAATTTCAAGGTTCCCTGTTACTCGAATTTTCATACAGTTCAAGTAATTGCTCCGACTATCGCAAATAGTACGATACGCCACAATTTCCCTCGAAACCCAATTTACTTGCAACCGTGGAATTCAACGAAAAGCTTTATGCCCCTGTGTGCATTGTATTGTTCGATCTGGGAATTGCAAAAGTCATGTTACGAGGAGAGGTGACTGGCGTCATAGAAAGCTAAGGTTGCCCGGACCAGCCAATAGCATAGACCCGTACGAGTAGGCTGTAAAGACTCCATAATTCGACTGTGTTGATCTTTCAATGCTGCCAGAATACTTTGGCACGGTCTATTAGTGACACTGGATATAATAGATGCCGGGCACAATAGCATCGAAATACGCGACCCCATGTTTCAAATGCACAAGAACCGTAGAAAGGTCGTTCGTACATTGTTTTCGAGAAACTATATTCCGATGCTCGTTAACAGGCCTTTCATCTACTGTCTGCGTTTATGATGCATTTGACGATTTAAAGATTTGAAAACTCCAAAATAAAACTCGGAAATAGCTACTCATTGTTAGTCGCTCGAAAATACATTATCATAAATGATCATTACCATAAATCTGGTTGACAAAAGCACGGCCGCCTTGACAGCTGTGCCTTGACTCTAATGGCATGGTAAAATCAGTTTCCACTTTTGAAAAAATACGAAGGATGCCATGCCATTAAAGTGCATAATAATTTCAAAGAATAAAAACTCTATAAACGCGTTAAATAATCACGCGGAGAACGTAACAAAATTCAGATTTGATTCGTCTTATCGGCTCTGGAGGGAATAAAAATGCAAAAAGCTACGTGGAACATTCGATTACTATTTTGCAAGCAATCCCTCGGAGCGTCGAATAAAGCAACCATCTCGCCGGAAGCGTGAAGCGAGCCCGTAACGAGAGGCACGTTAATTCGTTCGGAAACGGAGTACGTAAAACGAGCGCGATTTTTCACGAACGCTGGAAGTTTTACGACGCGCGAGCCACGCGGAATTGTTGCAACGCGTTCGCATTGAAAATTTCAAGCGCGCAGAAAGGGGCGCTGCGAATGCACGCGTTAAATCGAAAGCGCACGTTTCGCATAAATTCAGCCAATTTTTTTCCGGGATCGGGAGCGCAATAAACATCGATCGGGCTCGTTCCTTAGCCAGCGAGACGCTTGTAAAACGGCCCAGAAAAGAATTCAAAAGTCGAACGCCGAGTCGAGGGGCTCTTTTGTAACTTTTCCATGCCAACGAAAAGCGCTGCTTTCAGCCGCGCACGTACGCGACGTGGAAACGCGTCGCTTTCAGAGCACCCCTTTTGGAGAAATCTTACTACCAGGCTGAATGTGTCACGATAATCTTGACGTTAAATATGCATACTCCTATAGAATGGCCCGGTGGTGATGTGTCAAATGTACTTCGTAAATGCGAGCGATTTTACGGGGCACCGGTCGTTTGAATAATCTTAGCCGCGTTTAATCCCGCGAACAGTTACGTTACCTTCGTCTTTACAGCATCGGGGATGAAAAATGACAGATTGTTAACGCTACCGAACATTATCACGCTTTACGAATTTCGTCCTGCGTGTTGTGGATTTCTCGCGAGCGGTACGATGTTGGGGAATATTCAAAAACAAAAGCGGAGTGATGACCCGCAGTGTTTAGAGTTTAGAGTGCACTTTGTACGTCGCGTTCGGGTGGCTTTATGTTTCGTACGTATGTTCTTGGCGTTGTTCTATCGTTCTGGAGCACACACTTCGCAGAAGAAGGTTCACAAAATGGAGTGAAATCTTTCTGCTTCGCGAATGCTGTAATAATTTATTTTCATGGTTCCAGAATCGTGCGTTTATTTCAGAGAATTCATTTCTTCGCTATTCTCATTTGTATTAATCCGATGAATTTTAACTCAATTTTCTACTGAATCGAGACGGAAAATAATAAATTAAAATCTGAAAATTGAATCAAGCATATTTCGTGAAATATGAATTTTTTTGAAGCGTAAATTCCGCTGCTGAATAATTTGAACGTATCTCTTTTTGAGAATTTGTACATATTTTCTTCCTTATTTAGTTAATTGGCGAGTCGAAATTAAATTTTATAATTAAATGGTAATACGTGAAAATTTCAATTTGTCATGAAAATAAAGTTACGTATAATATTGTGTTTTTATCAAATAAACCTGACATCAAAGTGAAATATCTTGTGTAATTTTTTAGAACCAAACAAGACGAATTATTTGTTTCAGGACGAAACAGTAGGATTAATACGGTTAAAGGGCGCGTCGTTGAACGTTAGATCGATCAGCGTTCGATCCCGAATCTAAATAACCCTAAACTAAACGCAACCATTTGGAGAACACAGTCAATCTGTTACTGGCAACCATGTAGGAGTGTCTGAAATGCATCGAATACGTCTCGAGACATCGATTCGCATTGAATTAGCTGGACATCTGAAAATTTTCAGTATCCAGATGACATGTATTGGACTCTGTTCAATTACAGACCGCGTCTGAGAATTCCCGTAATCTGGAATCGACCGAATTAACCGGAATCGTCGCTCGGAATTCATACTATATCGTACGACAAGAATTTTTCTGCAATTTCCGCGGACGTGGAATATGCACCTAATTTCTCAAGTTTTTACTCCTCTTTTCTCAAGAGTTTAGGAATTTATTCCGGGGATATTTTACTTATGATTTTCGTAAGACTATACCTCTAATCCCTTCTGTAATTCATGAACAAATTGAATTTGCAAGGGGAATGTCAATAGCAAGATTTGCCAATTTCAATACAATTGATATAGGTTTGTTCCTTCTGTGGTTGCTCTATAAATTCAATTCATAAGGAGAAACGAAGATATCTAAGTTATGTGATCGTCTTCTATTAATGAAACAAATATTTTCGCGGAGGTTGAGTTTACGAAACAAAAATTTGGAATACATTAAAAAAATCGAAGGAGAGAAAAGTTTCTTTGCTCGGACGGCGAAAAGTGCCAAGTCCTGTATTTTGGACTTACATCGACGAACTCTTACACTTACGAACGACAAGTTATAATTCCCGCCTGGTCACATGGATTGTAACGTGTTTCGATTCGAAGGAAATCCCTGACATCGGGGAAGGAAAACAGTGATCGATCTGGTGTGGAATGACCCGAGCGCGGATTGCGCAGGGTTAGCCGAGTCGCGGCGAGTGAAAAAGGCGAGCGCGCGGCAGACTTCTCGAGAGAAGCAGTTCCGCTGGCTGGTTAGCAACACGGCGTCGGCGTTGAATTGAAAGGAGGCCGGAAACCCGTAGAAAGAAGTCCACGCGAGACGATTGCGAGACGACCGCGGTTAAAAACAGATTACCGCTGTTAAGTACGACAGCTTCTTAATGGCGCTTCGACGTCGCGGCGAACGCGTACCTTTTCCACCGGTCGACCGTCACTTTTATCGCTCGATAATCGAGTTGTACGCAGGGCGTCGAAACCATTGTTTCTGGATTCCCGGCGAAGGAATCGTTTCGACGACGTTTTCATCGTTGCGCCGAATGGGGGAGATGGGCCACAGCTGCGAATCGAAGCGCACGTTTCGCAGGGTTACGTGGCGTCGAATCAAATCGTGATATTCGCGTTGTAAATCACGCAGTTTTGTTTCTTTTCCCATGGTAAATCGGTTTCGCGCGGAGCGTAATGCGACGACGCGGACTGACGCGGTGATCTTGTACGGAAACTTTACGATGAACATGTCGGGGAGATACGCGTTGGTCGGGCGATGTTTGCTATAGGAACGTTCGGATAACTGAGAGTCAGTTTTTATTGGATAATTGAACGGTAGTTATCTTTGATACGTTGTAAAACTCTGAGCTTCTAAATATAATTTTTAATCTATTAATTTTTATATCTATTTTTCTGCAATCTTTGAAGAAAGACCTCTGATACAAAAACGACGAAAGAATACGCGAACATTAGCAGCGGATACAAAAGTTAATTTTTAATCTCGGTAAACTTTCCATTTCTCTCTGGTTTAATAACTCGTTCCGCGAGTTCGTTTCTTGGCCAAATATAGTACAACAGGAAAGGTATCCAGTTATTCGCGATGAAGTTTCTTTGCCCTGGTTCGCCCAAGCCATAAATATTAATTAAATCTCGTTTGGATGTTATAAATAACCTCGGTGCACGATGTAAAAATATTTATTTTCCCTTTTCCGCTTTTCCTGTGTCTTTCATGCCGTATCGCAAAAGACGTAATTGGTCTTGAAATAGTGGTGGTTAGCGTTGCTTCGCGTTTCGACGCTACGTTGTACCCGGGGCTGTCTCGTCTGTACTATCATGTCTCCAGAAGCAGGAAATCTACCCTCTGGTCGTTCCACACCAGGAGCCATAACCCATAATTATCAGCCCCCTCGAAGCTTTTTCATACCACTGAGGAAGGGTACTTGAACGACTTTATCTTGACTTCGAGTGCCATTGCAAGTAATTACGCTTTCTCTTGGGCCCTCTTCTTTCTGATCGAGTATATAATTTAACAACAACATAATCAACGACAAGACTTTATTTCTAGGTATGATGGCACACTTCCACAGTACGCGTTGCTCAACAAAATAAACGTACAAAACATTGCAGATAATACTGAGTATTTTGTTTCGTTTGCATTCTACATGCAAGTATTAAAATGTCGTAATTTGTTCAGTTCTGCTCTTTACTGTACCTAATAGTCGACAGGCAAATGTTACAAGATCTATTCGATATAAAGTGAAAACCGTACGAACTTCTGGACCAACCTAATACAGTTATACAACTTGTTTCCAATACAGGATAATATCTTCGAAAATTGCGCAATCGTGGCACGGATACGAGCGAGAATATTCGTAACGAAACGGTTACATCACATTGCGTACCGTGGAAATGTTTACCGTATCCGGTTATGGATGATGTACGATGGTAAACTGATAAAACCAGAGAGGAATGTATCGGTGCGTATCTTCGATGCGGTAAATCAGACACACGCAAAAGGGGATCAAAGCTATCCGACATTTTCCAGCTGCGTGATATGATTAATCGTTCGTTCGTTGGGCGGACCTGTCGCTGTGCACATTATGGAAATACGACTCTCGCCAGTCATACGGTATTTTCACGGCACGAGAACACACGATCTCCCCCAACGAGCTAGAATACTGTAATAATTGTCGAGTACTGTGGTTAGATTTCCGTTCGAGAGCACACTGCTCGCAAATCCTTCTCGCAATTTGCTTCGATAATGCTGCGTTGATTATACCTATCTGTGTCTATCACAAAATGTTCACGCAGTCGTCGAACACCCTGTATATCTGTTCCTTATGTTTGTAATATTTTTCGAGATAATTTTATATGAATTCAAGAACACACGAAGTTGAAAAATTGTAATAACGCGTTGCTTCAATAGAGATTGTGAGTGCTTTTTAAAGATTTTAATTCGATTCGGGTTACGTTACTTATTTAAATTCCCTATATCTATACATCGTTTAAACGTTAGAACTGTATCAAAGTTTTGTTACTGTAGTAGATACCATACAATTAAATCACTGATGATAAGTTTGATACAACGATGAAACACAAACCTGCACGCTGGAAGTTGCATAATGAATGTCGAAACTTATGTAATTATCGAGTTGTGGAAGTGCATAAGTTTTGAGAGAAAATGACATCAGTTGCGCCAAGACCTATACTCTAATTAAACTTAGAAGGTGCCAGCGATCCACAATATAAGCTTTGGAGGTACATAAACATATGTACAAGGTACAGACAAAACTTTCTATGATGATTGCGTTTCGTAATTATATTCTTGTAAAATTAAAGCATGCTCTTGCGAAGCAATATTAGCAAAAATAAATTGATAATCTTCGTTCAATTTATTTCATAGACAATTATATAAAATAAAAATATTTTATGTGGAATAATGTTAAACTCAAGTTGAACAAATTTTCACGTGGTTGACACGACACGAAGCTCTCGTTTATCTATTCCTATGGTGAAGTTTAAATCGATTCATTAACAATACTCTACAATTTTAAAGCAGATGCTCACCGTCGATAAAAAAAAACTCGATTCGAATGGAACGCTTAATGCAATCTGGCTGGAATATCCAACGCTATAGAGTCGAAATCGTTAAAGTCGTGCTAAATGGGCCAATAAGAAACGCCCGAAGATAGGCCGAAACGATCGTTAGCCTGATTCTCTGACATTATTTTCCCTGGAAAAGAAGACCGGCATTCCTGCCGGAACTCGATAACATTTTCCAGCCGCGTTCGCGATCGTATTTCCTTCGCGACCTTTCGTCGAGACAACGCCGTGAAAGAGAACGCTTAGGACGGCGACTTCGTCGACGATTCGTTCGGTAAAACATTAATTTAAACGCTGAAGCGTAAAATGGCGACCTCTAGAACCACGAATGCCTTCAGACTGTCTGAACGACGCCAACCAAGATGAATAAATATATTGTTCGGTCCACAGAAATAACAGAGGTGAATACACGATGCGATTCGCTATGCAGCATCAACATTTCAACGTTCCAGTTTTTATTTAAAAAATAAAATATCCGCGAAATAAGGTGTCATGTTATTTGAAACAGTATTTCATGCAACTTAATACACGCGATTGCTATTGTAGACGAAATTTAATTACGAAATTGTTCGAAAGTGTCCATCTCGGAACATACGTCCGTTTCACGACGCGTGTCGTGTGTCGCACGGAAAATATATAACTACAGAGTGTCTTTTTGTCCCAGTTGAATTGAAAAGCGCATTCCAGCCAAGGACTGAACCCGAATGTCGAGCTGTAGGGGTTTGGCTACATTTTCTTGCGACGGGATTTAAATTATGCTTCGGAAGTGAATGAGAAACGGAATGTGCACCCTTTGTGAGGAAATAACGAGACCAGACGCGACCGGTTGCCGTCCCTGAGAAAAGATCTCGGTGTGCCTGAAGAGCAAATATTATTCGGCTGGCGTACTTTTCCTAAATAAATTAAAAACTGAACGAAATACGCTCGAGTGCAACCGTGTTCGTGACATTTCGTGCATCGACCTCTGCTCAGGTGGCCAGAATTGAATTCCAACCATTCAAACATTCAACCCGACGTAATATTTAGTAATTCTTGAATTAATCAGAAACTACTACTATCCCCGTTTTGTGTTTTACATTTATAATAAATTTACCCCTTTTTATATGGTACGATTTGTTCGAAGATAATTTGTATATCAGTATTGTGTACAATATAATTTGATTAACGATTAGCCGTTACGAGTACCGTGGAATTGAGCCAGTAGTGATTGATTATGATTCTCGAATAATCAATAATTATGACCAATGAGTAGTAAGAATAATGAGGTGAAAGGTAATAATCAAACATGATTAATTAATTCGTTATTCATCACGAAATAACTGTACGTCTGATTACGATTAAATCAATTAGAGTGTATTAAAAATATTTTTGCAAAGCACATTGATGCGTTCTTTTGTAACTGTATACTGGTGCCAATAATTTTAAGACTCGCTGTACGTACGTTGTTAAATTTGTCCAGAGACATCGAATAATTTCTGGTACAACTTTCTTTTTACGAAGAATAATAAATGGATATTTTTAAATGCTGCTTGCGTTTACCACTATCGTGTTAGTTTCTTGGAAATTCGTCGTTTAAGGATTCCACGAGTTTCCTAACTGTTCTGGAATATTTCGTTGATCCCTTTACATTTACAGATTGTTTCTCTAAGAATTTTCTTGGAAACGTAATTGAAGATGTCGGGTGCCAACGGCATTCTGAAACAAAATTCTTGAGATTCAATTTTAATTACCGTGTTTGCGCTGAAGATGGAATCTGTAACAGAGATTTTCAAGGGAAAGACGTTCGTCTCCGGTCGAGTAATGCCGTTGAAATTTAGTTTTCTCCGGAAGTGAACGGTGATTCGATCTGGTTACGACGTTCCTCTTAGGGGCTTGTGCTCCGCAATGAATCTGGTACGATATTTTCGATATTACAAGCGAGATATATTTACATACTGCTTCGTAAGATCGCATTTACGACTTCGATTTAAACATTATTTTTCTCAGCTTTGAATCGTACAAAACAACTGTATTTTTAAAAGGACTTTTAACCGCATAGATTCTCAAATCTTACATTACGGTCAGACTACTAATGCCCAAAGGTCTATATTTCAGCTGAATTCGTAAAAGGAACTACATTCATCAAGGTTTATTTCTTCTTTAGTTGCGTGAAACGGGCGAACAAAGACCTGGAAATATTAATTTAATGTCAGGACGAAATTATGCGCGACACTAAATCAGGACCGGCGTCTTTCGTTGGAAAAGACCCCTGGCTCCTGAATGTGTCGTCTTTCATAGTTAAACCACTGCCAACGGTAATGAAATCTCGCGACGTTCTTCGATCAACTAAATAACAAACCGAGAGATCGGTTATTGATCGCGTCATATTTAAAAAATACGTGAACATTTTATTTTTTTAACTAAATTCTCGAATCTGAAATCTCAACTTATAATATTTCCAGTTCTTCGTTGCTTTATTCAAAGGTGCTCTGTGATCCAGACTCAATAAAATTCAATTAAATTCGCGCAAATAAAATTTACTAAAATTCACGCGAATGGAAAATTTAATTGAACTTACGTAATGTAAATTCAGTACAATTCGAAAGGACATTTAATATATATATATATTTCTCCATTATTTGCTTTAGCAGTACACGTTTTCATGCAATCTTTAGACGTACAAAAAAGCAAGTGCCCACATTGTTATCAATGCGTTTCATGATCAAAGGAATTGTTCATTCGTATATAGAAGCATGGTTAAATTAATATATGTAGAAATGCAAATTTATTTATACGTAAAAGTACTGCACGAATCGATAGAGTTTGTATATACATTTTTACTAACATGCATGAGTTTGTTTATTCAACCATATTACGAAATTTTAGCATTACGATGCGATATAAATTATTGGAGCAACCTTTACGAAGTCTTTGACAAATTAATTGTATCTTCACGTGACGCAGTCTAGATTATTTTCCACATACTTTAAAAGAATTTCTTTTCCTTCATCGAAAGGATAGTAGGGATGACTACCGTTCACTTATCCGTTCGAAAAAGACTCGCAGAAATTAGTACGTATCTATTCGAACGTTTATCGAGACAAATCGAGGGAAACTGGTCGCTTCTATGGTTGTTCAAATTTTCAATAAATCAGTTTGAGCAGTGACAGACCTTCCCCTAATTCAAACGGCGCCATGAAATTTGAAGTGAATCCGAGACAGCCGGTACACTACACAGATACGTTCCAGTTTTAGCTGCGTGTCATTATACAGAACTCGTGGCTTACATGCAAATCGGTTCCTCTTCAGTAGGATTTAATTGATCCAGCGTGATATGCTAATCCGATACGAGTATGCGTATTTCCAATAATGAATTAGGGCCGTCCTGGATCCTGAAACCAATCTAATTTCCAAACGTTTCTAGACGCTGTCGATGATGTTGTGGCGTCGCCTCCCATGCTCGCCACCAGAGGGGTCGCGCTCTCACAAGCGCTCGACCGACCCCTTGATTACTATATTGTATAGCAATCTCTCCTACAAATTCTCGCGAGATCCTAACTGCAACGACGCAGCGCCACAATATTATCGATGAAAATAATCCCTCGCTCCAAACGATATCATTGCTCATCTTCTCACTTGATAAACTGTCTATTCGAACGTAACCATATTCTACGTTCGCGAAATTATTCGCGTATTAATAATATCGTTGCAGTTTCTATTATCCGTGCTCGTTATTTTATTTTACAACACGTTATGAATACGTTCCATACAGTTTATTTTACCTCTTTTAAACTTCAGCTACATTTGCTTGTAAATATTCTGTGTTTATTTATTGGAACTGGTAACTGGGAATTCGTCGGGTTTGAATCCAATCGTGTTCCCGTTGGAACAATAATTTCATGTTTTCTGTATTTGTTTTCCCCAAGGAGCATAACAGACAGTAATTGCAAACGGAGATCATTTTTTGACGAAGGACCTGTTACATTTGAACCTTCGGTTTTAAAACGAGCTGCGCTGGAAACTCGAGAATCTTCCGGCCGGGTCTTTCGCAAGCATATCGATTTTCCATCGAAACTATAGTCTGTTCGGTATACCTTCCAGATTCGACGACCTCGTTATCGCCGGTTAGGCCGGGCAAATCTGAACTCAGCCAAATTCAAATCGAATTTCCTTTTCGCTCGAACGGATTCCCCGATTTCGAGTGATTTCCGGGCCAAATACAATCGTTTACGTCCTTTACGCCACGACGATTTCAACTGGCTGGGGCCGTCTGACGGCCCTTTCTCAACCGTGTTTATATTCCTCTTTACATTTCCTTTTGAACTGCGATTGTTGTCTTTCTGCTTTTTAAATTCCGTTATTCTACAGAGAGAGAGTTTCGAAACCATTTCAGGATTCAACCAGCGAACGGAACTCGCGAAAAGACACGAGAAATTTTAATATATACGTATACATCAGCAAACTAATTATTCGTCCAGATTTGTTTTTAAGTAAAGTTACTTGGTTCTTGGTTTCACGCTCGAAACTTGGCCGAACACTCTGTATAATCAGGAAAGTGACACTGCAATGGATATGTTTGAGGCAGGCGTTGAAGCTCGTTTAATCAAGTAAATACATTTTAAAATACGGATTAATCGCACGCGAATCCATTAGGAATGTAGTTAATATTTCGCTGTCTCGATAATGTTACTCTATTCGATATAGATACGCGCGTGCGATTATTACGACGTTGATTTAAAAAATTAATTACGTAGCAGCTGGACAATTACCTCTGATTAATGTACCGAAAGTAATACGAATTACCGAAATTTATTGTACTGTTGTGTGCAGCTGTGTAGTTGCCGCGATAATTACATTATAATTGCCCCGAAAATCGAGCGTATACATCACGAAAAACTAAATCGAAAACGAGGCAATATTCGGTACGATGGAAGTTCGAAAATTCTCATCGGCGTCGTATCGCTGTGATAAATTTTTTGGAAAAAGATCCAGGAAACTTCTTCAGCCTATCGATCATAAACTTTATATTTTTATTGCAAAATATCAAAGCATTTGTTTTCAGAGCTTCTAGAAAATTAGCTCGCGAATCAGGAACGGTGTCTTCCGACCGCGAGATCTCTATAATAAAAATAAATTCCAAGCAGTGGCCATTGCTGGGAATGATCCCATGCAAATCGTGTTATTTCTATTCCATCGCGTACCATTCAACGTAATGTATTCCGGCGGGATTTATGCGGCTTTGCAGTATAATACTCGACTTAATATATTACAGCGAGGATTTCGCCGGTACAATAAGAAATTCGTCGGGGATGATCGGCTGTTCTTAGATCGTACGGGGTTCCGACGTACGTTGAAATTCAAAAGAGGATCGACGTTTAACGAAAATGAACGTTTCTATCGAAATTTCGCCGGGCAGCAATTACTGTATGTATAATAATTGCCTTTTCGAGACAATGACGAAGCGTCAAAATACTGGCTCCGATTCAATCTGCTTTACGACTGGAAAGGCTTAACGACCGAAGTGTAGCCAATAATGGCGGTAATGATGCCATCAAAAGACGATTGTCCATCGTCGTAACCGTTGAAAAGAGCATTTGAATAAAATAATCGCGAAAACGAAGAAAGAAAGTTAGTTGTTATTGGAACTTACAGTAATCGTTTGTCGTTTTAAAATTAAAATTCGAAGTTCCTTCCAAATTCTAAATTCACTGCGCCACTATTCAGAATTTCAATTATTTCTATTAAATTGATGTTTGCCTCGTTTGCCAAACTTACGTTCTTCGCTATCCGTTCGCGTGGACAACATTTATGTCAATAGCTTCCCGACTGCGACGAATGTACTCAATTCCGGAACAGAATCGTACAGAATGTAATTAATTAGTAGAATATAATTTTCGCATAATTAATTGCTTTCCGTGCGTTCTGTTGTGCCTATTAACTGAGGAAGTTGCATCTCGCTGGTAATTACATATCTCTGTTTCTGTGTCGCAAAATGTTTTCCTCGCCTCGAGCCCCTCGCCCCGAAAATTGGTTAATCGCCCCACCGTCTCGTTCGATCCAAGGAAGCGTCGGGTAATCGATACTCGGCGGCGGCGGGAGTTCCGTCACGATCCTTCAAAAGTTTCGTCCACGAAATTGAGAAATTAACTCAACAGGATCGCAGGGGGATTGCCAGAGAGGTTTGTGCGCCCAGTGGGAGGGGTTGGGGGTGGGTGGGGGTAGTGGATCTTCCGGTAAGGAGCGTGGAAGGAGACACACTGGTCGGGACGATAGCAGATATGTCGGTAATTTATCTCGTATCGCGTCAATTTGAATTACAAATTGTCCTAGATTATGGTTATACCTCCGCTCGGCTGTAACAGATGCGTAACCTGAAACGCAGACCGTTTTCAGAGCCACGATCGCTGTGCCAAACACGCTGTAATTTTCTGTGAAAGTTCAACCCTTTAATTTCTGATGACAAGAGAAAACAAATAAAACTGTTCGCGATTACGATTTTTTACACGCTTCTGTAGGCTAAAACTATAATAGAAAATAGTTAGGTTCAACGTATTTCGAGTTATGTATTTATAATTGTTAGGTAATTAAACTCTGTAATGCAACGAAATATAATTTAATAATGCTGCATACGTTTTTGACTTTTAACTAATTTCTAACCATAATGTTCTATATTAAAAATATGTACACCTATTACCTACTCCTTTAAGGTGAACCAGTTCCGCGACGATATTAATTAAACTTTCATTAGAGTATATCATAGATTCTCTTCATCGAATCAGGATTAATTAATTCCTAACAAATTAAATACACTAAATATATTAAATACTATCGCGACGACGCGATCTGCGCATGGTACACAGAGGAATACAACGATGATCAAATGGGTATTTTATTGCTCGCACTAATTAAGTTATACAGAAAATATTCCATGTCTTAATTAGTGTCCTATCGAATACTTGCAACTCATTATTTCAAGTTCCAATTAAATCTGTATTAAACTCGTCGGCCGTTTATTATACATCCTCCAGCAGTTTTCAATGGCGTGTTAAATGTTATTTAATTCTGCTGGCTGGTGCGGTTATTCGTTTCGAACAATTTCCTAAATGTAATTAAACATCCATTATAGACTGATTATTCTCTTTTGTCTGTACAACGCGAGGCACAAAAATCTGACCACTAATAACAAAATAATCATGTATAATGTTCTAGTTTTGACCCAGCAACGCTTTCGAAAATTCATCTGTTATTATAATACTTTTTGAAATATTTAATATGTAGTTAGTGAACAGGAGGCTCTGAATACTACTACTAAGTTATTACTAATAACCAATTGTTCTACTTCGAATCGACAAAAGCCAGACTTTGAACATCCCCTAGATTTTGTGTTCCAACAACTTCAATTCCCTTCTACAACCGACTGCACTCGATCTTACGCGCTCCAAACTTAGGATTTAATACCCTATTGCATACGTTTGCTTTGTGGCGATACCTCTCGTACTCGCCAGCAGAGGGTCATGCTCAACCTTCCACTCCCACAAGTACTCGATCGACCATCTATTCCAATATACACAGGGTGTTCGGCCAAACTTGGAAAAAATTTTAATGGGAGATTCTAGAGGCTAAAATAAGACGAAAATCAAGGATACTAATTTCTTGATTGAGGCTTTCTTAAAAAGTTATAGAAACATTATTACCCATACAGTATATTTTCGGTAAAGAATTTTTTTCTCGAAAATGGTTAGGATTTTGGGGATACGTGTATTCACCAAAAATGATCGTAATTGACCCCCACAAACGAAAATAATTTTTTCAGAACGATTTGAAAAATTTTTTAATTTCAGTGAAACATATCAACGGTACGGTCAGACATCACATTTTCGGTAAGGAATTTTTTTCTCGAAAATGGTTAGGATTTCGGGGGTATGTCTATTGACCAAAAATGATTGTAATTGACCCTCGCAACCGATAATAATTTTTCCGTGAATGATTTGCAATTTTTTAATTTAATTTTTTAATAACTTTTTAACGAAGCTTCAATCGAGAAATTGATATTCTTGATTTTCGTCTTATTTTAGCCTCTAGAATCTCCCAAAGATGGCCGAACACCCTGTATACGCTCCTGAAAGTCCCGGCGTCTCCTCTTCCCTTTCCTTTTCTTTCCTCCTGCTACGTCGCTCACTCACTTCCTCCGTACAGCAAACCGCGCCCCACAGCTTCATTTAACTATCCGCAGGCCATTCTAAATCGCAGGACATTGGAGAGCCCATAAAAGTTCCCAGAGTTCCACGAACGCTTTCAATAATTATATCGAGGCTAGTTCGGAGAAGGTCTATGCCCACCAAAATAAAAGAAAAAGTAAAAAAAAAAGGGAAAGCCTTCGACGTACGCGATCAAAGAGCTCTAAAAGGTTAAAATCTACCAGCATTCTGGCAGAATGCCTGCGCACGCACGCACCCACACGTTTGCATCTGGCGCGCGCGATACCACATCGTGGAAGCGTAATTTAAAGCGTCAAGAGCGACGAACAGAATTAAGCCCCGACACATTAAAATGCGACAAGTACGGCAATAAGAGATTTACATAGCAAAGTCGACTATATTATAGTGTCACAAGTAGAGTAGGCTGCCTGCTCGTTTTCTCTCTCTGCGCTGCACCGGTATTTACACTGCCATTAACATTCCCCGGATACCGTTGATATAATAGCGCAAATTTCCTGTTACCCGCTCCGCTATTGGAACAATATTTCGCATTTCAACGTTCTTTGATAGCGCTCCAACCGCTTTACTTTGCCCCGGGGCTGTGATTTGCTTAGATAATTACGAAACGCGGGCGACTATAAACTAATAGCAGAATCAATCATGGTAGAACGCGTTCGAATCGTTGCAATCGATCGATGCCATATGCTTAACACGTTCGCGTTGTCGCTGCAATTCGAGTCTCTCTCGCCAACGGGCAACTGCGTTAAATTTCAACCATATGCCTCATTTTTCATAGCTACCGAACAAATTTAACAAGCTACATATTTGATAGTCCTCCATGACAAGCTCTTGTTTTCGAGTAGGTTGCAGCCACGATCTTCAATCTAGTAAATTCACGCTTCGATAATGTACCCACAGAAATTTCAATAATATTTGATGTTACAAATTTGATGTGTAAAATAGAATGTACTCGTACGCGAAATTTGCTTTTAATTCTGATTATGATCACGTGCAAGTGCGCATTGATGATTGCGTGCCGCGAAATACCGTACAATATTAAATTTACGTCGTATATTTGAAGTTGTTATTATAACGGACCCTGAATCACGTCGGTGCACGATGAATATTTACGTCGGAATAAAATGTGGCTGTCGGTGGACGTAACTCGTACGAACACCAGATAGATCGGGAAAGCTTTTTTTCTTTGCTCGCGCGACCGACGCGAAACTTTTTAATAGCCAGACAGACGGACAAATAATTTATTTCGATGCGCGAGATCCGCGGTAGCGTATCGTACGCGCGACAACTAATTACGAGTTATTACTTCGTAAGTAATATCGTTAACGGGATCACGAAAATGGAAAACTTCCCCCGGCGATGCCCACAAAGTATAATTCACGCAGAGAACCCATTAACGGGTGACGCGATGTTTAATTCTTTCTCCTATTCGGTTGTATTTCGCTGCACTTGTAATGTTTGGGTCGTCGATACTTTCCCATTTTCCTTCCATTCGCCAGCAGAGGGCTAGTGGAAACGTTAACGTGCTTGGAAATAAATTTTATCGAGACAAACGAATTCTGGAAGAGAATTTTAGAATTGGGGAAAACCTGGAAATTCCAGTTTTAAACATTCATATGTTCCAGGTGAAATATGAATGGCTTATGTAAACACAATAATATCGAAATTTTAAAAAGCTGAAATCGAACTGATAAGTGGATTTAGTCGAAGGAAATATTTTGCAATACATTTCGCACGTGCTGCCTGGCACGCTAAAAGCACAATTTACAAATTTTATTTTTATTGGAACTCGCGTAGGAAATGTTTTGAGCAGAACAGCACACAATACAACATATGCAAAGAGAAAACAATAAAGAGCGTTATGAAAAAGCTATTCGGTCAAAGTACACTAATTCAATGCTATATGTGCGTTACGTTCTTCAATATGCAGTTTTAACGAAAACATATTTTCACGAGTCACAGCAGGGCATAGAGGCACAAAAATCGATGCGCGAAATGTACGATTCGATGACTCTTCGATTGTGGAAAAATTAAGCGAATGGAACATTTTCAAACGAGTCTCGAAATTCGTTTCATTCGATCGTTTCGATCCTTTAAAACAAACGAGAGGGGTGAGAAATGGACAACACCTTCAAACACGGAATTTAAATTCACACACCCTCTGAACCCACTTATATCTCGACTGGCACTTACTTTAATGTATGCATCGCTTTTAGCAATAACATTTCGAACGATAGAAATCTATCAATCCAGGAAATTGATAAGCATCTCGCTGATATTAATCTCGTCATCCAATTTACCATCTAAAATACAGTACCTGTGGTAAAGCCCTTTGATTTAATTTGTGAATTGTTCGTATCAAGAATTTGTAGAAATAGAAAAACCGATTCTTTTACCATTTGAAATGGCAGAAGGGCTCTTTAGGAGAAACAACGCAAAACGACATAGTAGAATTCGGACATGTTTCCAGCAAACGGATTCACGGTTTTATGGGTTTCCGGACGACGGATCTCGTCGTAACAAGGGACCAATAACGTGTTAATGTTTTATGGGTCGCGAGCGTGGGCTCGTCGTAGTATCGTTGACGGAGATAGGGACCGGGAATAGTGATAAGATGCGAAACAATCCGTTGTTCGCTCGCTACTCTCGAGGCTCATGTTCGCAACACGCTGAAGCGGTCACTGTTTCAATATTTGACACACCGCGCCGACCACCGCGACTGGCTGCTGAGTAAATAGCAGCTCAGCGGAGTGCCTAAGTGCACTCGTGTTTTATCTACATCCTGCACTGACTGGGTTAAACAGTTCCCGCGTTCGAAATGGAAGAACAATGCGTACGGTTGATCCGAGAAGTTTAGGATGGAATTAGCGCGATCATACAGGGTCAAATTCCAAATATATACTATGGTTTCATTTAATAATTTCGACCTTTAAGTACTCCTCGAGAGAAATACTATGTATCTTCATTTAATTATAATTTAAATATAAACGCGCGGTATCTAGAAATGTGACAAACGTAGTTTCGAGAAAAGCAGCTTTAAAGTTTGAAATAAGATCAGCACACAATGCGATCGTGTTTCTCGAGCGTAAAACTCTCGTAACTTCGTCAATTTTTCGAAATTCGATCAGAAATTTTACGAGAACATTGAAACGCGTTATCATCGATACAAAAATGCAACGAAAACGTGTCGATGTTTTGGCACCGCGAAATGTAAAATGTCCCCGTAACATGTTACGTTGATTCTTGAGAGCAATATATATTGTTTTAACGTCATCCGTCCTGCATATTAGATTTCACGGAACACACCCTCTATCCGCTCAGTATTCAGTTCGCCAGTTAGAAGCCGTGCTCAGAGACTTACTTGTCCGCCGTTTTCCATACACACATTAGCGAAATTACCGAGAAAATCCCTCGCTAATGCCGAATCCCTTCCGTGGCGTGTCTGCAAAGCGTCATCGCGCGATCCCCGAGGAATGCGAAAGTCAAACTCGGAGAAGCCCGAGAACGGATCCGACCACCTGCACCGCGCAGCTTCGCACCAAAGGACGCTCTGCCTCGCCCCGGTATAAGCGTAGGTCAAACATGCAAAATCCATCCGGGCACGTGAGCCGCATACGAACGTGTCCTTGCAAGCCAAACTCCGCTACGCGCTCACCTAATACGTATAACGAGGGTCAAAGTATACGGAGGATTGCGGGGGTCCAGGTGTGAAGTTGCATCCCTCTCCGGCACCGGCTTATCTTACAAAGAGATAGTCGACCTCTGATCACCGAGACGCGAACACACCGATCCTCGAACGCCTGCGAACAGGAGATTAAGTCGAAAACATTGGCTACATCGAGTTTCCCGATTGCCCAATGTTTCCACTTGTCCGACCGTGTACTAAACTTGTTCTACTCGTTTCGCGTAGAATGGTATGCACGTATAGGAACGGAAGCTTGAGCGCTTGCGAGAGAGACAAGAGCTTAGCCCTCTGGCGGCGAGTACAGGAAACGTCGCCGCGATTCTAACGATAGTCAACGATCAAGCATGTTCAGAACCTATCGAAACACAATTACAAGCATACGATTAACGTTTGAATGAACTATCGTAATCGTGGCTCCAAAGTGCTTTACAATTGCAAAACAAAAGAAGCAATTATTCAAAATCTATTCGAACGGAACGCGTTTGTATATCTTCGAGATCGAATGAACGATGCTAAAAGATTGAATGAGCGTCGGTTGCAAGGAAATACGTAACGCGTGGGTTTTAACGAACGAATTGTTTAAATATTCACGTATTTTCCGCGTACGTTTGACTTATTTAATTTGCACCACCGGTCGTGCTGCTCGTATGGGGAAAATTAGATCAACAGACGATAAAGAGATCGAATCTTTTTTAAATATTTTATGTTTTGTGCGTGGAACAATAGAACCAAATGGATTGAATCGGAAAACCGAACTGTGAATAGTTCATTTTCCAGTATTCGCTTTTACGTCGGTGAAATATTCCTGCTGCGCTATTCTCGCCGCAGAAAAAAAAGGTTGAAACGGGGGAAAAAACAATTTGAACAACGTAAGAGCAAAAGTTCCTCGAGGCTGGCATTCCGAGTTACCATGTAATAATAGCTTCTTTATTTCTTAGTCACGTGCTAACGTTCGAGGGCGGAGCAATTCAAATTAGATCATATCCGAAAGTTGTGCTACTGCAATTACCGTACCCTTCGATAGCACTGGAAACTTTATCCATTTCGAAAAGGTAATAGCTCGATCTCTGATATCGATTATCGTCCGCGATAACTTTGCGTACCGTAGGTTTTATTGCCATTAAATGTTATACCTTGCGTCCAGCAGAATTAATTGAAGAAAATTCTCACGTCGGAATTATGTATGCTTTTAAGAAATTCAAGGCATGAGAAAAAAATCAAAGCCCTAGTTATACTAAAGATATTAATGTAAATAAACAAACGATTAAAAAGCAAAGACGATTTGCAGTTCAAAAAATAATGTAATCTATATATCCTCTGACTGGCTCAATTCTCTCTATTCTCCTGACCAAAGAAAGCACTTTGAAAATTCTTTTCTAAATTACCACAAAGTAAAATCATGACGACGATCGCTGTGACTCGAACGTATCGTTTTGGATCGAATGCCTCGGGTTGATCATGGACGACGAATTCCATTTCAATCTATACCGGAGATTGGCGCGACGAGAGGGCAGTTTCATGGGGTCCAATCGTTTTTAAGAATCCCAGTAGACACGTCCTGGGCCATTCTTACCAAACGGATGGGTCAATTCTCCCGGGAGTCGGCAGAAATGTATTTTCGAGATTGAGCCGGATTTAAATCCAGAACCCGGGTGCGTGTATACACGCCCACAGCTGTCGAGCTCGCAAGAGCGCCATTAAAATGGAATATGGAGATTCGAGACGAAGTCTGGACCCTTGAAAATCAGTCGGTCGTGATCGTGGCGTGCCGGTGTACAGAGTTTCATTAGGCGAACGATACGGCCGGATCGAGGGAAACGTCCTGCGGATTAAAATGTTTTACCATGTCCCAGATATTGCGCCCGAATTCCATTTATTCGACCCCCTGGCGTATTCTTTGCGCAGAAATTTTATTTCATTATCAATATAAAGTAAACAAAGTTTCTGCCAAAGTTTGCCAGACAGTATAGAAAATTGACCTAAAATAACGATGTGGTACGATGTAGACAGGAATGTATAAAAAAAAGTGAATACGTTTGTACAAATCACGTACGATCGAAGGAAATACTTGCATAACGAGGTATAAGAAGTTAATAGGAACGGTTACAAAAAAGAAGCGAAGTTAAATAATGCTCCGTCGAGGAACAAAAGATCACTGTATCGTCTGAACAATGAAGAGAACGTTACAAAGCAACTATGAACAAATGTGGGGGGAAAAGTTGCTAGAAAAGTTCAAATATTACTGTGCTTTGTTTCAAAGTGCGTTCCGACGCGGGGTGAATCGTCGTTTCCTGCTCCGCCGGCCGATCGGATCGGGAATTGAACGTTCGAAACGCAAAAAGGCGCGTGAAATTAGTGCATTTGCAGGAGTTTCTCGTTCGTATCCGATCGATTGTGCGGATCACCGTGACCGGCGGATGACGCGACGGGCACGATGAAATGTCAATATCGACAGTGGCCAGAGGCGAGAAGTAAAAAGAGAAAAACGCGAGAAGGGGCAGGCGATGGTCGCTGCGCCGAGCGAGTGAATAATTTCCACGTTTCCACTGCGTGTCTACAAAGAGAGCGAATTTTCGAGCTGCTTCGTACGGGGCTCGTCGCTTCTTCGAACCGGAGGTGTCGGCCGACTCAATTCCCAATAAGCCCGAAAGCTGATCTCCGTCGAATTCCTCATTTCCATTTCCGTCCCCGTTGTCTGCGAACCGAGCTTCTTTGTCTAGCCGTGGGTATCAGACGCCAGATCCCAACATTGGTTCACAGATCGTGCTGTTTATATGAGAGAACCTGCCCGATAGTCCGCGGCTCGTGTTATATAATGAGAAAACAGTGAAAAGGAATTAATTTTCCAAGCTTCCACGAAACTTTGTTGGTTTATGGAACCGCGTAAAGTCATCTTGAACGGTCGAGGTTGCTCTTAGGTAGGAACTTTCATACCAATATTATGACTTTCTAAAACTAAAACTCAATCGCGATCGTGATTTGCTGTCCGCGAGTCTGGCTCGTGATATTCATGTTAAAGTACAGGAAGAGGCTAATATAGAATAAAATTTTGTCTCTATGTTGAACGACTGAACTCGTTTTTAGAAACAGCTTGAACGTATCACTAAATAATTTGAGCAGAACCACGGACGAAAAAAGTTAATGGGTTTTTGCGCAAAACGTACAAAAAAATGCTTCTCTATTCGACGTTTTAATTTCAAATCTGGTAAAAAAGACATCCGGGTTTTTTGTGAAATAATCTTGCGCGGTATATTATATTCCATTCAATATGTAAATATGAACGCATTGATCGCGTCGTACGATTCCGACTGGGAATCCCAATAATAATTATTTGCTGGCGTGCAAGAAACTACCAGCAGCGGTCGAATTGGAAGCACTCGCGGTCCGTTGTTTCCCAGCTTTCTCGTCTTCAATTTATAACTTCGGTTACGGCTTCGTTCCAGTGAGTGGCAAACACTGGACCACGCGGGCGAAGCAAAAGTTTCGACTGTGTTTAAATCCGAGAAGGTGAGTCAAACCAGGCCAGCGTATCAAGGCGGGATTTCCTATACGCGTCAGACGCACGCGACTGCATTTTGCGTCAGATACATTCGCACCGGAACAATTGAAAGCACCGTTCTGTTTTCCTACAAATGATTTTCGACGTTGCGTCGCGACATATCGCACAGTGGGCCAAAATCTAACTTTATGAGATACAGTATGGTTCAGATGAGTTAGGATATCATTAAATAACACTCTGAAGTATAAAAAAACAATACAAATTAGTATAAAATACTAATATTTGCATTGATTTAGATGACTAGGAAGGTAATGTAATTCTTTTGATATTTCTTTTTAGATTTTAAGTGTAAGATCAATGTTTATATATATTATTCGGGGATTAATAAACGCGCAAGTCTGACATCCGTGATCTTCTTTCACCCGACGATGAATACGTTTCTACTCACTAAAAACTGAAGTAGTATAAGAAAAAAGAAAAAAAAATAGCAAATCCACGCGACTGTGCATACTTCTTAGCGCGGGATCGCCGGTGGAAAAGTTGCTCGACTCGTGGTTGCAAATTCTTGGAAAAAGGAAACCTTTCACGTTTTTAACCGGACACCCGAGTAATTGACTTCCAAGAACTGGAATCTTGTCGCAAAGTTTCCTGGATTCCTTTCGTCGGTCGCGCGAGAGGATTTTTAAACAGTCGGAAGTATTGGGACGCTGGTCGAGATAAAAGTTATAAACTTTCGCGTATATCCGACGGTATTCTTTGAACTTCCTTATGGTAGAAAAAAGGAGCGCGAGAAGAAGCATCAGGAATGATATCTGGAGCGGGAAGTCTGTCGCGTAGGACATTAACGAAGACGATATAATCGCGAAAAGTTTGGACGAGCATAGGCGAAACATTTTTCGTGGACGGAGTTTACGAATGACGTACCCTCGGCACCACGCGTTGAAGTTTATGAAATTTATGCAGAGCACAGTTTTTGACAAAATATTTGACGTCTTCGCGAACAATATCGAGGGACTGGTACATATTGCGACTCTAACAATCGTAGATATAATGCTGGGTTTTGGTATCCATGATCCAATTAATAGAAGGACCAATTTTCTGATATGAGACCTAAGTTTACCCAATTTATTCGCTTCAAGATTAAAAACCACTCCAGTTGGCGCTTCGTGTTTCCTATTACCCTAACACGCAGGATACAAGAAGTGGCCAGCAGCACGCTACGATGCAACACGATACACCCACCCAACGCGCTGATTAACACAAACGTTCTTTTTCATAGTCAACTTCGCGTTTTTCAGCTCGATTAATACGAATGCTCTTTTTTAGAGTCAACTTCTCGCTTTGTTCGTTGCTACGGCTAGAAAAGCAGCCCATTCCTCGGCAGTCGTTCGGAATTTTTTGCCCCCTTCGTTCATCAACGATAAGCACCCACAGCGACCCGCGTCGCGCAGAAAACAACGAAGTAAAACCTCCGTAGACAAACTTTCCTTACACAATAAATCTTGCCTAGGCGACATGCTTTACGAGCGCGAACGATGCCCGTCAAGTTTCTCGTGCCTCAAAGAAGAATGTACAATAAGCTCGTTTCGCGAGTCACCGTCCCCGAATACCTAATTCGCGTTCTTTTTGCGGTGCACGGAAAATAAATCGCGAACCTTCTAACTTATCCGACGCATCAGCGCCCAGGACAATCGAGTTGAAATTCCATTTGCGCTACGTGCTTTCGTTCCCCACGAAATAATCTTTCTTTCGGCTTTTCTTGTTCCTTTCCTCTTAATAATTTTTACAAACAACGATGAATTTCAGAAACTGATGGACGTAATGTTCTTATTGTGTAGCAGTGAAACTCAAGATCTCACACGGAAAATGTTACGATGTTCGAGGAACACGGCCACGTGTGTTTGTTTATTTCTGGTGACTCGACTCGTCGAAAAACTATGGGCTCTTCTTGTTAAAACGTCATTTGCGTTGCGTCATATTCTTTCCCGATGAGAAACAACGGCCCAAAAAGCTGTAATTAATCATACTTGGTGGCTCGTAAATTTGATAAGAGGAGCTTGAAAGGGTATCAAAATTTTGCACGCGAAGGTAGTCAGAATAATGTTTAAGAATACTTGAGCACGTTTACCCGTTGACGTCATCGATGTGGACATGGGCAAGCGTATTGTAATCTCTAGATTTTCGTGCACAGACGTAAGCACGATGTAGGTACACGCGCTTGTTATGCATATCTCCGGATATGCATATGCGCGCCGAAGGATGCACGTGTAATCTCACGCGAATATGCAAACGTAACGCGATTACTCGGCAAGAAAATTCAAATTCGTTGCGAAAAAGGTGAAAGCTAATGCATTTTTTTGCGATAACCCGACACCGTGTTCGCGATATTAAATTTTACAGTACAAATTCGGACGAGTCGAGTCTCCATAAAAATTTCGAGCAGAATACGTCTCTCTTTTATTGGATTGCGTCGATGAATTTGTGTGTCCCCTTTCCGTTAATCAGCGTATCATTCTATACGAGAAACGAATTAACCGTGATGTCAGTGGACAATGATGTATATGTATAATTCTTTTATAAATACAAACTGAACTAGAACTGTTTCGATTGCAACCCACAATGTTGGAAGACTGAGATAATTTATTATTGTATTATGCGCAGATGCATGTTAAATAAACATTCATCTTGTTCAACGTTGAATATTGCCCTTTAGATTGCCGAGGGATGTAATTTGGATACTAATTTCACGCAGCTTCTAAAGTAGTTTATAGTTTTTGATATGCTTCAAGGTAAACGTTATAAGAAATTCACGTCGAGACACAGGAACCTAACTCCGAGGTTATCCAGGTCTTACATAAAGGAAGCGAATTGCAGTTTGAAACTTGGCGAGTTAATCTTCGGGATATGGCACGTTAATGCGTATGAAGTTGCGTTACAGTGGGAAGTGCGTTGAGTGCAAGCTGAGCTTCTGTGAATCGTTGGTAAGATTCAAAGACAGGAAAAGAGAATGGAGAATGCTAAGTAACTATTTCCAGTTGTAAATTTATTCGAGGCCGCTCGTCTCGTTACTTTACCCGGCCAGTTTTCAATATTACAAACAATTTGTTTTCATTAATCAAGGTGCAAAGGGCCGGAGGATCTTTGAAAATTAATTAAAAGCACGCGCGTTCACGGAAGAAACATGTTCTTTGCTCCGACCAACGCGATGAAAAGGAAACCAGCATTGTGAATAAAAAATGTTTCCTGCACAAAGAGGTTACAATTTCATAATTGCGACGTTTTCCTAGAGTCGACGAAACACGCACGAAACAATGCTCTCGAGATAATGTTACACGGTAACACTCGTGTTCCTTGTCCTCGCAAAAATATTGCTTTTTCGCAACCGCGTTGCGTCGCGTCGGCTCTTTCTGTAGCGTGTATTTTTTTCCCGAGTAGCGTTACCTTCCCTGATACGCGGCAAGACCTGCTAAAGCGATAACAGAATACAAATTTTTGCCCGACCTACGTTTCACGTCTCGTGAATTTGCATTGATCGTAATTTCCATGCGAATTTTTCCAGTGAAACGGTAACTTCGTAATTGGAAAAGTTCGACAGCCCCTCTTAAAGATTTGCATTCATTAAAATTGAAGAAATCTTCAGATTCGAATAAATATTTTCCACCGAAGAGTACAATCGATCGACTGTTATCGTTTGATAAAAATTTCGTGATACAGCCTTATTAAATAAGCGGTGCAGCCGAAATATATTGCAGCGTGGAACTTCGTAGTTTTGAAATTTTAGTTTTATTATTGTTTTACAATTTTTTCTCTATAAAAGTTTAATATTCATAGAATTTTATAATGTTAACTACTATCGTTTGATTTTATTCACATCACAAGTTTGCTTTTGAACAGTAACTAAAGGGGCAGTTGAAATTATTTGGTTTAACCATTTCAATATTAGTACTTATAAAGTATTCTTTAACACCCTTAAAGTTACGCAATGACATTCTGTTATTATTAAAATAAAATAATTACAGAAACAAGCTAATATACATACTATTTCATTTCACTGTAATTCCATACTTGCAATAAAATTACGTTACATTATTGTATCATATAACTTTCATATGTAGCTTAATAAAATATTCAAATATTTCCGGATATATTCCGGAAATGGAGTATTCCGAAATATTTAACTGATTGAAATTATACATTTGTCTCTATTATTAAAATAATGAAATGATAACGATTCAATTAAAATGGAATTAGTGCAACCAAGTATTTGTTATTGGTATTTTCCATGTCCATCGTCCATAGTACGTAAATCTGTTCTTTAATTGAACGATAGCACTATTGCTACAAAATAATTTCATTAATTGAAACACGTATCGATATCGATAGATCGATGTTGTGTATATTTCCAAACTACGTTGCGGAGAATAAAACGCTGAAACGTTTTTTCAAACAATCGTTTCTTATTTTCGTTTCAAATTGTATTTGCTCGGCTTTGCCTCCAGCAACGAGACCTTCGAGTATGTTCGAATAAATAATCGATAATACCGCTTAGATATGATCGTCTAAATCGGATGGACGGAGTTCGTATCTTACAATTTCGATAGAATCGCAAGTACCATGATGTGAAATCCTACGCATTTACAAAATGAATCGTGGGGCGGGGGTTGGAACGAAACGTTTATCCCGATGGATTTGTCGTTCGCGCAACCGACGTAATAAGGAGAAGAGAGTCGGTTTCCAAGGCTAGAAGATTAAAATTTTTCAAATTTCCTAGCGGCGAGCAGTATTTCGCGGGAATAATGACGGCGGAACGGCACTGGTTGGATGCTCGACTCGAAGGGCGCTGGAGTCACAAACAGATGGCTTTCCAGTATTAAATTTGGTTTGCGGTAAATTACAGGGCGCCCGGTCGGCTCTCAAATTCGCCGAGGGGCAACGAAACGTATAAGCTACGGACGTCCTATCTCCCGTGTCAACTTACAATTAAAAAGTTAAATTGAAATTACGAGGGTAACCGGCCTTCCGTCCGTCCAGCTCGCTTTCCGCCGCCGCCCGCGTACTACGTATTAAATTGAAATTTCCGTTAATGCCGGCCTTTCTCATTTTGTCACGGTTTCGTCGCGCGCGCGTGTCAAGATAGAGAACTACACGCCGCGAAACAAATCGCCATTAGCGACGATTTGGCGCTGGATTCTTTTCTCTTAGTGTGGTTACGTTATAAGGTACTATCTAGATATTGTTATCTTTGAAAATTTGTATCAAGCAATCCTCGCTTTATTAAAATATTCTTAACTCGACTTCCGTCCCGAAAAAGACTGAGAGACTCGCGACCATGCTAAAAACTCTATCGACGAACGGAGTTAATGGTTTCGTTTCATCGTTTTGCAACCGCAGCGCGGTTATCGCGACATTTCTTGCTGGAGGATCGATAAGCCGTCGATTGGAACTTCCAGAATTATCCGCGTTACCGAAATGGGAGACGAAAGAGTTCTCATAGATTATGAAGTTCGCCGATCGACGCATGCGGAAACTAGGAGGTCGACCGCGTTTCTTGCTCGATCGATCTTTCTCTAGGTCGAACGAAACGGACCGTATTGTGCGCGACGTCCCCAGTCGCTTCGCTTCGATGCTATTGGGATAATAAAAAGCACGAGAACAGTCGTTCCCGATCGTAATATCGAAACACCGACGACTACTATAGGGAGATGAGACGATGCCAGTCGATCAGTCGATCTAACAAATCCTTTCATTAGCTGGTCGATCGCTTTCCTAACTTAAGACCCGCAGGCAACGCGTGACAAAGAAGATAAGAGGACGTAGAACACGTTCGTCGCGGTATCGATTTCCTTTTCCGAACGCGTATTTTTAAACGGAGAGCAACGTCTTGAATTGGCACACTCCGCGACTAATTTGCGTCAATATACATCCTGACGTTTCTCCGATATATTTCCATCTCTATTCCGGTCTATCGCAAACGTAGGATTAACCCTTTTCGCTCAAAGAATTTTCTTTATTACAAGTATTTCTAAAAATTGGAAATATTAATGGTAAAAACTCGTTAATAAAGGATGTTCAGCCACTCCTAGGAAAAATTTTAATGGGAGATTCTAGAGGCCAAAATAAGACGAAAATCAAGGGTACAAATTTGTTGATTGAGACTTCGTTAAAAAGTTATAGGAACACTGTCGGCAATACAGTATATTTTCGGTAAAGAATTTTTTTCTCGAAAATGGTTAGGATTTCGGGGGTACGTGTATTCACCAAAAATGATTGTAATTGACCTCCACAAACGAAAATAATTTTTTTAGAACGATTTGACAAAATTTTTTTCGCCGCAAAATTTTAGCACCTACTCGAATTTTTTTCTCAGAAGTGGGTAGGATTTCGGGAATAGGTCTATTCACCAAAAATGCTTGTAATTGACCCTCGCGACCGAAAATATTTTTTTCAGAACGATTTGATAAAATTTGAAAAATTTCAGTGAAACATATCGACGCTATGGTCAGACATTACATTTTCGGTAAGGAATTTTTTTCTCGAAAATGGTTAGGATTTCGGGGGTATGTGTATTGACCAAAAATGATTGTAATTGACCCCTGCAAACGAAAATAATTTTTTCAGAACGATTTGAAATTTTATAATTTTGCCGAAAAATTTCAACACGAATATATTAACTACGTGCGTACACCTATGTTTTAGATACACGTAAGATGGGGATCTATAGTTTCGAACGTCTTAACGATAAAATAAGTTGCCATTATCTAAATTGTCCGGTACGACCACCGTTTTCTTAATACGTGGGATAGTCTCTAGTTTGTGGTGAGAAAGGTTTCGTCCGGCGCCGGATAGCGTTCGAGGGCCATTAAAATCCAAGCCGAGATTTCGTTTCAGGGCGAACGCTCGGCCAAAGAAGAAACTCCGCGACAGAGGGATGGAAAGCAGTTCGGTAGTATCGCTTTGGTTCGCTTTACAATTCAAAGGAGGTTCGCGACTCCGTTTAAGTATTCAGGATGCGGAATCGTCGTGGGAGCACGACAGTAAGCGATGGCGAGCTTTTTTCCACGAGGAGTGCATCGAGCCCGACTTGTCGCTCGTGACCGCCAAGATTATGTCACGAAGCAGAAGCATTGTAATTGAAATCCACGCTTAAAATGCAGACATGGACTCGCCTCCTTGAAAGAACGCGATGTCCCGCGACCTTCGTGAAAAATAGGATGGATGGTCGACGTCTCACCCTTGCGGTCCGTCGCTTTGTAACGAAATTTTTCCCAATGCACCGGAGAATTCCCAAGACCTTCTTCGCATTGTGAAACCGATCGAAGCGATACTAGAATTCTCAGGAAATTCGATCGATGATTGGTTTTGTGACGAAGGGTGCAGTTACTCGACGTTCTAGACTTTTCTTAGAAATTGTATTTGAGCGTTCGGGAAACAACGAAACTGATGTCAAGTTGAGAATGAAATGAGTACGTGACATATGGAAATAAATTTCATAAATCTCACTTCCGCATAAAAAGTTACATATTTTTCTACATTTCTTATTTTAGATACAACTTTTTTAAACGGGAATCGCGCGATCTTGCCGCAATATACAAGTAATTAAATTTAAACACAAAGTGCTTTTGTAAAGTGTCATTTACGACTTTTTTTCCGCTCAGCTCGTTAAAACGTTTCGTAATTTTTAAGGGTGCAATACGAATTTTACGAGGGATCGCAAGTACCGTAAGAATTCATGACGCTGTTATAAATTAATGACCAACGTCGCCCGAACTTCTAGACGATGCAGTTTTTATTGAAAACAATAAAAACATCCGAACAGTTAGCAAGTAGTTATCCAAGCAGTAAACAGTGCAGGATGTCGCGACTAAATTACGTCTACAACGTTCGAAGAATCGATTTTGTCAAGTTGGGCGAATAAATTGTACTGCAGACTCGTTAAACTAATCGATTTCTCAACGATACAAAAAATTCTGAACAGTGCACGTTGTGCCAAGGAATTTCAGAGAAACTAATGAATAGAAATAATAAATCTAAACAAATCGCTGCTGATTCGATGTCACGAATTTAGTGAATAAAAGCAAATCAACAGTTTGAGACATCATTACACGGATAAAGTCTACTGGAATAAAAATTAAAAAAAAATCCAAGAATAGGCGGTCCACAACTCGCAGCAGTTATTTATAGGTGCTTCGATAAGGAAGTACATGCGAAAACATGTCGCAGAAGATTAAGAAACGCAAGATTTAATGGTCGTACAGCACGAAGAAAGTCACGTATAAGGCAAACGATTAGAATTTGCTAAAAAATATATAGGAAACCTAAACCGATCGTCGAACCCTCTACCAGAAAATGTTCAAATCTGCATCCCAAAACTGATGTTGTTAAAACTCACCCAACGTTCGTGGCCCTGTCCGACGCTTCGATCGCAAAACGAATTACCCCGTGAATTCAACGTCCGAGTCGTGCTTCGTTTCTTCGCCGATTCAACAAGTCCAAGACTAGTGTCCTGAATCCACGAGAGCCTCTCTGCAAGAAGACCGAGGAAAGAGAATCACTAAAAGGGAACGAAAAAAAACTCGTCGCGACTTTTACGAGGCTGTTGCCGAGGACAGGGGTGGCAAAGGGGTGTTGTCACGACTTAATTGCATTTGCATTTTCGAGACGGGCTCCGGCGGTTTACTTACGAGTTCGTTGGTCGTCTTGTTTTATCGGTCGTCGGTAGAAAGTCGCACGAAACGAAAAACTGAGTTCCCGCGAGCATGAGAAAATAGTCGCGACAGCCGCCGAGACTAACTACTTTATGAAATTACGTGCATCCCGAGCGGTGGCAGGTCCTGCCTTCGTAGGACGACTCTGGTCGTGCTTGGAATTCACTCTTTCGTTTCCAAACCCCCATTCGCCTATTCGACTCCGCTTCAACTGCCCCCCACACCTCCCCCTTCAACCTCTTTCTGACAAGAGTCGCCGCGGTTTTTAGAATGTAGCCGAGCGAGAGAAAGAAATTCGTCGACGGTCACGGGAATAAATAGTCGCATTAAACGCGATGGTGCGGTTGAAAAGGATTCGCCATTTCCAGCGGCGACCTTTTCCGACCGTTCTTCCGTCCCCGTGATATTCTTCTGCCCTCTCGTTCGTTATTTTGTCGCGAGCCCTGCCGAGATTTCATGCCCGTTTAGGAACTGATTTATCGTCGCGGATGGACGCGTCGCCAGTAATTTATTCGCTGCCGCGCGGCTTGGAATGCGTAAACTCGTTGGACTCTTTGGAAACGAGGCGCGACGCGCCGGATAAACAGGTCTTTCACTGTCGCGAAATGAGTTTAGAATTCTATGATTCACAAAATAAAGTAAAACTTCTATTTTGATATTTATGCAAAGAACATGTTTTTTTTTAATTTTAAGATAGACACATCAAAATCTCAATGACATATTTTCGCGTCGTTTGGTAGTAAATAACACTAATGTGTTAAGAATCATTACTGTAATAAGTTTCGTTTTGCCTCGGGGTAGCCGTCGACGAGGACTGATCATTGTCCGTCTTTGAGTCTTGTTCAAAAGCTGGGACACAGGGACCAAGTCTAACGTTACGTTTACGAGAACGCGCACCGAACGAACACGTGCTGCCTTTGATATCCGCGATCCGTTGCAGCCGAATCGCAGTCTCATCAAAGAAAGATCCGAGGTTGCGGTTCGCCCATAGTGCTCGATTAGGAATCCCCAGTGTCGAGAACTGAATAGAATCAGCCTTTCATTAAGGGTTTGAAACGTTGAGCGACTGGGGGTTCGAGAACGTCACGTTAAACGATCTGTTCCTTTAAAACGGAAGAGAGAGCTTAAGGTGGTTCTGCCCTCGCCTTCATTCTTTGAGCAATATCTTATCCAACCAGATGGTTATTCTATTTGTTAAAGCAGACAAGGTTTTCATCCTGTCTTGCTGTCTGGATGTAATATTTCTCAAGACAGGTCTTGTCTGACCATTGAGATCCTTATTCCACTTGCCCGATGTGAATTCCTTATTTGATCGTTCTGGCTAAAAGAGATTCTTAATCAACTTGTCTGAGATAATCATTATCCAACTGCTTTCGTCAGGCATGGACTTAATTCAACTCGCCCAACGAATTACGATCTTTATTTTACTGGCTTGCTCAAACGTGGAATCTAATCATCTGATCCAAAGTGATTCCTCTACTCAACTGATCACGAACAGACGTTATAGAATACATAGTTTTGAAGATATAATTAACCAATGTTAGGTATCTAGCGACGTTCCATGAACATAGGTGTTTGTATTTAGAAGCTACGACACGCCGAAGTGCCATGTTGCGTGGCTTGTAAGTTCAGCGATCGAGACCCGTTTAAATGGCACTGGAAGTCCAATTTACAAGCCACGCAGCATGTCACTTCGCCTTCGTAGCTTCTACGATCAGACACCTATGTTCGTAGTACATTATCTGCTTTGTAACATTAATTAATTACAGCTGATATTCGACTTGAATATATTATTAGAAATATGCATTCTATCGTCCTACGAAAGATCGTTAAAATCGCGGTGGTAATTTATGGTAATCCTTCGGATTATTTAGAAATTATTCCATTAGAACGGTGCTTGATTCGCCATTGTGTACAATGCACAACGAGGCGCGTTCTGAGCAAAGAATTGAGCGTAGCGAGTAGCTCAAAGAGTATCGAGTCACCTGGCCATTCACGGCACCCCAAAGGCGACGGCGAGTAAATTAAAGAAGCGCTGATTTAGCGGCTGGACCGACCTCGAGTCCATTAGCAAAAATTAGCATACGCTTCTGTGAGACGCGTTATCGCGAGCAATGGTACGGAAGCAGGAATTATTTTCTCTAATCCAATTAGAGGGACGATAAAAGCTCGCGCCCTACTTCCTGTCCCGGGCAATCGGTCTTCATTAGCCCAACGAACTTTTCCTCGAGCTTAGCTCAAATTAAGCTAGCACGCTCCTGTTAATCGCGCGATAACGAATCGCTTCAGAAACGCGAGGGCGAGCCTCTGACGCTCGTAACCGTCGTATCTCCGGGAAACAACGTATCGAAAATCGTTTCAATGCGTTCGTTTGTGAGATACGGCTGCACCCGCGGCACGCTTCACGGGTTAATCCCCTATTGGCAATGTAAGATAAAAATGTACACGCTGCGCTCTTTCGGAATGTCGTATAGAATTGGTTACGATCGAGTCGCGTGTACCCATCGATATTGTGATTTATCGTTGTGCAATAAAATTTAGACGCAACAAACAAAGCTCGTTGCACCTTCCACGGTGTTTTATATGCTCGAGGTAATTCATCATTGCGTCTGTTAAAGAAAATGAAAGGAAACGGTATCGAACGCGTTATTAAATTCTACGTGGAACTGGAACGAAAATATTTTGATGTTGACGCGTGTTCGGGCACGCGAGACCGTTTCTCCTCGACGTTTGCGAGCTCCTTCAGGAATGAGTAATCGAAATCCATGTCGAAAGATTTCGAATCGAAGCACGATGCCCGAATAAACGCTGAATTTTAGTTATCTCCTGATGCGCAGTCGCGGCACCGTTCCCTTCGACTAAATTGGCATTCCCATCGACATTTAATTTCTCGTAACCCTGATAAACGTAAATTCACCCGGAGGACACGTCGCGGATGTTCCGCGACCTGTGACCTACCTGACACGGAAGATAATCGTGACGTATTTTCCAGTAGCCCCCAATAATTTCTTCATTTATACATACTTTCTATCAGTTTCTGTATATTCATTCAATCGCGTATTGTGTTCAGTCATTGATACTACACTGTCTTTTATTCACAAAGTACATTTGCAAAGCTAAACAATGGCACAATTTGATATCAGAAAAATAAGGTAGCGGTAGTGGTGGACTTTGTGCTCGAGCAGGCGGAATTGCGTAAATTTTGCGAACAACTGGTTGGGATAAATTGGCTAATCTTCCGAACAAAACAGTTCACTGCATACGATTAATTGCATTTGACCAATATACGAAGTGGCTCCAAAATATGTAATCTCATTTCGGTAACTGATATAGCCTAACTTGGCCCGAGACAATCAGAGCGTTCCCTCGGGCCAGCGTGTCCCTGATTGGAGCGGGACTAGCATCGTTTTCTTATATTTCGCTTTGTCAAATATTAAAATTATCGTACCTATGCATCGATCGTCCCGCAAGTTTGATGACGATAATTTAATGGTTTACGAAGCGTGCTTTAAGCTCGTTGAAATTCTGCAGGAAGACTAACATTTCTCCCTGGACAAAACGTACACAAAACATTTTAAACTAATTAGAAAGTCCGTTTCCTAGAACTGACCGCGTAAAACAAAAAGTATAATTGCAATTACGACGAAGTGGGAGCCCAACCTTTTAAATTACTACGTGAAAGTCCAAAATTTCTGTAAACTCTACAACATCGTGCAGCGACCAGGATATTTTATGTTTACTTCGCATTTACGTAGATTTGAATATACGGATATTTTCTTTAGAAATTTTAGAGCATTTCGATAACTCGTCGTTTGACGGGAATTACTTCGCGGGATTGTTCGCCGTTTCACAGAATTTCTTGCCGCCAAGCAGTTTCCTTCGGCTACAGACAAGCCCGAAAAGTGGGGACCGGGAAACGATTACATTTAAATGACAAAAGAACTATTCATTTTTGCGGGCCGGCCTACTTTTTGGCCAGCTAACGTGGACGCAAACGGAACGCAAAGTACACCGGGAACTTCTAGCGGTGCTATTGTCTCGCGATGGAAATTCCCCTTCTCCCCTTCCGACGGAGATTACAAAGGTCCGTAGTACTCTTTCCAAGTTCCGTTGCGCGTGTACGCGAGCTTGTGGGTGCATTATGCATCGTAACCGGGCCGCGTACCACTTTTTCACACAAAACAACCATAATATTTAGTTTTCTATTTATCCCATTCGTTCATTTACCTAACAACTATTTAATTTGGACACACGAGCTACGAGTAAGCGAGATCTAGACCGTGTACGAGGCGGTATAAAAAATAAACTGGACTCTCTTCACGGAATCTGAATTATTAAATTATTTGAAGCTCGCTGTATATTTTCCAATTTTTATACATTTATGACACCCATCAACGCGGTGATTTCCTTTGGTAACTGTAACTATTTCTCGCGATAGGTCGTTTGGTAGAAGTACGCATGCAACGATGATACGTAACGACGATACGATAGGGTGATATGCAACGACGATACGAAACGGTGATACGCAACGGCGATACGATACGAGGACACGCAACTGGTGGATACGCGCCTTCACATGCACTTGTTGGCGAATACCAAGGGTGGTAGAAACAAATTTACTAAATGATCTATTAGGATTGTAATCGTAAATTGGTCAGATACAAATCCTAATTAATCCCTCAACGACGACTAATACATAACGCAGAATCAACTGTGACGCTGTCTAGAATCTAAACGACTTGTACAGG
The DNA here is from genome assembly GCF_013123115.1 of Colletes gigas. Lineage (NCBI taxonomy): Eukaryota > Metazoa > Arthropoda > Insecta > Hymenoptera > Colletidae > Colletes > Colletes gigas. The sequence goes on from NW_025106637.1 coordinate 3,215,639, forward strand.
GGTTATTTAGGGGTTTAGGAATCGCAATATTTAATACATATGGACTGAAAAATGAATTTTGCCTGCTTTTCCGGGTCTTTGAACCGCTGTACCGTTCGCAGTAAAAGTACTGAAAGTTTCGGAGCAATTAAGAAAAACTCGCCGAAGAACGTAAATGCTCTATTGTGATCGAAGCTTTTTATTAAAACGCGCGGTGGCGGGCTGTAAAAGTGGAAAATACTTGGTATTTTTTTACTATTTTTGTTAGTTTCGCGAGTTGACATACTCGACACAGTTTCGTCTCGATACCTCGCTGAGAGAGAAATGCTCGGGAGAAAAGTTTCTATTGTCCAAGAGAGTTTCTATTGTGCGAGAGCTCCACTTTCGAAATATGAAACGTTATAGAAGTGGCAGCGGTCTTTTCACGCGTGTTTCAGCTCGGTTTCCGTTTATCAAAACTTTCGATCGTATTTCTTTCTTGTTTTTTTTTTTTTTGTTAACTCGACGCTGTTTACACGTAAGGTCGACCGTTTGAATCGCTTTTTTAGAGAATGTACGGACGCACAATTTCGCTGCCATATTCGTTGCTTCTAATTAAAAATGTCAAGAACGCTTCGAGCCGAGAAAGTAAAATCCGATATTTAGTTCGTTGTCGTTGCCCCAAATCCTCAAATTACTTTCAGCCATGTGGATGCTTCTCGTAAACACACGTTCTTCGGTGACGTGAAAGACAACAGAAATATTTGGGGCGACAATTTTAGATACCTCATCTCGTATATTTCGAATGTTTATGTTTCCGTCGAAGTCGACGTTGCCCCTAAATCCTCGATGTTCCTATTCACATCAATTTGTGCGCGGTTCAAAAAAAAAAAAGAAAAAAAAAATAGAAAAATCTGGATCGCGGTATCAGCTGACCCAATTTCGCTTTGCAGGAGGGCGCGCAGGGAGAAAGTAAACGAACAGCTCGACCGTGTCGCGATGCAAATTTTTCTGGGGGTGTGCGCGGGCTTATAGAAACAATCAGAGCCACTCGTTTCGAATCGTAGCTGAAAATACACGTGGCCGCATTATGCGCGATAACTAGGCCCGTTACCAGTACTCCGGGGTTAAAGAGACAATCGAGGTCGCGTAAGAGACAGCGACAAAGAGGAGGAGGGGGTCAAAGAGAGACAACCGATCACCGGAGGGGGTTCGAAGAGCGGTTCCATGGCAAAATATTTGAACGTACGCTATAAACGTTTACCGTGCTTTCGTCGACAACGCGTAATAAAGCGGCGAAGCTCTTTCCCGATAATATCCTTCTCCCTTTCGAACCCTTCAACCTTTGCAGACCCTCTCGCAGCTTCAATGGCAGCCGGGCGATTATTGCCATTAGCCGGCTTGTCAAATCACCTTCGCAGGAAGCTTATTGGGGAATTTGTTGAACGTAGTTGAGAGAGGTTTACGTCAAGCACGGCGAACCGTCAACCAACCGGTGATTTTCTTTTGAAGCGTTCCCGTTAATCGCGCGAGATTGTACAGGTATCGAGGCACTCTCATGCACTATGGCAACAGCAAAGTACAGAGAAATATTTTATTGCGCCCAAGAGCATGTAAAGTGGGACGCAATCAATCGTACCGTCGAAGAGGAAATGATTTTTCGATGCAACATACATCAAAAGCTTTCGAGGAACGCGTCTCTGACTAGGTTTAATTGGAAACGTTGGGTGAACGTGATTGGAACCGAGAAACTGAATTTTGAATGTTTTTAATCTAGAATCGATAATTAACTTTCTAAATAACAAACGACGAAAAAGATATACACTGCACGACACCAGAAAACATTACATACAGAAAGTTTTTCTATAAATTAATTCCAAACATCGCCACGGAAATCGATGGTCCCCTTGAACGACTTCCCGCCGCATTCAACAGTTGCGAAGATAACATCGAAAAGTTGCAACGTCGAAGAATACCTTAGCTTCTTCGCCTCGACTTATCGCGGTGAAAAAGATTTTTATCTTCTGTTTTTAACCACTTCGAGAGCCTCAAAGTTTCGCGTAAATCGTAGGGGAACGGTTCGCCGATGCTCCTTCCAAGTAAATCAATAATCGAACGGCCAATAATAGATGAAAGTTTGTCCTTTTTCTGCGGCCGCTGATAATTTTAGTCATTAGCCTATCGAAATTTATGAGCGCCCGCTGTATCGATCAACGGCCACATTGTTTGCAGAGCAAACGCATTGGCGTATCGCGGTGCCGACGAAATTAGCCACGCATCTGTAAATTCACGGATCGCGGCGCGGCGACACGGTCAGGATGTGTGCCGAATTAAAACTTAATTAAAATGCCGGACGACAGCGGTGAAATTTTTTATCGCCATAATCGCCGAGAATGCCGCAGCCTTATAACTCCTTCCGTCGCATTGTGGGTCAAAACAGCGATTCTAGCTTGCCATAAATCCTATTCAACAGAGGCAACTTCGTATGTCAACTTTCATGATGCTACTATAAAGGGAAGACCTTATTTTTTAAATTTAAAATGAATTCTGGTGTCTTTAACCCTCCGAATACTGTTTGAAAATCGCGTAAAGCTAAAGTTCGTCGATGAGAACCTTCAATTTTCGATATTTTATCAGCCAGAATCGCTATTTGGCCCGCTACGCGTCGCGGCCAAGATCGTGAACGCAGCAGAAAGCGGTAGCACCGCTGTAAATTGATAACGTTCTGCCTCTTCGTTGGGACAAATTCATCCGGGCGGCGGTCGTTCCCCCAAGAAATATCTCGAAGCAATTTAGAAGCTCGCGCCGGGCAGACGCGAGAGTTGAGAGACAAATTGTGGCGGTTGCAATTTTTCCGAGGCGAGAGGAATAAAGTGGCCCCACGGCGGGAACCACGTTCCCAGGAACACTGATTAAGGGGTTGCGTCGCCTTGACGACGACAAGACGAACATTTACGAATTTTTTCTAATAACGCTATCCGTTCGATCGAGTTTAATTTTTTAACACGAACAGAGTATACGATCGAATATCCAGAAAATATTAAACAGTGACTCTGGAAGTGATGTTAAAACTAATGTCTCATCGATAACTTAACTATCGAATTTTGCAAAAATATCTGCTATATGTATAATAGGCAGCTATTTACAATGTTCTAATATCTATATACTCTGCTGCTTGGAGGATGTCAGATCGAGATATACTGGGGCGTGGGAAAATTAGGTTTAACATGTTACACACCTGACAAGACCACCAAGTGTAATCACCGGGGCATGGGTTCACGATAGGACAGCGTTAATCGCTATTGAGGGCAAAATAATTAGCATCTACGTGTGGACGTGGTCAACAGTAATTTAAACTGCTGGTCAAAATTATAAGTTCAATTTATTTTTGATTCGTTTAGTCCCGTGGTTAGAACTCAATTCATTGCTAAGTTGATGAAATAACTTCTAAATATTCTCAGCCGAAAACCTTCAAAAATAGTACGTTTCATTCATGATATTGCAAATATCTCAACACATAGTGTGACGAGTTTAGTTTTTAGACAATTTGGGTCAATTCGTATATGCAACGTTGTTTCGTGATAATCTCTGATCCTAATTTAGCTTATCGTCGTAATCAGACCATACCTCACCCGTCTACAATTAACCTACTATCGGGGCATCGAGATATTAATCTCACCGAGGTTGGCGCCAAATGTTTTGGCCGTTTAAGGCCACTTTGCCAAATACCGCCTCTTTCACGACATCGTTGTGACTTTTGGCTTTCAACGGATACAAATATTACAAATATTAATTGTAATACTTATGCCTTCTCAAACAATAGGAAAAGAGACAAAGGGGACAATTGGTGGATTCTAAACTTTCATCAAACGTAAGAGAAGTTTACGCCTTTCTCTGTTTTGTATTTTATAGGTAGACGCTGAACGATATTTTCAAAAAATTCAACGAGCAACACCTCGCGCGTTGGAGATGAAATGGACATTCGTGATCCGTGGCTTGAAGAGCATTGATGTATTTCGCGCTTACGAAAGCTTTCGAGCGATTGATCGATACCTCCGCTAGGCGGTGGTCGTGGTTGCGAGCGCGAGGTAACAGATATATCGGTTTGTCAGTGAAACACGATTAATCAGTACAACTACAAGCATTTTCTGCGGTAGAAAGCATCTTCGTGTTCCTTAGAAAAATTGCAGTTCTACATCTTCATATTTCGTTATCTCTGCTAATGTCACATTTAATATTACCACAGCGCAACGTTTCAAGGAAGCTTAACACTGAACCTATCTACAATTTATGTATACCTATGTTTAAACGTGTGCATTCAGTCGAAATTACCTATTTACCATTTCTTAAACTTGTGAAAACAATTTTTTATACATGTGTATGTTTATTTTAACGAAGAAAATTACGTTATTCTGAACCATGCACGGTACGCTGGTAATAATAAAAATAATACGATATATAAAGTATAATAAAAATTGAGTTCTATCCATTCCGGTACTGAGCGTTCCGTAGAATTTTCATGAGACACGTCCGTAGTATCTTTTTTAAAAGGCGAGCCACGTTCTAGTTTATATTTCTGTCGATCTTGATGGGCCATTAATATCGTATATAAAATCGAACACTTTATTTTTCTACGTTTCGTTCTACGTTGGACTTCGGTTTCCGCAGCGAAGCAACTAATCACCTAATATATTGCAACGAATAATTGGAACGAAAAAAACAGGTTATCAACATAAATTGTTTAACCGGAATGAGTACTTTTTCTTTATAAATAACAAGTTACATAAAATGTCAATAGCTATTGATACATTCCGGATAGCTTTCCGATGTCCAAAAAGTCGAAGTCGGGAAATTGTAGTAGAGAAATCGAAAAAAAAGCCTGTCAGTTGATCCGTCAGCAGAACTCGTTAAAATCGAAACGAACGTACATCCAATTATCTAACACGATCCTTCGCGAACGTTGGTGTCTATTTCGATGTTTCTTTTCCATCGCGTAGAAAACGGTGGTGATTGCGCGGAAAAACGAGTACGGGTGAACGGAGGTGGAAAGTTTCGTTTCATGAAATTAACGCGACTGTACGTTACCAACGAAACGAATAACAACCAGGAAACGAATCCGTAGAACGGCGTGCAGGAAGCGCACGCAGAATAGAACCGCAGCTACGAATCGAGAATGCGAGACGAAAGATTTGGAAAATGGGACAACGCTACGGGCGTTTGGGTTCCGGATTCCTGTGGCCACCGTTCCAACGATGGCAAAAGACGAGGCGAGAAACGACTCGGAGGAATGTCTGCGGTGCCAGCTGTGGAAACGTAATTTCTTGCTACGTTGCCATCGGCGAAGCTTCTCCGTGGCATCGCCTTGCCTCCGCGAACTAGCTCTTTCAACGCGAACCGAAAGTGTCAAGCGACGGGAATCGTTGAAACATGTCTTCTTTTTCACTCATCTGCGTTCCCCCTTTTTTTTCCATCCTCGTTTTTCTTTCATTTCACCGTGTCGCCTACCCGCGTGTACCTTGTCCGTTTTTTCTACGTTTCTTTGGATTTCAATTTCCCGTTCACGTCGCGCCTTTCCTCCCTTGTTACTCGCGCATTTTCTTTCCCGCGTTTTTTGCCCATTTTCCAACTTCCCGCCATTCTTTCGTCCCTCTAATATTTGACGCCGTTAGGAGGATTTGACAATTGGAGCGGAGTCGAATCGGTCGATGACGCACGTTTTTTCCACGTTTTACCAGCCGCGAGGCAACCGAACGAATTAACCGTATAACTAATTAGACGAATCGCTTGAAATAAATTAATGGTTCCAATCATGAAAGTTTTACAATGCAAATAGATACAGGAATCGGGTGAGGATCACTCGCTGTGACGTGAAAGTCCCGGTTAAACTCAATCGAAACGGAAACACTCCCGTGGGGATGAGAGGGGCCATCTCTTTGCACGTCGTTGTTATCTCTGGATTCCTCTGATCTACTGAAAGAAGATTTACTCGAGCAGAAGTTTAAGCTCAATTAGCTGTGATAATTACTTATCGATCAGGTAACTCGATATGTTACGCGAAGCATTTGGGTTGCAGTCTTTCTCGTTAACATTCGACGTTTCACTTTATTCCAACGCTACGTTGTACAATAATCATTCTTAAAATGGACCCCAGACATGATTCGTAAATTGAACATTTCTAATCCTCGCAACTGTAGGAATCGCCACTACCGTTCAAACGACCATTCTAAAAATTTCGTGTAGAATTTCTCGAGGATTTTCAATCGTCCGATTGAATTGAATTAGGATACTTTGTGTAATGATTTCTGACGTTGTATATCACGCGCGTTAATATCTAGCTCCGCCATCAAGCGCAGTAGACAAGTCATTAAATTATCGTGACAAATATTGATTCCTAAATATATTCAACAATGCACGTTTTAATTATCGGTCATCCATTCAGATTTATCAATATTTAAAGCACAGGTCGCGAATAACCCGTATATATGAAAACATATATTGAAATAAATGATTCCGAGCCTTCATCGCGATCGCTGAAGCTATAAATTATTAAATACGCGCAGGAATAATTATATAAATCGTTTCACGTTTTAATTACACAGTATGTAACAAATAAAATTAGAGGCCGAGAAAAAAAACGACAAACCCCGAGGCTTGTATTAAAATGAACCACGAATACGTAGAGCTTCGAGCAGTTATTTCAATCTTTTTCAGTCGAGTCGAAATATACTTAACATTTAATTCAATGCAGCCAATTAACCATTTTTTGTAAATTTTTTACCGAGAAAACAACAGCCTCTGCTATAGAGGGTGTTTACCCAACGTTTGCAAATATTTTCGTTTGAAGTTTTTCTGCTCTCCGGCCCGTAAAGGAATATATTAAAATCGAGAAAAATTTCGGGTTAATATTTATATGATATCAGAAAATAAAAGGGAACAAGTGAATTTGAAATTCTATCAGAATCCTACAAGTCGCTTTGGGAGTATATTAATCCGAGTTACAATGTGTCGTCATGTAAGAGTAAACTGATTACTTGGGTTACCAGAAACCATTAAAAGCCGAATCTAATTTGGGCTACGGTTACAGTTCCCGTCAGAGGATCTAATTCTAAGCTGTCACTTAATACTGCACCTCTGCGTTCGAAGTTACGCTGATTCTGCCTACGTGTGCGCCACATTGGAAACAGAGATTCTCTTTTCGGTTGTCATGGATATCGACGCGAGCCGATCGATCCCGGGATCGGAGATATCGATTTTCCGATGAACGTTGTTACAGCAGTGAAACTAAAAGGCCATTCACTACGTCGGGAACAATGATTATCTTCGCGTTACAGCTCCGTAAGGGGATCCGAGCCATCGTCAGCCGCGGTAATTGGGAAGGAAAGGAATTTACCCACTTCGATAGAAAATGAGTCTCATCGATCAAGAGAAACTTTCCTTGGTGCTGATCGTCCCCTTCCGTCCGCGGACCTACAAAACTTTTATCTTTCGGTATTGGCTACCGTTCTATTAAAAGTATGCTTAGCATTAACGAGGTTTTGGTACTTTTTACTAACTAAGAATATTAATCACGATGTACAGTGGGGTCACGAAAGTCCGTAAACATCGTTGCTATACAACTAAATAAAAAAAAAACGCAAGATAATTGTAATTGCATTTATGAATTGAACTTTGGTACGCGAACCGAAGATAAGAAAGATCATTAAAATAACTGTTCAAAGCGGATTTTTGTGCCACGGATGTCGTGAACTTTGGTAAAAGTCTTCCTCAGTGAGTAGCTAGAGCGATACACCCCATCTTCCTGAGGCTGTTACTTGCAGCCTGTTGTGGATCGTGTCATAGATAAGTAAAAGCAATGCAGTTCAAGTGGTGTGCCATAATCAGGCTTCCTGTTTTATGCAGAACGTGCCGCAAGACGTGGACGTTTCCTTAGAGCAGGATTCAGAGTGGGAACACAAAAGGAGTTCGTATAAACATTTATCTCCGATCAAGCGTAAAACGCACGCTTATCTTATACTATTCTGCAAAGCGTAATAACATTTGGGACGTTCCTAGCATCTTTCAAGAACCTCCGAACGATTATTTTTTACCAAAATACTACTCAGAGCGTGAACAAACAAATAGAAATTTATGTGTATGTATGTGTGTGTGTAATGTATGAACAAAATTTTCCGCTATCCAACGAAATAAAAGTTCACGATAGTATCTTGCACTCACTACTAAGTAACAATAGCAATAGTACGTCAGTTTTTCAACAGTTTTGACAATTTTCCTCTTCCTATCGATGCGCTTCGATATATCCTTTCGGCGTTGTTTTTAAATGCATTATCGAGGCTCATATTTCGCAACGCGGCAATACTGCGAGAGAGCGAAACTCGGTTATTTATTGCTCGCGAGTTGACTTTAGAAAAATGCGTTTCTCATTACTCTTTCCCCTCCCGATAAGTTATTGGAACGTTTGTTTCGCATCGCTTTAACGCCGGCCATGAAAAATTGGATTTCCTTCGGTATTATCGGTTGTGATTAAACAACGTATTTCTAATGACCGTTGAACAACGGTTTGACTTTGTTTTACCGCGTTCGTTCATCCAGCAATGAATCCACGTATTCGATCGCTTCTCTGATAAAAAGGCGCATCTACGCAGTTATAAATCGTTTACATGCATTTGGAAACAGAGTAATGCATCGCGCAAAGCTAATAATAAAATATCGCGGATGCGTATCAAAATTGTCAACGCCGGAGGGACGACTGATTGAATTATTTCTTGTTTTCCGTTGACGCTCCCCACATTCGGTCGGAAATTAAATTCAATCGAATATAAAATACCTCGTAAATCAACGGCGAGCGGTCGTTGCGAAATTTGATTTTAAAAAGTAACTTTTTATGCATACAAGTTGATTGATATTCTACGTCCGCTTGGCATCATAATTCATAAATTGAATTACGCACCGTGAGATTGATACGATAGGAATCCCCTCCAACGTGAAAATTTTTACTTCGCAAATGCTTAACCGTGTCTGTTGCCTTTTAAATAGATTTTAGGAATCGATTGAGAAATCATGATTAATGTTATTATTTGTATATTTTCGTTTTAGGCAATTTATGCGTCGAAAACATTTCTCCATATATTCACAAAATCTACAAATATACGTATACATATAAAGAAATTTTCTAATACGGAATAAGATGAATTTCATGAGTTTAATGAGCAAATAAAAACTCTGGAAATCTAAATGTAATTAAATCCAATTTCTCATTCGCGTAACAAGGTTTACCCGATTAAAAAACTTTCGATCGTTCGTAATTTCAAGCTACTGGTATATAAGGATTCGAACAGGACGGCAGAGGATTAATTTAATTCGTTCTTAAATAAAATTCGTTAACGGCGACCAACTAAAGTGAATTTCTCAGCGTCGTCGGACCAATTTACGGAGCAGAGGGACACGAGGCATGGATGCAAGGTAACAAAGAACCGAGGGAATAAAAAAAAAAAAGTCGTCCACAGCCGGCAATGCTTTGATCATAGAAAGATTCTTCAAACAAACCGTACACAAATGCACGCGGTTGCGTAACACACGTTGAAACTACAAACACATTAACGATATTGTCCCTTCGCCGGCAAGTTCTTCGCCGCTTTGGAGAGATCCGGCGTGGTCACGGCAGAGTTGCTCTCAATTGAATCTTGATGGCGTGTAATTGTACCTTAAGTGACTCAAAGAGCGACTACTGAAAACGGAACTTCTCTGCTCGCCACACTCGTAGAAAATACGATTAACGATTTTGATAGCCGTGCTTCGAATAAACGTTGCAACGTATGCGTTCTATTCGTTGATTAATCTTCGTTAGAATGCGCCGAACCGAGTCTGAACTGACTTCTGAAGTAACATTATTATTATTATTATTATTTGAGTTAACTTGAGCAAAGTAAATATAGCGAGGTAAGTTGAAACTGTCGCGCAGAACCATGCAAGAAAATGCCAGAAATGTAATGACGGGTCTGTTTGAACGCTCGCGGCGATTAAATTTTCCAAGGATGTATTATTTCGAAAATGGTGTACAATTTCTGAGATTGTAAATTCCACGCGTTCTTGAAGATAATCAAATTTCTCACCCGCGCTCTTGACAATCGCCTTCATATGCATGGCAGCAGGAAACCCTGACTCCGGCAATGCAAAAGAACGTTAATTACAAACTCGTTACGCTCTTCGCGCCGTAGCGACTCCCATGAATTATAGTTTACGTGGATGCGTTCATTTCGCGCGACGAAAGCTGAACTCGGGCAAGTTTCAGACACTTTCGCGCCGACAAGAAAGCATTTACGAGACTCGCAAGAAGGCCAGAACGTGGAAATCGCTTTCAAAATGAGACTCGATGCAAGTTGCAAAATCCTAAAAGCATTCGTCAAAATGAGGCCACAACAAATACAAAGGTGGCCTTCGCTGGCATCTTTAAACTCGAATTTCTCAAAAACCAGGCTATTTTAGGAGTTTCTAGCACTAGATTTATACAACTTGCATCTACTCTCGTTTCAAAAACGATTTCCACATCTTGGTTTTCCCTTGCCAGAGCGATCGAACACGACGAAGTTGACGTTCGCGTGGCATCTGAGTATTTGTGCAATGTTGACGTAGGGTGTTATCAACGTTCAAAAGTTCCACGAAGTCGTGAACGAGTTTCGTTGAGATTCGGAGTTCGTAGAAGCAGAGTTACCAAACTTCTGTGTTAAGAACATCGAATTTTCCGAGTCCAGAGATGCTGGAAACTCGAAAGAATTCGGGGCTCGTAGTACCTACGATTCTTTTAACCGATCTAGTTCAGCGTATAAATTTTAATCTCTATGCACAATGTTCTTGGAGGTCCGGGAACTGAGCGCGAACTTTCTCGGGAACTAGAGTATTTAGATAGGCTCCTCAGGACCCGAGAGAGCTTCCTTGACAACTATTAGCGCGATGCAAAGGAGATCGCAATCTCTCTAGCGAAAGGTTGTCCCAGAGAGTCGACAGTCCCTTATATAACTTGCAACAATGTTACAAGATTAATAACCCATTCTCAAGAACACTCGCGATCCTTCTCAAACGTATATTGTCTATCCCGCCCAAATGTATGATAATCACTACTATAATATTTATTGCATATTTGTAAGATTTGTGTACGTAGTACTTGATAAGCTGACTTGCAAGTTTGATGACACAGACAGAATTAACTCACATTCGTCGACGAGCTGTTAATAAACGATGTTCTATAGCAGCCACAAACACCGTTTTAAGTAGAACGAACAAGAAGTGGTCAGACGTGTTTGCCAAGTCGATTTCTAAGTTCGACCAACTCTTATCCGAGTTCCAAATAAACACTTAGCTCCTAGGATCCACGGAGTTTGAGTTTGATTTTTGTATGAAGCTCGCGTCTTATGAAATTCAACCGAAATATTGGCAAAAATAGCTAAACAGCCGCGTCTGCGTAGCAAAGCGACGCTTCGGTTTTAACGTCGCGAACAAAAACAACGTCTGCAGAGACGCGCTATAAAATGGCCTCGTCTCCGAGCGTGTACCAGAAATAATTCACAGATAGGAGGACGATACGCGAGAGGGAAGCGCAGAGGTTTAACGCGGCTCCGCAGTAACGGTGCCCATAAATATTTCCTTCCGCGCGCGCATACCGAAATCCGTAACGACCGCCGACCAACCGGTTTTCCCTCGGTGCAGCCGTGCACCGGTTCTTGCTCGAGCGAATTGCGGTGCGCTTTTTTCGGGGCCAAATTCAGGAAACGGCAGTTACCTCGACACCCCCTTCCCCCCTCCGCCAACGCGTAATAGAGCCCAGATAAATGTTTGCCAGTTGAATTTGTCGTGGTGCAATGATGCTCCGGAGTGTCGGTGGAAATGTCGGCGCGTCTACGCTGCCGGAGAAAGAGAAAACGATGAGGATGGTCGGAGGTAGAGATAGTTTTTTCGTTTCGAATCTCTGGTTGGCCCTATTCAGCGCGGCCGCCATTTTCTTCAGAGCCTCTTGTCTGCGCTGTTTTGTTTGTTTGGAACCCGGTTCTTTCGCCTCTGCCGATAACCAGTGCCATTCCACTGCTGTAACGTGCAGCCGCAAAAACCCATTAAGACGTTGTACAAAGAAACGTAGCCTGTTTTCGGCACGAAAGAGGTCCCTAATGCAGTAAGGCGCGATGCAAATACCCATTAAGAGGCTCCAAGAGAGTCGTTTTCTCGTTTTTTATGTGCCCGATCGAAATCAATGATTTATGTCACGTCGTTCGACATTCTCAAATTGACGGGGATAAAATTTGTCGATTAAAAACCGACTCCACTTTTGCAATCGTTCGAACCTTTGCGCGAACCGTTCTGTCGGCTTCGTTCTTTGCGTCTTCGCTCGTTTCGCCGTTCCATTTGTTTCGGCGAAGATCACTGAAACTGTGCCAAAGGCGGACCTGTGTTTTGCTCTTTGACTAGCGTCGATATTCTCTGTTTTTTTCCCGCTCTGAACTCCCGTCCTTGATTCGCGGCCGCAGTCGTCCGCGACGAATCGCCGCGAGGCTCGAAAACGACTCCTTCCATGAATTTGCACCCGTATCGTTTCGCCCGACAACCTTTGATATCCGTCGATGATACTGTCGCTTTTCGAGGCTGGTTGATCGACTTGGAACTCGTGTTTTCCTCCCGAGAAAATATAAAGCGCAATATCGCGATGCGTATCGTTGCAAAGCGTCGTCGATGGGAACGTTTACAACGCGGTCGAAATATTAATTGCGTACTTCGTGTATCTTGAGAAAAGAATACATTAAGGATTTTATTATTACATTACGTTTCGAATTGGGAGAATAATATTTGATTAATGCTCTAATACTCGATCGTACAAAGTGACCTGCCAAATTTAGTGTCAACGAGAAATTCAATTTTCTATTTATTTGTGTTTTGCTCCGAGCGGGCGTACAATATCGCGCAAGATAAACGCGAGGTACGCGTATAAATTTATTTTCGAACAAATTTCAAACAGCCAGCGGCATGTAAATTGACATTTATTGGGAAACTTTAGATTGATATTTCGCTGCCAGACGTCATAAGGTCAGCGTGTGTTCCATGCATTATCAATTTGACCTGCGTTCTGAAACTTTCAAGTCTGGTTATGCGCGTTCCGTTACTACTGCTTGCACACTGCGCATTAGTTGTGCAGAAGACCTCGCGACTTTACGGTTTGACCATCGTATATCTATATTCTTCAACCTCTTCATGTCGTACGAAATAGTCAAACATCCAAATTGATATTAACAGAAGAAGAAGGGGAGGGTCGAACAAGAAGAGGTTTACCGTTTTTCATAAAATTCCATAAAAATATTGCTTCAAGTTGTAGAAAAAAACTCGGCACGAACACGTGGGACGAATTAATAGTTGCACTCCAATATTTTTGAATTTAAAAATTCTGCGTCAGTAATTGCTGTCGGGAGGCTGTCGGAACAGCCATCGAAGCACCGAAACGAGAACGAAAAAATAGACGCAAAAATGCCGCGAGAAACGAATAATGAGGAACAAGAGGCTTGGGGCTGATGTTCGAAAATTTATCGTTCAACATTATGTCGTGTGGGGTTGGAGGACAAACCGGTGGCTCACAGCCGCCGCGAATAGCAGGACAGAGAAATAGCGACGAAACGGCGAGAAAGTAGACGCGGCCGAGAGGAGAAATTAAACGGACGACGTCGGGAATTGCCGGGTAATTGAAAGCTGGGCTGCAAGAGAAGAACGACGACCGACGTGCGAGCCTTTGTCATCCCAACACGAGAGAGCCAGGAAACTGGCTATGAAACGGAAGGACTGCACGAAGGGACGTTCGAACATTAATTCAGATATTTCGCGCGACGAGACCGGAATATTCGATCAATCATTCACCGAGGGACCGCCACGATTTTCTCTCCTTTTTTCCAACGCCCCCCGACTCTTCCGCCGCGTTTTTTCTCCAATTCTACCGCACGCCAATGCCTCGATTTTCTGTGTATTTCCACTCTCGCTCTTATTCCACGCGTTACCCTTTCGCGCCATTTTCTGCGCCTGACTCTTCGATCTGAACAATTTTTATTAACATTAACGTGTGCTTGACGCGTAACCGAAAGAAAGAAAAGGATAAATCGTGTATTTTCTATTATAATAAGAATGCACTTATCACTGATCGTTTATTTCCGAGTCTCCAGTTTTACGCCTGGATACGTATATCTCCCCTATTCGTCTTCATTTTCTCCACAGTTTCGTCGCTCTACTCGACACGCAACGCTGCTAGGTCCATCCATTGCACTACGTCCACGAAATTCTAATTGGTGGTACCACGATCCGAAACGCGAAATTGGCCCTTTATTAACCGTCGCGTGTCCCCGCCGAGTAATCTGCAGGTCGTCGCGGAATGGCACTCACCTTCGAGCATCGATTGGTTACCGACTCCCCAAATCGTGTCAAGTGAGCAAGGTGTAACCGGAATTTCAATTTAATTGGACGAACGATCGAGGATCGAGGCGATCATGCGAGAGAAAGGAACTTCAAAAGACCAGGGACAAGCAATTACGTTGACCGAATATTGATACTATTAACGATGTTGAAAATTATTTCTTATTTATGAATTTCATATGCAGGGTGTTCGGCCACTCCTGGGAAAAATTTTAATTTTATATTTGGTTAACAACGAATAAAGTTGTTAATAAAATCCTCGCCATTGACACAGGGTCACTCAGAACAACCACTGGAGACTCCCTACGAACGACTGTTAAACGAGCTCGCGATAATAACACGGCTAAGACGGGTAGCGATTTAAGTATATGTACTTGAACACGTGAGGTTTATTAAAACTTTCAGAAATAAATAAATATAAAATAAAAGCAATTTACTCTACATCGAAGACATTTCAATTTCATATCTATCGGAAATCTACCCTTATCTCTGCTGTGATTTAGCTTGGTCCGAGACGCTTAAAACGACGACATCGTCGACCGTATCACAGTGCATAGATCACAGCTGGTATAAACTTGATGCGAAACTGTAACCGTTCGAATAAGTTTTGGAATTCAGATATAGACTCGGAAACCGTAACTCGCGACACGCATCAACAGATGAATTTATGATCAATAGCAGTTCTCAAGTCACCAGACTTGGATAGGTTCTCCCGTTCTTGCGATCCTAATGCTCAACAACAATTAATCATCGAGATGCTCCCAATGTAGTTAGAAATTCCCGGCAATAAATTATGAAACGATCTCGCCCATAGCCATGAATCATTCTCAAAGTTTGACAGGGATACTAAGTCTTTGCGCGAAGCTGGTAATAAAAATGCTGTAATTGATATAGAAACGGCAGGATATGAAATCGAAACTTCGAATCGCGAATATACTGAAACAGTTTGACGAAAGTGACAGGTAAATTAACGAGAATTCAATATTTGGTCTCGTTTGGATGGAAAGAATATCGAACGTTGCGGACGGATCCTGGCGATCGAGCACAGTCGTGGGAAACTCATCTCCCTAGCAAGCGACTGCGATAAAGGCCGGAAGATCTCACAGATAACTTCCCATGTCGACTGTACGGCCAGATACTTATCTTGCGAACTGGGTCAATTAGAGGGGAGGCCGCGAAAAGCAGCCGAGGGCGACGGCCGGTTTTAGGCCAGCCTATTTCGAGGGAGAAAAATATCTTTCGGGCAGAGAGAAGAAAAGCGCGGAACGAAGGAACAGAGGAGAGGAGGCCAAAGAGGGCAGGATACCTTTCTTTCGGAACGGAGCGCGCCTCCCATCTCATTGGCCGGTTTAAAGGACCGGGCGCCGACCGTCGAACGAGCTAAGAAACGATCCTCCAAACGAGCTGGAAGAGTTCAGCCCGAGGTGAACGCGGGCGCGATAAGAAACGAGAAAACAGGAGCAACTTTCCGCCATCAAAGCTACCGTTCACACCCACCGAGGCAAGCCAACTTTAGTCTCGAATTCATCGGGGCACCTGCTTCGAACCGAGAACTGAACGAATACAGGCTGTCCCGTCTAAATCGATTCACGGAAACGTCCTCCAAACTCCTACTGATATCGAAACACGTTTCCGGACAACAGTCGAATGGTTTTGGGGGATGATATAATACGGTTATCGGTTGTTTCTCCCTAAACGGGGTTGTAAAAGTAAACGTTTCCCAAACGAAAACATATTGTTTTTAACACATGGATGTTCTAAGTCTATTTTTTATATTAAAATAAAAAAAAAACATGAATTAATAAATTACACGAGTTACACGCGAATCCAGTAGATAAGAGGCTTTTAAGAAATTTTCAAATTACTACGCGATCATAATGGATCGAATCTACTCATTCTTTTTTACTATATGGCTTTCGTAACTGTTGATCGTGGCCATATAAGCTCCTTATTAGCTCCCTACGGTGGGTTCCTAAGACTCAAGTAGTTCGAAATTAGAAGGAGAGCCCTTGAACAGCGTAATTAGAAGTTGATGAATGGTCGCGTTCTTTTCAAAGTTCCCAACAGCGCGTCTTATACTTTTCATTGAAGCGGTTATTCGTGTTCGTGCATGGATCTTTCGTAAACTTAATATCGGAATTCTAATTTCTTGAACTACTAAAATAATAACTGGGCATAATAGCAACAATAACGTGTCCCTATTTTCTATCAAAATATAAATCTAGTTCCACGACTCTTTCAATATAAAACCGGTATTTTGTAACGTATATTTTATTTTCTTGTTTTTTTACAACATAGTTTTTTTTACTAAAAAAACCTTTTAATACACTTTTGTATCGAGGTACAGAATTGAAACATGATACAAATTTGTTTTTTTGTGGATATACTGCACACGATGTGCCAATAACTCTGTCACTGAAACGCAGAAGTGCTTAAAGAACAATTTGTTTGGTTCGATTGTACACTTGAATCACTCATAATTATAAATGACACGTTGCGGGCAGAATTCACTCGCGTTAAAGCTGGATCTTTCGGATGAAATAAACGGAACTTCTAAACAAATACTGGCGTAGGAGCAATGGAATGCAGGTGCTTCGTAAGGGAACGAAACAAGAGGTAGAAAAAATGCGTCATTCTCGGGCATGCAACTGATATGAATAATTAATGCAGAGCGGGTGCACGGACAGCAGCTAGATTCGAGGATGTGTTCCCGGGGCGAGAAGAAGCGTTTCGTTCTGAAAAAGAATTACGCGGGACGCGACGCCAGCTAATTGTTCCATTTAAATTTCATACGCCGCGGTCGTATTTGCAATTGAAATTATTTTATTATGAAATAACGCTGCGGTGGTGGCGGCTACCCTTCTTGAAGATAAATGCTCTCGCGAGAATGCTTCGGAACTGACCCCGCTTGCTAAAAAAGAAATACGAGATCGACCTGTAACGATTCAGACGCAACTTCTGTATTCCATTTGATGCGGCAAATGGACAGGAAAAAAGGCAGCAGATTTAACGCTTTCACTTCTGAACTTTCTTTGCATGTTTTTTTAAATATAATGTGATTCTGTAATGAATACAAAAAACGTAAAAATTATTTTAAATTACGACAAAGTTAAACAGGTAAACAATGATTTAAATGTTAAAAGTCTATTGAATAATTTCTATTTATAAAACTTTAAAATTCCGTTCGGTCTCTGTCAACAATCCAGGTTGAAAAGTGAAATGATATTATGAAGCAACTGCAGTATGGAAGGCAATTTTGACGCGTTTCAGACGTATCGATCAACGTAATTCTCGCGATATTTCATCGAAAGTGACAAGGCGAAGTGATATATGTATCTCCGTAATTTCTTCCGAACGTAATTTCTGTCTTTTGTGTTGTTCACCGTGCACCAGTTTCGCTGTCTCGAAATCACGACGCGGCTACATTCTTTAGGAAATTGTGCGCGTGTTCCAAGTGCTACCCTGCAACTTTACCCCACCGCACGCCCCTCCCACGCTTCGTATCTTGAAGTTTTCACTTAAACACAGGACAGCCGCCACGACCATCGCTCGTTTCTTTTTATTTCGCGTGTTTCAGA
The DNA here is from genome assembly GCF_013123115.1 of Colletes gigas. Lineage (NCBI taxonomy): Eukaryota > Metazoa > Arthropoda > Insecta > Hymenoptera > Colletidae > Colletes > Colletes gigas. The sequence continues at coordinate 3,233,605 of NW_025106637.1, forward strand.
CGAGGATACTTGCCCCGTGCATTCACCCTTCTCCATTTCTCAATATTATATTTAGAATTAAATACAGTGAAGATGCTAATAACGAATAATATTTGGAAACATGGTTTATTATAGGACACCTTTAAGACGCGTTCTTTATTTTACGACCGTTAATAATACGAGTGCTCAAGACCCTCCGAATTACTTAATTACACGGAATTTGGTCATTTGGCGACCACGTTCAACTTTATCGTCTTACTACCTTGCTCGAAAATACAAATTGACATGTAATAAAGCCATTACGCGACATGCACTCGTTAACTAGTTTCCAGGGGTACTTTAGGTCCCCACGCACCCGTTTGGCTGTCCAGGCGGCAGAGGAGGTGAACCCCTACGTGGCGCAGCCCCAGGTGTCGGATAGGGGCAGCCGCTGGGATGGGATGCGGGGATTGAAGTCATCAGCCTGAGAAGGCTGCTGATCGCATCCTCGCATGGCATCCCGGAGGTCGGAGTGAAAGTTCCCGCGGACCAAACACCGGTATGAATGTGTGTGTGTGAGTGGGCTGGGGCATGGGATATTTGCCGCAGGTTGGCCAGTTGGCTGCAGGTGAGTGGGAATGCGGTGGGAGGTGTGCCTCTTACTGGGAGGGGCCTGAAAAGGCATGGCGCGGCGGGGAACTCTGTGATGGCTCACTAGAGGATTTCCATGTACAAAAAAATCCATGAGGATTTCTCCACGTACAAAAAAAAGGGGTACTTTAGATCCAGATACCTGCACCCTGGACATTGCGGCCGACTAATAACAGATTAAGACACCTGTTAAGAGAAGTCTCCACAAATTGATCGACTACGCGATTGCTCAGAAAATTTCAAGCAGACGACCGATCAAAAACTATCGATTCCCTATCAGCTGCTGGAGGCAACCTTCGAAAGGATCTAATGTCACACCATGACCGTGAACCATAGTTCCTGTGTCGTGAAACTTTGCGACCGTATAAAAGTTCGCTCTGAACGGTCGCTTCTCTAAACAGCATCTAGGCGACCCAGTTTCGAGTATAAACATAACCAGCACCGTTCATCAAAGCGAACGAGGAGAATAAAGTTGAGCTAATTCCGACCTGTTTTCCTCGAAAATGCTCGAGCTCTCGAGTCGACACAAGTCGCTGTTCCAGCAACGGGTAACGAACAGCCGTAAAAAGGCGGGACGTGGCGCGGGTTTCGAGGTCTCTGACTCCTCGACCTGCCCAACACAACCTCCCCTTCGTCGACTTAACACTAATTGATGTTTTGCTCCCCGAACGCTCGAATAAGCCTTTCGTGACCCTCTCGTCCCATCCTCCTTTGTTATCCTAATCACGGGAGTGACATCGTTGGCCACGCTTCTCCGAACGCGCACGCCAGCTTTTATTCGCTGGTTAATTTATTATGGTAATTAATTTTCCGAGTGGTACTCTCCTGGAAAGAGCCAGGCCCTGGTCGCGTGCTTCTCGCGACCTGGCGCGAGATTCGTTTTCGTGCCCAGGTTGCCTGCCTTCCGGTTTCGTCGTCGTAAACGTAGTTGGATTCTATAAGCGTCTTGGAGACTTCAGAATATTTTCCACCGTGTTAATCGGCACAAAAATCCTTTGTTGATGATGTATTAACGCGTGTACTTCAATTTTCAAAAATAAACAAAACACTAAATGACTTGGATGTACAATATTTTCTGAGCTATTAATACATTAGTTCTGCAGGATTCAAATAAATGGAATTAATTTATGTCGAGAATCCTGAGCAGCAGAAACATCGACGCGCATTAACAGTGAAAAGCATGCCGGTATACATCATGCGAGAAATTATTACCATGATGTTCCTATTAATTCGAGTACCTACTCTCTGCGATATACGAGCAATGTATTCTCTTGAAACCGAACCTCGATCCCTTATAATAGAGCAATAATTTTCATTTTCGTTATCCCCTGTTATCATTAATGATAGTAATTATCGATGAATTTGCGAACATTTCATGTAATAGATTTCGCGATTGGAAAGGACACACATGATGTTCTAGAGGCCAAAATAAGACGAATATCAAGAATACCAATTTGTTGATCGAGGCTTCGTTAAAAAGTTATAGAAACATTTCCGGCCACACAGTATATTTTCGGTAAAGAATTTTTTTCTCGAAAATGGTTAGGATTTCGGGGGTATGTGTATTCACCAAAAATGATTGTAATTGACCCTCACAAACGAAATTAATTTTTTCAGAACGATTTGAAAAATTTTTAAAATTTCAGTGAAACATATCGACGATATGGTCAGACATTACATTTTCGGTAAGGAATTTTTTTCTCGAAAATGGTTAGGATTTCGAGGGTATGTGTATTCACCAGAAATGATTGTAATTGGCCCCTGCAAACGAAAATAATTTTTTCAGAACGATTTGAAATTTTATAATTTTGCCGAATAATTTCAACACGAATATATTAACTACATGCGTACGCCTATGTTTTAGATCCATGTAAAATGGGGATCTATAGTTTCGAACGTCTTAACGACAAAACAAGTTGCTATTATCTAAATTGTCCGGTACGACCACCGTTTTCTTAATACGTGGGATAGTCTCTAGTTTCTAATCTCTAGTAGTTGTGTTTAAAGTAGCAAATCACGTTACGTTAGGAAAAATTAATTACATTTTTCATTCCGGATACATTTAACTGCGTCCCATTCGTAATATGAATCGTTAAATTTATTTTCTATGCGCATAATTTAATTGCGTTCCGGGCAGCAATGTTATTGTCATTCCACAGCACCGTTCATTTGATGTTCCAGACCGTAGCGCATATTCACGGTGTATTTTTGTTAATTACTTTCTGTTTTTGTTACAGTCTTTCTATTATTTTCTTCCACGCACATTTCTGCGCCCGCATATTACGGTAACATTCGTTATTAAACAGACAAATTTTTTATTTAACTCGAAAAAAAAGTTGAAAGCTCATAATTTTCCTGGCAAATTTGTTAATTTTCTGTTACTTCCTAGCATGTACCTACGTTTCGTAAAGACAAAACTTCCCAACGTGTGTACGAACTTTTGCGACTAGAATCGGTCTAGTCTAATTAAAATGCGTGGAAAAATTATAATTAGTACACAGTCTACTTTCAAGATTTTTTTGGCCTCGGTGACGTTTACTCAAAGCGTAGAAATATCTCAAATAAGTAAAACAATGTAAATTCAACGTTTATACAAACAATCTGTTTATTTAATTGTTTTGCAAACATATGCAAAACTATATAATTCGTGATTGTCCGTCCTTCAAACACGACTAACGTTATCCCCGAATGAAATGAGCGAAAGTTTGTCATTTGTATGAACAATCGATCGTACAATGTTCATTCGGCGTTTATAGAAAACGAACTCAAAACTTTTCCTTGCACATTCGGTCTTTCAAAAGTTTAACAATTTCGTAAAATTACTTCGAGTCACCGTCACTTCCCATTCTCCACGCTCGTTCGAAGTGGAATCGATCGAAGAAGTCGTTCGATTTGAAACTAAATCGACTCTACGTGTAAGTTGGAAGATGAGTAGAAAAGCGAAGTAAAACGAACTCGTGAAGCCATCTCAACTCTAGAAGTACAATATCCCCGTTGGTATCATCTTGAACACCGAGTATGATGAAATTTGTGTGAAACGGGTAAACAGCGAATCGTTGATCGATAATTTTTACCAAACCATTTGCGTTTTAATTTCAGTCCTATGTTTTTCTTGTAAAACAAACCACCGAACTACGAAGGAAAAATGCGTCACTCGCTACGAAGATTCGACATTAGAAGTTCGTGAGACTGAGTCGCAGGGAGCTCGAAAAATTCGAGGCTATTTAATATTAAATTATTTTAATGGATTCTGTGCACGGAGCGGTGCCTCGTTACTGGACACCTTCGAATAGAAACGAGCCAAGCGCGTGCGAGATCCTTACAGAGTTACAAAGATAGCATCGGCGACGAGAAGAATATAATTGAACGGCGCGTAAAAGGTTTCTCGCGCAGCGCCGGCAAAGGGATGACGAAACCGACGCCGACGTCCCTTTGAACGGGGGACGAAAACGATGTCGCTCGAAAAAGGCGAGTGCAACCTCGACGACGATAATGATTTATTAATAAGGCCGGGATAGCCGTCAAGTATAAGATCTCAAAGAGAGAGCGAGAGAAATAGAGAAGGAAGGGTCTCGAGAGTCAAAGTTGTCTTTGTGCCGCCGTCGGGATGCTTCCTTCCTTTTTCGCCGCAACGACAGAGCGCGGAGTAGGTCGATGAACAGGATGGCAGAAATGAAAGAGAACGAAGAACGCCCCGGGGGTTCTGATTTCGCACCGTGCAACGAGACATCTTACGCCCCTGCAACGGTTAACTTCATATTTGTTGATAGCAGGAAGCTAACGTGAATGGACCGGGTTGCCTCTGTTCCCAACGGATTAATTCTCGACTGGAACACACTTTTTAACGATTCTCGAGTCACTGACTCGGATGAACTCTCTCTCGAACTGTTTATTACCGTTTCTATACCAAGCGACTAACTACTGTTGAATTTTCGCGATGTTACTGAATACCGAATAAATTTGTTGAATATTGTTCTCTCGCTATTACACGTTTCGCCAAAAAGAGAAAAAATAACAAATATATACTGTGAATGGAAAACAACTTTCAACTTTTATTCCTGCTTTCTACTATTCTCTACGCATCCTTTAAGAAAGTAAGGTGAAAATTTCAGAGCACGAAGGAAATAAGTTCTAATTTATGATCATAATATCGTTGAAATATCACTCTATTCGAGGCTTGGTAATGAAACACCATTTTGGCTGTGGGCGGTGTTGTAAAATCTTCAGGCAACGCGATTGTCGTTCTCAAAGTAATGCGATATCGCGTGGTGCTCTTACAGAAATTGCGGCTTGAATATTACAACACGCAACCTAACGTTGTCATTATAAAATACTTGCGCGCCGTTTCGAACTTCGTAGACCGTTCGTTATATAAATCTCCAGCGAATTAAAACTAACAAGAATTTATTTTCCGACAATTTGATCACGGGATAAATTCTCCAAGTATTTTCTCCGCAAGTAGCCGTCTTTACACAATCGAATTTAAAAAGTACGAACTTGGGTTAAATTTTAAATATATTCTCTTTGAAAGACAGGCTGACTGTTTCTGATAAAAGTTTTGATATAAAATTAACGTCGCCTCTGGTGCAGCTGTTTATATTTCCTGCCAATTCTCGTTGAACAGGGTATAGAATACCTTCATAAAAACCGGTCAGGTCACATTGTTAAACTACCGCCTTTCTGGAAAAATTTCAAACCCCTGCGGTCGAAAGTAACCCCTCGATTCAGTCACACCGAGTTTCCCCCCATGGTTCCTTTGCTAATCTCGGAACGATCGAAGAAACGCGAAACGAAGGGGAGATTAAGCACGGCTATCGCGTGGAACTGAAACCTTAATTGGAACCACGAAAAGACACAAAAAATTCATTTAATGAGCGACCAAGAGTCGCGCTTGTCGAGACGCCGATTTCGACCGGTCCTTCCAACGCCGCGGTATATTTATCGAAGCAGAATTTTTCCAAGGGATTTTCCCCGGTCTAAATACGCTCCAATTTATTTCCTTCAATTATAGGACCCGGGAATATGTTCTTTCTTCCCATGGACTCTTTTATTTTACCCACTAGGACGTGACACGTGAATAATTTGAGAGGTCTGGGAATTTAATTATCATGACAAGGGAAAAAGGGCGTCAAAGTCTGTTCCATATTGAAATCTTTATCATTCTTTAGCGAGTTTTTCTAATTTACAGACAATATTAAAAATCAGCCAGTAGTTGTGCGTTGAACCAACAAAGCTAGAGACTATAAATATTTTGTTTTAGCAGCTTCCGCTTAATAGATTCCGAAGCGTTAAAATATCCTCTAAAGCTATTTCCTCTGCGCTGCCAAAAACAAAAAGCAACAGTACCTATTCGGTGTTTCGCGAAACCGACAACACTACTATAGTTTTGAAACGCGGTTATTCGCTCAACGATAAAAAATCAATTTCCCTTCCATTTCTCAAAACGTGACCAATCTCCATCGCCAGAGATCGCTGCAATTTGTGATTCCCATTTTTCTATCTTGTCCAAGAGCGACCGAGTTACTGTCGCATAAAAATATCATTGTCTTTTATATTTAGTACGTGTTGCAACGTGGCAATTATTCTAGCAATTTATGCAATTTAACGAGATCGCAATCAACGATAAAACAGAAATACGATTCAACAATTCAGTAAGCGATAATTTTCCTTTTTACATCGACTGTAGCATGGAAATTAAAATTATCACAGATATGATTTGGAATAACTTTAAAAAATAGATTAAGATTTAACGGACATGCCCTACAAGTTTTTATGGTGGATTTGCATTTTATTTTAAATTCAGAATTCAATGATCGTATTGAAACATTATACTTGTTGAGTTAGGAAGACTACGCAATATCGTAATCAATTAATGTGGCACATTATAGAGACATTTTATTATAAACATATGCAAAAGATTAACTGAACTGTATACATTTATCTTTCTATTGCCACGCCCTTAAACGCAAAATCGATTAACCCCTTAACGCTCAGATACTTTTCAAATTTACTGCGTAGAATGTACAATTTGGTTTTGCATTGTAAAAGAATAGCAAAAAGGTCGATTAGCATACTGGACTCAACTCTTCTAGTTAACGTCAATGGGGAACCGAGAATATTGAGAAGATCCGTCCCGGGGAACATGACGAATACCAAGATCGCGACAGGAATGAAAAATTAAATCGCTGTCGTCGCTAACAATCCGTCTCCACGCGCTGCAGGGTAGCGAACCGCGAAGAGGGAAAAAGAAACTTGTCGGAAAAAACATCGAATCGAGCGGGAGCAACGGGTCGTCGGTTGTCCAAGCGACCGGTGACTTTTTCTGCGTATTACCGAGCTTCTTTCCCCGACGGATGACACTGACGAATGCCCGCCCGCTGGAAATTATCTCGCATAAACTCCACGAGGAATCCTAACTCGCAAGGACCACCTGATGTTTCCCGATACGAATGGGCCAAGTGTCTCAACGACGTTTTTCCATCGCGCGTCTCAATCCATTTTGATCGTGTCAAGGAACACCAAGAATACAACGCCCGCTTTTTCCCTCGACGACACCCAATGAATTTCTCTTCGCGTAGACGTTTCATGGCTGGCAAACGTAATGAACTAGTGAATCCGAGGGGAAGCTAGCCCGACCCGAATACCATTTGGCAGGGCTTAAATGTATTTCTCCGAAAACGAGAGTCGTGACGTTTGAATATTTGTTACCATCCGCGTTTGACCCTTCCAAACGCGTGACCTTTTGCGTAATCGTAAATTTTCTCTGGCAATTTTGACTCGGACGTATAGTTTTTAAATAAATTACGAAAGGGTTGATCGTATCTTCCATTGTACCATCTCTCGCAGTTTCAGAAGCGAGAGTCGAATTCGAGATCGGTATCGCGTGGTCGGTTGTGCCTCTAACGAATCGTTTTGCTGTGTACAAAGCATTAACGCGGATCGTATGAGCAATTGTACGTTTCATCAACTCAATACTGTTGCCGTGTACAATAGGAATAGTGAATCGAGCTGTGTACTTTATCACTTTGTCCAAATGAGACGCACGACAGTGTGACACCAAAGGCGAGGAATCCTGCCTATTATCGACTACCAGAGTTAATAGCATATTTATGAGCACGTTGCTAGGTCTTACGTGTATCGACTTAGACGATCGTGGAATTAATACACGCGGACTACCAAAGTCGACGGAAAAAGCAGAATTAGTAGCGAGACTCGAAGAAGTAGATCCAGAAGTTTGGAATAACTTATACACCCGCCGTGCGGGAAAGCAACAATGCCGATATTCTGCAGGGAGCGAACAAAGCTGCACAAGAAGTCGACGCGAACGAAAAAGCTGCAGGGAGAAACAGTGCAGTGAATCGTGAACTCGAATTGATTCGTCGCGGAAGAGACCTGTTACGTCGCGAGCTGGATTCGGCAAGACACAAAATCGAAATAAGTCACCGTGTCTCGAATTCGATGCTAATAAGATCCTTAAAATTTTAAAATTTTAAAAGCCAAGTTTTAACATACTATCGAAAATATTTATACCTCAAAACTCTTTCGTAAAAGAATTCATTTTGCTACTTTTTTTAAAAATTGAACACACCCGAATTTACTAGTAACGTGAACCATTCGAAAATAATTTTCTCGCGAATCTGACATCGCGAGGGAGCCGGGATTCAAACAGTTTCGATAACCGTGAGCAAGGAGTTGGCTTTTCATTAACGCGGCGCAGCGTCAACCAGTCGATTAAGGAATCGAGTGTGTCCCTAATTAAACCAGTCTAATACCACTGAGCGGTAGCGTATTCGCTATTCAACGTGTTTGAGGATGAAAGGCTTCGTCGCGTGTTTTCCGCGTGGCGCGACTCGAACACGACCGGTGTGCGGTGTAAATATGAGTGTCGCGGTGCGTCATCGTATGAAAGAAGCCTTTTGAATTCCGAAGAATAAATTTCCTTTGAGCAAACATCGCGGCGGAGTTGCTTCCCGTGGTCGCGGAGTCTGCTTTCGAGTAACGACGAGCACGCCTTTTTCCGCGGTCGTTCGATTACTTCCGTGTGAATTATCCGACGTTCAATTTGGAGGCAAAGTCATCCGTGAGCGTACACATGGCCGCGCGCGACGGGCTTGTTTGCCCGGAATTCTCTCGCACTGTCGGGAAATTCCAGTTTCCGTCAAGGAAAGCAGTTTCCTTTGCTTTAAGCGATAGCTGTTTCGAGTCTCCGTTCCTGCGGAGCAACGTTTTTCGACGCCGTTGACCCCGCAAGTCATCGGCGTGTCTGTAGAATCAATAGAATCGGTCGCAACCAGAGAATACAATTTGCTTTCGAAAGTTCTAAACTAGCAATCGAGACGAAACGCGTGCCCGAAGAAAAGAAAGACAAGAAAGCCTGTTTAAAAATTCCTGAACCTACACATTTTTCGTAAATATTTTTTAATTATCAAAATTTCATGTTGCTAATACCTCGAGTACGTTATAAGAATTACATGGAACCCGTGGAAGAAACTATTCCAGTCGAAGAAAGGGAGTAGGAGAGCACATGACCGCGATCGAAGGGTACGTTTCACCGTTCGCAGCCGAGCACAAAAGGATCGGTCGAACATTTTTCGCCGTCGCGGTCGAAAATCGATCGTGAAAAATGCCAGGAGAAAGGCGGCGAAAAATCTCGCGGCAACATTCTCGATTTCACGCTCGCAATTCTCCGGTTCGAGTGAGAGAGAGTACTCCGTTATGCATATAACCGCCGCTGGTATTCAGGGAACGTAGAAACGTAATCAAAGTGCCAACGGTGAAGGATCGTCCGGTTGAAAAATCACGAGAAAGAGAATACAAGAGAGACAGAGAGAGACAGAGAGAGAGGATGATCGGAGTGCACATGTGCACTTCCGTATGTAAAGGGGGAACAAGTTAAATTAAGCCAGTTCCCCGTCAGACGTGATGTACAAAGGATAACTTGATATATACAATGTCTAGATATGCAAAGCGCGGAGCAACAGAGTGTATATCCAGACTGTCTGAAACGTTTCACGCCGCTGTTACGCCATATTTTCAACAACACGCCGCCGGGCCTTGGAATTAACATCGATAGGACGATTAATTCAAAACTAACGCGCAAAAGTACGTGGATAAAGTACGGACCGAAGCATCATTGTTTTATAAATTTTGTGAAAGAGCTCTGCGTTACGTATGAAAATGAAACTAAACGATTTGAGAAGATCGATCGTTTTTACAGCTGACATCGTTTTATTTATAATAAAGTAAAACCGAAGATTCTGTCGAGTACGATTCTCTTATATTATTCTTCGTCATCGTACCTCAAACTCAATCGAAACCAAAGTATATAAAAGGTGGCGCAGGAATATCAACAGCTTGAAGTTATATTCCAAAGTTTGACTTCCAATGTTCAGTTTACATTTGAAGTTCGACGCAGCTCTATTTGCGTTTGAATTATTAATTCAATAATAGTATTTCTTATTAAAAAATTATTCCCTGCATAAGGAATTTTTTTCAAACAACGAATTTAGTCCAAACATGATAAAATTTTCTTTTTCAAAGTAGAAACTGACAATTTTGAAAAGTGAAAATTTCTCTTTGTTTTTTAATTTGTTCGAGTTTGAAAACCTGACTTGTTCGTTGAGGGTCCTTTAAGAGTCTGTTTTCACGCATCTGTGTCTAACTTAAATATAAGATCGCACGCGGAAAGTGGCGGCCTTGTGTGCGAATTAGAGTGACTCAAAGGTCACAGCGCACGCCCATTCACTCGCGTGTGGAGGTGCCAAAATCTGGTGTGGAGGGGAATGGAGAATTCAGGCCCAGAGGGTTGCACAACTAGCACGATTGATCCTGATCACCCTTAAGTTTACAATGTGGCAATCGCTACTCAGAAAAAATAAACAAAGACCCGTTTCTATAGATTTTAATTCCATGCTTAATTGTTTTATCATATTCACTGTAGATTAGCCCCGTTGCAATAGCCAAAAGACAACGAAATAAAATAATTGAAATAATTACAAGAGGAGATCATATCATATATCGTTAAGATGGTATTGATTTTCAAATTTTCGATAACACAATGTTTTTAAATCATGTTGTATTTGTCACGACAACTGAGGATTCTATTCGTGTTAGCGCAGTTTCAGATGTCCTCGAATCCTCATCCCGCATCGGAAAGTTGAAAGAATAATAGAAGAATATGAGTTTCTTTATTGTCGCGAAAGTAAAAAGCACTTCTCTCGATCAATCGCGAAACGAGTCGCGCGACCAAGAAACTTTGGGAAGGCCAATGGAAATGGAGGGGAAAATTGAAGACAGTCGAAAAGTATTTCCGATATTGGAAAAGACGTAGGCACACGACAGAATGCATCCCGACTGGTAAACAAGATTGCCGTTCCATTTTCATCCGAGAAACAACGACGCTTCTTATCTCGCGAATACCCGGCAAAAGGAAGACCACAACAAAATAAGAGAACACGAGAAAACCACTGACTAGAGGCTGTTCACAAATCGATAATTTTATTAATTCACGCGTTTTGAATTTGTTGTTTTCGATAGAAGTTACAGAAATAATACCAGTTTCTTCCTAAATTTATTTGCAAAATTTGACAAATAAACTGTTAAAACGATTTTAGACCTGAAATGTGCATTTAAACCGTATAGTTAGAATAATATTTACGACGAATTGTTTTCACAAATATAGCAACACTTTTTCGTCGACAAAGTGTATTTTACTTAACGGTTTTCCTATCTCAGTTGGCCACGGAGTTTTTGTATGGATGAAGCACGTTTCGACTAGTACAAGTGTACATCAACCTTTGACTGGCTTTTCGCTCGCAATGAAAGTTATCTGCATTTACAGTCATCGATACGTTTTTTTGAAAGACACTTCGTTTGGTAGATAGAGACGATACATTGCCGGCTTGTGCTCTTTCTCTCTTTAAAACAAACAAGCGGACCGAATGGTGAACGACCACGGAGTAAACTCGAAGCGAAAAGTCGAGTGAACGACAGAGTCATAGAAGGATTTACCTCTCGATGGTTCTGACCGATTATAATACTTGAAAAGGATCGTATAATAGTTTATACAATACATATCAATATTTTAAATATTGGTACCAACGAAAAATACAAACGTCGGAATAATAATATATCGCCACGAAATAATTAGAGGCATCGTGTTACTGGATAATTAAAACAAAAACTTATTCAACAAAAAATAAAACAAATAAACGTAACATGTTTGGTAATATTTTCCGATTATTTTGCAATTATTCCGTGCACAGCGTATCGTGGATCGATTTTCTGTTCCATAACTCGTAACAAAGTACATAACTTTATTAACGGACCAGTATTCCGAACGTCTCTTTGCATAGAGCATCGTAAAAATATTTATGAAGCATCCGCTTACCGGTGCACGTCGAAACGCAACTCCTTAACTTCGACTCTGAATCTTGCTCATCGTATCCTATCTTCGTGCTCGAAATAATTTGTAGCCCCAAACACGATTCGCCCGATTCACTTCCGAAAACGCGACAAACTCCGATGCTTCTCGTTACCACTAATCCGAGTAAACAAGTCGTTACAATACGCACATACACACCAAATAACAGGATACGCTGTCACGCGATTCCTCGAGATGCGTACGCGACGATGTCCACAGACCGACTAAACGAGCTACGTCACGCGGTCGTTCCTTATCTCAGTAAACCGCGTCTCTCTATATCGTATTATAATATTATAATAGTCCTTTGCCGGCGAGTCGTTCGACGCGGTCAATCAATCGGGATAAGTTTCAAAATTATTTACGTCCACCGTTTCTATCGTGATAATAAGTAACCGTGAAATTCGACGTCCGCGTCCCTGTTCCCACGTGTAAAAAGGTAACCGAGAATTTGAAGAACAGAATCGTTCATAAAGTCAAGAGGTTTCCTATCGTTCGTTCGTTCGTTCGTTATTTTTCCTTCGCGATGTTTCGAACTTCCGAAGAAATTGTTCAATTAGAAGAACTCGAAGTAACTGTAAAGTTCATGAACTTTTTGTTCCCGTCAGCTGAGCCAAGACGTTCGATATTCTCGTTATCGGTGCGCAATCGATCAGTGAAAGACGAGACTCCTCTATCGTTCGAGTATTTCAAAATTAATTGCCTTTGTGCAATCGTGCAGCTGATTTGTTACGTTGTTTCTGGACACTTTGGGGCTCGAACTGTCGCCCATCTTTGCACTGCACTCGAAGCAAACCTACTATCGTCACCCTTTCCTTAATTCGACGCACCAGTTTAGCACAGTCCGCCTGATTCTACCGCGTACGGTCATTAGATACACCTTAACGACGAATCACTGGGCATATCAAACGTCCAGTTTACTCGGAACGGTTAATCACCCGTATATTGCACTGAACACCGTAATCGAACGAGTAAGTCCTAGAAAATCCTAGACCACGAAGACATCTTGCTGCTCGTTGGTCCGATCGGTTCTTGCGAACAGTGTCGATCGTCGGTCTAACCTCGAAATCCTCGAGCGATCGGACGCAGTCGATTTCCGGGCTGCCCGAAGCTGACAAAATTGGAGGTCAGATCGTGACGTAGCGCGTCACGCGCAGGTAGCACGTGACACGACGTCCGTGTGTGACGTCGCGACGACGAGAAGAACCACGGTACACCTGATACCAGAGCCACCCGATGTGACGTTCTGGCCTGGTCTGTGTACCAGGGTGCTACTGGGGATCGGCGTATGCTTGTTTTTGCAGGGCCGCTAGGAAAGAGCGAGAGCAGCCACGGCGAGCGAGAGGGGCTGGCCCGGGGTGGAAGCGAGAGAGGCAAGAGACACGCGAATCGAACCGAGATCGGCGCGCAGGGAGTAACAGGGACGAACCTAGACGCCGGCGGACGAGATGGAGAGCGATACGAGAAAAGGGGTTGAAGGGGTCAAAGGGAGGAGGGGAAAATGGCGAGTAGAGGGGTAGCGAGAAAGGAGAGTCCGATGGAGAGAGCGAAAACGCGTGGGACCAGGACGATGAGCGGGAAGAGTGAGCTGAAAGAGGCGGCGGGGGTGGAAAACACGGGAAAGAATGAACTGATAGTAGAGTACGACACGACGGTGAGCAAGGACGGTGAACAAGGGAAGCGGTTAGAGGGGGTTTGCCAGGCAGGAAAGAGACGGAAAATTCATCCCCCTACCGAGGAGAGTTCGGCTGATCCCGACGTCGGTCCTGCGTTGCGACGGCGCACCGGGCGCAAGGATCTCCGTCCTTCTTCAGAAATACAGCTTTCCCTCCCTCTTCTACGTTCAACCCCCGTCCGCCTCTGCCCCTCTTCCACGACCACGGATCGATCCGACGTCCGTCCGTCCGTAAACTCGCCGCCACGGGTTATGCTCGCGTGTACACACGGGATCCCGTGTGCCAGCGGCTCACGCGCTAGACACTGACGGCTGAGGAATGTACATTGCCGGCAAAGGAAGGGCTGCGTCCGCGCCGGCGGTGTGGGTGGGGCGCGAACGGACACGCGTTGCTGATTCACAAAGAGTAACGAAGCGACGGACTACGTTACCGGCACGCAGCAAAGTCATCGGGAGAAACTTGGCCAGGCGACTCCGCGTAAAACTTTGCCTGTGTGATTATCGCGCATCGCGGCGAACAGCTGTAACCCGCGGAATTGCTAACGTAATTAAGAAGCGCGGAATGGTAGAACTTATAGCAAGCAGCACGACCGAACCGACGAACTCAAATTTTATGTTTTTATATTACCCGTAACTAATAAGTAATCCAAACCATATTCAAGTTAAATTAAAGAAATTAACGTATCATAATCTAAAATTTATTGTAGCAGTTATTTTAGAAGGTACAAGATATAGATTTCAAAGCGTTGTAATTTTTGACTATTACATTGATCCAGGTTAATCTGGTATTCTTATAATGTATGATTAAAAAAATATTTAATTCAACCTTTATCGGTGGAATTTTAGAGTTGACGTTTTAATCCTGTACTTCTTTTCAACGAGGCTACAATTTTCCTCTCGGAGTTATCTGGATTTAAAGCGAATCCTATGTATTATCTCTTTTGATATAAAATCTGATTTATGTATATATTAATAGTATCCGAGTTGCACGGTTAGACTTGCGCGAAGAACGTACGGAATAAATGTGGAATCCGTCGAAAAAATATGGAATAAGTTTAGAATTTGCGTGGGATGTGCGTGAAATTGCAAAACCTCTACTTCTATTCCATGACTTATCTGCAATTTTACGAGATAGAAAAACTATAATTACGATTGTAAAATGAAGTTCAGGGAACGATAGATAACAAACAGCTGGCTCGAAGAATGTAAACTAGGAGCAAGATTCGTTTCGGAGCAGTAACTTGTACGATAGTAGATATATATGCGCATAATAATTCAGAGTAGCGACAATTCATAGGGAACTGCACTAGTTTCGAGCGAATGTTTAATTACAGTCACGTGTGCGTATTTTGGCCAGAAGTTACAAACTCTAACAGTTGTTTTGCTTTCGAGACCACGCCGTCGGGACAAGGATACGTTTAGAATGAAAACGTTGATGCAGTTAGTAACTCAAGATTTATCGTAACAACCAACTGTATAGGAACTCCGTTAAAAAACTTTTAGTCGAGTTTGTTACGGTGTCTGGTCTTTGTTGAACGTTCCGTTTTACGATAGCTGATGCGTTCCAAAGAATTAAGAATTAATAAAACTACGCGTCTGTGTACCGTTTGATCGTACTGTCCTAAGTGTGCATTACTTTTCAGCTAGCACTCATAAATGAAAATTCTGAATTAATTTTAGGACGATTTATTGCAATGGCAATGAGTAAAATTTAATCCGATCGATTGTTCAATTCGGGTCAAATTGTTGGCCAGACTTATCATTTATTTGACTGAAACTTAATCTGATTACGTGCTTAAATTCGAAGCTTATATATCTATAGTGACTACACTGACCATTGTTAACCGAAAGCTTAGGTACTTCTGATGATCTTGACTGACAGAATGTTAATGACCAATGGTTCTATGCTCTTTCATCGATAATGGATTCTTAATGATTCCTGAATGTACACTACCGCGCGTAAGTATTTGAATACTGAATGCAATCTGATTCAAAGGGCATTAGGAAGCAAATTACGTTCCCTACGAAAAGATTACTCAGTTTTCTAAATGTATACAAAATTCGTCGATCCACAGGAAGATTATCTCATAGCAATTCATGAAGTCATTCTACACGTTCGCTATGTAAATGAGCGCGTTCATCCGCGCCCGATAGTGTCACGCGCGCGCCTCTAAATCTCAGCGAGTCTTCTAGCAGCGAACTCCTCCCGTTACGACTCATGTTTTACGTGTACTGCTTTAAGTCCCTACGCGCCGTTTGAATTCGCGTCGCGGCTGCGTAACTGCGGTCTCACGCAGCGATACGTACACTGTTACTCAAAACTTTTAGGCAGCTTTCGCTCATTAAAATAAATGATCTTTCTTTGTACGCACGAACACGCGCAGAGATTAATTTTACACTCGAACAGATTTTATTTAATTACTTTCTGACGTAACCTCCATTGCTATCAATACACTAAACCGACTTAGAATTCTTCGCAAGGTTCTAAATTAAAATGATATACGAAGTAATAATGTACGAGGGTACTATGCTTTCCGAATATTAAAATATGAATCACCACACGTCTGCTACGTAATATTAATTAAATTAAAAATATTTTTACTTATTTTTTATTTTCGCTTTCAGCGTATTTTTACCGTACTACTTAATTAAATATTTCAATTACGTAATTAAATATCTCAAGTTATGATTATATTAAGGGAAGGATAAGCTAAACTTATTTGTCTCTGAAACATTAAAAATGAACGTGTATATGTGTTTTATAATCCACCGATATGCAACATATGCGATTTTGCGTCTTTTGTCGCGAATTTGAATCCTGCTGCGAACTCGCAATCTCAGTCATACACGAACTGTGCATACATTCCCTGAGACAGCTATCGTTTTCCACCGTGTGAACGTGATTTCACTACGGTTGTCGCGATGCGACAGAGTTCTCCTGAGAGAACATAATCTATAGATACGGATATTCACCTTAAATTCTCTGCGCGCCCTTTAACTATTATGCCATGTACACGAAGCAATATACAGAACGTGAATTTACAATATTTTCTCATGTAACCGATGTTCTGATTTTGATAAAATATTGCAAGATTGTAGAGTGGTCAAAAATATTTTGTACATATTTTTTTGTATTAAACTCCGAAATGGAGAAGATATTTGACGGTCCTTAGACGGGCCTAAATAACTTGATTTTGTTCGGTTTTCGATGGCTAAATATTTAGGAGAGAGTCCAAACATGAAAACACAATTGGTTGCAATGCGGGAGCCTCGAAGAAATTTCACACGTCGTTGTGGCGCTGAACTTGTCGCCACTAAAACAAATATACGTTTATTTCCCCTTGTCCAGAGAAATCGTGTTAAGGGTGCCAGGGAAGGGGGAATTTGTCCGTATTTCGAGATTTTTAGACGAATCCACAGAACGATCACTTCGTTACCTACCAAACAGAACACGCTCTCATATACAGAACGTATTCCGGTGGTACAACCGAGCAGGGGATGTTTCCATGTTTAAAAATAAATCGAGAAAAAGAAATAACATATTTTGGTTGAAGGTTTCATTTTCGAGATAATTGAATTTGAAAAATCCTATACGCGTGCGATGGAATACGAATTGAATTGCCTGGCGCGTCTAACCATTAAACATTATTTCCACTTGTACTTATTTCAAATTATTAAACCACTGTATTATTTTATGGATATCTGCGTACTATATTACGAGGTTCTATATATTCTTTTACCTGGCAAATTTAAATTTTGTAAAATAAGCAGTGGCGAGAGATACGTTTCATATTTGAATTAAAAATTTTCAATATTTTCGTTGTACAATTTTACACAATATAAAAAACCGTTGTAAGGAAATAGAAAAGAACGTATTTACTTTTAAGGGACATTTTCATTCTGTAAAACGAAACAAATTCAAGGATTGCCCGATATTTATTTCGAGGTCCCCTACAAACCTCCGAAGTTTACAAAAAGAATCGGAATTTTTTAGGTTTCGAAGGTCCTTTGTGAGTGACTTTCATACAGAGACGGGGAAAAATACTCTACAACTGAGGAACGTAACAAAGTAACTTGTGCTGTTTCAAAGAACGTACGTACTTTGCGCGTCGTATATTTGCTACTGAATCGCATTCCACATTCCTGCTCGTTCTCATGAAAAGAATTTGATTTCGAAGGTATTTCCCGTGCACATATTTTCGCTGACAGTATCGTTGAACTTGACTACAGAGCAAATTTTCCATCGTTATTTCTGCATTTTATTCTCTGCTCAGCACAGACCTATTTGATTGACAAAGAAAAATTATCATTGTCAAAGTTAATTGGATTTTCTATTCAAAGTATTATATACTGCACAACTAAAAATTGTCTGCAGTTGATATCTCGTTGCAAGAACCAGTTCCAGTCGCGTAATGTATTTTGAAATCTTCCGACATGATGGAACGAAACTAGTGACTTTAAAACACACTGAAATCCTTCGACTTACAAAAGAGATGTCAGACATTTCTCTCTTCGATTTCAACGAAATTTGATAAAGTGACATATCTAATGAACCAAGTTAAAAAGCTTTTAAAACTAAAGTGTGGAAAGAGATAAAGTGTAATCGAAGTCGATAGCTGATACAATTTTATGCACAGAATCCTTAAATTATTTCTAGTAATATGATGGCGAGCAGGGAGGAGCTTCGTGTTCTCCAAGTTCTAATTATAACTTTGTGTTCGTCAAATTCTAATCAGAGTTCAGCCATGCTAACTATGAAGAAATAAAATTGAGGACTCGTAAATGCAAAGTCCCTACTGTAAATCCGATCCGCGTTGATGCCTTCGGCAGAATATGTTCGACGCGATCGTAGAAATCCGTCGGGATAAACAATCGATGCACCCATTAGTAAAATATCGTAATCGCTATCAATTCTCCGAAGTGGCGAACTAATTACAAGAGCCGTACGCTAATTGCGGATCGATAAGCGTATGCGTTTTGAAGTGCTCGGTACACACAAACTTAGATTACGAGCGTGTAAATCGTGCACAGCCATACCTTCGCGTGCACAGCCTATCGGGGTCTACAACAGTTGCAGTTTCAGCGTGTTCGTTTGGAGGCAGTAATTGTACCACGTACATGCGCGCGAAATCATACGCGAAGCACTCCCCCACCCCTGTCAGACGCGACAATCTGATAAATGGAAGCAGAACCTGCCTCATCGAATGGTAACGTGCATCTGTTTGGCTGCGTACAACTTCATCGGGATTCGCAAGAGACATTCGCGGTAGAAGCGAATATTGATCCCAGGACGTAGAACGGTAATGGCCACTGAACGTCACAATGAGAAGGACCAATGTCAACAACGAAAGGGACGAAATGGACAAAGTTTTAGAATTTTATCAGAGACGCCAAGGCGATCTCTATAGTTTGAGGAAATAAAAGTTTTGTTTGTTTTTACAAACTAGCAATTGTTCCTATCAACGTTGCAACTAATTAACCATCCATTGGTTCTCTATTCTAATAACCTTCTAAGTGTATGTATTTATATATACCATGTCGCGACGAAACATTCACTTATTCGGGTATCGTTGCACTAAAACAAATAAATAAATGTCGTCGGACGTCCGAAAACTTCGTTAATCGGGTCTGATGAAACGGAATGCCGATTGAAGCTTTGAAGCCCGAGTGTTTGAGATGTTAACCGACTGTACCGACGGATAGAAGCCTGATTGTTTCCAAACTAACTGTGAACTGAATGCCGGAAGCCCCTGTGCTGATGGATAACGAAGTAACTAAGTGACGAGCAAGTTTATCCGAAGGCATCGCGCGACCTTCCTCTATTAAGGCCTTAGCGCGCTTTTCCTGCAGAGAGAGTTTCACGGATACCTGTTCTATACTTGGCGGTTATACGGAACTTTGGTAACGACACGGAATTTCCTCCAGGCTCCGAATCCTTCGTACAGACACATCGGTTCCCAACAACCGTTAAACTAATTTCTATCTTGCCTTTCGGTAGCTCTTGGATTTATGACACGTCCATTCGCCACCAAAGACCGAAAGAACTGAAAACTCGATAGCCTAAGAAGCAACACCCAACTTCTTTCTTTAAAATGTGATCTACCATTGTCGATCCAAGCAAATAATTAATGATTCTCTGATATATATCCCAGCACCTAAAATATCTCTGCTTTTTTACATAATTTTCCATACCTTAGAACCAAAGTTATAACAAATAAATTGAAAATCACGTTTCACCCTGTTGCTAGCCCTACAGTAAAGATAGAGGGTTTACTACTAATTGGCGTATCGCAAGTTCGATTCGGTTTAAGGGCATTTTTCACCTACCCTTTGATATCCACGGACCCGTACAGTCGTATTCTGTAATTTGAGCGTATCGATCGCTCGGAACGTATCTAATTTGTCTTCCGTAGCAGATCTCTGTCTCTGTTTTGCTTTCGCCCGATTGGAGGATGAAAGTGACGCGACTCGAGCGTGCAGACCTTCGCGTTCGAGCGCGTGGCAAACTCTATTTCTCAAGCTTTAATCCGCACGTTCGTTGGAACTATACGAAATTTACAGGAGCTCGAAGAGTAATATGTAATTCGTATTTGCAATATCGGTACATGCAATACCGCGTGCTATCGAGCATGAATATGGAACTTCTGTTTGTGCTAGCGAAGTAATTTTATGTATGGTCGTATTCGGGTGTACCACAGATGCAGAATATATGCGAGCGCGCGGGCATGTGTGCAACGGGATGCGCGCGTGCAATTTGTACCGACGTTACGCGCGAAAGTGTGGCGCAACGACGAACGCTTCTGAGGTAAAATATATGACCGGCATTTGCATCTATGGGATAGTTTTACATCTGAATACCCGCGTTTTTTCCTTTATCGGGTGGCCCGGTGGTAACGTACGCACTCGCGGAACGTATTTATGTATACCTGCCAGCTGGAAAACGTACTGCTGGAACTTCTGGCCGTTACGCGGATTTACGTCGCGTCGCTTTCACTTAAATTTATTAAGGCGTCAATTAAGGTCCCTACAACGGGCTACGGGGGATTCGATAGTACGAATTTTGTTTAACGGCCTTTCTACACGGATTGAAACTGTCGAAGATCGATAGGAGATCGCGCATCGCACAGATTTCAAACACATTCTACGTCGCGGGCGTTCGATTAACTTTTTGAACACGATCCTGGCAAATATCTCGCGCAGAAATTTATACCTGTTAATACTTGTACTATGTATTTTAATGAAATTCCTTTTGTAACAACGTGTATCCTTAACCCTTTCCACTCTAGAGACTCGTCAAAGTGGGATCTAATAATTTGCGTGCAAGGGACACCTGCATATACATGACCTGTATATACAGTGACACATATGCATGGTAGTATGTACACATATTACTGATACCGCACAGGCTGCTGATGCACACTAACCTTTAAGTGTGTGATTAATCCCTTTAGCTGGAGCACCGAGTTCTAGAGTAAGTCAAACGCGGCGTTTCTTTGAAGCGAGTCTTCAATTTGCATCGTTTGTTAACGCGAGACTTCGGTTATCGTCACTGTGCTTACACTCGCCGACACTTTAATCACGAACGAGTGATTCTCGATCAATTTCGTTCTGGGGAAAAAATCGACATAGACGCAGCCAACGCTAAAGCAATATTTTTGTCATAATTGTTCGCGTGTCTGTTCTTGAACGTTGAACTTTTGACAAATTGTTATTAAAGCTACCAGTTATTTTCTGAACAAGTACAAAAAGACTCCTGTTGTCGTGGGATTTACTTTCTAATTTTAAAAAATACCTAGAGTCCGCGCAGATACGGTAATTCCGTGTTGTTGGTACGTCATCGCTAAGACGTTTCGCGAAATTGGAGGAAACCCAAGAGCCCGCGTTGTTTGGTCCTGCGCCACGGTGCTGCAGGGTTAACGAAGTTTCGGCTCATTAGGCTGTGCAATCGTGAGTTGCATGCCTTCGATCGATTAAACCCGTCGCTACGAAATCGATTATGAAGATGTAATTACTCCAAAGTATTTCCATTAACTTGTAGCGCGTTGTTTGCACGAATTTACTCGACTGTGGCCACAAAATAGCAACTGAGGATTAAATTCCAAGAGGGATTCGAGCAAAGCCTGTGAAATCCGTTTCTAGCAAATAATGGAGGTGAACCTTTTTCGAGTAAGAAATAAATTGAAAACGTACCATCGAATTTAGGAATAACGAAGCAACAACATATATGTATATTTATCATCAAGTCGATGATCATTTTCAATCTACGATAGTTCATGGGATAGAAATTTTTAGTCTACGAATCACGTTTGGGGCTCATTTTAAGAATCATTGCTGTAAGTCCCAAAAAGACACCGAGTATTTAACAACTACCTAGTACATTCCATGTTAAATAACACCGTGTACTCTAGGCGTAAGATCCTCTCAAATTTGTGGGATCATTGTCACGTTAAACTCACAGATTGCTGATTGAACGACAGCATTTAAGCACTTTCGGCAACTATTCACCGGCGCATTTAATGAGGCGGTATCGTTATTACAGGGCAAAAGAAGAACGTAAACTGGATAACGCGAATCTCGACCTTGGCACTTTAAAGCTAATGAAGTTTCGCCTCGTTACATTCTAACGTTACCGAGTGGCGAACCCCTTCGCTACGCTAGACGGTTGATTAATTTTCTAGATAACGATCGACCTCGCGCAACAATTTTACGAGACGGCTTAAAAAAGGCACTTGTTGCTCCGAGAAAGAGATGAAACCCTAGCGAATCATTATCAAACTTCGTTAATTGCGTTCCGTAGATTTCTATTCCACTAAGCCCCGACTGGTTGATCACGAACTCGTTGAAAACTATACACCTGAATGTAGTGGAAATACTTGAGTCTCTGACACGAGTTAATAACAACGCTGCTTCACCTGTTTATACCTGCAAATTGTTTTTTTTTTTTAGTCGCTCCGCGCGCGCGAGAAAAAGTATGAAATTAAAATTTCATTTTATCATATTTCATTCAAGAATATTAATATTCTGTACAGGAGACTCAGCGGGATCAATTTCCCTTATAGTAAATCTTTGCATAAAATATTTTCGATGGAAGGTTCTATACTGGACTCTTTTAACAATCGAACATATCTACAACCACGGTTCGTTTCAACAGTTAATTCGATACTCTAATAATTAAAACGGTTAAAAATGACATGATATACATTCAGCAACGAGATTGAAACGATATCATTTCCGCCTATATTTGTAATGCCACTGTGCATGCGATTTATTAGCGATTGCATATACCAATTACCACTCAAACTCTGTTGGATTATCTCACTGCTCCGTATTTTGGGTTAAATAACGAAAACATCGATTTTATTATGTTTCATATAACATTTTCACGATGAAAACTGAAGGTACGTCAGTGATCGTAATTTTTTCAATTAAATTAAATACGTATTCGTCTTCTTTGGCCTGGAATTTAGAGTCTCCCAAACGGGTTTCGTTGGCTGACAATTTCTTTACAAACGGTTTTGAAGTAATTATAAAAGAATAAGAAAATGCAAAATTGTTAACTTGCAAATATTGTACAAGGATATGTTAGAAGTTCAAGAGTGCAGTAATGAAATTATTAAAAAAAAGCAGAAACATTGTTTCGAAAATTAAACTTTCAAATTTGATAAACATAAAGGTAACAAACTGGAACGTTTTGAATGCTACTTCTGCCAAACAATTCTATAGACATTTTTATTTGTCTTGCGTAATTAATTGTTCACATACAGTTTGAAATGCAAACATTTTAATATTCAATCTGATAATGCAGCTGCTGTTTACAGATTCAAAATACAATCATTAGCATCTGGCTAGACTCCCTCGTTTGGATAAACATCGTCCTGGTTTTGCAAGAAATTTCCTTCGCGTTTCGGATCTCGTCTCTAACCGCGCCGGAATCGCGCCATAAATCACTGTACACGGCGTAGTCGTTAAACACGAAGTATTATTAACTGAGCATAACTCTATACCGTGTTAACTCAACCCGATTACGGTAAAACGAAGTATCCGACAAAATTGCTAATCCGATCCGGGTGCACGAACCAGAAAATATCCGCTTAATTCTAAAGAGAACACCTAAATCACTTATACTTCCTGAAAGTCTGTTAAACTGCCTGGAAACGGGTTTGGTAATGCATTTACGAAATACAACGAAAAGACACAGTGAAAAATGAATTTTCGTGTCACAAAACAAACTCGCGATCACGCAATCATAAATAAGCTTCTCCACTTTCGCACGGCCATTGTTCAATTCTACTTTGACTACAATGCTTCGTCTCGAATCTATTACGAGTATCATTAAATAATGGTCTTTAGTAAATGTCAAGAAAGAATAATTATACCGAACGTTTTCATCATAAAATAAACACGTAGCGTCAAAGGCTGAATTAGTTGACGTCACAATGTTACTATGAAACTATTTCCGCCATGCAATTTAAATTATACGAAATTATACAATTAAAATATATGTTAATAAAAATATGTTCCTATTCACGGGTATAAAAAATACCCGCGGTCATTATATTCGCCAAACATGTTACGTATACAATCGGTCACCCGTGTTGATTCGGACCTTGCGTCCTACAACATGATTGGGGACCAGAGGAACAAAAATACATGCGACTCACCAATCGTTGACCACGATGAATCTCTAGGTAGACCTCTGCGATACTGCTTCCCAGTGTAGTCATTAACAAAATCGTCTGCATGATCCTGCTGGTTCCCAGGATGTAGGGATGAAATCTAGAAACTGTAAAGAATAAGAAAACAATTATAATCTACCGTAAAAATTAAAAATAATTCGTAATTTAATATAAAAGTATCTACATGCTCAAAACTGAGCAATACATACATTCTTTACTCGTAGAGCATCGCCCAAAACTCCTCTTCAGTGATGCACTGATTCTAATACCGGTAACGAGTTACTCTGCTTTTCAAAGGAATAATGGAAACAAAATATTAAAGTAAATGGTAAACTAACGCGACCGAAAATCAAAGTCGGCGAACAAGAGACTCTACTGTCGCGATTTCGAAAACTAAAAGCCACGATGCTTTGGAAAGGACATACAAATACGCATGTATACACTGAGTCGACCTTCGCGTTTGCCTAAGGAATGAACGAAACTCTACTCGAAGCAACTGTGCTTCGAAAAACAAACAACTAATCTACGCAACAAACACTGATTCTACCGACCGCATTGCGCGCGGTCACTAAAATTTCTGAAAAAAATACTGAAACAAGAAATAAGAAATAATTAAATAATCACTCAGACCTGGCTATTTATAGACTTAGTATTAAATTTGACCGATAAAAACACAAAAATATGTAAACATATATAAGTGCACACTCACTTGTTATAAAGAAGTTGATTTTCCCAATATTCCATTTTCAATTCCCTCCATTTGCCATTTCCAAACATGGCGTCGATTGCGTGCCGGTAGCTCCCTTCCAGTCGAACTCGAACAATCAGAATCTACAACAGAAATAAAACACATATTACGATCCAATGCGTTAAAATAAATGTACCTATAACTTAATTAAACATCGACTGAACTCGAAATATGGTCCATATATTGTTAATTATGTTTACAGACATCATAATTAACAACGATTGTGTCTGGGAAGAGCACGTACGAAACAGATCAAACATTTTTCGCGATTCCGATTGACTTGGACGTCAGAAACGTGTTAATACTAAATGACAGCACTAACAGACAATAAAGGGGAGTACTACGAGCGATTTGGAACATTAAGATGACTGTAATTAAAAATTACGTACATATCTTAGACGCGAAGCCTGTCACTGCGCCTCATCAGACAAGTTTCCAGCGGACGAATGACGGACAGGAACGAACGTGTCTACCGCGAGGGACCATGGGTGGGGAGTGGGGTGAGTAGTCACGTAGTCCGTCTCGACTGTTGATATATATTTCGGAAGAAAAGATTAAACCTTATATCTCGAAGAACTGAAAATAAATAAAGTAAATATGGAAAATAAATACAAAAAGATATCAGACTAACAATTAATTAACGATTTATTGTCTTTATATTCTTGTGACGTCACAGGGAGTAACAGCCAATCACAGGCGCTGCTTGAACATCGAATATCGATCTGGTATTCGACACATACGTAACTAGATCGATCGTAATATGTACTTAATAATATTTAAATAGATTAATTTTTAATTGAAATTTTAATCAATGCTTTTGGTGTAAATATAAAACAAGTTAAAAATATGTATAGAATACTTGATAACATTAATTTATATAAATAGAAATGTTATAAATAATATTCGTCTAATACACATCTGTGCCTATTTCTTGTGTTTTCTAGAATATTTCTTAAAGTAATTTTATTCTTACCATTGCTCGCATTCGTAAGCCAGGATCAGTCATCTGATACGCTTGTTGTTTTTTCAACGCTCGGTTAGGTTCTGTTTATATTCTCGACTGCCGGCGTCTCGATTTCACCTTCGAGCTGGGCTCACGAATTCCTTGTCCGTGTGACACGAACACTGTTTTATACGTCTCCAGTATGCATTGTCTGTGCCCAAAATCCGCGTGTTACGAAAAAATACTGTGATGACATCTTTTCCACACTTTGTCTATGCTTGGACTTCTTACCAACTCAAGCTCAATATTATCGACATCGAATCTAGATAGATTATTATAGAAATCTAGTGAGAATTAAAATAAATAACTTTAGAAAATATACTACACAGAAAAGGAACATTTATCTGAAAAACTAATTGCAATTTAGATTTAAAGTTAATATTTACACATTTTGTGTTTCTATATTTACAATTAATATATTTCGATCGATCTAGTTATTTATGCGTTGCTCTCTAGATCGATATTCGATGTTCAAGCAGCGCCTGTGATTGGCTGTTACTCCCTGTGACGTCACAAGAATATAAAGACAATAAATCATTAATTAATTGTTAGTCTGATGTCTTTTTGTATTTATTTTCGGTATTTACTTTATTTATTTTTAGTTCTTCGAGATATGTATAAGGTTTTATCTTTGCTTCCGAAATATACATATATCATCAGTCGAGACGGACTACGTGACTACTCACCCCACTCCCCACCCATGGTCCCTCGCGGTAGACACGTTCGTTCCTGTCCGTCATTCGTCCGCTGGAAACTTGTCTGATGAGGCGCAGTGACAGGCTTCGCGTCTAAGATATGTACGTAATTTTTAATTACTGTCATCTTAATGTTCCAAATCGCTCGTAGTACTTCCCTTTATTGTTTCTTAGTGCTGTCATTAAATATTAACACGTTTCTGACGTCCAAGTCAATCGGAATCGCGAAAAAATGTTTGATCTGTTTCGTACGTGCTCTTCCCAGACATAATTGTTGTTAATTATGATGTCTGTAAACATAATTAACAATATATGGACCATATTTCGTGTTCAGTCGATGTTTAATTAAGTTATAGGTACATTTATTTTAACGCATTGGATCGTAATATGTGTTTTATTTCTGTTGTAGATTCTGATTGTTCGAGTTCGACTGGAAGGGAGCTACCGGCACGCAATCGACGCCATGTTTGGAAATGGCAAATGGAGGGAATTGAAAATGGAATATTGGGAAAATCAACTTCTTTATAACAAGTGAGTGTGCACTTATATATGTTTACATATTTTTGTGTTTTTATCGGTCAAATTTAATACTAAGTCTATAAATAGCCAGGTCTGAGTGATTATTTAATTATTTCTTATTTCTTGTTTCAGTATTTTTTTCAGAAATTTTAGTGACCGCGCGCAATGCGGTCGGTAGAATCAGTGTTTGTTGCGTAGATTAGTTGTTTGTTTTTCGAAGCACAGTTGCTTCGAGTAGAGTTTCGTTCATTCCTTAGGCAAACGCGAAGGTCGACTCAGTGTATACATGCGTATTTGTATGTTCCTTCCAAAGCATCGTGGCTCTTAGTTTTCGAAATCGCGACAGTAGAGTCTCTTGTTCGCCGACTTTAATTTTCGGTCGCGTTAGTTTACCATTTTCTTTAATATTTTCTTCCATTAATCCTTTGAAAAGCAGAGTAACTCGTTACCGGTATTAGAATCAGTGCATCACTGAAGAGGAGTTTTGGGCGATGCTCTACGAGTAAAAAATGTACGTATAGCTCAGTTTTGAGTATGTAAATACTTTTATATTAAATTACGAATTGTTTTTAATTTTTACGGTAGATTATAATTGTTTTCTTATACTTTACAGTTTCTAGATTTCATCCCTACATCCTGGGAACCAGCAGGACCATGCAGACGATTTCGTTGATGACTACACTGGGAAGCAGCATCGCAAAGGTCTACCTAGAGATTCATCGTGGTCAACGATTGGTGAGTCGCATGTATTTTTGTTCCTCTGTAGTTTAACAAAATTGTTGACAACAAAATTGCTTTGCTTCAGCATGATTTTCATTTAAAACTGCTTAATTTGTATATAACACATTTTTAAATTCGATGAGTGCTTTAAGATTAAAGCACTAATTAGATACGAAAAAATGCGTGTCTAATTTCTTTCAACGCTTCACACATTCATCCGAATTAAAGTGAAGTAAAAATTTCACTTCGGGGATATTTCCTTGATAATTACCGGATAATTAATTGTTGAGAAGGGTCGACACATTTTGAGTCATCCTTCATAATTCGCTTATAGGATCTAAGGGGATAAAACGTCACTCTCGTCGTCTCTCGTCCCTTAATGTATCGCAAGCTTTTTTCCCGTAGCATCACGTTCGATTTTTCTATCTATCGTACATTTTCCCCAACGAAAATACGTAAAAAGAATTCAATTTCGTGCAAGACGTGCGTCTATCAACGTTACAAGAAAACAATTCCACTGATTCTGGGGCCAATAAGAAAAAGCTTAGGTGTTCAATTGGGCGCAGGTGTATCTCATTAACCAAAACAACCGAAACATCTGCCGGGTTAATGATACTTCGACTTAACTTCCTCCCGTGTAGCCCGTAAACTCGCTCCGACGAAATTTCTTCTTCGTTTTCTTCCTTAGCTTCCTTTGCGAACAGATATCCGACTCCCTCACATCCGGCGTCGATTCCCTTGTGTCCCATTCCCAACGAGCTGACTTGTTTTCATCCTATATCTATCCGCTTCGCCTCAAATCATACCTTCGTACGACTAATTACTCGAATTACAGTTTCGTCTATGGCGATGAGTAACCATTATCAACACTCGCGAGCTCCTGTCATCGTGTATGAATAATTTACGGACGTAATTTACAATTGCACATGTTGGTCGCGGGCGTTGACTTCGTGTTTGGACGCGTTCCACAAAATTTGTCGACAAGGTGCATGCAAATATGCTTCCCGTTGCTTTGCAATCAGCTAATTATTGATTATTTTTACCCAGCACGGAATGTCTCTCGAGTGGGACAAATTGTGACTAGGTTTGGCGATTAATTCAAAGCGAAATCGTGGTAGCAAAATAGTATTTGGCCGACAGAAGCCCCGCGAGAAACAATAAATTCGGATATTTACTTATCGTGCATGCAAATCTATTCGTATCTCGGCAGAAATAAATGGTTTTAAGTTCGTTGATATAATCGACAAAAATGTGCGTGTTAAGGAGTTTAATTCCGTTTTTATGTTAACGAGCTCTCGTTACTCGTTACCGTTAGATCCTAAGGATCCTGGAACTAAAACTATCCGTCGTTACATCGTACAAGCACTAACTTTTTATGTTTCTCTCGTGCATACATTTAACTCCGCATAGCTGGTGACGGAATCGCGACTGTGGCTTAGCCGTAAACCATCGAATGGCCGATGGGGATCGGGGTTTGTAGAACACGCGAACGACGACGTTGGGAAATAACGCGATAAGAATGCATTTATACCGGTCGTAAAAGTGGGACGACAGTCGTGGAACAGGTTACGCACTTTGATGCCCGGGTATCTACTATTTGGAGTTCATATGTCGAGTCACTACCAATTTAAACGACGCGAGGAGCATCGAGAATCGGCTACCCGTTTCCCTATTTTTTAGTTTTTTAACCCTTCGAATTGCACTCTAAATCAGTGCTTGTTGAACATTTCTATTCCTTCCACCTGAGGAGATCGCTTTTAGAGCCAGTTAAGCACAAAGGACATTTTGTCACGCGTTGCCCACGCGTCTTAAGTTAGCGGAAATCTCAAGTTACCCATAAAGGGAATTCGTGTGTTAGATTGTCATGATCTCATCTACCTATAGTAGTTGGCTGGTGACAAACAGGAACAACGACGAGACCACCTCGTGTTCGATACGACACGACGTCCACGGTGTCTTTTGATCTCTCAGGTTTGCGAAGGACCAGTATTCTCGAGTCGTTCGTTTTTGTCCAGTATGGGAGCCTAGGACGCCGTCCGGTCGTGCTTGAAAGATTGTGTTATGGGTCGTCAACCTTTACGCAAGGAAGACAGGGCGATTGGCTCAATCGAAATAGCCCCTCCCGGAGGAACGTATCTTCCCGGACCACCGAGAACGTTCCTCTCTGACGACATGTCAGCCTCGTTTCACGCTGTAACGAGAACGGATTCGAAAGATCGTTACTCGTCCGCTTTACCATTTTCCTATCGCGGACCATTGAACTCGTCTGCTCGTTGGGGGTGAACCATGTGCCCGTTCTTGACCCCTTGCCGTGCGATTTCTGCACTTTCGGTCGCGATTAAATTGGTACTTTAAAGCATTCATATTTAACACGGTGTCTGTATGCTGGGAGAATGTAACATGACTTGTGTGGTGGCATATCACGTTCCTCCATCAATTTTTTTTATTTAAATTTCTTATATAAAGGGTTCTTTTTTATCAAGAATATTACAAACATTTTTTAAATAAGACGAAATGATGATTAGAATTACATATTGCAAAGAACTTATTAAAAATTACAGTATTCAAGCCTTTATTTCGGTATCATTTAAGTCTATTTTCCTTTCGTACGATACATTCCGGTACAATATTCACAATTCCACGTTGCATTCAGGACATTATTAATTTGATCTTTTTCACGATGTGTACTATTGATATTAATGCTCGATTAAGCATCATTAACCTGTATTTCGTTTCTGTTTTGTTTTCCACCTACACTCAATTATAAACCTATATATTCATAATATTCGTTGTTACTATATTTCAATTTAATAACTAAAATTACATTACTAAACGTTGACAGTGATTTCTCCAATATGGGAAATGTATTAACAATGATAATGTATACGGACACCGTGAATTTCATAATAATAATGTTATTGATATAGATTGACAATCAATATCCAAATTCAACATTACAATATTTGTCGAAATTTGTGTACTTAATAACTAGTCGAAGACTGCGTCGCTTCACATATGTACATAAAACAGTACGCTATTATGTACAAATTCGACCACGCATTCCACATTTACTTAAATTCAATATATAATTACTCTCGAGTATATAAAGGGTTTCCGCGTCCATAAATAAATAAAAGGACAGAGGAATCGATATTCAATATTCTGCCCGAGGCAAGAGAAACTGTTTTCTCCGACGGAAATTGTACAATCTAGAACGAACGAGCACGCGATCGGAGCGCATAAATAGCGCCATTTTTAGCCGACGATAATCCCGAAATACATTTATCCACGGATGACAGTCCACCGGTAATTACATCGACGCCCTTACGTGGATTTTAGCCACACTTTCCTCAAGGGTACACCTCATTAATCACGCGATTCTCTTATCTGGCTCCTCGGTTCCACGTTAAAATCGTTTGCTCAATAATTTCGTTCCGGCGTGATTACGTATCCCGTAGTCGGGCCAGATGATATCTAACTGTGAAAATAGCAGATGAAAAACGGCAATTGTATTTGGGCAAGGTTTTGGTTTCATCCGTCGTAACTTCCTTTTTGTTTCGTTCCGCGTGTAAATCGATCTTCAATTTTTTGGTAAGAGAGTTCTGTGCTGGCGAGTTATTCGCGAACATGATAATCAGTCTCACGTACGTACGCAATTCGTGGACGTTTCATTTTGAAGTTTGTTCTAGAGTTATAATGAGTATTTGCACTGGCGTATTTGTTTCAACCGTTTCCGAGTCGCGTATAGTATGTATTGGTTTTGGAACAGTACGCGGTGTATCATTTTTCGATGTTATACTCTACGTTAAATTCACCAATTACTCACCGGTACTTATAATAATGACAGAATGTAAAATTGTAAACACAGTCTACGCGATAATGACTCGTTAGATGAATGGAGGCGAAATTCGACACCAGCTGATATTTGTACACAGCGATATCGTCGAGTCTCGGAGTCGCCTTTATCTTTTGCCGACGGCTGTAGTTGACAACCGAAGAAAAGAACAACGGGTGAGAGCAAATGAGAAAAAAGCATTGGCTTTTATACAAATCGTCGTCTGCATTTCAGCTCGTATTGTTTTCCAAATGTCGTTAACTGTCCTCTCGGTTGGAAGGGATAGAAATGTTCAACTTACGAATCACGACTGGGCAATGATTTAGAAATTGTATCGAGCATATTCTGTAAGCTTACCCGATAGAAAAATTTATAAGATTTTAAAATCCTTCGCGGGAAAATTATTTTTGGTTGCAGAGGTCAATTACAATCATTTTTGGTAATTAGAGAACACTCTGTATAGAAAAACAGAATTCCTATTTGTCCGTGTCCTTTTCTAAAATCTATCGAGAACTGCATACTGGCGCGAAACCCGGTAAACAGTTTGCACACATTTCGCAAGTACTTCCGGCGAGTACTTTTAACCCATCGGACGGCGCTTCTTCCCCGATAACGAGGTACGGCGCATGATTCGGGATTACACGAAATCACTTGACGGCCCCAATGCACGATAACCCCTAAATCTATGCATTTGTACTCGCAAAACGTCCGTCTGAAACTTCGGGTAGACGCGGAGCATGCAAAACGTCAGAAATCATCAATATGCATAACCTGGAAAACGACCAAACACGCGACGATATTGGGCGCACCAGACACCAGAGGGAGAAGCAGTTCGCGGCGTTGTCGAGGTAACGTGTTTTGCATTCCCTTTGACCCTTAAATTTGGCATCGAGAAGTTCGAGTCGTGTCCGACAGTATTCCTCGAGACTGTCACGAACGCCGCACAGCGGGACATCGATACTCAAAATGCGGAAAAAGTCCTTTACGAGAAAGAAATTCTAACGCGAAAAAATTGTACGCCAATATTTATTTGAACATTCGAGCTATAAACTAGCATGGTTTTTTTTACCATTCGTTTTCGAGAGAACAATGGAACGTGGATGTTTTAAACAGGTAGATATAATATCATAGATTATTGTTTTAATAAAATGATAATCTATTTCTGAATAAGACTAAGCCAAAGGAATTCTATAGACAACCACGTACCTGTAAGAGTCGAAATGCATGTTCTAAATAAAAAATAAGACGTACATGGTACACGATATTCGTCAGAAGATAGTTTTTTTCGCGTATTGGATATCAATGGCCCACTGTGCGCCGTCGCGTCTGTCGTTACGGCTCGGCGTAAACGGGGTCGAGATTTCGAGATATCTGCGCACCTTTAGCTCGAGGCACGAGAATTCCTCTCGTTTCTTTCCAACTCCTTTCTTGTCCCTTTGCTGCGCGTTTTATCCTTTGTCCCTTTAGTCATCGATCCGCTCGACGCCACCGTTGGAACGCAACGGGAAAGAAATTACGGCTTCCGATCATTTCGAATATATCTGTGTTTCGCAAACGAAGGCTCCTTAGCTTCCTCCCCCTCCTATCGGGGCGTGAAACTTCGTTCGTGTCTCGCTTCGAGAACCATCTCTTGGTTTCGAACCGTTGGAACAGAATATCATTAGAATTTCTATCGCATAGTCGAAGTTTCGTACGATGAAATCTGCTATTAGTATAACAGAATACGTTCGAATGTCAGAAAACCTTGTACAGATGTTTGAAAAGTTAAAGTACTGTTCGATGTATTTTGCGGCTAAAATTGTTTCACCAGAGCTTTTTCTTTCTCTTCTTCTGTAGAACAAAAATTGTTTTTTTCTTTACCAATTTATTACCTGAAGTTTACAATTCCGTGTAGATCAAATTTAAAAAACCGAGTGATGAAATTTTATTATTCAGAGTGAACGTGGAAAGATTCGAATCACTGAGTAAATCTTTGTCGCCTTTTAAGTGCAAGATTATCGGAGTAGAAAATTAAACTATCTCGAATAAGGCTGAATTTATTGGAGGAGCTATTCTTGAAATCGCGGAGGAACGAAGAAACTCACGCAATATAATTGTATTCAATCTAGAAGAGCTCTAGAAGGGTGGAATTTGTTTCAAAATAATTTAATTCCATTTACGAAGACTGTCGTTTTCATTTTATCGAGGGTACGAGAAAATTCGATTGCTTCTCGTGCTGGTAGTTTAACATTCGCATAATGCGAATCAATCTGACAACTCTATGTGAAGTTTCTGCATTTATAGCGGTCTGGGAATTGTACGTATCCGGGCTCCGTGAAAAATTCTTCGGTTTCTGGATTGAAAAAGATTGAAAAGTTTCGACTCGGTACTCCGATGAGAATTGATTTTTTTTTATTGATCTCGGTTCTATTTCGTTGGTGAGTGAGACAAAATTTCACGAAGAAATAGAAACGAGATTTTTGAAATAACATTGGAATCTAGAGTAGAGTAAGAATTTTTTATTTACTCTGTACTCAGATAACTTTATTCAATATATTCTTCTCGAATTTAAAAATAAATTAGTGATTAACGAAAAAATTCTGTGTTCAGGAAGAAAATTTCCGTTTCTTAAAAAACATTCTAAATCCTTACGAAAGCAGTATTAAAGTTTCCTCTATGATTAAAATATTTTGCTAATATTATCAGGGAGAAATAGGAAAATATAAGCATAAAGTAAGAAGAAAATTTCTTTTGCAACGGAAATGTAATGATAAAACCATCGCATCGGTGGTCGTTTTGATATAAACAAGGAAAAACAGTAGCATGTATTCGAACGTAGTGTCTCGCAGTTGCATGATAATCTAAAATTAGAACCCGATATGTAGTGCTTACGTAGCATTAAGGAAATAAGAATCAAGAAAAAGTTGATATTAGCGGGAAAGGAACTGTTTTGAACAGATACGGCGAGATCGTAAACAGAATAGTGGAAAAATAAAACTGAAAAAACATTGAGGGAAAGTAAACCAGCGACACTAAAGAACGAAGTTTCAGAAATCGGCGCGAAAAAATAACATAAAGGCGAAAGGAACTCTACGGTACATATCGATGAAGAGAAAAAGAGAGAAAAGAAAATTGTAGTAAAAATAGTCGAGTTAAAATAAGGAAACACTATTCCTTCTTGATTGAGTTATTCTTACCACAAAATAAGGTACACGTGAACAATCTACATTTCGATACATTGTTCTTCTCGAACATATCGAACGATACGTTCATTCTTGTATTACCTCACTGCACCGAAATAAGGACCTAAGCCATTGAATTGACTGAAATTTCTGAGTACATAGTGAACTCCATTCCGCCATAAGCCAATACATACATGAAATATTTCGTTAAAAAGACTCTCGACTCCGTAAAGCCGATATTCTACATTTCGTCTCTTTAAAAATTTCTACGCGTCCTTCAATCAGGGGAGGAGGAAGGAGAAAAAGAAACGTCGCGGATAAAAGATAAGAGAAAAGGAATAAAAGAAGGGGAAAAGTAAACGGACAGAAAAGAAGGTACATATCGAGAGGGAGAATATGCATTTCCCCGTGCGCACTTTTGCTATGTTTTACATCGGTCGTGTTTTGTCATCCTCGCTTTTCTTCGTCGTCGCTATCATATTTCTGGGCTTCGTGTACAGGGCGAGTCGCGCTTCGAAGTAACGCTGCACAATGCGAGTGCATCGATGCACATCGCGGAAACAATATTATCTCGCGAAGATAAAATTCGCTAAACTATTTTGCCGCCACGAAAATGAAATTTTGAAAGACTCTTAGACTTCAAAGCCTTCGCGCGAAGGAAAACAGGAACGAATATTTCGGATTCAGCTAGGTGTGCTCGTCGAAATTGAAAGGAGAGGCTACGCGTTTCACTCGTTCGCTAACCTCGGTCGCCATTTCGCGAACCCCCATTGTCTCCAACAGGCGCGAATACGTGTGTATATTCCACGCGTCGAAATAGAGCTTCGCGAGAATGCATGCCCCGCGATCTCGATTACGATACCCGGGGCATTGTATAACGGATGTCAGCGGAACTACTTACCCGAAGAGGGAAAAGCTTTCAAGGTGACTGGCCAAAATGAACTGGACACGAGTCCCCAATTATGTTAGAGATCGCGTTAATTAACGCGTTTAACAGTCCGCCAAGTTTTGAGGACCGTTCCTTCTCGACGAATTAAATATACGTTTAGTTTAAGCAAGGAATATAGTAGGTACGCGTTGAAAGTAATATACAACGTCAGTAATTTTTAAACCTTTCGTATAGAGAATGTAAAGTTTTAGTATATCATAATATCTGTTCCTTGGAATCAAGCAACTTGGTTCAATGTGTTCTCTTTCGTTCGCCAAAAGTGGGTAAATTATTCAGACGACCTTTTTTAATTGCCTCACCCTGTGTAGGAAGGATGGAAAAAATTATTTTTCAGTAAAAACAGCGGTTAACAAGAATAACTATGGTAGGATAACTACCACGAAAACGCGATGTTTTTCCAAAGTGGTAGAAAAAGCGGTAATTGATGTTAAGTAGGGTGCTTGAATGGACATTTGCGAGGTGGGCACTCAAGCTAGATACCGTCGTCCAGAGAGTTAACTTCGGTAAATATTCGCGAAGAGTACACATACGGAACAAATACTGTTACGTTCGAAATAGAACCACCTAAAATCTAGCATAAACGAGTCCTTGAAGCACGACAATGTAAACTACGTCCGATCCTCGAAACTTAAGTACTGTTTCATTAACCCTTAATTACCAAAATAAAGTTGGTTATTTTAAAAAAAAAGAACATCGAGTAACTTTAAAATCGTGGAAAGTATCGTTTGGGAAGAAGTTTGGAATCCGTTGGATGGTTTTCGTCAATATTTCTCGACGTCACGCGTACAATATTTTCGTTCGAAAATGACACTGATGGCGCGGATAGTCAATATTTGTCAAATACACGGAATCTGACGACAGTTTCGGGTATAAAAATCCTGACGATTACACGGTCACGGCCTTCCTAACAATAAGCTCCCATGCCCCCGGGCGAATCCATTCCCGCAATATTCGTTTCCGCAGGAAACCGCTGTAATCCATCTTCGCGTTTCTTACAATTTCCATTCTAACGCAATTCTCTAAATGCGAAAAATTCGCGGATGCAAAGCGAAACAAGAGAAATCCTCTTACGCAGAAAAAGAGATGATTTCACCGAAGCATAGTTTTCACAGTATAATTTTTGTGATCCCTTCGAGTAAAGTATGTAATCTTCGTCCAATCTCACAAAGATGATCTCCAACTTGGAAATTCAAAACATTCTGAAACTTCGGGGATATGTGGAGCATACATAAATATGTATCACACAATTTTTTTATTTTTTTTAAACATTAGCAATTACTGATTGCTACTGACTACGAAGAAAATCGGCTAGTCTTGTCGATGCAGATTTCTAGTCAACAAGGTCCCTCTATGCTCGGTGGTGAAACTTGGTTGACTTTTTCAGGAGTTCGTAAAATAGAGACTAAATTATCGACGATGGTACGATGGAATTAAAGTATACGGTAGCAAAGACTTTCAGAGTTTCGATAAACATTTTCTTCCCTCCATAGAGAAAGCACTTTTAAACTCTTTGCTTGTTTAAAATTTAACGCAATAGAAAACTCTTTTCACAGAAAACATAGTCTTGGTCGATATCTTCCAACCGTTTCGATCTTCGCTAGATCTTTCTATCAGCGATACTTGTTAACATTTCTTGTTTTTCTAAGGAATTACTGTGACACGTTTGCAGAAATCGAACGTAAGGAGTTGAGTTTCGTGAGTTTCGAGGGCTGGCCGAATAACCTGTATAAGATGATTATTTACGAATTAGAAAACGAACAAATTACTAGCATATTTACAATGAAATAGTACGTAAATGTGCGTATGAACATGTACGGTAATTAACGTCTGACGAAGAAATTGGTACGAGAATCCTAATTAAATTTTTAATTAAGGAAAATATTTTGTGAAAATATAATTATGAATTTCCCCGCGAGTTATTATGATGCAAAAATTATTGTCCTCCGTTTCCTCGCAATATTGAAGTATTTTTCATCACGTTGATGAAAAGTGTTAAAGCCAACAATACTTGGATTAATTTGAAATCTTTGTTGTAGCAAGAAATGTGTTTAAATTTGAATAGGTAATCTTATGCTGCTCTTTATCATTTTTAATAACATTCTTATCGATATTCGTAATAACCGTACTTCTTACAACACTCATTCAAAATGTGTATTTAATAGAGAACGAGAGATTGTGGTTCTTAAAAAATATTTCCATCCCTTAAATTTGTCAAGGGCGTCAGAAGAGAATAGATGAACACTAAAAAAATTCCATCGTGACCCTAATTAATTTTACGCCGAATAAATTCATTCCCCGTTAATCCCTTTTCCGTAAATTCTTCGAGCCGATCGAAGTTTCGCTCAGGCGTCCCGATTAAGTATTTTCAACGGACGTGGAATGCAGCAGGGCTTGGATCCTAACGACTTAATGGATCTGCGAAATACTGTTTTAAATGATAGTATTTCAAGGTCCCAAATTGATAGTGGAAAAAAGAGGACCGAGATGTTCCGGCGCGTCGAAATCCGCGGACAGACTCGAACATTTCCTAGTTCAGATTATGCAAATCTGACGAGCGGTCGAGTTACATTCATAAGCCCCGTTACAGGAAAAATCAAATTGCTCTCACGTTTCCGCGGAGTTCTCCTCGCGTTTCTTTCACTGCGCGCCGGCGTTGGCATTAAACATTCATATTCTCGCGGGCGTGAACTTTAAAATTCTCTCGTGAAAGTCGAACTTTCCTCCATCACTCCTTGCCCTCGAAACTTTCTTCCCGGGCTTAAGTATCGTCGGACCTGGCATCATCTGGGGAACCGCATCATCTTTCGTGTAAGATTTAGAGCATCTGAACGATTTAGAAACAAAAGAGTGTTTATAATTCAGGCATTATATTATATGTGTGGCGATGCCTTCTGCACTCGCCACCAGAGAGCTATATGTCTGAAGTATTAAAGTTTTGAAGATTTAGTTAATTAAAGTTATATATTTAGTGACCTACTACGAACATGTAAATGTCTAATCGTGAAAGCCACGACGACGAAATGACATGTTGCGGGGCTTGTAAATTAGAAGTTCAGCAATATTTAACCGATGTTCGATCGTTGAACTTCTGATCGACAAGCCAAGCAACGTGTCATGTCGTCGTCACCGGCTCAACGATCAGACACCTGCATTCATAGTACATCACTAGTTACGAAACTTTGATTAGTTGTATCACTGAAATTATCAAATATTTACGGCTTTATGATATTAAAATCGAAGTGGTACAGTTTGGATCTTCCCTTCGAAGGGAAATCAACGATACAAAAAAGTTTCAAAGCTTCATACACACGATAAATACAGTTACATATTATTCCTCCAAGTTGAAAGTTTCTTTATTATAGCTGAAACTAAATTATTGCCATTAGTTGGAAAGAAGGAGACTTTAGAATTCGAGCTAGAGGCTTTTGATTTATTTCGTATACGAGCAAGTATTCTGCTTTTGAAAATATGTATAATAATACATCGTCAGAGAAATGGCACGCGCGGGTTGACGTTATACGTAATTTTCTATTGTTCAAATTACTGCAAAATTCAAAGCGAGCAACCTATTTGAATTCCGAAAATAATTCCGCTGCGAGGTACACATCTCAATTTTCACGATCTTGAACAATTTAATGAAAATTTGTCGCGGCAATGGGGACAAATAACGCGAAGAAAATGGGGCAGTCGTATTGCAAAGAGGAATCTCTCCTCGAACTTGGGATAGGAATTTAAAGGAAGAGGAATGGTCGCAGGAACGTCGCGTCGATAAATTTTATTTAAAAGAGAATCTCCGTTTTCGCGTAAGAATTCATAAACTGGGAACCGATAATAATAAATAAGCGAATTACGTTATTCTTTGCATCGACGATTGTATATTTCAAATTATTTATATTGAAAACGAATCAGTTGTGAGAAAATGTACTTAAAAGAAGTTAATTCTCTACATTTAAAAGGAATATCGGTTACATTATATCGTAGTAATAATGACGAAGTAATTATAATAAATACATTTTTCCGACCCTGTTTTATCTATTTATACAGTTATGAATGTCAACTCTATAATTGTTCGAAATTGTATGACGGTTGTACAAGAAATTGTCAATATTAATTATTCCGTTTTTCTTGTCCTAAATCCTTTATTCGTTTTTCCCCGTCGGAAAATAGTTATCGTCGGTTGCGTGTCACTGGCAAGTCGATATTCATCCAATTTATGAAAACAAGCTCCGATAAAGCGACCCACTCTTATGAAGGTCGTTCTTCGATCGGAATGCTTTAATAATTCCCATTAACATTCCACGAACGTTTGTCGTGGTATCTGCGATTGAATGTTTTCTTCCCAGGGTTCTTCAATTTTGTTCTCTCAATTCACAATACGTTGACTTATTAATTCCCAAGCTCAACAGCAATATAAATGAAATTTATATTTATGGGATTATTATCATTCAAATCGTGTGCCATAAACGTTTTTCATGTCATTGAAAACAAAGTAGATGTTTATGTGGTTTCTCTCTCTCTGTAAATGAATTTACCACAGTCGCTATTTTGCACGATTGGCTCGCATGCGTCACAGTATTTAGAATAATTTATTTTGTTGCGGTCTGCCCAATGGATTGGATATACTCGTAATACGCTTTCCACAAATAGATAAACTATTCTATAAATCCTAAGTTTTATACGCGGTGTGTGTATGTGTACGCGAGTGTAGTTCTTCTTGCCGTAATATAATAATTCTTGTACAATACATATTTCTATCCTTTAAAGTTGCGAACCTTTTTGTACTAGAATAGACTGTACGCCAACGTTTGCAGTATATTATATTATCATACATTTGAATCTCGAATAACGTAAAGTTAATGTTTCGACAAAGGTCCACGCCTATCCAAGCAAATTCACCGCGAAGAAGCGTCCGGAAAGACGTTCGGCAGTAACGAGTGTTATCTCTTAACACTCGCACGAACATACCGCTATCCTAGCGAGCTTTTATCGTTCGACGTAAGAATCGAAATTTCTGGAGAGTCGTGGCGGGAATTCAAATTAAAATGGGTCTTAGGTAATGGGCACAGCGTGTCGGAACTGTGTAATCTCTGTCCAAGAAGTACGCTACTACTCGGATACGGGAAAAGCTTTAACAGTATCTTAGAAGTTGTTCGTATCGGTGGGAGGGAGCTCGGAAGTATCGCGAGAATCAATGTACAGGATGAGAAAGTGTATCTCTTACGGCTTTTAAGAATAAATATACTTATCCGAGTTGTTGAAAACCTTTTAAAAATTGTTCCATCAAATTTAATTCAACTTTCGAATTAAAAGTAAATTTGTTCAATTATTTGGATATACTGAACTTACAAGAAGCACATAGGATTTTGGAAACAAACTGTTCCTTTATAAATATATTTTACAAAAATAATTTTTTATCGCTTGTAATGATTATTCGTAACTAAAAGCATTTTAGTTGAGTAAATAATTATTATCCTATAACCTTACTTTATCTTTTTTGAAATAAATAAAACAGTATTTTATGATGACGATTCCACAATGAAAATCGCTGTCTAATAGGGGGCACGACGAGATCTCGCGACGGCCATCGTACTTCATCAGAACGACTCGCGCGAACCTAATTTCGCGGGTATTGAAACTCAATCGAGAGGAAGATTCCCAGAGCGTTTCGAACGGAAATAAAGGACCGTCGAGAGGATGTGTCGAAGCCAGGAATCGTTGGATCTGTTTTTGTTACATTCCTTCCATTGTCGAAAAATTCTGATTCCGTTTTCGTATTCAACTCCATCGCCAATTACGTATATGATGATTTCGATGCCGAACTAATGGCTTTCCAGTGTCAGAGAACGCGCAGTTAATGACTTTGAAAAACATTTGTTTACAATCTCTGTTGCAGCTCGAGCATGCAGTCGTTGTTGCTTTGAACTTCTTTCGGTTAGTTTGTTATCAGTTTTCTACTTCTTTAAAGGGTTATACTCTTTCTTTCCTCTCTTATCTTCTTTATTCTTTTATTTACCTTAGGATCGTTTAACCGCCAAGATAAACTTACCTTGACTCGCCCCTATACACAGAAAGGCGGACTCTTATATTTTCTAAGATAAGTGTGCATTGTTTTATTCCCTTGCTACTCTTTTATCTGTTCGTTCTTCTCATTTTTTATATAACAATTTCTGTTTCTTTCTGTTTCGAGTACATTTTGTCATCGTACGTTACAAACTATCTATAATTTTAAGTGTTCGTATCTTATGTGCACCATTCACACTAAAAGAACAAGCAATTAAAATTTGCATTTCTGATTTTACCATATAAGACACATCCGTGATGCTATAGCGTTTTTGCAGTGTTCCATTTATGGGTCCATAACTTATAAGAGTATATATCATCCATCTTCCTGGTGCAAACCATTCATTCTCCAGTTGTAGATTTGACGTTTTTCAGGAATATAAATATTCCTCTGTCACGAGTTTCCAATTTCCATCCCGTTAACCATTCTTGCGTTGTTTCTGTTTTAAAGTTAATTATTTCATCTTGCGAAATTGGCGACAGACTGATTAGAACAAAAGCATCCTGGCGGTGGATTTTCATAGACCGGGGTCTCCCTTTGCGGAAGGAAGCTGATAAAAGATATCCGCGAAGCGCCGCGTCGTCTTTGGCGGCTGTTTGCTCGTTGTATTGATAAATAGGAGGACGGATCGAACTTGGGATTGAACGCCGTATCAAAAGATTTGTGGTATTAAATATTCAAAGAATCCGTGGGGTGGGGGACGTATTTTCCAACGACTCGATCGTTCCAACTTCTTTTTGCGGATATCAGACGCCGCGAAATAGGAAAATTGCAGAATGAGGTAGATGAAAGAGGACGTCGCCTTGACAAATGGCGAAGAAGATAAACGAAGAATAAGAAATGGGAGATTGAAAGAGCCTTTTGTACCTTGCGAAATTAATTCCTTGAATTGCTTACAAGTGTTTGAAAATTACACCGCCTTGGTGTACACGTGTCTACCGTGTTTTCGATCGCCTCTCTTCGTCGTCTACGATGTCATCTTTAATTTCATATTCATTCGTTAATCGAGAATTTCCAGTCATTGTGACTTTAGGCGGATTCAGTTTCAAATCCTTGCACAAAAAGATAATGGTTGAAGCCAGCAAACGGGCCCATACGGACGCAAGATTAAATATCGCGTCTGTTAAATTAGGCTCTTTGAATTATTTGGATATATATAAATCAGCCGCTGAGAGTCCAATTACTCGACGAGTCGAG
Source organism: Colletes gigas (assembly GCF_013123115.1). Taxonomy (NCBI): domain Eukaryota; kingdom Metazoa; phylum Arthropoda; class Insecta; order Hymenoptera; family Colletidae; genus Colletes; species Colletes gigas. The sequence goes on from NW_025106637.1 coordinate 3,276,875, forward strand.
CTAATTATCGGTACTACACTCTACTATATTAATAATGATATTAATAATTCTTTAATGGAAGAACGAAATCGCGAAACTATGTATCGTGTATAATTGGATCAATCTAAAAGAGAAATATTAAATGGTAACATGAAATGTTCGATTTTATTGTATCAATTTTCTCAATAAATATGTCTATTTTTCCAAATTTCTTACACATTATAGTAAAGCTTCGAATACTTTTTCTGTGAACCTTTGTCGTAAAACTCAAAAAAATATTTACAATTGTAATATATTATAATATAAAAGTCGTGCATTTAATACGTTACAATTGTCCAAAATTCTTACGTACAAGAAAGATAGAAACACCGATACTTTATCGCTTTACCATTTTCTTTGCGACACAGCGACGCAAGAATCTCGGTGCTCCGATTTCTCCTCGCCACGGTAATAATAGTTAAAAAAAATTTTCATCGGCAAAGCGCGTCGCAAAAACGGCAATAAACGGACCGGCGGCGTCCCCGTAATACTAAAATCGACGGCCGGAAAAAAAGCTGTCCGATATCCTTTCTGCCCCAGCTATTCGCACCTGAGCTTCCCTTATCGCGGCCCCCACTGTTCCGCCATTCTTTTTCCCTTCTTTGGCTTGGCCGCGCGCCGTTAAATCATTGTTAACTTTTTCTCAGGGAAGATTAACGCCGCCGAGCGGAGAAAATGGGGGGAAAAAGTCGCGTTTACACGCGTGCGAACGCGATACGTCGCGACGTTCTCCCGCGCTATCGGCCCTAACTCGCGCGCCAGCTCATGCGCGCTAACACACGGGCGAACGATGCGAGTAATGTTTACTCGCGATCACGATTATGCTTGTCGATCATTGACAGACAGCATGTTCATTAACGCTGCAATATTGGCGTTCTTGTTTACCGATCCTGGCAATTAATTTCCAACGGTACTAAATATCTAGTAGTCAATCGGGGGATGTACGATGAATGCGGAAGTGAATTAGAGTTGAATCAAAATTCTAACTTCAGAGTTAACACGTTGATTCCTGTGTCATCCGGAGTAACGATTCTTAAAAAAGACCCCAGACGCGATTCGTAAATTGAACACTTCTATTTCTTCCAAATTGGAGGATCCTTCTTAGAGTGGCGTGGTAGGTGCTGGTTAACATAGCAATGAACATGTTAACCAGATATAACCAATCCTAACTGAAACGTAACGCGAATCAAACGCGATCTAACTCGAATCTGAATGTTTGCTCCAATCAACTGCTAACACAATGCATTGATATACTACACACTCTGATAGAGAGTCGGTTCATACATCCATGAGAAAGGCATAAATACGTTGATGAAGAATGAGTTACCGATTTACATCGTTAGCAAATATATTTAAAAAACATCGACTCCATCGCAAATCCATCCTTCGACAAGTAATAGAAATCAAAATACTGAACTGCCCCAGAAAAACCAAAACAACTGCATAGCAATTTCTTGTGTAAAATGTACCCGTTTTGTACAAAAATGTAAATTCTGTTTGGCAAATTTTGCTCGAGGATTACTTGTGAACCAGTTAAAGAACTTAATTACGTTTGAGCGTTTAATATCAAAAGTAAACATTCAATAACTTTATGTTTGTAAATAACGTATAAAATTGATTATCAAAATTGTAAATCAAACTATATTCGCCAGACTAATCCGAAACTGGATATCGGATCAAATGAACGCCAGCGCGATGTCGCTGATCAACAGTAATTAATAACATCGCAACAAAAGCAAATAGGATATGATTTGGGAACGCATTCGGAAATTGAATTTCGAAATAAATTATTTTAAACGAATCATACTAGAAATTATTTACTTAGAATATAATGAAAATAATTCGATAAACTTGCAAACAGGTACTGAAAAAGTAAGTTCGTTCCATAATTTAAAGAGAAAACAAAAGGGAGAACAAAAATGTCCTCCATATAGGAAACCGCCACAGTGTAAAGAGTCGAGGACATATTTTTGATGAGCTTGGTCGGTCAATGTACTATCCTCGAACCTCAGCTTTTATATCGCCAAAGCCAGTAAAACTATCAACTTCCAACGAAAAGTATATCGGGAGCCACGCTATTCCCCGTTCTCTCGGAGAATTTGCCTTTAAAATTCCTGACGATCCACGCATTAATTCGAATGTTCGCGAAAATCGATAACGCTCAATATTTACGACTTTTCTAGGTTGCCTTCGTGTCTAATACAAGATCTTTCCAACACTCGCGTCGTAAGAAGCATCGGTATCCGCGTCAACGTTTATTTTCCCGGCCTCATCCATCCTCCGAGTCGTGCATAAATTCCACGCCACTAGCGTAATCTTGTTCTCCAACAAAGCTACGCCATGCGGGGAGCGTGTCGTTCAGCAGGTAGCTTTCGCGCAAGCTTTCGTAAATACGTCGGCCCCCCCTTGGTTGCCAAGAGAGCACGCGCCAAGAATATGCTGAAAACTTCGTCGAAAATTCAAGAGCCGGGCGACAAACAGGAGCGTGCACGCCGCGTGCTACAAAAATGCGGGTAAAATTTGTTTCCAAGTTCGTGCTCTCGTTGTCAACGAGATTTCACTTTAAAGGATACCGCGTAAGAAATTCAAACAGTTGTTGCACCAATGCTTGTTTTCTTACTCGTTACTGTACGAACAATACAAAATTCTATAACAGTTGGCGGCTATTGAAATACGATTTCGTTTCTTTAATAATACGTTTCTACAAATAACTGTCATTTTTATACGGAGAAATTATTTTTATGTGCAACACTGAATCAAAATATTGCGATAAAATTTCTTCCTACGGATGTTCGTTCTCAGGAAAAACAACTTTGAGTCGATGCATGCGCGCGCGTATGCTACGTAAATTCAAAATCGATATTCTCGAAAATGAGATTTGGTATAACAAAATAATAATTTATTTTTGCACGTAGAATAACGCGGTTCTCCATTTTACCACGCTTCCCGTTCTATATCATTTTCGATGTATTTTTAAAGGATACGAGTATTTTTATCCTTTCATTAACCGATAGAAACTCGCTGAGAAAACTTCGATAACGCCGAAAGGATCAATAATCTTCCTGTACGCGTTGAACCTGACAACGCGCACGGTAATTCCCGAATTTTTACGAATTTATTCCGCCATAGTCGGCTCGATACACTCGGTTAGTCGATCATGCGGTGAAGATGAGTTTATAATGTGCAATAACGCATCCCAACTTTATCCCTTCCGCTCGCAACGTATTAGCGAATATTTTAAGCCTTCGATTTTGTCGAATTTTTGAGAGGCGCGATCCGTGTTTCAAAATTCAAATTTATTTTGCATCTAAAGATTTTTCTACGAAAAGAGTACTATATTTTTTTATCGAATCAAGTAAAGTGGCAATCCTGTGAAATGCAGTTTAAATTGCAATTTAGAATACTCCGTTTGCCGCTAGAAACAGACAATGATTTAGTCGGTGACTAAGCAAATAGCTGGAACTTGAAGAAAAATCCTGATAGAATTCCGATTCGTTGAACGGTGACAACGGAAAGGAATCGTCGTTTGTCACCTGGAAGTCGATGGGTGCAGTGTTTCTCTAGGGAAACTCTTCATGATACGGCAGAGAGCCTCGATTAAGCCGGCTAATCAGGATCGGACTAAACCGATTAAATTGAGATCCATTGGGTAACCGAGGCTTAGGTAACGCGTAAACGAACATTGACAGAAAACTTCGTTGACGGTGAATATAGGATATGGGATCTACGGCAAAATTATATTTCAACGAATAATTGAATATGCCAATCAAGGTAAGAAATTGCGTGAGATGACGGAATTAAGAGTTAAAGAGTATATAACACACGGTGATACTTTCAAAAAAATATTGCAGAATTATAAAACTTCTATTTAAAGAACGAAATTATTCTTCAAAGTTTATGTGCTTCGCACTAGCCTATTCTACTTGCCCTATTTCGTTCTACTTGTCCAACCACGCCCAATCGTATTCCATCTGACTTGTCAGAAACAGGCACCATTCTACTTACTCACTACCCATTTGTTTGAAGGCGAAAAACGCTGCTCTACTTGTCTGGCTATACGTGATCCCTATCTACCTGTTTGCAGTAGAGTTTGTTTCCCTGATTAAGCATTGTCACGTTGTATGTTATATATTTGACAATAAATGATTACGTTCTACCGATCTGGCAACGTATTATATATCCGTATAGCGTATGTACGTTCATCATCCGATATATTCTACTTGTTCTATTGTCATCGCGTATTTCTCGAACAATCGAGTACCTGGTTCGGATCCGTGACAAATCTTTTGCTCCGCTCGAGATTCAAACGACGAGTTTCTAGAACGGCTCTAGAGCGCGCGACAATGGAAGCGCGAAAAGCGGGTCGCGTATTGTCAGAATGACATTATACCTTTCTCTTAATGCAGAAGATAATTGAAGCCGCGGATAATAGACGGGCGGATAATCGAGAACCCTGGCAACTCAAACTCTGTTAATCGAGATCCCACAGTATTGCTTTTACGTGTTTGCGACGGACGCGTTCGCGATGTAGATAGATACACACGCTCATTCTGATCGGCCTTTGCGAATATTCGGCGAATCGTGGATGCAAGAACTTCGTAGTTGAGCGTCAGTTCGAAATTCTGTCTTGGTAATGACTCGGTCTTGGAATTTATCTCGTTATTCGTTTCAATTACGCTTTCGAACATGTGATAGGAAGAAAATCGATGCATGATGTAACAGTTCGATTATCGTTTTGATAGATGGACCAACGTAACATACGTAGTCCTTCCTTTAAGTCGCGAGAAAGGGAGATAGTTAATTGCGACAAACCGTCGAAAGTTTACACGCCGTCGCGTAAAACACTCGCGGCATCGGCGCCGAGGGAGCCAGAGGCGACGGAGGTCGTACAGGTAGCATTCCCAATGCGCTTTCACGACTATCGTCCCTCTTAATCTTCCCGAGGGGTCAAGCTCGGCTCATGTATGAGAAGTTATTCGTCCGCACCGATTCAAGCGATGAACCCAACTCATGTACGACGAGCCTTCTGCGAATTTGCCTCGCATCCCTATAAAACCGTGCTTCCATCGCTATTTTTAGACATGAAATTTCAACGCATTTTTAGTAGGTTCTCTCTGATCGATAATTTTTTATAGTTTCTAAATATTTTCTATCTGACGTTATGAAAAGTGGATCTGAAAGTTTAAAGCAATCGAAGACGTAGATGTTTACTTTTCATTTCGAAGATGTGCTAATTTACATAGTCGCTGCATTCGAGCTCTCATACGTGTACGTATCTTCGTAAATAAAATCGAAATAGACGTTGCTGGTCGGCTCCTATGGCGAAGGTTCGAGTAAACGGACTTTGAACTTTCTCCTTATCCTCTTCAAATTTCCCTTTGCCCGTACGGTTGATTGAGCTTAATGGCCTGACTGAGTTCGAAAAGGTGTCGCCCTAATAGGAAGAGAGAGTCTGATGTGTGAATGAGTCTGTCGAAATATAGATGAAAGGTAACGGATAAAGGAGTTTCATCGACGGAAGCAAGCAAACGAAAATAAAACGAGAATTACAATTCTCAGACACTCTTAGACCGTGCACCGACCCGTGCGCATGCAAATTTGGCTAGAACGACGGGGCCGGGAAGGGTTTAAAGGGATTAAAAAGAGTTTAATCCGCTATCGTCGGTGAGAGATTAAGCGCTATTGTTAGTGGAACTTGTTAAAGGGATATTGTTCACGCGAATACAGGACGAGGTAATTTGCGATCAGATCAGTACCTGCGAATTGCTAGTTAGAGTTACGTTCACGATTGTTCAAACTATCTCTATGCGTGGGAAGAAACAAGGATTATATGTTTTAAATTCTACGCGTTATTTATTTTATATCGTGGATTGTTTAAATTTTTTACCGAGCGAAAGAAAACATATATCGTCTATTATTCAGCACAGTTGTAATTTGTATCAACAAAGTTGCTTACCAAGTAATATGATTTTCCGCCCTCTTGACAAATATTCAATTTAACGAAACAACCAAGCAGTTTCTTCTCATGTCGTCGGTGAGCCCGTTTGATTAATTAATCGTATGATTTGCATCAATTTACCGTTTCTCGGGATTTAATACGATCTCTTTGCCGACGTTTCATTTCAAATTATAAAATATTCCTGCATACGATTATTCAAGGCATACGTTCGTTGCAAGTGGGATCAAGAGAGAGCACGTTTTCGCTGATACGGGTTAAATACGCTCGCTGATTACACGCTACACCCTTGTTGATTATCAAACGAATTTGTCCACGTGAGGTAGCCAGAATGGTTATATCAGCGTTATCGAAATTTATTCGTACTACATGGACGCCGCCATACCGTTTAATATGTGGATGCACATATCACGAAACAGCTCGTTCAATCGGAGTGCTTTTAGTAAGGGTACAGCAAAATATAAGAATCTGTAACGATAATTATCGTTACTGCGAGTCCAGAGTGCACAGAAAATAACTTGATCAGAGAAAGACGAGTTTGAGATGACAGCTTGTTAATTACAGACTGACGTTTCCCTCGAAAATTTGTATTTTAACTTTGCTCTTAATACAACGTTACTCTTAACAACATAAATTATGTAAATACATATACTACATCATTCTTGCTGATACATCGGAATATACTCGAAAGTGTATTATCGATAGACTTCAATCATTTATAATTTCGGGCAATCGAAGTTGCCCAATCGCGTGCAGATATAAATTTGTGTATTAATATCTTTGCAAGCACGGTTTTCGATCAATAACTGTGTGCTTACAATACGTATATACCTTCAATCGCGAACGAAATGGATGACTGCTCATATTTATTATCGATTCGATATCCGTGGTTGATCTTTCGGACTTCGTAAAAAATGGATAAATATATTTTACTGTAAGGATCAGTGTACAGTGTTCGTAATAAGTATCGACACGAAGAATATTTCTTCTTTACGTATACCCATTACTTTCCCTTCGATGCACGTCAGAACCAAATCCACAAACTGTAACGAACAATGGTCCGAACGCGTTTGAGATTCACCAAAGGTGGACCGATTGCCGGGAGTAATTTTCATAACAAAGTGCGCAAACTTGTTGGCTCCCCGTTCGTTTCCGAACACGTGCTCCGAACTTTCGCGAAGCTCTCGAACGTCCCTCCAGGCCTCGCGAAAACTCCGAGCGTACTCCGGACGCGACGCGGAATCGCTATTTCCTCTTCCGCGCTTAACTTCGCCGATTCCGTGGCACGGCGTGCGAAAACAGCGCGTCTGCGCGCGGAAGACATAAATATTCGCGGCCATGCCGTTTGACTAACATTATTATGAGACCGGTGGCGGAATCGCAGCGCAAGAGCATCCGCTTTCTTCGGACCAGCAACTTTCACCATTAATCGTCCGCCGATCCACGAAACGTTTGTCGTCCGCTGGCCACGACTAATTAATGATAACCGCGTCATATTGTCGTCATTCATCGCGCTAACCATATACGACAAATTGTCTTTATCGAGGAAAATCTTGCGTTGGAAAATATACATAGATCAAAGACATCACTAACCAACAGACTTTACGAGGAGACAAAAATAGTTTAGATAGATTTTATTTATTTCAAAATTAAGTAGATTGACGACTCCAATAATACCAACAAGCGAGAGAGTAACTGTGTTTCGAGTAAAAAGGCTGTTGCGAGGATCCATTACAATTTTATATGTCTGAATTATATCGGTGGACTAAAATGTCGTAGCAACTTGGAAATCGAAATTACCATCTTGATTTATACGATTCGTATAATACCCGGAAGCTTGTTACAAGCTTCCTAGGTTCCGCGTAAATAATATGTGGCTCAAACAAAGTGTTACGAGCAGTTTTCTCAGAAACCCATAAAGATATCAATTTCATTTATCTTTTAATTAAACGGTTCAGGAGGGCTGATCTGAACACGCGCAAGAAATTTATTGGGGATTCGTTCGGAGGAAGAAACGGATTTTTAATTGAAATGTTGCGTTATTCTTGTCTGTTGTATGTTCTTGGCGAAGTTCAACCAAATGACTGTTATTGAAACGTTATCATCACGATCAGGCACGAACGAATTATACTTGTCCGATTATACGATTCTCATTACATATTCTGTATTTACTTCTGTAAAATGACGCGAAAGTTTAATTGCATTGCGTTCACGAAAACTTTTTTGAGCTGTTCCGCGAATCGTTTGAAGTTCTTCAACGGGGCTACGTTGCTCTTTGGTTTCACTACCAATTAATAACGCGAAAGAGCACAAGTTTAATTAGTATAACTTACATTCGTTGAGACGCTTCTTCCAAAGACTCATTTCATCTCTTCTAATTACTCTAGGTTGATCCGTCTCAACTTCAGGATTAACCTCTAACTTTACAATGGAGCCGTCGAATCAAATATCATTCTGTTGTGTAGCTATCTACATGCTTGTTTATCACTATTATTGAATGAAATCGTGTATAATTGGTTGAATTAAAAATCGATAAATAATTGAATTTGAATCAAATTTCGATAGGTTATCGTCAGTCGAATCGTAGACATTCTCAAGCGACGTCCCATCTCGCGTGTGCATGGTGTATAATTTTTACCATTTTTCGTACTTAAATTCTGACTGAATTTTACACGTTAAGAGAACGCAAAAAATTGTACAACAATGCTTACTGATTGTATCGCAATTCAGAATAAAAGCAGTGTATTCGAAGTTTTACGCGAACGAAATGTTCCGCGTCGATAAACTTATCCGGGAATGCGCAATACGAGCGAGAAATAATAGCTCCGACGATATACGAGAACGGTGACATTAAATCCGCTTTCGTCTCTCGGCTAGGATCGAAAATAAAAATTTGATAAACCGCAGATCCGCGCGATGGAAACGCAGATTCCTTGATTGCATCGTTTTCACTGAGCTGAAAGTATCTTTAAAGATACATAGATGCGCAGTCAGATAAAGTTTTCATCGCAATGTACCACCGTTTATTTAAATTTATCTACTAGAGAGAAGGTGGGGTAATGGAAGTACAAAATGACTTTCCAATCGCTTTCATAAAAAATATTTAGCACTGTCTGTCCAGTTATTGCCATAACTCGAGCACTTGATTTCTTTGATCTCTTATTTTTTACAAATCAAAACAAAATATGCCATTTTGGTTTATTGGTCACTCGTTATTATAATTATAATTATTATCGTTTAATTAGTAATATGATTAGTAACAAAAATTACAGAACGGAACACTTACCACGAATTTCAAGAAACCGTTGTAACGATCGAATGGAACGATCGCAATTATCGCGGGGCTCGCGCACCACTTGTTCTCGCGATTGCGCGATCGCGACGAAATTATCAGGAATTACGGAAACCGCAAGAAAGTGCGACCGACGCAATTAAGGACGAGATCGTTTCCCACCTGGCGCGAATTAAGATTTACAAGAAGTCGCGAGCCGTGGGACGCCAAGACGGACGAAAAAAGTCATTGGACGAGAACGTCGTCGTCGTCGTCGTTAGGCACCCGACGGGTCATTAGAGAACTTAACGCGGCGTGTATAAATTTTCATCGCGCGTGTACGACAACTCGACAGGGAACGATAAAAGTCGCGCGCCCGTGACAGACCCGCCATGCTTCGGACAACGAATAATTTCGTTTCGTTTCACGCTACGACTTTTCGTTCTCGGTTAGTTTAGTGGCAAATCGATCGCGTTCCGCTGTCGACGACAGAAATTTCGTTAAAATTAAAATATAAGGTACACGTACAAAAGTACGGGTTGTTTGCGTTATCATATTGCTGGTTTATGAAGTTTTTTTAAAAGTGCATTTAGTTTAAATTCATTCTGACGTTGCATCTTAGTTAAAATAACCCAAGCGTTGTCATTGAAATTTCGAGTCAACATCGATTTGGAGAGATCTAAGAAAATTTTTACCGTGTATCGTGAAACTTCCTTTACAAAGTGAGGTTATTTCTAGAACCGGCGCATGATAATTTACATCATAATGAGGTGTTAAAAACCGCATTGTGGGCCGTTTTAGGTAACCGAGTAACACGCTGGGCTGCTACGGTCGGCTGCTCATACCGCTTTCACGCTATATTACTCGAATAAATTTTACAAACGAAGTCGGTATTTGTATGCTTAGGAGAGTTTTGCTGATCTCATTCTTCGTTAATAGTATTTTTTATAGCGAAGTACGAAAATAGGTTAAACGTTTTCGAATCCCTTAGCCGCAGTACAGCGTGTAATCTCGTCGTTAAAATACCATACGGATCGGACGAACATCTGGCCTTGCATAAATTATAATTGCACGGGACAGTAACGAGGGTTGGAATTTCAGCCGTGCGACGAACCCGAGGCCCGCTGCGCTATCGTCGAAGCAATTTACAAAACCGCGACCCGGGACGTGCAACTTTTCTCTCGCCAAGACGAACTTTCTCGCCGAAGAATGCAATTCCTTCCCGCGTCTGTTGTCGCGTTCCATTTCACTAACTGTCCACAGCATGTTAAGGACACAACGTTGGAACGATAAAACGACGAAATAATGCCAACTGCGGAGGAGGACAAAAATTTGAGAGAAAAAGCGAACGCAGAAAAACAGCAATGTACTGGGAGGAGAATGTGAAAAATGAGAAGGAAAGGAAGGTGCCAAAACAAATAGCGGATTATTCAGAAAAGAAAGTCAGTAGAAGAAAGTTATGTAGGGCGAACCACGCGACTTGATCAGCTTAATTTGTTCTGTTACTAATAGTCCGTTCAAAATGTTTAAAAGAGTGTATAAAAATCAACATTACTTGGCTTAAATCTCTTCCTGAACCACGATATAACTAGAAGCATTTTATTAGAAACAATTTAATATGGAATATTTAGTTTTTCTCTTTTCACTCTGTTTCACGGACGTTTTATCTGTTGCGGATAAAAACCGTTCGAGTTTTAAACTTTTTTTTTTAGTGGGTGACATTATTTATGACACTACTATAAGAACAGTGATAAAACTCGCGATGGAACTTCAGCATTACCTTACGACGTGCCCTCCACGGAAATTTCTTCCCAGACGGTTCTCTCCGCTAGTGGCTTTCGCCACCAATAATCCTCCTCTTTTCAACTCGTTTACTACCATCAAGGAAATGACCATTTTATGACTTGAGAACCATACAGAATCCGGTAACAAAATGTGTCTGACATCTTTTGTAATCATTTTGTAACAGAAGATAAAATTAAATATTCTTATGATTCTTTCACTGTTCTTATAAGTAAAATAAGCTATGGTGCTATAAATGCTGATTATATGACACACCAACGAATAAAAAGGAAAGACGAATGAACTCGTACGGAAATTCAAAGGGGAAACATACATTTTCGGGGCTTAATTAAATTCATTCGTATTTGGTCGTGGAAACGTTTAATAGTCACGGGGAACGCTGCTTTCCTCCTCTAATTGCCTTCCAGGAACAAGTCTCATAGTAATGGGCTCGCGGAAAAAAGTTTCACAAGCAGTAAATCCTGCGCAAACGATAAAAATGCAGGAGAAAAGTAGTCCTCGAACTCGGTATGACAATACGAACGGAGAAACACAAAGAAAGAAAAGCGATTCTCGTAGCGACTCGAGATTTACTCAAATAAGATATAATTGAAATTACCGAATACATTGCAATCGTTTCCTATCCTTTGCATGTAATGCAACTTTGTTTGAAAGATCTTCGCCAATAATTATCCAGGTAGTGTTTAGTTGTTGAATTTACGAGAGACAATAGTACTGCGCGGAGGAATAGGTGAATCGTGCGGGTTAAACGAACAGAGACGATTTACGCCGAGAAACGGGCGAGAAAGAACATGGGGAGAGAAGATACAGGTAAATAAACAAACATCTTTGTTGGAGGTAGATGAGATAGTAATGTGTTTCAACCGTACGTTTCCAAGATAAGAAAAATATTGTGCTAGATACCGTGGCGGTGGTTCGGGGTCGACGCAAAACCACCTTCCTTGGAAATTGCCTCATATATAGGGAAATTTATCTCAGGTACGTTCGAGAATGAACAGTGATGTATCCCGATCGATGCGGTTCGTTTAAGAAACAAAATTCGCTGCACGGATACCGTAATTTGACCGGTCCTAGTTAAGCAATGAAATTTACGTGGGGCGGTAATTTATTCTGGAAAAGAGGCGGCGAATTATATTCACCGTCGGTGACTAAATTGTATTTTATAATGCTATTAACATTATGGAAATGCTGCGCCCGAAGAATGTATTTTTTAAGGCAGTCGTAATTTATTTAAGTTTTACTTACCATTCTGCGGAAATTATAATTACATTTAAATACTGTCAATTTAAATCACCCTTAGTCAGATAAATAAAAAGGAGTAAAATTTTTACACTTCACTATGCGGAAGTCGTACCATCATTTTGCAATAATTGATTGCCATTAATTAAACTTGTAGAGATAATATAAACGAATATTCTATATCATAATTGGAAAAGTTATTACAATGAAATTCATAGAACGTATAGAATATGCACATACTGCACAACCGCGCTGCATTACTGTTTAATCTGCGAACTATCCAAAATATTTCATCGGATAAGTTGCAGGTAACTTAATTATTTTCGTCATCCTGTAATTACATTTCCCGGGAACTAAGTTATAAAGGTTGTAACTCATGTTGGAGACAAACAGCACTCTCATTAAGTTCATCAGCTTGGCCGCGATTACGACGCTGCTATTTGCAATGTATGTCTACGCTTCGGAATTCCTTGTACTCAAACTTGAATGAAGTTAGTCCTGATTTGTCGATGAACGGATCAGTCGACAAAGTTCTGATATTTGCGAGAACTTTCGAACATTCGTGAGATCGATTACTGTTTGCAAACGACTTCGAAAGGTGCACTCTACTTTGAGAAGTATAAAACGTTACATTAAAAACCAATTACGTCGTCGCACATTATAGAATAATTTATCACGCTGGACAGCAATTATTTGAATCGGAAAATTAAAAAAATATTTCAACTAAGTACTACCTGCATGTATGAGTGAAAATAACTCTTGATTAAATAGAATAGTCATTTGTATAATGTTTTATTTGCATAGTATCTATTGCAGATATTTAAATAATGAATTTTAAATGATGCATAGTGGAAAATTAATGCTGTGATTTAATATTCAGATAGATATTAGCGAAAATAGTAATAATTTAGAGGCTTGCAATTTATCGTAACAGCATAAACCGCAAAATATTTAATATTTAATGTTCATTGCATATATTATAGATTACGAAAACTAGAAGAAAAATAGAATGAAATTTGCATCATTAAAAACAACTATTGTTCAACTACATTTTCGAACAATAAATTAAAAATATTCTCTTTCGCTTTTTTAAAATAATAACTTCCATTGAAACGAAGTTATGAAAGCGATTCGGTGGTATAGAGGTAATCGTTACGAATTTGCGCTATAGTCTAAATTATAATTAAGCTTTCGAAACATGGACCCGAGTTATTTGCATTTTACGCTTTCATGATATACGAATTGTTAAAACGTGTACTCATCTTTTGTGGAAGAAGTTTGGAAAACATAACTGCGCGCGTTCAAAAGTGACGACGGTTGTAATAATTATGAACAATTCCACACACGAAACTCATTGAAGAATTTGTTACCGAATAACGTGCATTGCGACCAGTTCATATTTGTTCGGGAACGAAATTTTCGCAGGTGATCGTTCTCTCATGGATTCGAAAAGTTTCCCGATAAATTATGGTCCAGCGTGCCATTACTTTATGCAAAACTGTTTCATCCGGCGCTCTGTTATTCGCGACACTGCTAATATACGCGATGAAAGGCGAAACTTTGGTTCGTTAGAATGAGTTGTCGCGGAAGAAATGATTATCTCTTCGCTATTAACGAGATTATTAAACTACTTAGAAAAGTTAGGGCGACAAAGGGCTCCTCGGCGTTTCCGACGGAGCCACAGATTGCTCGAAGAAACGAGGCTTTCCTGAGTAAATACTAAATAATACTAAAACATAATATGTTATAATACGAATTACCAAAATTACACCATTTGCGTAATGGGTCGATCGTATAGTTAACAGAAATTATAGACGGAACTTCATCAATATTCATCTCAGAATAAATCAATACATTAATATAATTAAATTATATTTCAATACATATTTCTATTTCAGTAGTAATCGACCCGTCATGCTGTGTAATTAAAAGTCCTATCAGAATCCAAGAGGCGGTTTTTAGCTTGACAGCGTTATGTTTTTAACCATCTTTTCAGCTATATTTGAGAGAAGTAGGCATTGATTGAGGCGTAAACTACGTTCTATGGGGTTTTATTACCCTTTCTTCCCGCGCAAATTATAATTATCTGGGCTTTCTGAAACGCTGTGTCAGCCACACTAATTAATGCACGTAAAAAGCAGCGTTTAAACGAACGTCAAGCACCAACGCGGGAACACAATGCCTTTCGTCGCTAACCGATAAATTCTCCTAGAAATATTTCGAAAATCTGTTCGCACCACGCCGGGCTCCGTTCGCCCACAATTCTGCATCAAGCACTTTCGCGATAAAACGAAAGAAAGGGGGCTCGAGTAACGTTTCAAATACAAATTACGCGAAACGAGCTTTCGCAACGTTCCTTTCAAAACCGGAATTACAACGTCGCTCTTGACTATCCAAGCGCGGGCACATTAATTAAAACAAAGGGAAACCGTCGAATAAAGGGGGAGTACCAGGGACAATCGGGCCTAGGCTGGTTCGATAAAACCAGATTGTGCCGTGATATCAATTCGGCAAATTGAAATTCATTAATCAACTAGAGTTTTTAATAAAATAAATGGCGAGCAAAGTTAGACACGGAAAACAGCAAGGCTTCGCGTGATTGGATGTATAGAGTAGCGAAAATTTAAATAGACACCACTCACATATGTTACACTGGTAGTGGATCTGGAGTACTCGCGTTCCTATGATAAAAGCTTCCCTCGCATCTATCGTTCGCACATTTTTGTTTTGTACACTCGTACACATCGTGGGCCAAGAAAAGGAATGGCCCACTCGTTTCAATCTCAACGCCAACAGTCGTGTCTATTTCTATTTAAGCAAGCTTCCGGCCCATATTCTTCTCAAACGCTCTTCGAACCGTCCGCGCATTCTTTCTTTATTATTTCGCCGGGGCTTTTCTTCTCGTGGCTCGTTCGCGCCGAGTTATTTCACGAGGAACTTTTTCATAATACGCTCCCCGGGGAAAGAGTAAGATTGCACCGGAATTCAGAGAAACAGTTATTCGGGAATGGAAACTTTTCGGCAGTTTCTTTTTATGGAAAAGTAAATACGGAAGATAAGGTTAAGTAGCAGATGTTTGGCTACGAAAGTAAGCGACCGGAAAAGCGAGGACCTCTGTACATAGAGAAATGTCAACGTTCAAATTTCACTGGCACAAAATTGTCCAGACATTTTAGTATTTAGTACAGTATATAATTCAGTATACTGTTAAGAAGAATAAATCTAGACCACAGCAACAGTCTTAACTACACGGTAATTAGAAGAAAAGTGTGAAAATCTAGAAAACCCTGTTGGTGGATCTTTCAAGAAATTTACTGGTCATCGTGTTGGAGGAATGGCTTTGAATCTTTCTACGCGAATTAAAAGAAAACGACTTCGTCGATGAGCGTCGGGAGATCGCCAATGGAAAGGCGGAGAAAGAATGATCATGACGCGCTGATAAATAGCGTTCAGCGTTCGAATAAAGCGTGCTCGCAGAGCTTTACGGTTACTAAAGCGTGTACAAGCTACTCGAGGATTTTTCTGCGAGCGGCAAGGTGAATTCCCCTCGAGCGAAATCGTGTCACTGAACACGGGAGAGGAGATCTGCAACCGGAAGCATTTCGGCGGCTCTGCCGAGGCGAAAAATCAAGGTGGATCTGGAGGGAGCGTGATTGGCTCAATCGTGTCTCGGCCCAGCTAGAACGTGACCCGTTCCGACCGAACGAAGTTACCGGAAGTTTTCCTAACCTAATAACGCGAGCTGGGGTCCACCATTGGCCCACGAATGGATCTTAACGAAATTTCAAGCGAACGTCGCGAGATCGATGAACACTTCGACCGTGTGTGGACGTAGACACGAACAAGTAGTGCGTCGATACACGTGTTAGAATTACTATTTCGCTGCTACGATAATTAATTAAGATAATTAAGATGCTTGGTCGAAGCGTTGGTCTGTGTTAATGCTGAAAACATGCAGTTCTGAATTTTTAAAGAGGTCGCTGTAAAAAGAGGCTTCAATCTTGAAATTCATGATGGCTTGGATGCATAAACAAATTTTTTAACTTCGGTGAAACTTCACTTTCTCGTTCATTTTTTAGTGTAAATGGACCTTTGAAGAAAGACTACTTAAAGTAAAAGTAGAGGGTTCAACCTTTGAAGTGTCCTCAGGATAATTATTGTACGACTTCTTTTCACGAAACTTTTGTTTTTAAGTTTAAGGTCACAACCACCTGTTGGGTTATTAATGAATAGATTATTCGATGCTGGTAGTATACATTAAGATTTTTTTGTATGTTTTATAATTCCCTTTGTAGAATTGGATATATTAGATCGATTTCTTTTTGAAGAAAGTGAGTCAGTATAAAATGAAAATAAAAATAAAAAACAGTAGTTCCGAGCATGACAATAAATAACTCAGAAATGCACCGAACTTGTACTTTCGACCAGTAATGTATAAGATATTAACAATAAGTCTGGCGAGTAGAATACGATCGCTGCTGGTCAGACAACGAGAACATGACCACTTTTAACCAAGCAAGGAGAAATATGAACGTTTCTGACTACACCAGTGGAACGAGAATGTTCCTGTCTAGACATGTGGAGTACGACCGTTTCTGGCGCGGCAAGGAGAATATGAACATTCCTGGTCGAACAAATGGAATCTGAATGTTCCTGGTCATGCAAGCGGAACATAGATGCTCCTAACCAATCGAAAAGAACACGAAGATTTCGGACGGATTA
Source organism: Colletes gigas (assembly GCF_013123115.1). Classification (NCBI taxonomy): domain Eukaryota; kingdom Metazoa; phylum Arthropoda; class Insecta; order Hymenoptera; family Colletidae; genus Colletes; species Colletes gigas. The sequence goes on from NW_025106637.1 coordinate 3,293,884, forward strand.
TCTTATGTAGCTTGCAAGATAACCTGGATGAAATTCTAATTAATCGATCGTGCGTTACGTTGCCACCTTTGACGGAACAAGTGGATTAAGATCGTGTGTGGTCAGACGTTAAGTGTTCATTCATTTGAGAAAAATAATCAAACGATTACAATGAATAAATTACAATAAACTAACCAAGTATCAAAACGATAACAAAGTACAACATAGATGCTGTTAGTTTGACATCAGTTTCGAAAGTTTCATTTTTACGTGAATTTAACTTTACCGAAGAAGTATTTCAGTTCGTGGCATTTTTCCGTCCTTTCTGCTCGTTAACTTTGTACGCTTTAAATATCGCATCGAGAGGAGTTTTCGCGAATGGATTCCGTGCACGTCGATACGTACGGCGGACGAAATTTCCGGCGAATGTCGAAAGTGTGTGGCCGCGTGTGTGAATGCGCGCAACGTGAAATAGGTAAACGGCGAACCACCTTTTCGACTGCGTTTGCTCTTTCCGCGTGAAAGCAACTTTGTTAAACAGTCCATTAAAGTGCGATGTCGGAGATTTACGTCCAACTTTGGCTGTTGCGTTTCTGGCACATGAGCAGCCGACAATTTATATTCCGGGTTCGGATTATCCGGTTTCATCGCGACGTCGGTAACCGGAAGCCAGGATTAATCCGCGACGATTTGTCCAGGATATTTTGAACCTGGGCAGACATAAGTTATTACAAATAGGCGTAAAAATACAATTTGCACCGCTTCAATTTCTTCGCTATTTATCTCAGAATTATCCATAATGCATGAGAAGACGTAAATTCTACGGAAGTACGTACAGCGGAATTTAGAATGGTGAGCAGAGTGGAATATTACTTTTTTGTTCATCAACCTTATCGGAAATTTGAAGTAAACCGATAAGTCGTTGAAAGCTTGCTCCTCCAATATCATTTTAATGTTTAAACTTGAATACAAAGTATTTATGAATCGACGCTACGATATTTTGTACATCGGTATAATTATTAACGGTAGCGAGTTTATGCGACTGATCACAAGAATTCCAGTAGAATTGCAGTGAAAATTAATCCACTGCTATTACGATACAGATTAAATTAAATGATAAATTGCAAATTAATTTTGTGCCGCTCCCTAGTGCGAAGAAAAATAACGTTTCGAGCGTCGCATTCTGAAAAGGAAATTTCTCGTTCGACGAATAAATATTTAATTTTAAAACACGGTATCGTTACTCGTAATAATCATTCGTGAATTCAATTTTCAAAAAGAAACGAACAAACGGATTCCTAAAAGACCCCGACTGTTCATCAAATTTTCATTAATTTGTCCCCGATGGGTTGTTCCCAACTGAAGCATGCTTAATTGATGAATTTACCGGATTTCAATGTAGTATTAAATTTCTCGAGCGTATCGTTACGCGAGCCACAGTTTTCGCTGTTACTGGCAAACAGTGCTGAAAATACATTTAAATTCCGCGAGCTGTTTTTATCGGTGCGACGCGATTTCGCGTACATCCTTGACAGATTCTTTTGACTTTGACGAAGAAAGACGAACGAACGTACGCCGACGAGTTGTTTCTTTCGTTTCCTTTGCATTCCCCTTTTCGAGCACAAAACACGCGTACCGTCGTTCGTAGAGAACTCGCATAAGTGCACGCTGTTTGCTCGCGAAGTTGCTCGAAAGACTCGCGCGGCGTAGCGAGCAAACCAAATATTCTTTGGCAAACAATAACTTGACAATCGTTGCGGAGATCAGAGTCAGAGTCCAGGCATCGTCGATGCTAGGTGGGCTCTAATTGGCGCGACATTGTTGTGCAAATAACGCGGCGGCGCGTGCTACAAAACGCCTCGGGTACAAATCGCATTAGTTTCGCGTCGATCGAGTCAATCGTCAAACGACGAAACCAATATTCAAATTCGTTCGTGTTGACAAACGGATTTACATACAAACCTCGTCTACGCAGCTGGAATCGATTAACGACGCGCTCGTTCGTCGTTGATTGAGCCGAATCGATTCTATTCTGCCTCTTAAGCAGTCTTCTTTAACGATTTCGTTCGTTGCATCGAATTCGTCGGGCAACTGACATTGTTTTAGCCACGAATCGCAGAAAGGTATAATCAGATTGTGAAACTAACTGGACACTCAAGGCCATTGGCTATGGACTGTGAATAATACTAACTAGCACGTATACTTTGCATGAAAAACATCCTTAAATAAACACTGCTCCATACTTTATCGTTGATGCAACACACTGGTATCATGTGTTCGTGGACCAATCAGTGAACATAAACCCTTTTCTACATATCGAGTGTTCTGTTTTGCTTTGTCCATTCTAAACCTTTCTTTTCATTCCGTGATTTTAAAAACGGTATTCGAGCTGCTATTCTGCCCTTTAATCCCACTTCTGTCAACTGTCGTTTAACAGATTTTGCAGATACAGATTCCTGGTTTCATTCAATTCACGTGGAATTTCCGGGGCTGTTAATCTTCTGTCCTTTATTTCACTGGACGCTTTTGAACGTCCAGAGCATTTCCTAGCCTTTAAAGAGCCAGTATCGCGGTATCGGTCCAAACTACTTTACACTGTACGATAGCTTTAAATACCTTTCTTTGTGTGAAGCAACGATAACACTTTCATCCTGAATGCTAATTCCTTTGCCTCTGGCCATCTTTTCCTTCCTGACATTTTATATTTTCTTTCAAAATTGGATCTGACGATTCTTTTAGTAATACCTCTTGACTCTATCGGTATTAGAGCCAAACCGGAGTACTAAAATAACATTCGCTGGGATCAAAGACCGCCTCGAAGGAACAAATACATGTCAAATTCTTCCGTCGCCATTAAACGTTTTCCTCCAAACGAGGATCGGTCAACGACATTCCGTACTAAAGGCCACTCTTCGAATACCCATTTTTATATTTCTTTCCGTCGAAGTACGCGATTGGCGTAGCATCGATGTTATACTCCAAGACAAAGTTTCCTGTTTGAAACCACATGCTTTTGTATCCACATCCCGATAACGTTCTCGGATAAACAATGCCTACTGAACCTCAATATCGCTGTTTAATACGACTATACCGTGATTGATACAACCATGAGAGGATTCTAGGCATCGTGTAATCGAACCTGCTCACATTTCTTGAATGCCTAATAGCATAGTACGACTAATCACAGTCCCTTCCGTGGCTTTGATGTCCGCTAAGAGATCCTGAATTCCTCGTCGAACGAGGTCGCGTACAATTTGAAAACTGCGGGCAAAAGCATTGCGATCGGTGAAAATATTATTAATAACCGGGCGAAGTCTGCTATCGCGTATCGCGGCCCAATTATTATCGGCCGCTAATTAAAACGTCATTTACTGACCGCGTGGCTTCAGCAGATAAGCAACTTTACGGCTCTGAAAGGGCTGGATGTCTCGTCGTAACAAATTCCTCCATCGACGATTCCTTTTTCCGTTCTTTCGCTTTTCAGTGATTTATCGTTCGGAACGATACAACGAATCGGCTCAAGTAATACTCGACGCGCAACAAATTAGTTTCAGTCCACGTTGTTACAGGTTGTTTGGACTTCAACGAGCTATGTTTTACGTAGATGTCCCTCGTATTAATAGAATAGGGAAGTTTACGTAAACGGGCGGTTTAAACGAATTCATTAAAAGCTTGTGTCTAGAATTCCGCATTGGCGAAGAGAAAGAAAAAATATGTCAAACGATCCGAACGTATTTTCTCGTACAGCAGTCGCTTTGATTGTTTATCAGAAACAGTTTCTAAAATAATAACCGATGTATCGAATCGCATGCTGGAATTGCTTTTCCTTGGTATTTACTGTGAAAATAAATTCCTGTAATATTATTCAAGCATCGTTTGTTCAGACTACAAAGCTTGCGTCTATTGCGCGAAAGAATGGTCAAAAGTCATGTTCGCAACAATATTAATTCTTATATTTAATATTTGTAAATAACAAATACTCTAGAAAACGTCCACAAAAGTACAATTATATTGGCAGAGAAACAAAATTCCCAACAATTCTTCGTTGATAAAAGAAATTTGTCTGTAAAGAAATACTTTTGTTTCATTGTTGTTATCTATTATTGTATATCGCACATAATTAATGCAAATGGCAATTTCAGTTAAACTAACCTAGGAAACCCTGTACATCTTTAACGCGTAACAGTCGACGTACAATTGCTATCAGACGATTTTCCTCGAGCATTGCGCCTCAGTAAGCGCGGAAATTTCGTTCGCGAATTCGACGTCACCCTAACGCAATTTCGTATAACGTGAGAATGATTGAAGCAGCAACGAAACCACGAAATTGCCGAAGCCATTCCGCGCGAAAATTCCTTAATAACGCAACGCTTGTGCACATGTCACCGGAATGGATCGAAGATGGCTTCAACCGACGCTTCGAGCTCGAGATTGACGGAAAATTAATGAAGTGTATTTCGGTAATAATTGAATTTTAAATAATACGCGTGAAATTTACGTTGAAAATCTGGTATTTAGTCTATGAATACCTGTCTTCACATAGAATATGGATTATTTCGTTGTAAGATTTTTCACCCTTGCGTAGATTTTCCGACAATCTATTCCTATGTACATGGTGGCAGATACTCTGTATATATTCTTCGATTGATGAGTCCACTAGCAAGCCCTCCTATTCCCTTTTCTTTCCAATTGTTATTTCGCTCACTCGCTTGCTCCATACAGCAAGTCGCCAACTTTAACGATTATCGATCGATCTATAAAGATAATTGTCGCTTTGATGTGGTACATACAGGCGGTATTGGGCCATAAATTATGCGACGACCTAATAACTGGACAGTGATAAAGCATTCGGTCGGGCTTACGGAATGCGACATCGATTGATAATATACATACGCCGAACGGGCCATAAATGCCGCCATTAGGCTGGAGGAGCCTAGGAATGGGCAATACTTCTGCAATTCGGACGCGCGAATATGTAATCAACCAGCGGCGAGCATTTAGAATTACCAGCGCATTGAAATGCAGCCTACGTTCCCCGGATGTAGCCGGAGCTCGTGTAAGAACACTTCTAAAACGGGGATAAATTGTGAGTTTGCCCTCGGAACGGAGATTCTCAGCCGAGATCGTTTCCATTTGTGCCTCCCTTATTCTCGAACGAGGCCGCTAGTAACGAGGATCGAACATTTCCGCTGAAAACTCGTCGTTACGAGCTGTCTTCCGATGGTCTTCTAAATTCGCACGTTCCCGGCGAAACGCGTGTTCGAATCGCGTTAATCGATATTTGAAATTTCGAGTCGAGAAACGACAAGATCCATTCAATACAAATGTAAATAAAGTATGTAAAGTACAAATACATATGATAAATTTCTAAAACGATGTAGGTTTTATTATAAAAAGGGCTTAATAAATAAATTTGACGAATGATCCTATACCAAAGGTTGAAACACAGTTGTACTTCTACAAATAGGTCGTTGCTAGAATGCACGAACGAAATACGAGGCGCGATGGAAATCTTATAACATTGAAATAACATACAATGCCAAGTGTGATGTATTCGAAATCCTGCCACAATTACAAAATAACTAGACTGCCCGCGATCGTGGTAACGCATAATTAATGATCGATAAACGTTTGATCTGGAACCAATAGTAAACTCGAACCGTTACCCCAACGTTAATTAACAGTAAATTCAAATTAGCGCGTATTATTGTGCGATTATATCAGGGTTAACCGATGCACACGCATGACGTACATAACGCGTTGGAATTAAATTTGCAGTATCACTTACAATAAGCTGAAATACGAATTAACATTTTGGAAATAGTACGGTTAAATTATAATTAATACTAGTAGTAATACGGTCGATCTTAAGAATAGACGAAAATAAGAAATATTTAACGGTTTAAATGCGCTGTCGCATCGAACGCCACAACAATTATTCATTAGAAATTTATATTGTTTTGTTCAGTTATTGTATCGTTGAATATGTAGTATTTAATAATTTAGAAATATTAGATTATAAAGGACATTGTGACATTATAGTTAATAACGAGACTATTTAGACACAAGGCTAAACAATATTACGTAAATATTAAATTAAAACACAATATCAAAGTAACGTACTTAATTTCTGTGTATAATACATCGAAAATAATGTTTCGCTATTGTTTAGGAAATCCTTTTCGTTGATTCTTTATAATTTTATTTTTCACGGATGAAAAATGTTACTTCTCGTTATTAATTGTCTGTACTTTGTAAGAAAAAGACAATCCAACACTGCGGTTTACGCAATCTTTTATTTCGCTCTTCCTGTGTGAAAGCTGCTGAATCATTTATCACAGAAATGTCATTCTCATGCTGTTCTCGTCTTAAATGATCGATGGGAACGAAGTTGTCGGCTGTTATCGATGAGCAAAAATTCAAAACATATAGGGAGCAACGTTTTAAAAGCAAAACAGTGCTACAAACTATAGTCACGACAAAAGATGCATTTTATTCCAGAACCGTGTCTGAAATTCCTTCTTTTTTATCCTCTTGCGAGTCTGTGAACTTGTACCTTGTAAAATATATTTTCGAACTCTTGAAAAATAATTGTGGGATCGTTCAACTATCGTAGAATAAATTTAAATCAAAATAAAATGTTTTGATGCAGAAATACAATCGTCAAGAGTTTGAGTCGCAAACAGAGTTGAAAATTCGCTATTCTGTATTTTTCCATGGAATCCGAAACACAATATGTCTGAGACAGGGCTGGCAATTTCAAAGAAATGAAAACGAATTACAATATAATACAGAATAGAATGGAATATCGCGGAATGTAACATCGAGACATGCCGTTATAACAAGCTAAGAGTTGATTCGCAATTTAATATCGCGGCATAGGAAACATTATTAAAACTGGAAAACTGCCGCTGACATGGACGGAAGTATACACGAACACAAGCTTCGAAACAAACAGCACCGAACGTAGATGATGGTATTGCTTTGTTCTCGTCTCGAAACAAACGTGGTGTCCAACAAAATTTCATACAGGAAACTTCCCTAACATGTAGCTGCAGCATTAATTAAATATCACGTCGCGTTCCAAGATAATCGAGACACGGAGTTCTGATTTATCAATAGCGTAGCATGGCACGTTAGAACTTTTAAACTCTGTTCACTGTCAAAACAACAGAGAAAGAAGTTTTCAATTATTAAGCGACACAATAAACGGTGCAATAAACCGCGAACGATAAAAAGCACCTCGATAAGCTGCGACAGAGCTGCTTTGGTAACGGGATATTGACACACCCACATCGTTACCGGTGGATATCGTTCTTCAGATAGCCTGGATATTCATATTTTTAGAAGTTAAGAAACCCCCGAAGTTATTAAACGCAAGGCTGATGGAGGTTTTCTATTCAATATTCATTTTGTATCCCATTAGGGGCTGGTTTGACTGTTCTGTTTAAAGTAAACTATTTATACGAACTCGTGCAACCAAAATTGTTCACTGTTATCCAAAATTACAAGTCATGCAAGGTTAGTTCGACGTTGTGACGTACGCGTTCAAACATTATCGGAGTAAAAATCAATTTCAAATACGCGTACGCGACGGTGTCCGTGAGTAGAAACAAGTGCGACTAGAAACTCGATTATGACGGTACATGATATGCTCGGTCGGCACCTGATTGTGAATGTGCGATAGGTAAATGCAGCGTACGAGATGACGAATAACTAAAATTATGAGATTGTCGGCACGCTGTTCGTTACATTAACGATTAACGTGGCCGTGCATTTGGTATCCGCGATGACTATTTATATGCATGTACAATACAGAAGCGGATGGATCATTGTGAGGGGGAGGGGAGGGGGGGGGGCAGCTCGAATACATTATGATAATGACGGACCGCGTGGTATATGCTAAACAAGTGTTCAACCCGATAAACGTCCCTTCCTGGGTTAGCGGTTTCGCGATCAATATCCAGTTTATTTGGCTAGTGCACGCAGATAATTCTGATTTCTGAACCGAGCGATGTCAAATAGTCAAAAAGTTGAGGGTACTAAAAGTAGGAATGAAATATTTGAAAAAGAAACAGTCTTGAAGAAAACATTAACGAGTTTGAAAATATATGAAAAAGAACCACGTGTTCAACGTATTTTTTTATATCCAGAATATGCATACTCTTTTTGGCGATTCACTGTTTATAACCGCGATCATCGGTTGTATTTTCTTTTTTCTTTCAACGAACCGAAAGAATTGCTCAGGCAATAGTACCGATTTAATTACCGCGAATTGCGCTGGACACTCGGTACCAGTCATTTGCTTTGCTATTTGCGAACGACCGCAGCAATAGATGCTGCACGTGTTTAGATAATGGTAAACAACGAAACACTGGCACCATAGTATACATTTGCAAGTGTCACATCGTGAATCCTGGCACTGGGCTCTCCACGTCGAGCGGACTCCATGAAATCGTAGAGCTCGGGGATTATTTAAATTTATCGTGCACCAACCTACAGGTTCGTCGACAAAGCCGTAGTATCGAGGGCAGAGCTACGCGAATTTTACGAGTTTCTTACTACACAGCGAAAGAGTAATTTCATTTTATTCCTTGAAAATTTTCGCTGTTCTGATTTGTGGTAAGGTTGAAGATTCAACTTGAAATAAAGTGAAATTGCTCGTTGACTATTAAGTTCAGGGCTGGTACAAAGCAACGTTTTTTTATTCAGAATTTGTTAAAAAAGAAATGCACTGCATAGTGTACCCCTTCAAACCATGCAACTTTTTTGAGTAACGTATACTTTGGAGATTATAGAGGTGCACAAGTTGTGTGGATCAGCCTGTATAACGAGGAATTCTATTTTCCTCGCGAGAAAGCAGACAGTGCAAATCGATGCGTAGAATAGATGCTTCGTCCAATCGGATTTCACGATTGCGAAAGCTTGATAACGATATAGGCCCGTCAGATTCCTTCCATCCAGAGGGATCGTTCAGGAACCTATTAGACGGATTTCTAGAAGCACGGAAATCTCATCCGGGAAAAACAATACATTTTCCAACCCGGCCACGAAATGGAAAGCTGCTTTGTTGCGCAAAGCCGCTTAACGAGTCGATATAACGTCGGTTTCCAAGCAGTTAACTGCATTTCGTGAATCCTTTATGTTCGTCTAAGCCGAGCAAAACAAAGCTGGACATTGGTATAGCGAATGCTGTCGCCTTTATGTTCTTTCCCTAGCATTTACGCGGTCGATCTAATTCGTCGTCGAATGTCTTTCGTACAAGTGCGAGCCAATCCGTCGGATGTGAAATAACCTCGTAGTAACTTCAACCAATCACTACGAGAGAAACTGAAATGACATATACCTACAAAGGATGCAATTTTAGAATCTCGAGATAAATTTGTAAATCACGCGAACACCAACTTTGTCCTTTGAACTTTGCTTTGTTGTCAAGAATCGTGTTACAATCACGAAGTATGAGCGACAGAAGTTGAGGAGAATTATGGGATACGAACCAAGAGAAACAGGACATTTATCTTCCAAGCAGTAACGAGAAGATTCGATTTAAAGTTCGCGCTTAAAATTTGGTTTGGACCGACAATCCGGCAGTGCGGAGGGTTCATAACTCCGCGAAGAAGTTGTCGTTCCTTTCGAAAGCGGGGAATTAACAGTGGCTCGTGAATTTTTTCTACTTTTGACGTAAGCGTTACCGCAACGCCGAGAACTTTTCAGCTTACTCGCCGTGAAATTACAAATTATGCAACAAAAGGATTAAGTTGAGTAACAGTTTCCCTGCGAAGCACTTAACATCGCGCCCCTGTAGAATATTCATGGGAAGTTTAAATAAATATACCACGCATCGGATACTCCATTACCGCGAGGAAGTACACTTTGCCATACGGATTAATTAAAAAAGATGTAATATTACACTGTGCCGTTTTAATTATTCGAGATAAATTTTCAGCAAAATGTTTGATGTATGCGTGTTTGAGTATACGTATTTTTTGCTGCTACGAGAGAAACATGATACATAGCAACGCACAATGCGAAGGTTATATAACGAACAAAATTGAATACAATTCTATAATTATTTCATTTCACTGCAGAAATTGCTTGCACATTACCTAATGTTACTATAAGAAAAGTGGAAACTTTAATAACGCATCGTACGTTTTCATTCAAATTATTTTTAGTTGAGAGGGTCAATTACTATCATTTTTGGTCAATAGACATAACGTCGTTGGTTGGATGTCACGTAGCTCAACATAAACATAGTTTGGCATTTGAAGCCATAATACTTCCACCTGTGGCTCGATATGACCGAACCAACTTTTCCATTTTTCTGTTCGAACACAGTATTCAAATCGTATTCAAATATTCAAACATCTTTCTTTCGCTCGCTGTCTCAAATTTTCCATCCATGTTATTCGAATCCATGATGTTTCCCTTTTTGTTTTGCTGGTTCACGGAATGTATTGCCTCCGTTCGATAGCTACCTAACAAGCTCGCTCTGTACAACAACGCAATATGTCCATTATTATCAAGGACAAGGTTTCGAAAACAATGTAAAAGTTATGGCCACGGGCGTGTATTCGGTAATCGCTCACGTTCTTATCTAACTTTCAGGGCACGGTTGCCTTGTCTGTTACAAGATCCAGTTGACGCGTTCTAGAGGGATTTAGCTGAATTACGGTGATCCTGCGCAACATAAAGGATCGGTCAGGTGTACCGATAGCTAATTTCCTCGACATTATCTCTTCGCAGCACGCTTACCACGGACGACTGTAGCTACTGCGAATCTGTCGGCTTGCAAAAGCTGGCCCACAATACACTCTCATTCATCGCAATGTCTACACCAATTCTATTAGAATTCAAACTCGATCGAACTACTTACATCGAATCGATTTCATTTTTACTCTTACAATATTTAACAATGTCCTTTCGATCGAAAAATTGTTGATCTTTAAATTGCTCTGACTTTGTGAAAAGACATCGTACAATAGTGTTCAAAATTTTCTTTAGTTTCTGTGTTCATAAAAAATTGTCAATATATGAATTGCTGTAACATTATGCGGAAAAATATCGTGCAATAGTCCACTTGGGTTCGATCTGAAGCTTCAAGCCTCTGTCTTTATTCCCTTGAACCGAGTTTTCTCGAAGATTTTTATCATATTACACAACTGGGTAGGAAACTGAAGGTAATCTTTTTTCGAAAGAGTTTTACAAGTTTAAGCGACTCCACGGACCTTAATAAATTTTTATTACCATTCGTTTTAAAGCTCGTCTATAAAGGAAAGTCTTCGCTTTCCAACGAACTCATAAAAATTGATGTATAATTTTTATTCGCTGTGTAGTTGTATTTGTGCCGAATACTTTTTATATTTTCCGGATAAATTGTAAATTCGTGCTTCACAAATATATGGGCTGATTCCACCGTTTCAAAATGGACCTGTAATTCGATTGCTAAGACGATTCGCCATTAACAGAAAATACTTTTGTACGCAATCAATCTTGCGCCCTTAAAAGGCAGTCTCGGTATCGCTGATAAATCGAGTCGCGTTGATTTGTCGAACCTGTCCCCGGCGAATGCGTCCGAAAAATTTGTTTCACGCGAGAAAAAAAAAAGGGGACATGAAACAAAAGCCATTCTTCCATACATATCGTTTACAAATTTCTAAAAGCACCTATAGAACGTGAGTCCCGCATTGAATCGGAATCACCGCGGACCGGGGTTCCCGTTTAATTGTTCTACCTACGCTATTTATCCTTTGCCGATAATCTCCTTTCAGAGGGCACAAAGCAAGTGCACGAGGCCGCGCTCGCGCGTGCGCTCACAGAACAATGCGAAACATCATCAAGCCGTGCTGCGATATTACGAAGTTTGATCCTTCTGAGCGTGAAGAATAATCGTCTCGATCGAAGTATCCCGAAGACGGGATTTAATTGTTCCGCTAACTACAGCCACGTGCTTGTCTTACGTGTGAATGCATTCCGCGCGCGATAAGGGTCCTATTATGCGTGCGTGGGTGGTTTGAATGCGATCGGCTCGTTCCACGCGTGTGATCGCCGCTGAATAGCTTGCATCTATCACCGCGTACGCGTGAGCGAATTTCTGTTACATCGGCAGCTTACAATACCGCGACGAATGAAATTCTGCTACAAATTCGTCTGTAAACACGTGTCACCATCAGCCATTTCTCAGTCCTTTTCGGCTGCCCGTGCCGCGAAAATTCAATATCTTCAAGCACGTTCAATCCATCAAATGGCAAACCGCGCGTGCCTGTCGCCTGCTTATTTCTACGGGAAATATTTCGGGCTACATCGGCGGCGAACGTCTAACCGCGACGAGGGTTATCGGCATGCAAAAGCGCCGCGTATATTGCTTTTGTTTCAACGTGGCACGCGATTCACGCCACTCGTCTTCGAGACAACTTCGTTTGTCAGGCGATGGATGTTGGGGCGTTGTTTCTGGTAGCGAGTTGTAATTCACTTCCAAGCACAGTAGTGCCGCGTTGATGCCCGAAATTCGCCCGCGATAGATGACTTTTGGGACTGTACGTTGGGTTTGTTCCGTAGGGTGCGTAGGTCGAAGTTGATCGACTTGATAGCTAATAGAAATTTATACACTAGTCTCACGAAGAACAGTACAGCGTGTATAAGAGTTATGTGGTAATAATACTTTGACGAGAGTTAAAGTTGTGAAAAGCAAATTTAATCTCCATCCATTACACTCACAAAATTTATACTTCTCTGTCTTTTCGATCACACATGTCGTATTTATTTGTTCCATACAGACTTTCGAATGAAATAATTCGTGAAAAATTAATAATGGAATCGAAAGGAAACCTTCAGACGTATCGTTAGTCAAAAGTGGATGAACTTGCCAAGTCGGGCGGAACCGAACTTTAGGAAAATTGATTTCAAAGTTTGCAAGGTTGTATGAGAAGGCAACTTGAAAAATGAATTTCTACTACAATTCCTGAAATTTCAGTTGGACACAGAATTGGTTAAAATCGACGTTCGAACAAAAATAAGACGACTGTAAATATTCTTTTTCACGGTGTTAGGCTCTGGTTATTCCTGTCGAAATAAGGATAGGAAAGAGTCGACGGTTGTCGTAGTTCTTCACGTTTTGATATCGCGCGAGGATATTGCCGCTCCTCGTCGACAAAAATACGGCATCCACAAACTGCTCGGATCGGAGGCGCGAGAAATGTTCGCGGCATCGCGATAAATCACTGTAAAAGGGATCGGTTCGCAAGCAAGACGCTGATACGCGAGTCCTTCGTCACGGAGGACGAAAATGGTAGACCAGATGTGCCGTTTTGGCAAATCGCGGAGGATCCGAATGCCATCCCTCTCGTGAAGGGTATATAGGAGGAGCCAGGAGGGGATGGAAGAAGGGGAGTAGAGAAGCCAGTTCGAATTCTCAATATGCCAGCATGACTTCGCGTCTGGCATGAGCCACCGTTCACGCGGAATCTTATTGAAAGGAGAGATAGGCAGAGAAGGTGAGCCTGCTCATTCTCCTCCTTCGTCCTCCTTCTCTTTGCTCCTTCGTTCCCTCTTCCTCTTTCCTTCGTCGACTAAACGTGTGTTTCTTCCTTCCACGTTCCTGTTTCTTGCTCTCACACCCACCCCATCCGTGCCCCGTTCGATGTCGTTGCCTTTGCTCGAGGCGTGCTTAAAAGATTTACCAGCGAAACGCCGCCGTATGTACACGGTTTATCCGGCAATGTGTTTATCGATGGATATTCAATCTGTTTCCTCGCCCTCGCACGCTTCTTATCGATTTAGTCATTGGCACGTTTCGAATTACTTCGAATGATCGAAGAGGATCGAAGCTAGTTTAGAAAGCCTCAATGGGGCACGCGAGTTTTGCACAGTCTCGAGCGTAAGTTATAGTTTAACAAACGAACGGGGATGTTAAAAAATGAACGTCGATAAACGAGCGCGAAAACCAAGCACTGGCGCGCAGAAAAGAAAAGCATCGTTCTTCAAATTAGACGACAGATCAGATCCATTGGACGTAATTAAAAACATTTCTTTTTAATCCCCGCTTTAAAACTTGTCGTTCCCTCGTTGAGATTCGAAATCAATTGGCGGAAAGTCTCCCTTTGCCATCGTCAGTTTATCATTTATCCGCTACGGAGCTTTCGTGTGTAGCACTTTGTCTCAGCAAGGATTCGCGCGGTTCCCGCGGGGAATATGCTCTAAGAAATTTTCGAAAGAAGTGCGCGTTTAGCGGAACAAGCACATCGCGCGTTGTACTTTGTCGTACACTCGGGGGAGATAACCCTCGTCTGCGATCTTCTCTATCCCCTCTTTCGGATCCCTCCCGTTGTGTTCCAGGAGGACTTACGAGCTACACACCGACGTTCATATTACGTTACGAGAACGTACGGCATCCATTTATTACCAGCGAGTCCCGAGAATCGCTTTGTCGCCGCTGCTTGTCCGCGATCAGCGGAGAATTTCACGGAAACAAATACGGATCCCGACGACCAATTGTTCACGGTCTGATAGCGTTATATAGTATACGTTAAATCACAGAACTGTCGACGAAAAGGTGACGCGTAAAAAGGAAAACAAGCAGAATATCTGGAAAACATCCATTCTGTCTCGATGGAATATCATCGATCCTAATGATATGCAATTTTGTCATTAATCAATTACTGTCGGTATTGTTCGAGGCTTCTGAATCTATGCCACGTCCTCCCGAAAGTGCATTTCGATGGCACTGTAGCTAACTTTATTAGAGGTGATACGACTCACTGCTACGTTCTGATCATCATCAAGCTATCGATGTGCACGTTGATCAGTATCAAAGAGTCGTTAGACTCTGATGAAGCTAGTTACAATGTTGAACACGGTTCGTATTGAGTATATTAATACGCTGCATTGATGATCTCAATAATTGCGATTAAACAAACAACTTTTTAATAGAGTAAATTATTTGATCAACGAAGTTTTCGTATTTTTACGCGGCTGCAATTTTTATTATTTACTACCGGATAACACGACGTCGTTTGCACAGGAAAATCGAAAATTTTCCACGCTCCGTCGACTGCATCTTCCAAGTAAATAAATTCTGAGCGTTAAATCATAATCCGTCTGGAAGGATTGTATGTACACACCATTCGCTACGCACCGCTGTTTACCTGAAAGAAGTTCACATTCCGAAAGCGAGGGAAATTTATGCGCACGTTTTGTTTATGTCGCAAAAATTCCGAACCATTCTATCGCGAGGCGCGTGAAATTTTCTACGAACAAAGTACGAGCAATAAACGAGAGTTGCATGAAATATTTGTAAAACGTAACTATATTTTATTCATTTGTTGTTAAAATATCGTCAACATATCGTGAACATAATTTTTTGTCGATCGATATAACCCGTGGACTATTTAATATTTAAAATTCAACGGGAAATGAAAATGGGAAGATTCTTTACATAAAATTTGAAACGAACGGAATGATGTTAAATGGCGCGTAACGCCCGGGCGAGAGAAATCGACGCAAATGAAAAATCATGAAATACCGCGAACGCGTGAAACCGACCAATTAGCGAACGATTATTTAGAATATTTACAATACAACGCGATATCGCGGGTTATTGGAACTGGTATGTGACACGCATTGTATCTCCGCGATGTACGAGTAATTTTAATGTAGGAAAAAATTTATCACGTCTCCCAGAAAGTAAAACGATTCGCGTATGAAACATGCTTCTCATTCGAGCGTGTGTTATCGAAATGTTATTGGAGTGAAAGTTACTAGTAAAGTTATGACGACACCTCAGAGGAACTGCTCTCTCGCAAGTTTAGCAAATCACACAAAAGATCATTATTTCCCAACATTAAAATTAAAAGTCTGGACGAAATTAAGACAGACATTAACAACGATCCAAGATGTCTTTGAGATGTGAACCGGTGTCGTTGAGAGCAGTTTCTCGTATTTTCTCGATGAATCATCTTAATCTACAGCTTAGTCTACGTTGAAATGATCTTGGCTCAAGGCGGCCGAATATAAATAAATAATAGTTTGAAAGCAACCGGATACACGAAAAAGGAAACGAAAATGTCTCTAAGACTTAAGATTTACAAAGAGGGATTTTTATTAGGCTCTTATTACGTTATACTTAACTCTTTGCGAGTACATACAAGGGGAACGATTGAATAATTGCTGGACATGAAATATAGAAAATAGGGGGAAGGAATGAATAAAAATAAAATGTTATCTGGGTCCAAAAAACGAGTGTTCAGAAAGAATTTACAAATTTATATAGTAGTGCCATCTACAAACGACTGCAGTGCATTCTAGGGAGCATAATCTCTCAGTTTGAGAGTCGTTGGCGCGACATTAGCTCATCTTTCATGTCCGTGGAATCGAATTGGGGCCACGTTACCGCCCATGTCAAGTCACCACGGTAACAAAAGAAAAACGGAAAAGAGATGGAAGCGTCGATGCGAGGAGCGAAGTAGCAGCTGCTTCCTCGCGTAACGGCCGATGATATTACATGTACGGACGTGTCTGCGACAGGGTAATAGTCGTTCTAGGTCGCGGTAGCCTCCGTTCTCGATCCAAATCTAAAAAGCATTCCTCGAGAAGTATCTCACGCTCAGACGTCTGTCTGATTCCTGTACCGTGATATCGCGACAAAATCGTAAATGTCACGAATCAACGTCGAGCATAAAACTCTTCGAGAGGATAGGAAAGAGAAAAAAAGAGCAGGAAAGAATGGAGTAGATGAAGATAGCGTGGTTCTGCAGGAGGGAAGATCAGAAATCTCAGGTTCTACGGTCACGGAATAACCCAGACCGATGTCACCGATGGCAATTCCAACACCGACCCACCGAACCAATCTTGCGCTCTAAGTGGATAGGGATCCGGTGTAAGTCTAAACGAAGTTGTACTTCATCCCCCGCGAAACCTGTTGGATTTATTTGCTTCTTCGTCTACGTGTAATAGTAGAAGACGCGAGGAACTTGGGGAATATACAGACTCAGTCGTAACAGAAGCTATTATATTTTCTATATTAGTG
This sequence comes from Colletes gigas, assembly GCF_013123115.1. NCBI lineage: Eukaryota > Metazoa > Arthropoda > Insecta > Hymenoptera > Colletidae > Colletes > Colletes gigas. The sequence goes on from NW_025106637.1 coordinate 3,310,886, forward strand.
GTTCTTCTTCCCCGCGGATTCTTTTTAAAATTTTCTAATCAATATTGAAAATCCTGACTTGCTTAAATATCGCTCATCGAACATGGTCTGTACGTGTTCCAGCTTAATTTGCACCTGTTATTAAAGTTCCACGCTATTCACAGGCTAAAATCGCGTACCGACAGTTTCGACTTAAGAAGGATAATCCCAAATAAGAAAGCAATTTAGGGTCTAATGAATCCTCGAAGGTAATTCTGAGTTCTGAGCTAACAAAGATTTACGAGCAAGTTGCCTAACTGAACTTCCCTATGCGCGAACTACCAACTCGTTTACGTGATCGTCTTTACGCATACATGAATACTAAAGAGCATGTATGACGCGGAACGGCAAGAGACATAGTTACTTATCAAACACGAAAAGTGTACTTACTTGTGAATAGTACTCTGACTTTGTCAACTTCGTCGATTGTTACGCTCAGCATTATTGACTTTCATTCGATGCTTTTGCTCGCGATAATTGTTTAAGTCAGTGATGAGCAATCTTTATTCTGCAATCTGGGTTAGGAGATCTTGATGTTGAACACTATTTTTACGCAATTTTACTGTTAACGAGATAAAGATGGTTGTCGATGATTGGGCGTTAGTTTATCAGGGGTGTGTCAGGTTTTGGTCGAGTTAAGCCGAGGAAAGGGAAACCTCGGGTTTCCAACCCTCTTATCGATTTGAGATTTCTGGACGTCATCCTGAGAAGGAGCAAAAAAATTGGCACTGTGATCAGATCCTGAAGCGTGCACGTAATCGCAAATTCCTAGGAATCTCGAGCGTTAATGTGTTTTCAATGGAAAATGTATAATCGTTGAAGTCGAGGATTAAAGAAGACAACAGTTAATTTCAATAGAGAAAAGTTTGAACTCCACGCACAACAAACATGAAAAACTAATTGTCAGGAAAGGGATTTTCATTAAACGATTGCTGAAACAACTGCCTATTTTGAAAATTTGGACAAATCGTACTACACGAGGGATCGAAACCTGGACCTCGAAGAAGCCTACGTTGAAGAATAAGAGAAGAAAAAAAGGAAAACGTACAAACGTTCGTTCGACTTCGACCTCGGAGAAGACGTTCCGATCGTGCCTAATGAGCCGCATTTTCCAACGCTTCTTTCTCGTTAATTCGATTGATAATCACACGGAACAAATGAAATTTCGAATCGCTTCGCGTCGAGGGCCGCGCAGTTCGAACCTGATGAGCACTCGATAGGAATTCGCGAGTTCTCAAGGGCTGAAGAGGATCCGCCGTGGGAGGCTGAAGTTAAGCTACGTTCGACGCCAGCCTATCGGGCAAATTGTATGCTCGCAGCGGCGTCACGCAGTGAGCATATGCCGGGAAGCGGTGTTAGCGTAATGCTGAGAGGATTATGCCCTGTTCCAGAAATGGCTAACCCGCAACAGAGGCCGTTGACCCTACGCGCGGCTGAGTGTTTTGTGCCTAGCACTCGACATGTTTCATGCAAATGCAGCCTGATACAGTAATGCCGCCGACTACCGACAAAATAGTTTTCCAATATGACCGTGTTTCGGCATCGGTGGGCGGCAGCCAGCTCCAGCTTTTTTCTGTGGCCTGTCTCGATCGACTGTTCCGCTGCCTTTCCAACGTGTACCAACGAGATGAACATCGTGACTCGTACAAAATTAAGTCGATTTAATTTGAAAAACAAAAGGGCGTACGCGCGTGGAAAAATGCGACGAGCACAAATTATGGCGAAGCGCAAGGTGTTTTTATACCAGAAATAAGACAATAGCACCGAAAGAAGTATTACGAAAGTAACTTAAGTAATGTCACATATCAAATTGTGTCAATAATTAGATAAGTACAGGTAGATAAGCCATCGAAAAATGAAGATTCGTTTCGTTTTTACATGTTTTCGCATTTAATTCAGCGATCATTATAAGTCGTTTAATATAGATATCTTCTCTCAACTAATTCCGTAGAATTTATTCGTGATACTTTTAAGCGTACCTCAATATTTTCCGCGTGTTTACATCGAAAATCGATAGCATCAAATGCATAAAACATTACGGGAATTATCATATTCTCGACGCTGATCATATTTTCCATAAACGTGATACAAGGAGTATTGTCAACAAGCAACGTCTCGCAAATGTATAGGCCGGGGAATCCCAGTATATTCGACCTAATCAAAGTTTAATCTGCGCAGCCTACCAGTTCGACTACGTGTTTACATCTCAGAGTACATCCGCTATATTGAGGTTATGTGTTAGGCCATACCCGAGGGAGATCTTCAGGTGATGGAAATTGGAACGAGGTTCAATGGGTCTCGGTGATCCTTTTAAATTGCTATGATCCAGAATATATGTGACGCCGTCGTGGAGACTCTATTGATCTTCGTGCGGGGTTAAAAACAGAATTGAAGTAATAAAATAAAATATTGCCGGAAGACGATTAAATTTAACGAAGTTACGCGGCGATATGAAATTACTGCCCTTTGAAAGATTTATGAATTTTGCATGATGAGAAATTGAACCTTCCAACCAGCAAGGTATATTTTATGACGTCCATTTGCACGTATTAAGGTTCTCAGTGTGTCGCTACACTTGAATTTCATTAATAATTTTACACGTCTCTGATATAAATGTTACAAATGTTAACCTAAAGAGAAAACACAATGAACGTATTACTGTCGTTAATAGGATACGCTATAGGGAAATATTTATCCCAAAATTTCAGCCGATAATGCGCGATAACGCCGTCAAACTCGTTATAGTGTCGCATAAATCATCGATTCCAACGATCGGCTTACAGAACCGCCCAGGGTAAAGTTTCTAATTACATTCGATTTCATAACTTTGCGCGAACTTCGAGTTTACGGGAAAGTTTCGGTGCCTAAGAAAATTTTATGCTCAATAGAATACACCGAGACAGAATAATCGATCGATTCTAGATAAGCTGCGATAAACGGGTGACGCACCGAGCGGAACAGTCGTGTTAAATAATTACCACGTATAACTGTGTTAGTCTCGCTCGATAGAGCTCGACTCGTTAATCTAGGAAGTGCTAGTATCTCTATAATTAACAACCCTCGTTAACTCAATTTTATTTAAGCATTAAGTCGGCTAATCTGGTCAGCTCTATCAGCCGTTTTCAAAAGACATGCTCGATCGACTCAATAACCTTCGACGATCATTTGCTCAGACTTATTTGAATCAAAGGATTATCAATCAATCGTATTTCTAATCAAATAAAACTCTAAAAGAAAATTGCAATTTTAGCAAACATCTAAGTTTACTTTTTTCGTGTGAAGTAGCATCGGTTGCTAGCCGCAAAGTTCTTAATCGATTGGCTGATCGATCGGATAGAATTGCACCACGTACCGAGAGCAATATCACGTACCATTTTAATTTCCTCGAACTGATTTGTACACGATTGCATGCCTTCCGGAAAGCGAAGCCAAAAACACGTGGTCGAAAAGTGTTCTACCCTTATTGGATCTCCTTGTAATCATGCCCGTGGATCTTGCGGGCGTTGGTTTGGCGTGGTTCCCGCAGCTTCCTCATAAAAGCTGTTTGTCGAATTATCCACCCTTCCTGCCATCAAACTTTTACCATAAAATCTTCTATCGTCGTGTGAAAAGACGAGCTGAAAGTGCCTTCGCTGGTGAATTTCGACGCCCGAGGACCAATCGTGTTTATTTGATTTTTTAGAAAATTACACCGGTAAACTGCTGACGATGGCGTCTTTGGGACGCTGAAAGCTTAGCGGAAGCACTTTGTTGATCGTGAATTCACTTAGAGTAATTGGCAATGTTTCCATGGAACGGAGTATTAGAATAGATCGTTGAATGGAAAGATTTACTAATCATTTCTCGGTACTTCAGGATTATAACTTCACGATTGTTCGGCAAAAATGAAGGGATAAATCCTTATTTATTTTTGAATTAAAAATCCTTGTGAAAATTAAGGAATAATTTGTGTAATCTGTTTCAAGTGATTCGATAGTCCGAACAGGATATCCAATACTTTCAATTTCCTTTCTTTCCCTCGACGTTTCCTTTCTTAAGGACAGTTGAATATTCTTTCCAGCAGCTTTCCGACCTACACGTGTATATGCCAAGGTTCCGCGAGCTCGATAGACGAAATGCCAAAGTTGACCATCGACGGAGTTAAACGAGAACTTCCAAAAGTTTACGAGACGTCCGCGTATTTGTCCAGGGACTCGGGGTCGTTGAGGCTAGACAGGTTAAACCAAGTCCTAACCCTTCGCGTAGAATCCGACCCGTACCTTCGTCTCGGACCCGGTCAGAAGTTATTCGGTACCCAAGGGAGCTACGGTAACTACTGTGGGATTGCATCGTCTCGATGATCACTGACAGGAACTCGAAATGTCCTATATGTATACTTGTCCAGAGCAAACTGCCTCCGATACTTGGTGTCGTTAATGTAGTTGTTACCTCGAGTGTGTTGACGTACGTGAAAGATCGTCGCCGAGTGTGTCGAATGCTCGCTATTTTGGGACTTTCGGATCGCCCGATCGTTATCGAAGTAGTACACCTATGTCGTACATTGTAGGGTTAAAAGAGAATATGAGCAAACTTGAAGAATTTTTATATTAGTGACACTTAACGGAGATAAACTAAAACATCCGAAGCTTTGGTTTCCATTGTGGAGATCAATATACATTTTAGACGAGTCTATTAAATGGAACATGAATAATTGGACAGGGAAGAGGAAAAAATGATTTATAATTCATTTTTTAAATAATATTCATGCACAACTGTAATAAAACAATTTCAACGAAATGCATTGGTACAATTATAAAAAAAGAAAACAGTAAAATTGAATAATTTTATAAAATATTAAGGCAATAATAAATATGCCCATTTATTTACGGAATACAAAATGAAAATGTATTCTATTGTCCGTGGCTGTGGAACAAATTATCAATAATCTTCATCGACGTATAATCCGTACAGATAATTAATATTTTCAATATATCGCAATAATTCTGTCGATCCACGATAAAACACTCTGTGTTTTATAAATAAACACATGTATTCATTATTTTATTAATACTTGATTCAAAGAACATACCATTCGCTTTATAATTACTAAGAAAAGCGTGAATGTTTATCAATTAGTTCTGATTGGTTCAATTTTCTAGCTGCTCGGTAAAATATATTTTCGCGCAGACTGTATCAGCCACGTTTCAAAATCGAGTCCTCAGCCACGTAAAACCAAAGGTAAAAATTTTTGCGAATTCGCTGTTACGCTATATATGAGACTCCCAGATCGATTTCATTTGCATCTGCGTTTTGTTAACCGCGAACGAGCCGGCTTTTGCTCGGCTATTCTCACGTTCGTTGAGCTCCTGTAAAAATATGAATAATCACGCTACGTACATACGATATAAGCTCCAGAATTTTATAACAATTTTTTATGAAAATTTTCCTAAAGGCTGGTAATGCTCGGAAAGAGGGAAAAGGACATTTCTGTATCATCACAGACAATATGAAAAGAATAATTTTCTCTTGAATTTAATTATTGTTAGTCATATTCTTCGTACTACATTTAAATTTCTTATAATTGCAAAGCCTCAAAGATGGTTTAATTTGCGTTGCAACGTAGCTCAGTGATAAAGAACACAGAAAGATTCATTAAAATTGACATAAAATAGCAGTTTGTGTCTGCAGTTGATTTTGCCCGACATTTGGTACCCCCTATGAAACTAGGAAATTCGATCGATTATGATTCTCTGTTAGACGATTCTTCGTAAATAAAGGTTTAGTGAGTAGTTTATTCGACAAATCTGAAAATGAAGCGTGGCGATCCATTAATCGCCAGCAGGGTGCCGAGAGTCAAAGTTATACCATGGTCGTCAATTCGGTTTTCATTGACAGTGTCTGGTTCGAATTTAGTGAGCTGGGCGGGGACAGGAAACGAATCGCGGTTGACAATGATTAATTGGCGGGAAATGGATCGGTATAGCCGCAATTTCCGTTCGCGGTAACAGACGAAGTAATAAAACAACGAATCGAAGATTTCTTTCGCGCCAGCGAGGAAAACGTTTCCGTGGCAAATTTAAAAAGACTTAAAACGAAATTAGACTCGCTGCGCAAGGAATCTTAAGAAAACGTAGAAGCAACGAAATGTTCCCTGGGTTGACAATGAAATAACGTTTATGACGTCTTAATCCCTAGAATAGGACCTTCAGTTCGTCTGGATCGGTGGTTCATTTTATTGTAGGTGAACAGTGACGTGTTGCAGTCTATTTTGAGGAGGGTCCAAAGAGGATTACTATGAATTGATTTGGGGATTGTGGGTTGAATATTTGCAGAGAGTTTAGTTTCTATCGCAGAAAGGGAAGGGAATATATTTTTTTTGGTTTTGTTTCATTTTGTTCCGTTTTGGGATAGTGATAAAATACTCTTTGAAAGTGTTCCGCAATACTGGATTTTATAGGGCTGTGAAATTTCACACTTAGATATTTTTTTCTAATATTTAGTGGAGTTCTGTAGGTTTAGAAACATCAAACTTTCGGTACGTCTAACTTTTGAAATTATGTAAAAAATACAAAAGAAGATGTAAATAAAAGGTGGTGCTTCGAAACGAAATACAGCCATTCTTTTCACAGTAGCACGACTGTTTACATGCTAACAAACACAATGCACGAAAAAGATTTCACAATCGATATTGTATAGTCGGCGTTGGTATTGTAAAGGGTAAGAGTGTTTTCCAGTGGGTGATAAAATTCAGAGGGATCCGGAAAAAATTTAGACGTACGAGCATGTACCAGGCGTTGAGCCGCTAATAAAAACGTATTTCCATGAATCGGCTAGTGGAGACTATTGTTCTTTATTTTCGAAACGAATAAGGCCAATAACGGTCAATACCCATTTGCCTATTTTGTCGAGCACTCGTATCCGCGATAGCTGAAACTTCAAAATATTTACTCAATCGGTTTTAAAATGTTTTTCGTTTCATTGTTACCGGAAGATCGCTGCATCGATCGATTACATCCTCACAAATAATATACGATCCGCCTTTACGCGTACAATGCTCACGGAAGGATGGGGAGCGATAGTGAAATAATTAAGAGCGCGTCAATGTAAATAATTAACCGAAAAAGTAAACGTCTGTATGTTCTCCACGATTTCGAATAATTTCTGTATTTAACAATTCTTTCGGAGGACAAGAATTAAATGATAAATCGTGCGACAAATCGTTCACCGCGCGTAAAATAATGCGATCCGATCAAGGTGCATGTAACGAACGAATTATGACTAGTAAACCAACGATCGACAACGAAGTTTACGAACATTTCGAACGATACAACCGCGAAATATGGAACACACGCGAATGAGTCAATACGTGAATTGTTTGAATCCAATATGGCGCGATGCACGATGAAATGGGCTTTGCATATGAATGAAAATCGCGTAACAATGTTATTTCGAGAAATTTTTTGTAAATTCAATATTGTGCTACACTCGTGTCGATTGTTATTCTTTTCGAGTGCCATTATCTTTTGCATTCAATCATTTTGCATACGACAGAATAAATTGTCATGCAACGCGGCGACGATAAATCACAAGGAACGATTGAAAGAATTGATAGGAACGCGTTTGTAAAGGATGACTTCGGTTTGAAGTGTGCAGAGTCTCTTATTAAACCCACATCTACTTTTATGTCAAAGCGTAGCGCTAAGGGATGAATGGCGATAGAATAGTGTCAAAGATAGGGATTGGGTCGAATATACGGGATATTCGTTCCGCTAATCATCGTTTCAGCTTTGCATGATACGTTCGTCGAGTCGTAGGGGTTAAAGAGAACACCTAGTTCACAGAAACTCTGTATGTGGGGTAACAATCAGCCGTAATCAATTGGTTTACAAGGTCACAGAGAACCCTGCCGCGTCCGGCTGTCTCATCAATCTGTCTTGCACGCCCCTTATTTCTCGGTGATCGACAGTGACAATGTTCCACTAATCCGTATTCTATGCTTCGAATGTGGCGAGGTAAATGCAAAATTTAAAAAAAAATCCAACCAAGTGAGAAATTCGAAGAACCGATGGTGCGTTAAACGCGTAACAATCGTGCGTCATTCTAGCGGAATCAGGTTGATCCGTTAATCTGTCGGACGTAGTCAGGCACTGGACGGTTTACACGTTCGCTTAAATCCGGTAGGAAGTTTCTGACGGTGGCCGTGTAAAAGCAGCTCGTAATTTGTAAGTGACACAAGGACCCGGACCTCGAGAACAATCCACGTGCACAGGAGCCGATATGTGTCACTCTGTTCTGCCGTCACTGGGATTAAACGGAGGCCTATGTAAATTATCGCGATCCTGTCAATTGGATTAGAGCGATTGGCACGCGTCTATGATCTATTGAACTTAGCCAACGTCCGATTATCACGCGGTAAACTCCGTTTCAGAAGATGAGTTAACTTTCTCGAAGTAATAGATCGTTGTTATAATCAAACGATTTCGTGATATTGCTGGACTCGACGAAACAACAGACAATTGTAAATGCATAGGAGGAGTTGTCTTTTCGGCCAAACTATTTTATAGTACGAATGGAACAGTATTTTTCAGGAACGCACGTTGTTCATTAAGAGTAAAGCAAATAACTGCTTCCGTAAAAAGTGCTTCGTGAATCTAACCCGGTCTCACAAATCACAAAAGGATTCGTGTTTCGCCGATACCTTAATGCAACATCGGATACATGGTCATGTGTCAGTAGACAAGGATTAAGGCAAAGCTGCTATAAATTACACTGCCAATTCGATAACAGTAATCAACGATGATTGCGGGCTATTAAGTCCTCGGGTTCTCTCAGCACTTTGTTATACTGGAAGGCCAATTTCTTGAAAATCTTATCGTTACTGAGACGTATAAGAACACAAATATTATATAAATTATTGATGCGATAGCGCAGGAAGGTTTAATATTGGTTTAACATTGAGTCGAAACATCCTGTATAGAAACTTTAATTTCAAACTGTTCTGGTGTATTGAGTTATCCGCGTACGATTCCAGCGTTCAAAGTCAGTATCGATCAACGTGACGCGGTATAATCCGAGCAGCAGGAGGTACCACGACCTCGCATAAAACAATATAATCCAGGTAATAGGATAACAAGCTACGCGTCTGCCGGTCAACCGAGACAAGTACGAGCAGACGTGCTGCATTTAACGTGCGAACGATGCAGCGATGTTCTAATACGCCGTCGGTTCGAGTGGTTCTCGGTGATTGCGCAATCGAAGGAATTGAGCTGCACCGGAAATACGCCGCCGGAGAACTCGTCGAATCTCCTTCCGATAGAAACGGTTCGAGCGATTTCGCGAACGAGAAGAAAAAAGGCAAATAGGCAATACACGGAGAGAGGGGGCCGGAAGGGAAAAGCCATCAGACTTTCTTCCAACCGACGATCTCACGATAGTCGAACTAATCTAATCGGTATCGTTAAGCTCCTGTACAGCTTACCAATTACCTGATAAATTATGCAACACAATTTAATCAATGCTAACTACGGAACGTTGAATAACATTAATTGCAACTAACACCGAGAGTTCGAGGAATTTTCAAACAGGACGATACTACACAAGATTTGTCACTGTCGATCGACCGACAAAGAGACCGTTTTTGCAAGGGAATGTTAGTTTATTAAATATCAACCATAAGACTTACTATAGAGAATAGTCTAATACACTCTAGTATCCGAATGTTTTCGTTATTCGCTGTGTATGCATCGCGCCTATAACATTTGCCCAACCTAATTGCGTGAACTGGCGTAAATGTGGGCTGTTTATTTTCACAGGTGACATTGCTCTGACGGTATCCACACGTAATTGCTTGTGGCATAATTTGACATTTATTGTTAGATGTCGTCATCGTCGTCGGCCAGAGATAATTTTACAGCGCCGTCAAACAAGGGGACAGGCGGTTTTCGCTTCGAGTGACTTGCGTCTGGCTGTGACGAAAGGATGACAACTAGCATTGGTAATGGAATTCCGTAGTTTCACGTGGAACGGTTGCGGGGAGCGAATCAAAGCGGCCGTGAGGCCGCTCGTTGACATGACAATTGCACCAATCATCAATGCATGAATCACGGACAATCCACTTTGCCTTCGTCGTGTTACGTCGAGCCTTGTTACGCGTTGCCGTCACGTTGCGGAAAGTTCGATATCGATCCTGTTCGATACGTGTGTGCGCCTGTGCGTGTGTATGAGCGCGTATGTGACTTTACACCGCCCACGAACCCATTGACTTTCGTTGGAAACAGGCCAATGATGTAACGTAACTTTTAGGAGACTAAATTGCCAGGACCCCGTCGCCTCGACGCGTTCTGCTGTCCTATTTTTTGCTCTGTCTCGACGTTTTAGCATCTTTCGTGTTCGCAAGTGTCGAACATGGGGTATCCTAGATTAGTTGAACACTGGTTGAACCTTTAAGATCGACGCAAATCTGCGAGAACCGAATCCCAGATGGCCAAGAGCACAAAGATATTTCTTTAAACACGAAACGTGATAAAGAAACCATTTATCTACCAGTTTGCGTAGTAAAACAAGAGATAAAGTATTCGATAACCAAACGGTGTTGTTGGGATTCTAGTTTCGTGATTAAAGAATAGTAGATCGATACGAAAATTTAAATCATGTAGTTTGGAAACTCAAATATAACGTAAAAAAATAAAATTCATACGTTAATTGCTTATGTTGGCCAAATAAATATATATGTGTTCATAAAGAAAATAATACAATTCTAATTGACAAGAGAAATATGCATATTTATATTTCTTTCCCTATCTCGTTCGAGTCAAAAATAAAATTCTGACAACACACAACCTGCAACGAATTCATTTTCTCGCTTTAAAATGTGCACGAATTACCATAGTATTTACATGTTGCAAAGCGCAGAAAATAATTTCCACTTGTAAACTCCGAGCCTTTTACCGCGTAATATTTCCAGCGCGGCGATGGGACATTTTCAACCACACAATTTAGTGATTGTTTCCTGTGTGGCGCGACTGTCATTTCGTTATGACACAGCCTTTGTTAATTTAAACACACGCGACACGTGCGGCTCTGTAATTCTGAATGTGCGAAAATTGTAGACACAGACCGAACTCGACGGTCGCGCGTTCGAATTGAATGCGTTCTAATCAAAAGGATCGCGCGTCGATTTTATCGAATTGCTCGTTAAAGCGATCATTCGATACGCGAGAATAACAGGGACTAATCATCGCGGACTGCAGCCTGGCGCAATGAACTATCACGGAATGAAACGGTTTCTCTTTCTTTTTATTTTACTCGAACGTGTTTCATTCTTCTTTCGAGGCATACTTGCTCCAAGCTGTCGACAACGAATCATTACGAGACGAAATGACTCGAACAATCTGTAACTTTTTCATTTTAGATTCAGTTCGAACGTATCGTTCAAAATAGGCATCATATTTGCGCCTTGTTTCATATTATATAACTGTCATATCGCGAGAACCTCAAACACGCGACTACTCGGTACGTGTCCTTGCAAAGACGTTCGACTATTGAAAAATGTTTCGCATAGTTTGAAATATTTTCATGCAGAAATACCACTCGGCATTCCATTCGAAAAACGGGGCGTGCATCGATCACCTTTCGCGAAAATTCCCGCTACGCTCGTTCTTCACCCGGAGAAACGAAAAGTGGCAGGGTCGTTTCACTAAAAAAGGAATTCAATCAAGCGGAACCTCGGTTTTCCGCCCTTTCTAACGGACTCGGGAACCCAAGAATATTAAATTCTTCGGGGACGCAAAAGTCTCCACTCTCAGAAGAACTGTTCTCGCCGCGTATCGATTAAACTCATCTTCTTACTATTAAATACCAGTTATAATATTGATTTATTGTACGAAAATTAGCGACAAAAGAAAAAACTAAATTGCAAAGACGCCTTGCAAGTACTCGAACTTCACCTGAAATTATTTGTAACGTCCAGGATATTACCGTAAGCTTTCCTTTGACTTTATGAAGGCAACTTCGTGAGTCAAATGTTATATTTTTTAGAGCAGGCTTTTAGGGTCTTCTTACACTCGCGTTTCTTAATGTTACAAATAAATATAATTTTTGGTATTACACCTTGTACAATGTTTTTATAAATATCAAGAGGTGGATAATGTTTGATACACTAAACGGCTAAGTGAATATTCATTAAAAAGAGGAGAATCCACTTGCTATAGTAAGCTCGGAATCGGTTTTAATAAGAAAGTCTAAACGATCGCTCCCAACCCCTTCGGGACGGTACGAATTAAATTGAAAAATCACAGCCGAAGAAGGGGGGATGAACTCGGGTTCGCTTTGTCAAGTCAGATTACGCGCCAGGGACGCGGAGATTATTTCCGTGATTTGGGGGGCGGGAGGGAGGAGGGGTGCACCTATCGGCCACGAGAAACGGGCTGGCGAGCAAGCGGGTCGATTAAGAAGAGCGGAACGGAATTGCACTTTTCCGATGCAACATCCTGGAGAGGGTCATCGAGCTGACATCGTGAAGTGGCTGGCTGTTACTCCTACGAGGAAACGGAAGGTCAGATTTTATCCACCCTCGGAATTCCACCATCTTACACACCTATCTCCTCCGCTCTTTCGGTCGGATGATTCTGTCTGTCCCTCTCTCTCTCTCTCTCATTCCGTCTCTCGCGGGTAGAGGCTTCACTCCCTCGAAATTCGGCCGCCACTTGCAATTTCGTATTTGCATCTCGTTGCCGGTTCGCCAGCGATTCTCGATCTGATCGCCGGGGGAATACGAACCGCCCCCTTCGACGAGCAGGAACGGGCGAAAGTTGACGCAGGCGGAGGGTATTAGGATTCACGCGATGCAACCCCGACGGATCGAAGTGCTCGATGCTGCATATAGAGAAGAGGTTTTATTCCGGCTACCCTGTTGTACCGATACGCGCTGGCTTCGCTGGCCGGAGATTTTCGGTTGATTAATTCAGGATTCCGTGCTTATCGGGTTGATGCAGAGTTTCGGTGCTACGAAATACCGTTACGTATTTTTGAAGGAATATATTAATTCGAACGCGACAAGGATTTTTACGGGAAACGTTTGCCTTTGAAAAACGAGATTTCAGACTTCAGAAAAATATTAAAATTATGACGGGGGGTCTCTGACGATCGAGTCCGTATTGACTCGCAAATACCGTTTGCTTTTTACGATGGTAGCGAAAATGAAATTAATCAGAAACAGTCTGTAGCTTCACGAAACTTCATTGCATCCTCGTACTAACGACAATCGATGCAAAGGAACAGAGTGTAGAAGGTTTAGGTTTCAATTTCTTTCTGTGGTAATGATTTCTTTTAAAGCTTTGGGTTTGGGGCTACTTTCAACAACTCTAATATCAAATCCCATTACGCTGAAGATCTTTGCAAAAGCGTTTATTAATTGTCCTCTCAATTTACCGTCTCGAATTCAGGACAACGTTACTCGATACACTACTTGCGCTTTCCTCCTTCCACACCGGATGAAATTTCAAAACGCGGGTTTCTACTCGATGCAGCCGTGTTCGAAATCACGATACACAGGAAAGAAATATTGCCTAGCCCGCGCGTCTCGGCATCGGGTTCGATTTCGAAATGCTGCGTCGTATCCTCTGATCGTATCCTGTATTCCTCGGGAGAGTTTCGAAGTCAGGTAAACACACTGTAAGCAGCCGTAAGTGTATGCAGACGAGAGTCGCCTGGAACTTCTTTCCTGGGGACAATCGTAGCGTTCTCAATTTTCCTGCCCGGGCTTCTTCGCCCCCCGGCCATGTGTGTGTCTTTTGGTACAACGCATAGAAAGCGCTGCTCCGCGATTGCGCTCGTTACAGCGCAGGCAAAACGTCGGGAGGATGGTTACCTAAGTCGACGACTACGATAACATTTCTCTTTGCGTCGCGAGCCCCCGGAAATCCTGGCCCCTTCCCGTTTTTCCGAACCGCTAATGCCACTGCTCCCAAACTTCCCTAAGACGTTTATCGAGAATCGAACGGAGCGCGAAGTTTTCGGGCGCCCGCGATTAAATCGTTTCCCGAACGACTCTATAGGGTAATTCTAAAATATTGTGACAAGCGGAGATGCAAAAACTTGCCGCTGGAAAAAGTTCTAGTCGAAATCATCACATTAACAATGTTTTTAGAGAATGATAGTGATTAAAGTGGGAAAATATAAATAATTAAAGTGGGGCAACTATAAGTTCTGTGTAACTCCATCTATTCACAGAATTCAGATCGTAAAAAAAGAGCTTCCAACAACTCTTCCGTGTACACTAGATCAATTAAACTTAAACTGTTGGATGGCATCGTTAAAAATCTTAACGATCCCAAACACCGAAGAACCAGCAGTTAAGATCAATTACTTGAAATTCGAGTTGGGCTGATCGTAAAAGTCGAAGCCCGATATAACGGTAACTAGTCTTCGATTGAAACGATCGGCACCCACGAGCCATAATTCTTTGGGTGAAAAGTCAATTATGTGTCAGGATGATAAATGACTTCTTACACAGCGTCTATAAAGTTTCCACTCTGGAAGAAACACGCAAACCGAACAGTAAGGTGCTCAGAATATCGAGCTGGTCTGCTAAAGAAGTTTTCGTATAAAGATTGCTTGCCATATTGAATGTCAATGGGACAATGGCAATGGTTAACAGAAATAGAATTTAAATAATTATCTAATTTCGACTTTAGTTTAGTGTTCCCTCTTTTATTTAAAGTACAAGTTTGATCAAAATCAGCAACCTACACGTACCGCGAGGTTACCTTTTACATGTTCTTCGTATATTCCGTACTGAAGTTTCAAGGAAAAATAAAGCATTGGTTTTCAAAGGAACTTTATTTGTGAACTGGTCTGGTTGTAAAACTCGTTAAGTTCAAAGAGCGCATTCTTTCTTTCCTTTGCGCATTCATCGGCCTGGCTTCGAAGTAAAAAAGCGATTTGTATACAACAAAGTATTTCAGAAAATTACAAAGGTCGACTACAAAGAATGGAATTTATATAAATAAAAGAAATACATTCTGTAAGTAAATTAACGATTCTAAACATTTTTTAATTTTCTGAAGTCTTTCTCCAATATTTTACAACCAAAATATTAATTTCAATTTCAAAATTTTAATAATCAATGTTTGTAAGGATTCAATAATTTTGTAATTTCATTCTATATACCGAATGATTCGTAAATACACATATCCTATATTCTTTAGTTATTGAGTTAGTACACTCCGGAGTTAGATAAACTTTTACTCAAAGTGGATGAAATTTGTCTTCGTTAAAAAATCGTCTTTGCTTTCCTCGTCTCGCGCGTATACGTTACGACTCGTTGATTGTACGAAAAGCTGTATCGTTAGAATATTCCTGCAGGACACATTAGAACGTGGTCACGAAAGCGTGTAAACTGACTATTACTACCCGAAAATTCAACTCTATTGCCTAACTTCGGACCAACTGGTCCGCTTCTCTCAAGTAGTTCGCAAAACGAATCGGTTGACCGGCTCGAGTTCTGTCTCTGAAGGGAACCGGAGGATTCTCAAAGGATGAACTTCGCAGTTGCCGCCTATTGATACCGCCGAATTACAGCAAACCCTATCTCTTTGCCTGAAAAGGAACAGGCGATCGTCTTCAACGTTGCTTCAAACGGACTAAAGACCCAGGACCCGAATAGAACCATTGGACCGTGCACTTAACGAAGATTTACAAATTAACTCGTCCGTCCAAAGGAGACTTTCAGTCGCGGAGTTGAATGGGCCAAGGGTACTTTCGAAAAAATGGTTTCATGGAAATGCTCCGAATAACGAGAGTTAATTTGCCTTAGTTCTCATTGAATACGGCCGTGCACTCTAAACATTCGTTATTTATGATTTCTACGAATTACGCAGACTACCTTTTCATTAAGAGAACCAAGTGTGAAAATAATTTCGTAATTCAATTTCTGATCGCGTACAGACTGACACGTTCAACTTGTCGATTTTAAACGTTGATTGCTAGCGATTTGAATGAACATTTCGAAATTCAAGTACGCAGAAAAAGTTACCTTGTCGAAGAACCCAAGTATCGTATAAAACGGAAGCAGAAATAATTTCAAATGTTAATTCTTGTAAAATCATTGACATTGATGGAAAATGTTTTCAAACGGACGTTTCAATAATAAACCGTTCAATCTCTTGATTGCAAAGCATAACATTTTCCATTTCGTGCGCGCCGCTTGAAGAGCTCTCAATAAAAAACAAAAAGCAACCGAAGAATGACGAACAAACATCGCTTAACGTGGTTCGCTTCTGGAGATTTGAGTGCTTTTTCAGAAATGGCTGCTGTACGGTACTTCCTCTCGCGTTCTTACGTGCTCTAGAACGGGCCACGATTAAAACGAACGTCGGAAGTGTATTGTGTCTGACCCGCAGCAATGATCGAGCACGTACTGAAACAACATCTAATAAAACGGGGACCGAAGCTTTCAACGGAAGGTATAAACTGACAAATGTGACGAGTAGTTTAGCAAGAATTAAATTGCGTCGAATCAACTTATGGTTCTCGGCATGGATTTTGGAGTAAAAAGTATGATCCAGAGACTGCACGGTAACCTCGGTTACCGTTTCACAAGTGGAAGGTTTCGTCTGGTTGAAAAAGACTACAGTCGAGGCGGGAAAAATTGGCCTGTCGAGGTCGCTTTCCCGACTGTGAATCATGCAAGGCACGAGCCCCACTTTTACGCGGTGCCAGTCTGTCTCTTCTTTTTTTTGGAAGACAGAGAACGTACAGGTTAGCACGTTCTATCTTGAAAGTACAGTGGTGGGGTGCTGTGAACGTGGAGCGCAAAGATAAGGGATAAAGCGACGAAGAAAGCAAATGGTTAGGAATAGCCTTTCAGTGACCATGACAGGCCAATTGATTGCACTTCGAGTACGGTCACGGGTGTCCAGGGAATTTACGTTTTCATACGATCCAAGGAAATGTAGCCTTTAAACGAGGGAATCGGAGTAACATTTGCATTCGACTCGTTATATCGATACATTAAATTTTAATTTTTTGTAAGAAAACATCCAATTATCCAATACATTGCTCGAAAGCGGACTTTAGCGTACTTTCATCAAACTCTCGACTAATCTAGGAGTACATGTTTCGAGCGGACCAAACTACCGTCACGGTTGTATACAGCCGGTGTACGCAAAATCGCTATGTCCATTGAATTCATCGAGAGCGACGTTCTGGTAGCTGATTGCTCATGTAACCTGTCTTCCTCTTCATCCCACGTGGCCCGAAACCGCTCTCTCTTGAGATGAACTCGCAAGGGATCGTGTTCGACGGAATGGTTTCGTCGAGCAGCTTTGAGGGGAGCGTTGCCATTAACAGTCGAGTATTTAGTTTGCAAGCGAGCGAAACGCATCGAGGGACGAGGGGTCTCGGAACGAAGGGAAACAGACGTAATAAGATAGGTGGAGAGGAAGTGTGAATGCACACGGGAAAAGGAAAGGACGTGGCTGAAGTAGCGAGCAAGAAGGAACAGAGGGAAGAAGAAAGAGCTCGGTGGATGGAGAGCTCTCAGCAAATTGGAGAGCCCGGCCTTTTCTATTGCGTGCCCGTTTCCATTCGCACGGAAACATCGGCGCGCCTCTTTTTCTTCCCTTTACAGTTTCCCCTCCGTCTACTCTCTGCCATTGCCGTTCTTCCTTCTAGACTGACTCCCTTCTCCTTTTGCCGGGGCGCTTTTTGCCACGTCTTTCTGTTTCTCGTTCCGTTCCACCCTCCCGAGTCGTGGCCTCGTTCGTTTCGTCGCACGCCCCGGGAAAATAAGTGGCTCAGTCTCGCAACAAGGGTCACTTATCGTCGCCGGCCATCTGCGGGCGTCGCGGCTCAACGGAGACCGTCGACGAGCTTCGCGGGTGATACATGTGTCCCTCTACGCCGATAAGATAGCGATATTTGTTTCAGTTCCCGAGAAGAATCCGCTGACAGCTTGCGTTCGAAACGTTTCTGCTGTGGGCGGTCTGTGCTCGGCAAACTCATCGATACCTGATCCGTGTGGTGTTTGCGATAGCTGATCTCTATGAGATATGTTTCGTTATTGAGAAAATCGAACAGCGAAAAATAGTTTTTTCGAAACAGTTCTATTTCGACGTAGATGCATCTGACAAACGTTGTTAATGACTCTTAAATTCTGTACCAAACACTAAAATTTATGCTTAGGGGGTGAAATTATCCTTCAAAGTTAGAGTTTTGAAAACCAATTCTATTTGGTTGTCTAGACCGTATCTAGACCGTACCCTTCGGTTTAATTTCGGTGTACCCTAGACGAATAAGATAACGATATTCGTTCCAGTTTTCAGCGATAATTCATCGTGCGACACCTTGATCCTTCGTGCTCTAGAAGACCAACAGACGCTCTGATCTGTCTTATTCATCCCCCTGTAATTGCGCGTTTCAAGGGATGACACGCGAAACGCATTTTGTTACCAAGCTCCCGGAAGTTGAGTAATTACCCCTGAGCGACGTTCAAGGAGACTTGCGTGAAAAACGTGGCTTTATCAGACCCTCGAATTACGTTTCGCACGTAACGCGTTTAAATTTCGTTGTGTAAAAATTACGTTGAAGTTGTTTTGTTTACCTTTGTCATGTAAATTCATCGTCGAGACAAAGCACATTCGTTGCACGCCCTGTAGGGAATTAATTCAAATTTGTACGACAACGGTGAGCTGAAATTTATTTTAACGAAACGTTGTACGATTTGTTTTCATGTTTGTGAAAATTACAACAGGAAGAAAAGGCGACAAAAATTTGCAGGTCGCTTGAAATTTATACCCAAGTTATTTTTCAAATAATTCAAAGTTTTTTTGCACCTAGAAAACAATTATTTTATCTTGATTTACCGTGCATCGATTATAATGAACGATTAATAATAGTAATATTTCTCAACAGTAGCTAATTCTTTAACCGACGTTTATTCGGACAGTTAAGTAATTTTAAAAGAAAAAATGTATTTTTTGATCTGTTGTATTTTCGACATCTCCATTTTTATAGGGCAATTGCTTGACGAATTTTCATTGAACCACGAGTTTTTTGGACCATTCAATATACGTTTCGTGCATGCAATACGAAAACGCCGGAAAATGAACCAAAGTAAACGTTCGTTGAAAGAGAGGTCAAAAATTTTCAATTGCGAGCATACACTTTCACTCGTAAAAAAAATTTCCATCTCGTACTCGACGAGAAAAAAAAAGTAATGCGACAAAAATGAATGCTTGAACTTGCCCGTAACTGTTGTCCATTTGCTACGGTTATCAACGCGTGCATTTTTACACGGAATCCTAATTCGCCATTCACGTTGCCTCGTTCAATTTCATTTTTTATCATGGATAGATACTGCGGAAATTTTCATTGCGCCGAAAACGGTTATTCGATTTAGGAAATTTCGCTCTCGCGTAGATAAAGGGAAATGAAAAATGTATGAGCTATTAACAGCGCGTTGTTCTTTGCCGTTGCTCTGTTGAATTTCATTTTCATTGACCTGTCCGTGTCTATCGAATATATGATGGAAATACTTATCGCGCTTGCAATTGTTCACGGAGGGAAACATTGCGCATCGCGATAAGAAAGGGCGGAAAAACATTTTTCAATCGAGTATGTGGCACCCGGAAATGGAAAGTACATATCCCATCTCGTATAGGACGCGAAGAAAATATTTATCGCAATTTTCAGGGGCGGCCTCATCGATCCGAGTCCGTGTAAATTTTTTTAAAAAGCTTGCAAAATTTAATGTCAAAGCAAATTGTAACTTTTATTTTCTAAAATTCTATTTATCGTCCAAACAAGCAGGATCGAGTTCGATCGAAATCGTTCAACTTCGAAAGAACTCGAAACGTGGCCGTCCACTTGCCACGAGTCCGCATGCTAAACCATATTTCCCGTTGAGTTATTATACCATCGCGTCGAGCGACGGTCATGATTGTTGTTCGCGAGAACAATCTGTTACCGCGTATCCATTTGCAAAAATATTTTTCAGGCCTTTGTCGCGCGATATTTTTGTCCAGTACAGTTTGTCGACAGGAGAATTTGTAAGCAACGAGGAACAGTTCGCGCGTGTCGATTTTTATTCAATACGGGTCACAAACCTTTGCATTGAGCGCGGCTAAAATGAACCGATGGAAAATACAATAAACTGTGATTTTGTCAATCTTTTATACAGTCTATTTCGTTCCGAAGTGTTATAAAACATTGGACTCTTTTGTTTTCTTTTAACGCGTGTACAGTCTTTGTAGAGCACCCCAATTTTCAGAAAGGAAAACTAAGGGTAAAATCCCTCGACCGTGTTGAGGAGGACTCCAGAAATACCGCAAATGACACCACAAATTACTAAATAAAAGAACTGTCTTCTATATTACTTTTCGCGATTAATGTAATAATACATACTAGCTGTATCGTTAAATCGATTCACAGCAACCACATATGTGTACCTTGTACACAAAATATGGTATCGAAATACAATTAATCAGGCTTGAATAAAACTAATTTTCTCAGTCGCGGAATCCGTCAGTTCTTGATTTTTCGTATTTCCCTGGCTATTGACTTTCTCGGGAAACGGTCGCTCATTCCTAACCGATCACGATGTGGATTAACAAGACGAACGTGATGAATGGAGAGCTTTATTCGTTACGGGCAGCGAAACTTTTTTTTCCAATCGATTTGTCGAGCACCACAGCCATCGTCACCGCGAAACTAGATTTATTGCAGCTTTCCGGCGTTGCTTTTTTTCGTCGCTTTAACGAAAAGTCTCTTTCCAGCGGAATCCTCTTCAAAATGGTCACCCCCTCTCGAACACGACGTTATCTCTGTTTTTCGAAAATATCGAATCCAGTTCGGTTCAATAGTTAGCCAATCGATAATTATTTTTCTATTTAATAAATGTATATTTAAATGTCTTAATAAATGAAAATTCTTCAAATTTAGATATTGTGAAAGGCCCTACAGGTATTGATAGCTTTGTTTGTAATGCCAGCGGTAACTGACCTAGTTTTGACGTTCTTTGTTGACGTAAACATCGAATCTAACCGCGGATTCTATTATTGCACCACGCGAATAATTTCTGTATACTCTGGGTGACGTCATAGCACTCGGAGCGACAGTAATTTACTCAAGTCATAATACGTGCTCGAACTCCATATGCAAAGTAGCCTGCTACCGTTATGAATAATAACTGCAAATAGTTTTATTAGCTAACGGCTCACGTATGCCATCAACTTTACTGCTCAAACACAATTCGCGAGCTCTACTCGAGATTACCACATAGCTTTCAAATAGGGGAACATTTCAAGTACATTTCCAGTATTGCACGGCATCCCCGTGCTAGTTTGTTTATTTCGCGGTGGTCAGGTTCCCTGTCACGAAAATACAGTTTCGCGTTACGTCAAACGAAGTCACCGTTGCACGAGCAAATCAGGTCGACGGAACTCTTCCGAAGTAATCAGTCCTAAAAAAATAATAATATCTAATGCACGAGGAGTGTTTGCAAGTATACGTTCGCCATTGTATATCTATAATTGGCAACCAATATCAATAACAATGCTCAGAGGCTGAACAATGAACGAAACCGCGCGATACGAAGCCTTCGGCTCGACCGCTCGATCCGCGAAAAGTTTATTCGCGAAAAACAACGTTTCGGGCCAGAATTTATTTTATTCCGTCTATTTTTAATAACGGCCCGTAATTAATTTCGCGCCGGGGGAAACTCGTTCCGAAAACTCGCGCGCCAATAGAGTGACTGCAAACGAATGGCGGCAAACACAGGAGAGTGGGCCGAAATTCCCATAATTCCCGAGAACCGAGGCAACTAAGCCGGTGCAGCTGCAGCTGCACTCTTGCCGCCGAGTAAAAACGTTAACCGGCTGCACGAGCTTGGAATAGAAGTGCGGCCGGAGTCGTCTCTTGCTCGGGCAGACACAGAACGCGATATCCGTGCCGCATTCGATGCAAGATATAATCGTGTTTCGGTATTAGATATGCTTGACACGATCCCGAGCGTCGATAAATCAAACCAAACGCTAATGTCAGCATAGTCCGGGCGGCAAGATAGTTCGGATAGCAAGATCTCGAATAGAAATTTGGTACAGACTTAAGGCTATAGTTCACTTCGGATCAAACAATCGAGAGAGGAGACCAGATACTATTTAATAAATTTGTTAGTGTCACGACCTAACGTAAATTTACCAGACCGATTTATGACGACCCTCGCAGTCGGACGCGTGGTATTTGGAAAGGACCCTTGACTGCTAGGATTTTCGAGTGGGCCGTGTGCCATTTTCAACGACCGTAAGTTGGAGCAGTTATGAATTTAATTTACAACCCGTGTCCCGAAAAACTCAGTTATAAATTCAAATTTGTACAAGCAGAAGAAACTGTAGATCGTTGCGGACATTTTGAAGGAAGCGGAAGGACAGTTGGGTCGCATCGATCTGTCGCAGTGATTTACCAAGAAATCCACGCGACCGAGACTTGTTAGAGCAACGCTGTTGGTAGATCTTCGTCGGTAAAAACTGGTTTCCACCCACGTTAAGGGTGTAAATAGGTAACGAGACACTGTTTCGAACTAGTTCGGTCGAAGTTTCGGCTTTAACGCGACGCTAGTAAAGGTCCACGCTGTAATTAAAATGGTACAATAGTCTGATGCAGCGGTGGCACAATAAATGGTTCGGCGAACCTCTCGGATAGAATTGCCTCGACGCTGGCTTTTGCCCGCCGCGCAACATCAAAGAAATGGAACACCTAAATAGAAAGAGCAAGTGTAACAATACTATCGGGCATTCAAATCGTGCAAAAATATAATTAGTTATCGACAGGTAACTCCTTAACATAAAGATAATGCACAATGCAGTAAAGTTTTTTTATCTTTGCTGGCAGTGTCGAACGTAGAAGAGGACGCGCTGATATAATTCATCAACCTTAATCTAATTTGTAAAACCAAATACTGTTTTGGTAGAATTTCGTCCATCGAATATCCGATATGAACTAAACTACTGCGAACTATTGATGTGTTGCCAAAACAAGAGAGAAGTGATTGGCTACGAAACTCACGTATACACTGTCGCTGACGCTGACGTACATGAACATACGTGTAGTCATAATTAAACGTAGTGGTACCGACAGAATTTTGCCAATATCTCGGAAACTAAAGCCGAGCGGGCGTTATATATAAAAAACTTCTTTAGAATGTCGAGTTCTATAACATATAAATCGATGAGTTACCCTTATTCTGAATAATTACCAAATATTCGTATAACATGCACGTTTCTATCGTAATTCATCTATTTTCGAATAATTCAGGATATCGTTCAGAAAGTCTATGAAAGATTTAGCAATAATAGAATATAACTAGTTTAGGTGCCCTTTGAGAAGCAACGTCGCTGTACACGTCTGTCTGGGCTTAAAAATACTAGAGACGTGCTCGCGTACACAAAATTAACTACCATATAACATGGATTCGTATAGCGCAGTGAATCACGCTCGCGTAAGACCTGTTCCGTACGACGATACGTGCATGAGCTACACGTTGGAAACTTTGATCTTAGCGTAGGCTACGAGAATCGCCGTCTGAATGTTCCTATTGAGTTTACATGTACGATCTGTACCCATCGTACACGTATCGTCGCGTGAAAGAGCTCTAACGCTGCAGGGCAATTCCGAATGCAATACACGAGAGATCCGAGTTACGCAAATACTTTGACACAATAAAATACACGCGCAGACACGGTATTGTAACATTACATCAGTTCCGCTGCTTTTGGAGAGAATCGATCGAATCATTTTTATAGAATTTTAATAATTTCCATGGGGATTGTAAAGTTTGTATAGTGTAGTTTCCTAAACCACGAAATTTATTCCCTATGTTTTGTGATTTCACGAATGAAATTTATTAATTTGATAAGTTTTACTCGCTGTGACATATTTAAAATTATTACAACTTCGTCGTATCATATCGATCAGATATCTATTATTTCTTAATGCTCCACGACCTACAGATACGTTTTATATATAAAAAATGGTTTGTTCTTTGTCATTTTACAGTGAAAAGTTTACAGAACACGTGTCGTCGTGAAATCTCACGATTCGAGTTTAAAACACCGTTAAGACCAAAGAGGAAATAGAGATAAATCGGACAAGAAAAGTAGGGAAGCTACGATGTAAAAAATCGCCAAGAAATTCGCAGTAAATTCTGCGATAAAAATTCCGTTCCGGTTTCATAAGGTTTCTGCTTGTCGAGACGCTCGGCGTCGATCTATCGTCGATCGCGCCGCGATCGATAAACCATCCGCGGATACACGGACGAGCTGTCATAAACTTTCGAAGGAGTATGTTAGGCACGTATGACGAGGACCATCGCGATCTGTACGGCGCCGCACTTTTCAGTACGTGCGCGAATACGTTGTGGAAAAAGGCCGCCGCGGGCCGAGAAAGCTTGAAAAAGAAAATGCGAGTTACATTTCTTTCTGCCCCGAGAGATTCAATATTTCACCCCTTAGCACCGGTAAGAGATCCTTACGCTCAAACTTTCCACGGAAAATTCATCCTTTTCAGGCTGCGTTTCCTCGTACACCCGCTCCCTCGTCCACCTCCCGACACCGCCACCGTTCCCACCATCGTTCCCCAGCACCGTCAGTGATCGAAGTTTCACCGGAAGACTCTCTCGCGTGGAAAGTTTCTGCGATTCGTTTTGCGCCCGAGATACGCGCCGAACGATGATTTAATTCAGCCGTTCGAATAGTAATCGCGAAATTTAGAGCAGCGAGCCTCGCTAGACGGGTGCGGAATACTGCCAGTGCTTTGTGATGCTATACGATGAATTGGAAAAACCTCTCGGCGGTTCAAACGGCAAAAGAAGCGAAAATTTCATCCGGTTCAGTTCTTTTTTTTTTTGGTTTAAATCGATACACGAAGACACGCACGGGACATAGCGATCCGGAATAATTTCCAAAGGCAATTAAGGGAACGCCGGTTGTTTGAAAA
Organism: Colletes gigas; assembly: GCF_013123115.1. Taxonomy (NCBI): domain Eukaryota; kingdom Metazoa; phylum Arthropoda; class Insecta; order Hymenoptera; family Colletidae; genus Colletes; species Colletes gigas. Next base: position 3,335,873 of record NW_025106637.1, read on the forward strand.
TGGCAGGAGTTCCTCTTATTCTCTAATTAATTTTTCCAGCGCAATCGAGGCGAGAGCCAACAAAATGAACAGACAGAAACTCCAAGTAATGATTCTCTGCGTTGGGTAAATGTAAAAATATACGCGCGGCTTCTCTTCGTTGGAAGGACCACACTCTTCTTTCCCTCGAAACAGTTGAATTATTCAAGCTCGTTTTTCCGCGATGTCTGCGATTCCGCACTTTTCCAGCACTCCTTTTCGCCCTAGCAGTCGGTTCTACGCAAGAATAAGCTTCGCGCAATCGTTCTTTCGTCAAAGACTCGCTCGCGCGTTAAATCTTCGCTTCCGTTCCAAAAAGGAATAGAACGGAAATCATTTCACGGCCGGTATTTAAATGGCGATAACGAAACATGTAATGAAATCGTGAGTGTAACGAAGCAATTAACGTTAACAACTATACGCGTATCTGTAGGGACGAGTTTGATGTTTTAAAAGTAAAAGATCTTACCGCAGAGTCGAAACGAATACACTTGTCTTTAATATGAAAATATTTAAGTAGCATAGTTGCTTCATAATAAAGTCACATCATATCCATTATCTCGGGGATAGTTTACGGGCATTACTTTTACGAACTTCTCTCGGGAGCTTTCAAGACAAGCAGAAGCTCCCTTAAAGATGGATAGATAAAATTGTGAACGTACAAACGTCGTCCGCTTTTACGCTATTATATAACGCTGAAAGGTTACGTCCTATCATAAATTCAAGGATCCGCAACAAAAATTCTCATCCGTATTCTCGTGATTCCCGCCTCGATTCGCAGCTCTGAATATGCTCTAATGAATAAAACTCGTTTACTCGAACGTGTTTAGTACAGAATTAAACATTTATGAATTACCATCAAGAACTGGTGTACAGGTTGGGGCATTTGAAATAGTTCGCTTGAATAACTCGGTTCTTTTTAACAATAGAAAATGAAGTTTCAGACAAGACTTGTTTGCCTTTAAATGGCACATAATATGATTTAGGAATTGGTGGGGATAACTTCGCGAATATTAGCGAGGGATCAGATCGTTGCTATACGTGTACGTATGCGTTCCTCGACTGACCACCCAATATCCCGTCGTCTAAGGCAGGTCGTGCTAGGAAGCCTTACTGACAAATACAAATTGTCTTAGAACTCCGTGTTATCATTAGCGTTCTTATTAGACTCGTGGAAATGTTATTGTTCTGGACGATCAATTTTACGACCAAAGGCGATCTAGGCCGCGAGAATGGCGGAGAAGAAGCTTGTGTCGCGGGCAGCGCGACTCCTCGGGATCCTGGAAAACTAGCCAACGGAGGACACGCAGATAAGTCGGTAGATCTGGACCAGTTGGCCGGTCACGTATGTGAATGCCGTGAATGCACCGAGCTCGACATTACGACGGTGTATTAGTACCGGTAATTCCGCCACGATGCACCGGACGTGGATCACGGGTGGAAGATAGATGACATTGTTTCCTGCGTCTCTGGAGAGATAGAGGAACAGAGAGAGAACGCACAAAAGCACTTCAACGGAGAGAGAACAATCGTCGTGGAACAGAGAGCAGCTCAATAGATTGAAAAGGGCGAAGCGGTGTTTGCGAAGGAACACGTTCGATGCGACGGAACAAGAAGACTGACTGGGCCAGACTGAGAAAAATCGCGGAAGGGGAGGAACTTCCCTCTGAAAGTTGTTGAAAAGAGACGGCAGACCATAGTTATCGAAGAAGAGAGAGGCTTTCTCTTTCCGTCGCAGTCGAATCGTCATTTGCAGCACGTCTAGGAGAGGCCGACGAAGCGGCGTATTCGCAGGGACCGAGTATGACGATGATAACAATGATAATGACGATGACGAGGTGCAGCGACCGGCACGAATGACGGAGAGTCTGTGGCGTCGACTGAACTGCGCCTGGGAAACAATGCCAGCTGAACTTCCGCTCCGATTATTCGGTACTATGTAATGTATAAAATGAACTTCGAAACTGATACGTGTGTCTTGGTGCGGCTCTGCCGAACGAGAGTCGTTCGAATTATTTGCCGCTACGGACGAGATTTCGAGACGTATTTTTTTAAAATGATCTCCGGAATAACCGGAGTATCGGATCGAAATGTCACGTTTATCTTCCAGCTCGATAATTATTTTTTATTCTAACTCGATTCATTCTTTGGAAAGTAGAGTTAAAAATAATTAATTAAAACATATTAATTTCATTTACAATCGTCAAGTCCGTCAAAGAAATCTATACAAATTTTGGCGAACATTTTCCAATAATTCACACGCTGTTCTGAATGCCGTTCTTGAAATCAGCACTATGGGGATGTATTATCGATCGTAAATCTTGTTCTTGACCCACGCTCGAGCGACATAAATTCAGCGGGCCGGTGACGTCTACAATTTTATTTCTTCCCTAGACAGGTTTTATCCTAAAATATTATATCCGGGGAAGAGCGTCCTAGCATGGAAAATGGTGTCAAGGAGGAAAACCGACAGAAGGGAAAAGGCACCGTGGAATCCCAGAAAAGGAAACACTTGTAAATTCGATTAAACGGATCGAGAGATTCTCGTGCAGAGTTTACCCGCGAAATTTATTAAAAAAAAAATGACACGTTTAGGCAATGTGTGTCTTTCAAATGAAATTTACTTTATATTAAGTTCTGCAATTAATTTCACTGAATATAAAATGCTAGTAAAATGGCCTGTATGTGTTTGTCACACACACGTTGCCTGTTTGAGTTTCAAAAAGTTAAGCGCGTGGCAAATTAATTCGATCGTACCTCCTACTTTTGCAAGACAAAGCTACAATTGTTTGGAGTGCACACAATGTGTTTGACTTTAATCACGTAGAAAAATGCGAGAGGCGAACGCTCAACGATAATATCTCATTTACGCTTTGTGCTCGGCAAAGAAGCGCAAGTTCGACGAAAAACACGGAAATTGCGAGAAACTTTCAACGTCGCGCCGGAAAGAATAAAAGAGGCCAAGGTATCTACGAGTAAAGACGCACGAGACAATGTTTTCTTTGTCTCGACGAAAAAGTTCGTTTCCCGTTTCCTTTTACTGCAAAGTTACTCGCTTATGGGATAATTTACATTTTATGTGGGAAACGTATGCATATTTGCTTTGTCAAATATGCATGCAAAACTTTCCCTGTCAATATTTTGATGATCAAACCGTGTGCGTGGCAAACGTTGTTTATTACGATCCTCTCAGGATAAACGAATTAGTTTAACTGTCTAAAATACTAAATATGATGAAAGGAAACAAGCAAAGTTTTGTTTTGAATCAATAAGCTGTTTACTATTCGCCCACAAGAAAAGTATTGTAATCGAGAAAAATAGGTCTTTATTTGTTATTCACGAACATATTTTCGGAGGGAAATCTGGTCTGCTGAGTCTAGTAAGTATAGCTTAAGCGAATTGTCTCAAATTTCACTCCAAACAATTGACACGCATACATACAAATTGACACCACATCCCTTCAGCGATTAAACACAATTTAATGCAGTTCTTAACTTGGACACTGTTCATGAACAGAGGACGCTGTATTCAGTCCTCAAATTATGAGTTGATAATGCAGTTTCGCACAGACATCAAACCCTGTAGAATATTCAATCTATTTTATACTCCGTATATGATTTTACAACGATGTTAAACTTGACATCCGTGAATGGCAAAAAATTTACTTCATTTATATTTGATATGTAATATGTATTCTCATTTGTCGAGCCAATCGTATCTACGGTCGAGATACAGTAGTTCCACATAGGAGATATACGAGTAGACCTTACACCACAGACGAGGCATACGAGTAGACCTTTCACCTTATGGATTTTCATGGCCCAATCTGACTGCCATACCGACCTGAAAATTCGGAGCTGATTTTAGCGTCCTCTTCACATGAATGGCGTTCAATTGAGAAACTATTCGAATTAGTATTGATATGCAAACAGTGGTAGTGAGTTGATTATGGAAGGAATTAAAATTCATTTCTGAATCTGTTGGTAACGTTGCGAATGACACGAAAATGATAATGGGGTTTCGAGAATTTGTCCATATTTTCATTCCTATTGTTTGCAACAATTATTATTTAACATGAGGCAATAGTTAAAATAATGCTCGATAGCGTGGATTGTAGAAATAATGTTTGCGTAGAATATTCAGTTTTCGACCAGAGACACGGTTATTTGTTATTGGTTTGGTGAACTCGCAAGGACGGTCTTCCCCACCCTTATAACTCTGCTACCTGAGGCTGAGTTAAACTGCCGGTGACGAGCTCACTCATTCTCCTCTGGGCTGACGGACAAAGCGGAACGTCGTGTCGTGGGGCTGTTTACATATTTCACTTCTGGTTCCTTGTTCGTAAATGTGTTTGTTCCCACATTTTATTCTTGTCTTAAACGTTGCTTATTGTATATGTTGTGCTCTTGTTCATGTCTATTTTACGTCACTGGTTTCTCTGGGCTCATTTATTTTATTTCACAGTTTCGTGTTTCCCAATTTATTATATTTAATAAGTTAGATTTATAGTTAGGCAGGAATTTGGTTCTCTATATTACTCGTTATATCAGGCAGGTAATATTTTGGTCCATTTCTCTGTTTTATTGATGAGAATTTACAGGCAAATTCTTTCTCAAGAAACTCTTTCGTTGGTTGCACTTTCGTTTGTTTCTTCTTCGACCAACGATTGTTGGATAGAATGGAGGGTGATTGGGAATTGGTTAGGGCGGGTCTCCATTCGCAGCAACCTCCACGTGGTGGGACCTGGATAATACGATTTAGCGTTTAATTAATAATCGTATCACTCTTAGCTGGGTAATGCAATTATTAATTAAAAACTGAATAATATTAACAAATTGGCTGCGATCCGCTTTGCATAGGTCATCATAAATATAGAACTTCTTCAGTAAGTTAGTTTCATCCAATGTATTTTTGCGGCCTATTTTTATGGAGTCTCGAAACTCCATTACCATTTTCGTGTCATTCGCGTTACCAACAGATTCAGAAATGAATTTTAATCCCTTCCGTAGTCAACTCACTACCACTGTTTGCTTATCAATACTAATTCAGTGAATAGTTTCTCGATTGACCGCCATCCATGTGAAGAGGACGCTAAAATCTCCTCCGAATTTTCAGGTCGGTATGGCAGTCAGATTAGGCCACGAAAGTCCATAAGGTGAAAGGTCTATTCGTATACTTTGTCTGTGGTACGGGGTCGTCATTCGTTCGGTGAAATTTGGCGTGTTTAGAACTGTCGGCAGTCTGACGTAGAAAACTTTAGATTGGGTAGAAAAAGATAAGGGAAGAAAGAGTTTTAATCACTTTTAGTTAGACTATAATCCTCAAGATCAACCTTTCTTTAAACGAAGAGGTCGTTAAAAAACTATCGAGTCTTTTATCAAGTTCGTATTTCAGTTCGCGTGTTAGCTTTGTATCGTATTTAAATGAGAGAGAGAAATTCATAGCATCTTTTGGGAAAAACATTTAACACGTACAATTAGTATCTCCATGTATTTTGTTATATATTTACAATTTGATAACAGAAATGTTAAACGTAACAGGTAGTCTCGCCCTCGGTCGAAAGATGGATTTTTAAATCTTTCACGCGGAGTGCAAGGCCAGCTAAAAGTCACATAAATGTAATAATATTCGTCATAATAAATTCATTACAATCCATAATATGTATATGTAATATACGTTATTTAAATTTTCTTAAACATCTGTTTAACCGGTTCAGTGTTTCTTTTCATCGTAATTCTCCTTTACCGACCGTGGCTTGTTCTTAATTACGTCTATTATTACTCGCTTTTCCTTTTTTAGTCTTTAATATATTCGGATTGTCCATACTTGATGATATTTATTACGTAACTTTCTCACGAAATTCCGTTACTTCCGCGAGTCCTTTCTTTTTTTTTAAATAAAAAGCATCGTTCGGCGCAATAAACTTTGTTCCTTGTTCTTATCTCGTTCACGGTAATGTCGAAAACGACCGATCGGGTTTCGAACGTCGCACACGCCTTCGCGACAACATTGAAAACGCATCCTTTGATTCATTCTGCTTTAATTGCTTAATGTATGTACAAAAACTTTGATTTTCTGTTCTTTTTCACTAACACGTGCACTTTTTTCTCCTTTAAGCTCGGTTTTTACGACTGAGTTTCATTCTATTTAAAACAGAATTTTAAGTCCATCGATCATGACAGTTTCCTTTAACACGTTTACTGGTGCTAACGCAAAGTGAGCCTTTCGCGTATGAAAAGTTCTATATTCGTGTACTCTTCCTTTTTTTTAAAATCAACAAAGGTGGTTTTAACAGCTATTTAATTATTTTCTTTTATTCCGATAACAAGATTTTGATTTTCATCGTTCAACATCAGTGAAAGTGTTAAACTCCGTTCGTTGACCAAATCTTTGAAAGATAATGTTTATAGTATTAAAACCAATGCACGTGCGATACTAAATTTCGTAATAAAACAAGTGAAACAATAGAATTCCTTAAAAATTTTCGAATTTACAGCGTTGGGTGATCGAAATTGAATTCAAAATTCTTTATACCGGATCAGCGATTTAAGGTTTGCAAACTTGAGAAAAAAAACAGAACAATTCGGATACTGTTACTACAAAATTATAATAAAATACAATTCGTTTTAATGCAAAAATTTACACACATTGATCAAGATACTCCTTATAGTAATATGGTATTTCAAAGAATCGAATCAAATCGGATGTCGGCCCTTTGTCATTCTGATCGATTAAAAACACTCTGCTGTGCTTTTTCTCGCAAATCTCCGAGTTTTGTGGCAGTGTGTTACGTATAATAACGGATTTACCTTAAGTCTTTATGTTACACCTATATGTATACGTATATCTTTACAAAAAGTCACGCACACTTTGAGTTCGGTATTAATCGAAGAATCATTTTTCTTCTTAACACTTTGACATTTGTGAGAATTAGCGTGGATTCTTATGAATCTCGATTACGCGGTGTACAGTCACCTATGTGCACCTTTAACAACAACGTTCTCGTGTACAGTCCAGACCTAGTCACATTCGAAATTTTTTAGTTTCCATGGAATGTTTATTCCGTATCGTTTATCCACTATTTTCACTTTCAATAAAATTTTCTTGTTACCAGAGTAACGTGAACAATATTTAAGCGTACTTTGAACTGTAACCAGATTATCAAAATTATTTTACAGTCCGTTTAACTTAAAGATAGAGTGTGAAAATTCACAGCCGAGTGTTTTTTACAGTCACTAGGCTTTTAGTATTCGTTAAATATCTACTTTCTCTCATTTAGCAAAAATCAGTTCGTGTAAATAAGTACCGAACACCTTTGCAACGATTTTTTCCATAAAAATAATTTTCTGGATCCCTTAGAAAACACTTTCTAATTGAATACGTGTTTAGAACACTCTGTATAAATTTGTTCTGTAATTTTACGGTGACCGTATCATTATTAATGATTAAATTCCGGCTAAATTACGAATGTGAGCCAGGTCTGTCTCGAGGCGTCGTTATTCTATCGTTTTCTGTCTTTTTTTTTGCAATGCACGTGGTGATTCGAGCGAAACGAAATCTTCTTTTCGGTGGCGGATTTCGCAGTGTTACCAAAAGCATAGAAAAAACTGTGATTTGCATGTGTCGCGGTACAGTCGCAACGTTTATCGGTGAAAGCGAACAGTCTTTCGTAGAAATGGTTGCGGCTCGATTTGATTTTCGTTTCTGAATGAAAGACGAGACCAGTTAGGTGACAGTTGTGCGCACTGAGACGATGAACCGCGTTGCTCGTCGACAATCGAAGCTTTTGATTGGCGAAAGTGAACTTGTTTTTGCACGATCAATTATGATTACAAATTTCGATTATATCTATCAATTATCAGATAGAACTATTGGTTGTTCGATCAGTCTTTGTTACGTTTAGATTTTGGTAGAAAGTGAGAGCTATCTATGGAAGTGGAGGTGTTCGAACGGAATTTATTACATTGTGCGTCAAAAAATTTTTAATTCTGTTATACATGTATGAAACAATTCGCATAAAATCCTATCCGTTGACTCGTTCGACGAAACATAAGTATACTGCTCGTCTGTAATATGTTATCGCTACATCGTACGACAATAGTCAGGAAAAAGGTTAAAAAAGAAATGTTCGTCGGTTTTTACTTCGATCAATCAAAAGCGCAGCGATTAGTCGACTGGTTAATGGGCAGTTTTTGTTACGATCTGAGCATTGATCTCGCGCACCTACACCGCGTAACGTTTACAGAAAAATGGAGAAAGAAAGGGAAAGAACGGACGACTAAATGGTACGCGACACGAGTACAGGTTCTCTTAGAAAGTAGCAAACGTTTTTTGGCGTTCTTACGGTATAAATTCACTTTATGTACAAGGAACATCTAACATCGTAGTGGATAGCGTTTTATACACGGGTCTCCATGATCGATTCATGTTGTTGAGCGTCTCTCCCTCTTCCCGTAACACCTAGAATTTATTTTTATCGACTAGCTAGCTGAATGTACTGCGTTTGATTTCGTCTTGAAAGGATGTTTGATTGAAGTTTGATTGATCGTAGAAAGGTGTTTTGCCTTTTGCCCGGCGACGGGAATCTCGTCCTCATCGACGATATTCACGGTCCGTCTATCGTCCTCGATTAACGATTGACTTCCGGTATCCGTCGAGACGTCCACGGTGTCAAGATTCGCCTTCGATGTTCGTACGAAAGAGTCCTCTCGCTTTCAAAATAACCATCACAAAACGTTCCTCGAACCATTTAAAATAACCATCACAGAACGTTCGTTGGACATTCCTGCCTCGATCCAACGATCCTCTCGAGAGTTCTCGAGTTATCCTTTTGCAGAGTAAAACAACCAAACGTCGACTAATCACACCCATGATCACACCAAGATCACTCGTTTTTGCTTCCGTGGATCCGATTGCATCGCGCGACGTCGTTTTTTACGACGGATACCTCGTGTTCGATCTCTTCTCTCCTTTCCTCTCGATCTTTCGTCGTGTTCTTCAACATCGAGCGAAAGCTCCATCTACCCCCCTCCGTTAGTCGCTGGCTCGTTGTTACCTGGACATGCAGGCAGTTGATTGGAAGCAACGTGTCCGGGCCAGGTACCAGTCGAGCCTCTTGTTCGCCGTAGTCTTGAAATCCCAGGGAACTTGTACGAACTTGGTCGATTCAAATTCACCATGACGGGACCTCGAACGGCATCGACGAGACTCTTAAAGCAAGGTCGACGCCGTCAGAACATCCGGAACGACTGGTTTCGGAGGGGGGTCCAAGCATCACACTCTCATCTCGCTCATTGCTGCCTGGGACACGCGACTTGACACGGTGGCGCTCTGCAGCAGGGGCTGGTTTTCTGGCGGACTCTTTGCTCGAGGGGGTGGTGGTGCTCTTGGTACTGTCAGGTGTATGGATCCGTTTGGTGGGCCCTGAAAGTTCAAGCTCGTTAGAAAGTTACCGGTTCTTCGTGGTCGGAGTCGGGGACACGGGTTCAGTTTTTCAGGTCGAAGGAAAATTATATCGTTAACTTTAGCATGGATTAATGTAAACCGTATCCTGTTGAAAAATGTTCACTAACGAGCGGAAACTGTTTGGTGTCCTCTAATTTTTTAATGAAATTTTTTTGCGGTGCCCGCGAGGTGGCCCTTAATAAACCTACGAAGCAATTCGATGCGGTTCGTTGCTATTTTTAAATAAAAAAATGTTCAAGTTTTGGTACATCTATCATGAACGTTGACTTATAAGAATCAACGCGATTTGGCCAAGCAAGTATCTTTTGCACCGAATTGTTTCGTAGATTTATTAAAGGCCACCTCAAGAATACCTCACCAAAAGTTTCATCGAAAAATTAGGGGGATACCACGAAACTTCCTCTCGTTAAAGGTAGAGTCGTTAAGGTTCTGAGGATAATGATCTGAGATTTAAGTGTTTGTCTTTTTCCATGTCTTACCAGCTGACAAATGATTTGATAGATGGATGCTTTATGTAGCATTTAAATTATCCCCGATGTATCTGTTGATGGTACAACCTTGGATGTATCGAATCATGTAGATAGTATAGATAGATTCGCGAGACTTTTAATGAAGTTAGCTACATGTTATCGAAGCTTTTGCCATAAGGACATTGCTTACACCCAGAAGCCTCGAATAGGATTAATTACCAGAACTTGGATCGTGAATATTAAAATTTTTATATGTTAATTTGTTAACCTTCGTGCGGGTCAGGTTAAAATATCGCCAGTACTGGAATATTTATCGTTATTTTAACATCTACACTTTTAGGAACTTTCTATAAACTACAGATAGAAAGCAGAATTACTCTTAAAAGTATTATTCGATGTTACGTTGGCACAAATGTCGTTTATTGTCGAGAAAGTTTTCTTGGTACTAGACAAAGCGTCGAATATTTGTTCTCGAGTTATTCACCGTTCAACTTCGTCAAGTTCTTTAGTAATGAAATTCTCGGCGATAAAAAGACTTTTCGTCGGTTTGAATTCAGACTGTTGTACCAATTTAAAATAAAATCGAGTTACGCCAACTGTTAACAACGCCAATTTATGTTATTCAATGAATATGGATCTTTATCGGGAGTCCGAGGGAGACCTTCTCGGAAAGGAATTGAAAACTAAATACGATGATTGGATACTTTGAAGACTATTGTCTCTGAAAATAAGCTTCGGTTCTTCGATTTGAGGTAATCTTCGAGAAAAAAAGAAATAAATTTAAGGAACAGGAAACAGTCGTTTGGATATAAAGCGAGAATTAATATCAAAGTTTTTTATCTGTAGAGGTAGTTTGTTAGATCTAAAGTTAGTTCACGTCATGTCAGCTTAAACAAAAAAACTCGTGAATTCTCGTTGAAAATTGAAAACTCTGGAAAACACGAAAGTCAAAATCAAAAGAAGTTAGTTAACTCTGAACCGTTAAATTTTCGTTTATTGAACCTTTCGCTGGTTACGAACTCATAGTAGTAATGAGATAGGCGATGATACTGTTCGTAGGTGGAATAATGGCCCACGAAGAATGTCAGAAGCTTTGCAGTCTAAATTTAATCAGCGCGGCTTAGGAATTTAAAAGTTTCTTAATAGGATTGTGAATTAAACTTTCGAACGTGTCACGGTCGTTAACTGAACTTTTTCAAATCAACGGACGAACGTAAAATTTTCGACCCGGGGCTACGAGTTTCCCCCCTCCGCAAATAAAGTTTCTGTTTATGGATAATAAGAGTTATGGATCCGGCGCATTATTTTTTAAGGTTTCCTCGTTTCGTCGAATGAAGAGATGTCTTGATTACGTACAACAAATTGGTAATAACTAAAACTCGTTACGGTGCACGGTCGCTCGTTAAATATTCAGTAACATAATAAACTGCAATGGAAATTTTTTGAGAGATTAACCTTCCCGCGAATATGTTTCCTGTTAACAAGACACGCGATATTTGTCCTCTTTAAATACTCGAAATGGTTTTCTACGCTAGATCGTCCGAATTAAATGCGATTTTCACGAATAGTTTCTCTGCGACTTATTGAAATTTAAGAACTGACAACGTTAACTATTTTTAATTAATCGCTCCGTACACTGTAAACGAGGAGAAGTAAATTTGTTGTACGATGATAGGGAAACTCGATACTTTAAGGAGATTAGAGGCTCAAGTTTTAAAGAGATGGAAAAACTAGGAAAACTTGAGAAACCGTTAGCAGCACAAAAACGCGTTGTATCTTCACTCATTTCCGTGGGAAGTTGAAAATGACGTTTGGAGTAAAACGATAGGCTCTCACTTGGGTTTGCGCGTTCATGTCCTGTATGACGGAAGCTCGGGGAAGAGTGGCATGCTGTTGCTGATGTTGCTTTTGATAGTGATGTTGATGAGGCAACGTGTGAGTTCCCTGGCCCTGTTGGAGAAGCGTGTTGGGATCGTTCGGAGGGCCTTTCATTACGTTCCTGTAACGACGATCGATCTTTACGAACTCCGTAACGGCCGGGAACAAGACGCAATCAGTTAAGCATGTTGATAAAGAAAATTGAAAGTCGTGCAGTGGGTTGCAATGAGGGAAAAGGTGGCCATCGAGCGAGCAGATGCGAGTCTTTCGAGATAAATGACGCGTTTTCGGGTGGGTGGCGTGAGAAGTATATTTACAAAAAAATGGTAAAGATGATGGTGTACGAATGGCATAACTTTCGTCTCTTACGAGCTGTTCGTGTTATTTATTGATGAAAGGGAACATGGCGAATAGCCACGAACAATTGGGATACGACAAAAAGGGTCATGATGTTCGTGTTAAGATTGGGGTAAGAACACTCGGAGGATCTGTGACCACCTTTTCGTTGACTTGCTCCACTGCGCGCCAATTAATCAAGTCACGCCGCTCCTTTACTTTTAGCACTTGTCGAGAGAGGTGGAGTACCTTCGTAACATCTCGTTTTCAACGTCGACGATAACCTGACCGCCACCAGGGAAGTGGGAATGCGGCGGTGGCGGCTGTTTAAGCTCAGTGAAGCCACGCGGTCCGCACTGTTGATTCAACATCTGTTGCTGCTGAAGGCTCTTCACTTCGAGCCTCGTCTTGTCCCTCTGATAGTAGACGCCCGCGAAAATGAGAACGTTGAGAATCAACAAGCTGCAGCCGATGGCAATCGTGACGCTCAGGGCTGTCGAGTACGCGGCGTACCTGTTTTGGTGGACATAAATCGAACATTCAACGATTTGATGAGTTTTATCCAAGAAAATTTTACTATATATACAACACGGTTCAGTATTGAGTTTAAACACTTGGCTCGATAAGATACCGGTTCATTAACGTTTCCGTTATTAACGATGTACCGAGTGAGACTGTTTGTTACGTACCCAGCTGCGTCCAAACTGGCCAAAGTGTCCGTGCTGGCGTTATGAACGTTCTGAAGGTTCGTACTCTGGATGTAACTGACACACGTGGCTGCATTGTAATCGGTCGTGGTCGGTGGCTCGGTAGTAATGTTCTTCCTTTTGAATTCCTCGCTGATCCTGCTCAAAGGATCCGGTCTCACCGATCCGTCGTACAGGCTAGGGTCCGAGTGTCCTCGGAATAAATTGTGCCTAGAGTCCACGTCCTCCATTCCCGCGCGATGAAGCTCCGGAACTAGGCGTAGCCAGACGGAGAGTTGATGAGCTCGATAATGATTCTTCATTTTCGGTCTGAGACCTAAAACAAAGCATGGAGTCAACTTTCTTACCTATTCTAAGATCGAAGAATTGATTCGACTATAGAACAACATTTTTATCAAGCTACTTCTTAAACGCCAGATCCACCAAATCGAAAGTAAAACGAACGAAAGTTGATCCAGGGTTTATTCGTGTAGGTTAATATGTAACTTGGGCGAAATGAATTTTTCGTCGTAATAATCGCCGTTTTATCTTATTCGCAGTTTGTAGAAAGAAACTTTCAAAGGATGAGAACCGTTCTCTCATTAAATAGTTTTAAAATGCATTTCGTGTATAATGCCATTAACGGCGAGCAAACCGGGTATTATGATACTTCATAAAGTACGCTTCATTAAAAAAGTTCCAGAATCGTCTACGGAAATTTCCACGTTGCTTGGTCGCTGTACATTATCGAGTTATAAAATTCTCGACATGTAATGAAGAATTTATGGCGCCACGGCGTTTCGTTACAATCAGAATGGTTCGTGCTTTTTTAAAAGTAGCCTCGGTACGAAATGAAACTCCTTTTAGGGGAATATTTCAGTTCTCGTGTGAAAAAAGAAACCGGACGAACGCTATTATTTTATTGCGACAAAAAAGCAATTACATCAACCGGGCGCGTTCGAGTTGAAAAATTCAGAATGTTTTCAAACGAAGTATATTCCTTTTCTCTCTATTAGCCAAGTTCGAAGTGGATCTTTTTTTTTCAGTTTGCATGGAAGATATTAAATTTTCTGATTTTCTTAGAACACTGAAAAAAAATTCCTCTTTGGAACTTTGACGTTTTAAGAGTTCAGAATAATGAAATTGAGATTCCCGAAAGCTTTGATCCGTAGGATTTTCAATTCCTAGAATCGTATAACCTGTAATACCTAGAATTTTAAATATTTAGGTTAGAACTACGTGGAATTGGTTTCCATGGAGCGTTGCATCGTTAGCGAGGATTTGCAAATTGTCGTCGTCAAATACAGATGGTCAAATTTACGCATACATTTGAAAAGCATTCGGAAAGCGGCGAGGAAACTTGGTGAAATCGCTGCTGGCATTGGCGCAACATTAATTAGATCGAATTTTTAGTCGAAAATACGGTCTAGAGCGGTCAGTTAATTAAAGCTGGCCGTGGCTGACGGATTTGCCATCCCGGCAAATGAGAAAACGACCAGCATTAACGCGCGTGCCACCGCGCGTGTACGAAACTGGAACAATGAAATTAATGAAAATAATTATTCTGCGTGATATTCGGGATAGTTTGCCGGTAAATGCGCATCGTCGTTCCTAGTAAACAGCTAAGAATTAACTGCGAGGATAACCGCGAATAAGAGACACATTCTACGGTCGAATACGTTTCGTTTTCGTTTTACTGTTTTGGTAATTTGCAGTAATCGTGCGACTGAGAATCGAAAGAACAATAGTTGACAATAATTTCAATCGGTGCCAGGTAGCAGGATTATCTTCCGATGGTATACAGTAGAACTTCTTCTAGTATTCGAACTAACAGGTTAATATGAGCGTTTAGATAATGAAATTTTAAATTATTTGGATAATAAGTGCTGTGAAATACGTGAAAGTACGTTGGAAATTCTCCAGACGTTTAAGGGCAAATTCTCGCTGGTGGAAACGTTTCTGTGCGCGACACAATGTTGTGGACCAAAGCGTAGAGCGATTTCTGACAGAAATCACTGTATCGAGCTCGTGAATTATTTCGAAGTACGACTGTGACGTTTGATTTGCTTGAAGCGCAAATCAGGAAAGGAGAGGCCAACAGGAGAATATGACGGCCAAATGCTCTTCAATCTTTCAGTCTCATTAGCTTGTTTCGTTTCAGCACACTGATCCGCGAAAATGCCTCGTGATTCCGTAAACTGTAGATCAACTGTGTATCGTAGATCCCTTGACTAAATCTGTGGATACCTGAGATTCCAAAACTCTTTATTTCCATTTGTTCGGTTTTCCTACTTCCTCGATAGACTCCCACGGATTTAATCCTATTTCAACAGACGCGATTCCGTACGTAAGTTTCGTTCGTTCATCAAACGTTTACCCGATCAGTGGAAGAACATATTTGAGTTCTCCGTACGCCCTAATTAAACGGGAAAATGCATTATTAAATTCAAGCGGGCGAGCGTAATTCAACGGGAGATTTATCGGGGTGCAAAACGTTTTCTCCCCCCACTTTCAAACAATTAGTGCTTGCGAGAATTAAGCGCGATACGGAATTGAAATAATTCCTCGTTTTATTGAATCGTGAATCGAATTAACTCGCCGGTATCGTCCGAATTATAATTTAATATTTTCAAGCGTACCTTTAAGGATTATCGTTTATATTTCGCTGGGGATATTTGTACCCCTTGATTGAATCTCGAAAAATTATTACAATTATTAATTCTGTGGTGGCTTGCCGCACGGAGAAGAGATTAAACGTGACAGCAGGAAGAAAGGAAAGGGAATAGAACATTTGTCTACTACAATAGAATTTTCAATTCTTTACTAGAAAAGAATAAAAAACAAAACTCTAAGTTTTAACGCTGTCATACCAGAATTCCCTCTTAGAGGAAATCTGTTCTCAGTGGTGGGGATGAACATCGGGCATTTAAGCCATAGATCAGTTCGGGCATGTATCCAACGTTCACTGTATAATGAAACTTTTCAATTCTTCGAACACCTGTGGAATGGCTTCATACATAGCCTGGGGAGGGGAATCGTTTTCTCTCCCTTCCCTAAGGGAGTTTCTCCGCATAAAAAAAACCGGAACATACGATCGCGTACACGTACACGTACACGTTGATTCGAAAGAACAATATTGTTCGTTTCGTCGCGTGAGAGTTAATTGAAAAATGTTCAGGAGAGAATTCTGAAAGTTCGTCACGCGTCGATGTTTTAAATCAATATTGGACGAACGGTATTGATCGAAACAAAAGGATTGCAAAAAAATATGCGGAGCGAAATATCGCCTTCGATGCGACGTGATATGGAACAAATCATCGAGAACGAAGGCGAACGAAAGCTCGATTCGCCGATTCAGTTCATGCTTCCGAAAGCTTCGCGACTACGAAAATGAAGTTTCGTAGATTCATAAATTTTGGACGTATTTTACGAAGCTTCCCTGTAACGATCCTTCGCTTTCAGTCGATTTTCGCGGACCGTTACACGACTGATGATCGATAAAATCCATTTTTGGCCGGCCATTTTACAGCTTTTCACTCTACGTCGTGTGTATCGTTCGATTTGAAAGGGTAGCGCCGAATTGATTGCCTCCGAAGTACCGATGACCCAGCTGTGATGGGTCACGGTTCAGTGATTTCCAAACGACGACTGATTCACGAAGAGATTTTATGCGCCCAGTCGACTTTTTGCGAATATTTTCAGCCTCTCCGTGACGATCGTTTTTTCTCAAAATTATTTGCTGTTTAAAATATAATTCCTGGATGATTTAGCTATTCAACACTCGTAAACGGTGACTGAGGGCTGTTAGATTAGACAAATTATCGTCCACGAGCTAGATCTGGTCTGTCATATATTGTTATGACCAGATGGTGGTTCCGTTTTCGAGAAAATCGACTGTGATGTTTGTTCAACGTTGCAAACGATTTACTACAATTTGCTTGTCGTGTATTTAACTTCTGCGGTTGTCCCTGTCCGAGATAGTGTTTACAAAAATCGATGGAAACGTGTCTACACAGTTTGGTTTGCGATAGGAGCCAAAGTTTATTAGACAACGCAATAGTTTGTTTCGCAGTAGTAGAACATACGACAAGCAAATCGAACTAAATCTTTTTCACGAATTTATAAAGATAGCTGGTGAATCGAACAAGAATTTCAGGATCATTTTCTGGACTGTGCCCCGCTCTTGTTTTTCTTTTTGTAGTCTTCGCGACACGACGAAGTTTGATCCGTCCGGCGAAGTTCTATCATGTATTTTGGATTGTCTCTCCAAGACATATTTCACGGTCTGCAACACACGTAACGTCGCGTTTCATGACATTCTCTAGATTTAACTGGAGATTCCTCGACTTTTCTCTTTCGTGACATGCAAAAAGGAAATCTATTCTTGGAAACTACGCGAAGAAGTATATGTCCGAGACGATACAGCTTGTTGAAACTTTGTTATTCGGATACGGGTAAAAAAAACTTACCGTGTAGAATGGACGCGATTTTAAAACGGTCTTCGAAATACAAAACTTTATTCTTCTTACTGTTCGATAATAATCTTACCGTTTTAATCGCTGGTCGATATCACGTCTGGCAGACGAAACTTGCCATCGTATTGGAAGAAAATTACGTAATTCCCAGAACGGAGAGAAAACATAACCCAAAACCTTGAGTAGCTGAACCGTGCGTGCTTTGCACCCTTCGATCTACTCTTTTCAAAGGAACAGCTTTTTCGTTCACAGATTAGTCGGCCGGCCGAAAGAAGGGTTTTATTGTAGACGAGAGGTCGTGGCTCTCGAAAAAGTCCTCGCTGGTCCGAGGGGCAGTTTTCCCTCTCTTTCCCGATCGAATACAGCCCGACAACTGGAAAGAGTCTGAATATCAAGCAGCCTCCATGCGCGGAGCACACGAGATCGAAAGACTATTGGCCGAGGAAAGAAGAAAAAAAGCGCGGAAAAGAAAGAGAACAGGTTAGAGGGAGCTTTTCGGGATAGAAACGGAGAGAAGCTGGCACGTGAAATACGGATGAAAGCTCGAAGAACGAATCGGGCGGAGGGTGGCTCGAGGGGGATGAGGAATGAGGAGATGAAGCGCATCGCGACAGAAGCAGAAGAAAATATCATGAGACATGTGTTGGCATTTATGCCACGACTTATCTACTGCGATGGGTTTCCTCGTTTTATTCTCCGGTGGGCAGTGAGCGACTGGGATATTCCCTTGGAAAGCTCTCGAAAAGTCGAGAGAATATGGCGTCTGCTCGGGAAAGACGTCCTTTGGAAGTTTAAGCGCGTCTTAAAAGAATAAGTCGTTAGCTTCGGTGTATGTGTGTATATACATGTATACAGTGTGTGCCGAGTAACTTTATCAACTCCAGTATTTTCTTTAGTCTCGGGAATAGGGAACGATGTTCCCGGCGAGGTTGTACACTTTCGAGACTTTTTGACGACGTACGGTGAAAATATTTTTATCTTCCGAGGAACATTGCTCGAGTGTCCGAAATCGTTTCCATTTTTCTTCAAATCTGGCAGTTCTCGACGCATTCTTTTCAGAACCGTGTTTCTCGACACTCTAGATAAATCTCGGGAATTACTGAACCGACTTACTTGAAATTTTGTCTGAATTGAAAGCAGATCTAAACCTAACAAAGCGTATTAAAAATAGTTAAACTTTAGACACGTGCAGCTCCGAAACTACTGGTGCTTTATAAATAATTAAGATATTGTTAGAAGCGGCAAGGCCTCCCCTTTATAATGGCTTTTGGTTTTTGTCGATCGGACTTTCCGTTTTCGAGATATCGTAATTTATGTAAAGAGGTATTCTTTTAAATTCCACTGTCCGCCTTACGAAAGCCTATAAACGCGTATTAAAAATACTAAAAGTTTAGACGCGTACAGTTCCGAAACTACTAGTGTTTTAACAATTATTGAGCAATCGTTAGGAGCGGCAAGGCCTCCCCTTTAAAATGGCTTTTGAATTTTGTCGATCGGACTTTCCGTTTTCGAGATATCGTAATTTATGTAAAAGGTAATTTTTCTTAATTCGACTATCGCTGTCTTCGTCTGACGCGTCGCGCCGGACCTCTCTTTCTCGCACGAGTCTCGTGACCGAGTTGGCCGAGTGACCTACTTTCTCCGAGTCACGTGCCGGTCAACGGCCTTGACAAGGCCGTAGTAAACAAACGCCCGGACCCTCATATCTCCGGAACTAGCCACCGCATCGACTTGAAATTAAAATCGCTATATCTCCGGAACTAATAAAGCTATCGACTTGTACAAACGCTCGTTTTAAAGGGTATTTCATCCTCTATCTAATGATCACATCACCTACTATAATTTATATTATTTTCCATGTTTATTTTGAAGTTTACTTTGACACTACATACTCACAGAAGTTTCAGCAATTCCTATTGATTATAAATTGTTTATTTAATTGAAAATGAATTTAAAATTCTATACAGGGAGGGATTTGTACTCAAGAGATCTCTATCGGTCAGGCAATTATCTAGATTATTATTGAGACCTTTTAAAACGAATAATTTAAGGAATACAAATACGAATTCGTTGTTCCGTTAATTTATAACGTCTCCCAAGGCGTTCGATGAATTTTTAAGCTGTCTTAAATTCGTTAATTAAACGCTTTTTGCGTGAATATTACGTTACACCGTCTGAAATACGATTTCACGGTGTAGAGGAGGTTGATATGACCGGACGGGGATTGTCGAATCGTAAGAAGAATAAAATCCAGGTGACACGAGGCCGACCGGAATACATTTACTTTTTTCCGTCTCCCCGGGTATACCTGGAGTGCCGACAGAAACACGAGCAAACAACATTACGGAGTGTCGCGCGGAAGTCGCTGTGATCCTCGAATCGGATTTTCATATATTGATACGCGAACTTTTGCCGGGATTTTCTCAGATCTTTGGATCCACGAATCTTCGATACCTAAAACTCTTCTCGGTGCTTTTGTTAGTTGACTTTTCAGTGTTTTCATTCGTTTCTCCGACACCATAGATTTCTGTTTATACGGGGTGGCAGTACGAAACGAAATGGTATTGAAAATACGTCCGTGAGCTTCTTACGATTTTTGTTTGACGGAAAACTACATTTTGTTTATGAAAAATCGGGTTATTGTCTTATAAAAACCAATTCATTTTAACTTCTTTCATGCTTCTTTTCTGTTATTAAAACGTTCGCTGATTATTTATCTACGAGACTTAAAAACTTTTCTCTTTCCATTTTTTCGACTGTATTTTTTTTTGCGTGAAATTGAATTAAAATTAAATTATCAAGGTCTGGCTTACCGAGATTTTACTAGGCAGAGCACGCAGGAAAGTGGATAAAATACGCTGAAAACACAGTGGCTATGGTTCTGAAGTTTAGAAAGTTTCTATATCCTCCGCGTTTTCTTACGTATTTGTTTTCTTTCTCTTTTTCCGTTCTCTTGACTGTATTTCTTTTTGTATGAAAGGATCCGTCTCGTATAAATAAATCACATTTAAATTCAAATTTATACGAAACTTTGATATTCTGATATCATCCCTAATACTCGTCCTACCCGTTTTTGGGTACGTCTATCTATTCCTGTTTACAATGCATATAAATTGTCTGCGTTTCAGTATGGTCTTTAGGTTTGATATTATTTTTCGTGTTACTGTTTATTAGGAGAAAATCGAAAAACAGGAATACAACACAATTTATGAGTAGTAAGGAATAAAACTTTAGCACGCGTGGTCAGTAAAAACATTCTCGTGATCGTAAAGAACTTTTGAATGCCGTGGTTTCTAATTTATGGTTAGCCAGTTAGTGAATTCATGCACCTTCTTCTTCGATGTTTCTATAAACATCAGATCGCCGCGAGTACCAAACATGGTCCAAATTAAGTATTCCTAGCCTACGCGATTAAACTAGCAGCAAACTGAGCAGCACGACGCGGTGCAGCCAAAGTGGCGAGTCCGTGGAAATTGACACAACAAGCTTATTCTTGGCGAGCCATCGGCGTCGACCAATAGCGGTGCGCTGGTTGGCAACGGTACGGCTTCCGGCAGGAATTATTGTTGGAGTTGCCGCTATTAACGGAAACGCGGAATTGCGAAACCATAGAGGCAGAGGGCCGCGGAATTGTCGTCGAAAACCGTGAAAGCGGTTACACGACGGAAAACGACCGTCGACTTGCGAATCGCATTCCCCTTTGTCCTCTCGATTCGTTTCTTTCCCCCTCTCTGACCATCTCTAGCTTTTATTGTCGTGTTTTTCATAACCGCCATAAGCCTCGTACACTGTCTCGATAATTGCATGGCTACTTCAACTTTTATGCGATACCCTTTCACGACGCACGGAGCCTCTCATAAAAACACGAATGGTCTGTCGCGAACCTCTTAAGATATTATCTTTATGAATCATTCTTCGTGCGCCGTAGGAGTTTATCGTTGTCGCGACATCCATAGTTTTGATGAAGCTGTTTCCATTTGTATATACACACGTACGTACTTTGCACGCCATTCGACTCCGTATCTCGACGTTTAGATCTCGGCACCTTTTATTCAAGCAAATGTAATTTTTTTTATAAACGTGGACTACTAAGAAGTCGTTCGCTGCTTTTCGTTTCAGCTAATCGATTAAAATCATTATGCACATTTCCAAACGACTCTTTCAGAGATGCAACAGTTTCGGGACGCTTCTGCTGCTAAATACCTTAGAACCGTTGAACCAGTTTCGCCGAAACGATGGCAAATTGTAATATTCATAAGATTCTGCCGAGGGACGCAGGAGCAGAACTATTCCGAGCCCGCGTCTGTGTGCGTTAAATGACAATGACGGTCGAGACTTTCAGTCCTGGGTGCCATTAGGAAAAAGTGTTTCGGGGCTTGGATGGGGTTGAAAATAAAAGGAAAGAAAGAAAAGGCATTGTGAGGGTGGCGCTCGAGGAACGTAAAAGTTTCTTCCCTTCTTAGAATTTTTAGCGGTCACGGTTTTATAAAACTAACGAAGACTTTCTCCGGTCGACTAGTTGAAAATATCCTTTGTCCCCGTTAAATTCTTTATCAAACTTTGATATAAGATCGAGGGTACTTGTTTTATTAAGAATGTTTTAAAATACGGTATACCGTAGTGGTATAAAAGGGGTACCAACGCACGTTCGGTTATTTATTTGTGCACCCTCTATTAAACGTCGTTTCCTGCGGGACAACCGATTTGGTCTTCCGCAACATCCTCACGTACTCGGTTGTTCGCATTTGTGGTAATTGTCGGGGTAGTTTCAGGGTCATGGGGATGGGATAGGGTCCTCTAATCTCGCGCGGACCTCGTACGTTTTCATCCAACCGGTTTCCTTTGTCGCCGCGGATTTATACGAACGAACGCCCTTTCTCTTTCGTTCGTATAAATCACGAAAGATCACTGGGTCGGTCGACCGACTCCGCGATAGTTGATTTATGCATCGTTGCAAATCCTTCGTCTCGCGTTCTCCAATTTGATTTGCGTTCGTGCCAATTTGTTCCCAGGGACGGGATAAGCTTGGCCACCGGAGGGAATTCTGATGCCAGTATCGTGAGTCTGGAATGACTTCCCGCGGTGAATCCAAGATCAGGAAGGATGCGATAGAATGAGGGAAGGTAATGGGACCCTTGAGGATCCTGAGAGTCGCGTTCCTACGGCGATAGGGCGAGTAAGGGGAGGCTTGGCTTCAAAATTTTATGTATGCCTTGTTCGTCGTAATTGTAATCGAATAGCTTCTGGCAAAAGCATTCTGACCGTCAGGAATGGCAACGGTTCGTGGTTGAGTCGGGGAATACTATCAGCGAATAACATATAGAATACTTAATTTTGGGTTTGGTTTCACTGTTTTCTTTCCATTTAAATACTATAAGCTCCCGAGGACTTCGATTCTTTATTTTGATTCGTTTATTTCGTTAATTCAGATTGACGTTGTTTATCTTAAAAGCAACGAGGATTCTGGGAGCGATGGCGTTAAATGTCTTCCTCGATTTAAAGAATCTTTTTCCTAGATTACGTTGCGTCGTAAAGATCGAGCAAAAGATTCCCTGTTCTTCGTAAACTGTTGAACCTTTGTCACGATTCATATCACGATAAAGAAGAAAACTCGTGCTTCCTAAGAAACTGGCCAAGCTCGTCGACAGTCGCGGGACCACTAATTCGTGGTTTTTGGGGCGAACTCGACTCACTACTTCCCTAATTGGAAGTCTCCTTTCCTTAGTTTAGCGGGCAAGTCGTGCACAGCCGCTGTTAGGGATCTTCCCGGTGACCCATTGCGCCAGTTTTCATCCCCGAGAAAAGCACAGTTACGCCAGGAGGAAAAACGCGACGGACAAAAGGGGCTACTGGAAGCTTCCTCCGGCGGTTTAATCACTTTACAAGCCAGGCCAATGGCAAGGGATTAAAACGTAATTCAGGAACCACCATTCCGTCGTCACGAAGTCCCCCAACACTTTACGCTCGCGGTAATCTCGACAAATTAAACGTCGAATCGGGAACGAGCTCGTCTTCTTTGTTTTCTTTTTTTTCTTCCATCCTTGCAATTACTCCTCCTTGTTTTCCCTCGTTCCCTCCCCTTCGTTACGAGCGGAACGAATTCCTCGCGGCTTACTTGCATCCTTCGGCAAACCGTAACGAGGAAAGTTCTGGCAAGACGACTTAAAGAGCATAACGCTCAGTCGTTAGAACGAGTTTTATTTGTCTGCTGCGCCAAATTCGTTTCCAATGCGAGCCTGGCCGCTACAGCCACCTTCAAACGGTTGCATTACGTATTTTTTCGCTCACTGAAAATATTTAAGGGAGAATTTGTTTATATATCCTCGTCGCGTGTACAATAGCGTCGTTAAAGACCTTAGTTATCTAATGCAACGACGACGCAGCTGCAAAAATTGCGATTCTTTCGGGAGACGAAGAAAACCAATGCATAAAAAAGTAATTCGCGTAAAGTATGCGTTTGATCGGATAACGAGGAAACGTGATCCATATGTTTACATGTTAAGCTTCAAGGGTTTCGGGGCACGTTCTCACGTTATCCGATCTAGTTCAAATTTTACAGAAATTACTTCTTTATAAATTGGAACCATTTCGGGAGAAGCGCGAGGAGAAACAAATTTCGAGACACAAACATAAAGACCACCCTAACGTAGACTCGATAACATCGTACTATTTAAGATTTTTTTTTTATTCAGTTCGAAATAGAAGATGACGTTGTAATAGATAAAAACAATTCGAACAAGTTTGAAAGCCACTGATCCAATGTGGCATCGACGAATAAAATTTCACCCTTTCAGGGAATATCAGAGTTGTGGGAATTCGTAGCGTATCTGAACTCAACATACAATTAGTCACGTGTGGACGTCTTGATGGTTGCCGTTAATAAATCGCGAATGCCAAACCGACGCGAGAAATTCAAAGAGTAACGACGCGTCGAGTCGTTTGGAAAAAGCACGGTCTGGCTTCAGTATGCAATTACTCGAAGGTAATCGGGTCGCGTAGAAGCGATCAAGCGGCCCGATCCGCGATTAAGGGGATCGATCGTCGCCCTCGGTGCAATCGTGCAAGCATTGTCATTGTAGTCGAATTTCGAGCTTCTGTCGGGAGTTTATTTCAATTTCCAATCTAATAAGAAATTCTTTCGCAACTATTCTCCGCCGACTCCGTTTTTCTTCGTCCTCGTCACTTCGACCTCCTTCCCCAAAGTAAATTTGTTTCGCGATCCTTCCTGGCACTCCACTCCCCCTCTTCCACCTCCTATCGTTCGGTCGTATAGCACCCATCGCCACTCTGGCAGCCATCTTCGGCGTCCTTCAACCCCCCTTACCCTCTCGAGGCGTCGCTATCGCTCGACTCCTCGCGTCATCTCCCCCAAACCTCTTCCATCCGTTCGTCTTCTACACGACTTATCTTCAGCTATCTGAAACGGCAACTCCCCCCAACCCCGTATCTCGTTGCCGTTTCTCACCGTTTCTCACCCTTGTCGCGTTCTATTTCTCATTTGTTCGCCGGAAGCTTCAACAGGAAGCGACGATATCTCCGACAAACATGACCGAGGCCCTCGGGCGATGATTATTTCGCGATCAACGGACCATCGTCGTTGTCTACCTCTATGTGCTCCGTTGCGAGCCAACAGAGTCTCGATCAAAGTGACGATAAAGGGGTATTGAACTTCCTCGATGAGGGCAATTTTTCGGCTCGAGGGCTCCGATTTAACACGTTCGCCGCCAGACCTAAACCGTAAAATTGTTTGCGAGATCCAAACTTTGATTTTAGACAATTGTAAATTAAACTTGTTTTATTTTCTACGTAATCCTCGATAATCTTCGCAGAAACTGTCATTGCGCGATCGTTAAACTTGCGAACGTTCGAACACAATGATCACCTAATAAACTCGCAGGTGTCTGACGACAAGCGTTTCCCAAATATTTGCGGATCGGTCAGGTCGAGGCTAATTAATCATCCGGCGTGCTTGAAATCAGAGGTTGAGCGCGTACAAGCGATGTACAAGCGTTCCATAAATCCCGTCTGGAAACAGGGGAGGAGCGCGAAAATTTTATGAGTGGCCACGTGAGAAGGATATGAATATTTCATAGCCCTCTTGGACAGTGGACCACCTGATAACGGGCTACGCGCGATAAATCATTTTTCGATCTAAATGTAAATACAGCCAGGCCACGATGCTAATCGAGGCCTCGGAACTGTTCACCTTCCGATTCAGCTCTTTTCTGATATCTTCTTTTAACGCTGTCGCGAGAACGGCGACTTACAAGGCGCGATACACAGAGTGTACCGGAAAAAAGTAGTCCCTTCTAAGCAAACTTGAAGCATTCAAACGACGTTCGACATCAAAAAATAATTTTTTAATAAATGAGAACTTAAAATACGCAGCAATACAGTAGATATCGGAATACGTAAGAATCTCAAATACGGTTTTTCGAAGGATTTTAGATTCGACTAGAGTGAATCGTCTTTTCTCGGAGATTCTTTCTATGCGCGATTAAAACACTCTATAAAGGGTCACCGGAGTCAGACCGGACGACGTCGTTCACGAGAAGCCATTGCTATCACTGGGTCATTCCTTCTCAGCCTTTGTTTCGACAGCTTTAGTATCTGCAGCCAACACATTCGCTCCCGAGGGACGGAAACCTCGAAGCCGCTGCTTTGTATCTTGAAACGAAATACATTGGACTATCGGCCGTCAGCTGGTCGACCGTGAGAAACATTGCAGCGGATATTGTACGTGTCATCTTAAAAACGTAACGCGCTTCGTGCAGAGAAAAACAAATAGATTCGAGCATTCCCTTCGTCGTTCAAAGTACGAAACAACCAGGTATTCGAAGAATAAATACCTAGCGAGATATTTCAAACGAGAAACGCTAACAAACGATGCAGAAAATTTGTTGTTGCACGATGATGGAAACCTCAATAAGAAACCTGGTCCGTCTCAATTTGAAATGATTTCAATCACAGGGTATTTTTAAAACAGTATACCCCAATGGGGTGAAATGGATCGAGGGACTTAATAAGCTCGCCGTAAAAGCGTAGGAGGGTTCGAAAACGAGCGAGGTCTTTCAAAAAGGACGGTTCCACCGTAAAGGTAGAAAATGTTTTGAGCGCCAGGACATCTTCGATCGCCTTAGCGAGCCAACAATACCGAATTCGATACACCGATCACGGTCTGTGTCGTCGACAAGGAAACCTATTTCCTACGTAAACGGGATTTTTCAGCGATCCCCAGTGGATGGGAATAGTTCCTATCTCCCGTTGTTCCTCCACCCCTTAACACGATCGGAAAGGATTGCTCGCGTTGATGGGCTATCAGGTTGCTACACGTGGCGGAAGGTAAAGTTCGACGACGGAAATTAACGCAGCTTTCGTTGATCCTACTTGACCGAGTGCAGCCAGCCTTTATCTTGGATCCCTCGTCAGATTCGGTAAACCACGAGAAAGGGAAAAAAGTGGACGACCAGATTGATGAGCGGACGCGCGGATAAGCGTAGAGATTGATAAACAGAGCGAGAGACAAGGGGAGACTAATTTTATGCGAATTAACCAACCTTTTAACGAAACCACCGTTCCGAGAAGATTCTAAGCCTGATGTAGCAGTTTTGAAAACGATATTTGAACTTTATTACGCGTGCCGTATTCGCTAGAACCAGTACCTGGAACTATGCAATTATGAGAACCACGATACGTTCTATCAAATTCCTTCAGACGATTACTGAATTAACGCACAACGGAACGAATCGACAAGGCGGAAGATTAGCAGTCAGGGAAACGTAATCTAAAAGCGTTCACAGACGACCGAACGTCAAAGATCGATTGTCCCGGAGGCTGTAATCTTTGACTAATTCAATGCTAGTTAGAGCTAGGTATGTCAAGCTTCGTCACTCGAACCGACCCTGTTATCCCCGTTTCTCGTTCTCTGTTCCCTCTTGTTTTCTCACTTCCAACGCGCCAAGTCATTCTAATTTGACTCGGCTTATCCTCTCCAACGTCTTCGCGACACCTTCCTCCGTTTCTCTTTGCCTTGCCTCGTCTTTCCACTATCCGCCTCTCTCTCCCCCGCCCTTCTCTTGATTATTTTATCGACTTAGTACGCTTCGTCAACCTACGAAGCAACGTTTCTACGGACCGGTCTGACCGTCGGTACTACTGCACTCCTGGAAACGGATATGAAGACGGAATTCGAATAACATGTTTACACTACGTTCCTCTCGAGAGTTAATGATCTCTGACGAAGTCACGCAGACGACGGGAAATAATTTCCCCGCGCTTCAACGACGGAAGGGCCCGGTTGTCCATTAGCCCAGCATCGGTTTGGCCCTTCGACAAGGAAAGAAACGGCGTCGCGTTCGTTAGTCGAACGCCGAGGCGAGATTGTGTTTGCAGTAAATGGAGCTTTCGACGTCAAAAGAAATTCACGCTCGACTGCTCGACGATCCGCTTTGAGACGATCCAGGCAAGTCTCGTAAGTTGTACCCGAGCGCATATTTATTTATTTTCGAGTAAATAGGAGCATTCCGTTGATTATAATAATATATATTTACTTATTATTATTATTACAAATGGTTACGTATATTTTTTCGAGCATTCGAGCTTCGAGCTCGTTATTAATTTTAAAATGAATGTAAGAAAAATGAATTACCCTAGATAACAGTCTCGCGTAACGCTTAAGCAAGCACAAATATTATCGTAGTAATGACCGAGGAACGTAACGACTTAAATCTTGTTATTTGTATAACTATATATTCAAGATAAAAGATTACTTCGAAGTAATTATTCTTCGAGTGCCACGAAGAACGAATACCGCGCTTCTGAGGAGAATCGAACCATGACGGAGTAGTTTCGAGCTTTTGTATGAGTGCTTTGCAAGTTAGCTGATTGACTGTCTATATCTGCGATAGTCTTTTGTTCCCATTGTGGGAGTCCAATGAAATCGTAGTGCATTTCTGCCTCTCGGAGTTCAAGTACTACTTTTAAGGGATTAGATCCTCTCTAATATCAAAGTACGTACACATACACTTTTAATCCTCGTAGGTACTCGTTCGAGAATTTGAAATCAACTTATTTAACGAGTAGTATTGGAAGACCGGGAAGCTCGGTAAAGAGTATTAAGAGCGATTTGAATTTGTTAGTAGAAGACAAAGGCACGAAAATCTCCAGTATTCCTTTGACAATATGAAAGATCGCCTCGGAAATAAATGGCTTAGTTTCGAGAAGCGAATATCGTTATTATCAAATGTTACAATAAGCGTAGTACGAACAATTATAATTTTTATTAAATAATTGTCCGGGCCTTATCTTTGGATAAAAAGTATATATAAATTAGAACAAAAATTGGGCAATCGTTGATGCGTTCCTTCGGTAGAATTATTATGGTATTGTAATTGTTATCGAGGTGAACGCAACTCGCGATATTTCTCCACGCGTAATCATAGTTTTGTCACCACCATCGAGGCTAAATTCGCTCTGCACGGGACTTGGATAATAGAAGCCAACCAAAACATCATTGTAAATTGTGCAAAGTTCATGTCGT
The DNA here is from genome assembly GCF_013123115.1 of Colletes gigas. Classification (NCBI taxonomy): domain Eukaryota; kingdom Metazoa; phylum Arthropoda; class Insecta; order Hymenoptera; family Colletidae; genus Colletes; species Colletes gigas. The sequence continues at coordinate 3,364,740 of NW_025106637.1, forward strand.
TGGCGGTAAACGGTCGAACCACGAGTCGAAAGTCCCGAAACGCGGGCAGATATTCATTTATGCGGACGACGTTGCCTCTGAACTCGCGGTGGCAGACGCTTTCTGAAGTATAGTAAACGGGTGTCGTCGATCGATAATCAGCCGCGAAATCGGCGGGAAAACTTGGGGACGCGGTTGAATGGCTTCGTTCGCCGATAAGTTTCGTGGCACTGACAGCGTTCTCGTGATGGCGTCTTCCCGTTCGCGGCAATCGCCTCCGCTGGGCCTTTTATTTTGGCGTTTAAAACGCAGACGCAGCCACGAGCGTTACCGGGAAACGCGATAAACTCTTTACCAAGTTTCTCACGGCATCTGCCGTCAGTGGCAAAGTATTTTCCAATGAAGACACTTTGCGAGCCACGCCGCCCTCGCTTAAATCGTAAGCGATTTTATAGAATCGTCTGCGAAGTCGATTGGCCATTTATCGGTTGCTCGTGAGATCCCCGTTTCGCTTACTAATACCAACGTTCACTTGTTTCGTTCTTGCTTGTACGTTCGAGGCTCTTTATTAGAGCGTTTTAAACGCTGGTCGGGAATGAAAGGTGCAGGGCCAGAAAACGAGCGGTATTTTTTACAGGAAACGTGTGCGCGTTCGATCGAAACGACCCGTTTATTGAAACGATTCGATATAACACTTTCTCATCCCGGGGCTCAGTTTTCCCGAAAATCGACTGCAAAGTTTGGTCAACTTTGAAAACGATTTAGTACAATTTGCTCGTCGTGTATTTAACTACTGCGGTCGCCTCTGTCCGAGACAGTGTTTACAAACAGTGACAACGATGGAAACGTGTCTACACGGTTCGGTTTACGATTGGAGTCAGTTTATTAGATTGCGTAATAGTTTGTTTCGCAGTAGTGGACTACACGTGAAGCAAATTGCACTAGATCGTGTGCAAAGTTGAACAAACTTCAGAGTCGATTTTCTCGGACAAAAATGTTTTTTTAATATTCATTAATAATAGTCATCGTCCTAGGGTTCATTTTCTATGGTTTATTTGCATTAATATTTAGCTGTCCTTGGGCTTCGACTCCCCTACGTTCAATCTGTAACAATTCAACGCATTTTATAAGATGAGACGCCCCTTGTACTCGCTGTATAAGATATCGAGATCGATCGATAGGCCGATGGCCCTCGTCGATGATACGAACCGAGGAATCCTTTAGCGATTCGGCTGGTTGGAACCGACGAGAAAGGTTCAATAGGGACGGGAGGGAACGGGTCGTTCTGTATCGCCTATTAGGGGATGCTTTCACCATTCGCGATTTGGAAATTTTTTTTTTCACTAGCGATGAACTGGAGATAGGAGGATAGAGTGTTATTTGTCGGTCCTTTTCTAGACGGAATTGGTAACTGCTTTCAAGTGCAATCAGTAGAAAAAAGCTTCGCGACGAGGGAAGATACATTAAATAAAACAAATATCGAGAGTGTCGTGCGAGTGTCAAAATTATCTTGGTACAATTAATAGTCTTATTATCAGTATCAACGCAACGAACAACGAACCTCTTACGAGACAAGTTTCATTCACAGAAAGTGATTTTCAAATCATGTGAATGTCTCGTGTATGTCGAGAGGTTACCGGAATAATCGTGCATCGATCGAAACGGGATCAAGGGTTTCCCTCGTTTACGAAGATCAAGGTCTTCTCTGAAAGAGAACGGAGATCAAAATGGAAGAAATTGTTTTGAAATAGTCACGCCAAGAAATTAATGATAAAACATCAAATTGATTAATTGGTAATATCGTATTTCCCGGTAAACGGATGAACGCGAAATATCGAGCTTCCCCGCGGTCTTGTAAATTTCTGTTAACCTTGTATTGGAAGCATTGCTACGACTAATTATCTCATAAGAACGACGGGCTAAGCTATGAATTATGTCCACCCAGAAGCGCATTTCCGTGGTGGAAATCCTGGATTCCAGTTGCTAGAGTTCGCCCGGTTCGTTGGGTTCGACAGCAATTACTTCCCTTCGCTGTTCCCGAATAATCTCGCGTCACAGAAAGGTTCGACGCCGAGCATTCCGTACGTGTCGTTTCCGTGATATGAATCTGTAAAAAACGTTGGATAAATTTTCTATGCGTCCTTTACGCACACTGGAAATTCTCCTTTAATTGCACATCGCAAGCATCTCTTAGCGTTTGAAACGAACGTAGAAATTTCGGCGACATAGACAATTCTGTTTCGCGCGTTTTCCAGCGGGAAAGACTCAGCTTCAATGTTTAATTTTCTTCTGCCTCAAAGTGAGACAATAATTAACATTTGTGGAAAATTATCTCGTAGGAAAATCGAAACTTTATTATTTGACTGACTCTGTATTCGAGGCGTTTCCCGATTTTCTAGGAAGCACGGATGCACGTTTTTATGAAATATCTCTTTCCCAACGACTATCATAATTAGCCGTTTCCTGCCATTGTCCTTTATACCGTCGAATCACCGAACGAGCGTCCGGAAGTAATTGAAACAAATCCCTCCGTTCCTTAGCGCGTTCGTTTCTGTCTAGAATCATCGATAATCAATAGCGGCTGTCAGTCTGTTGGTTTATTCAGAAACGCTGCAGGATATCGCGGCCGATCTGGAGGTACCATCGAGCTCCCTTGCTAATAGGAAAGCCGAGGTTCGATTTGTGGATTTCACCACGGTCGTCGAATTTGGCTGGAATTAGTTGGCTCTGGTGCGCACAGACGCGAATTCCGACACGTTCTTCACCCAAAGACTCGATCTCCGTCCAATAATCGCGCGCTGGTTTTGCCAAGTGTCGAACAGCATATAAATTGAACTTTTCGGACCGGAAGAGACGTTCGCGCGAATCGGGTCGAACGATTACAGCGTGGATTTCTTGGCGGGCGTCGGACCGACGCGACCGGACAGTTCCCCTTAATTTTCTCGAAAATTTGCACGACCACGGTTCCTTCCGACTGTACGTGATCGAAAAAAATGCCAGATAGTCGAATGTAAGATTAGGTTCTCGACCGAACTGACCCTTTTCTGCTGATCGAATCGAATTCACTTTTAATCGGAGTTATTCCGAGCTTGAAGATAACTGGAAATCTATACAGGTTGGTCGGTCACACCTGGGAAAAATTTTAATGGAGACTTTGTTAAAAAGTTATTCTGTAAACCGTCCGTGTACTTCAAGTTTTGAACAATCGCGGCATAATAAACACACGTGTCATAAAGTTCTCTTAATTTAATTTTGCGTTGCTGAAACGCAGAGTGAATACGATTATTGTGTAATACATAGGGTCAACTGGCGGTACGCAGTGTTGCTGAATTTAACGCGCTATAGTTATGAGGGGAATTTGTCGAATGTGAACATTTTAATTAAAGTTAGGTCGGAGTGCAGCCTCCGACCGTACCTCGCAATTCTATAAATTATATTTACGCAGAATTATAGGTACACCGTATTTGCACGATAAATACATTATAACAACAATAATTTTTCCATATTTTTAATCGTACGTGAAACGGGAAAATAAATCGATCGTTATTTATGTTCCCTGTACACTCGCAAAGTTTACTTGCTGACGCGAGAAAATGCACCGTTCTAGTCGCTTCTAACAGCTTGCAAGAATATCTATTACCATAAAACAATATCGTAGACAAAGCTGAGCCAGCATCGAACGGACTGTGTTAACCAGTTATTCAAGGGAAAAGGAGTTCTCTCGTAATGTTTCGATTCGTTGTTCGTTCGTCGAAACGCTCCTGTTCCCAATTAAATCGCGTCGGTAGCGGCATAAATTATGCTCGTATTTGGGGCAAGGATTCATCAAATCGTCTTTATTCGCGTTTAGCAGCGAGTGTTCGGTTTATGGGTTAAGTGCGTCGATGCACTTAAATTCATTTCGGACGCCTCGCCCGGTATTCGCGGACGCGCTTTGTCCGCGCCGGTTTCGGGATTCATGGATCACGTTCGTGCGCGCTTTATTTCGAGATGCTTCCGGGTATCCGGCACGCGGTCATGCCGCAGCGTTAGTAGTCAACAATGGGGCACGAAGATCGTGGGAAACGAGGTTTGTAACGCGTCGCTTGCAGTACACCATGCAAAGGCCAGGTGGGGAGGGGGTTGAAAGCGCGCCGCTGGACATTGCACACCGGATGCATAGCGATAGTGTATGGTGCATGTCGTTGCGTTAATGCCCTCGTACTCGAGCCACCGTATGGCAAGAGGTCTGAAGTTAATTTGCATCTCCGCCGGATGAAGCGGCGTTGTTCGTCGTCAGTCGATCTTTTGTCGCTGAAACGTCTTTGATCTTCTCGCGTGCACGCCCGCGACAGCTTATTAAGAACGTTCCACGAAGAGTGCGTACGCTTTGTCGATTGAAAATTGTCTTCTCGCGAATAACGCGCTGCCTCGAAACGGAGATGAAACGATTTCAAGAGCCTCACCTTACCGAGGGGTGAGTTATTTTATTTTATCCCCTCGACAACTTCTTGTGGAAATTATTCGTCGAAGTGGCAAACAATCGGATCTCGATGATAACAGGAGAGGTTTTTCTCACCTTTGGCAGACGCAAATACAGCTATAACTTCTTTAATTGATAATGAAACTAGAAAAATCAGATGCAAACCCCCATTTAACATATTCACGTCCCTAAAATCTACATCGTTGATTAATCGAATTAGAATATTTCTCGTGGAATAACCTTGAGTCACTATTCATCTTTAAGAACGCCTAGTTCATGTCGCGCCTGCATTTAGCTATAAATTAAGCGAAACAACGTCGGACTATATTTTTAAAGCACGTTGACGTTAAAGTATACATTTTGGCCACGTTTCGGGGATTTAGTCCAACCGGGTGCGTCGGTCTACAAACTCGGGAAGGAGCCACAGAGGGTATCGCTGACGCGAACACTCTCCAAACGCGAAGACAATGGGAAAACACAGTCCACCCTTTTCAATAAAACATGAAAGCTAGCTGGGACAAGGTCCACGGTCTCGTTCCGCGCTGCGAACACGAAGCACGGAGCAAAGCGAATTCAAAATAAAGGAGATAAGCCTCGGTTGCGTCCGCCACAAGGCAAAAGGGATCGACGATTAGACCCGGAGACGGCCAAATATTCCGTTTTAATCGTCTACGACGTTATGTGGGAATTCGAAATAGGTAGGAAATGGACCAACACGACGGGCGTTCCTAGTGTTCCTGTTTTAAGCCACGGTGGTAATACGCAGTCGGAAGCACGACCTTCCACGGGGACATCGCCGTCGGTTATGACCGTGCCAGTGAAATCGTATTTCTAACGCGGTCGTTTCTTGTCACCATTCAAGTGCGGTTTTCGCAACGACGTACATGCACGGCTGCGGTGCTGGCGGCACCGCGGTCGAGATAACCAGAAAGTATCGCCGGAGGACTTAGAATTACGTGCTGGGCTTCCGGAGTCTTCGCCGAGCGTCGATCTTTCTGCCCCGTCGCGAGTTACGGCCGAAACCGCCCGGAAATTTATTGTATTTGGCCCCCATTTTTATCCTTTGTCGGCTATCAGTACGCCCCTTATAGAAAACCGGTAAATTACGCGCAGGACGTTGAACGACATTGCATATTATTAAAGAGATTTTATACGGCAAAGAATAGAGATCGAAGAACGAGCTGAATTTTTATTCGCGCGAAAATCACGAACAAAGAACGAAAAGTTTACAGAAATATTGCATCGACTCGATAGAGAGCCTTTAAAGTATCGTAACTTCTCCCGTGATGCGAACGATCTCAGTTAATCAAAGATGTCAAGTACATGCATTCATTCGTTTATCGAGTTAGTCGTCCGTTGAACGTTATACAGGGTGTTCACACCTGGGAAAAATTTTAATGGGAGATTCTACAGGCCAAAATAAGACGAAAATCAAGAATATCTTGTTGATTGAGCTTTCGTGAAAAAGTTATTAAAAAATAAAATTGAAAAATTTCAAATCATTCTGGAAAAATTATTTTTGGTTGCGGGGGTCAAGTACAATCATTTTTTGTGAATAGATATACCCCCGAAATCCTACACACTTCCGAGAAAAAAATTCTTTACCGAAAATGTAATGTCTGACCATATTACCGATATGTTTCACTGAAATTTTAGGGCGAAAAAAAATTTTTTCAAATCGTTCTGAAAAAATTATTCTCAGTTCTAGGGGTCAATTAGAATAATTTTTGGTGAATAGACATACCCCCGAAATTCTACGCATTTTCGAGAAAAAAATTGCTTACCGAAAATATAAGGTCTGACCATACCATTGATATGTTTCCCTGAAATTTCATCTGGACTAGAATACACGCTTAAATAGAATGTCTGCGAGACATGTACTGACAAGAGCGACGAAGGAACAGGAATTTGGTAAAATCTGCATTCGTCGACCGTCTATTTGCAGGTTTTTACGCCGGTTTTGTTAACTAGTCGTCGTTTTTCAGTTTCAACGACGGCTCCATTTTCTCTTTCGTGAATTCCCCGCGGCTAACAACGCTAGCTGTCTTCTTAAATACGGAGGTCCGTTCGCGTAAAAAAAATTTGGGTTAAGAAGCGCCGGGCGTAGTCGGAACGGAGTTTCTAAAATATTTTCGACGAGAAGCGTCGAAATTTGTTCGTTATATTCCGTTGTTTCGGGGGCCGAGATACAGCCTGTGATAAATCGGTAGTTCTCGGCGTTTCGAGGAAGAAAAAAAAAAAAATTGAATTTATCACGTCGCGTACCTAATATGAAGGATATTAAAGAGGCCGACCCGAGGTGAACACTGGCAGTGATCGAGCAGCTGTTGTTGATGGAATTTGCGGAAGTTGTGCGCTTGGCTTACATAACAAATTATCCAAGTAATAGTTTAATATCTTTCTCTGTGCATAGGAAGGTGATGTACACGTTCACGAGTTTCCCAGTGGAACCGGTTGTTAAGGGTTCTGTTATAGCGTCCGGGAACTTCGCCGGCTTTAATTAACCAGGTTTATATCGCGTAACTGCGCTAACATTTAATATAGTTTAGTTTAATTCGACCACGGTTCTTTCGAGGCACTCTTGCCCGAGAAAAAAATGTTGCATCGTAACTTTCCGCGCGAATGGAGGGAACGCGAAGTTCGTTAGACGAGCGGGAAACTATTTCAAATAGCTCTCGACGTTCGCGTTTTCGTATTTTTCGTTTATTACGTTGTTGGAGGAGGAAATAATTTGTCTGCCGGAGGAACACTACCCTATTATTTATTTAGTTTTTCAAGAACTAACGTGAAAGTGTTGGTGAATGGGAGAACAGGCATTCGGGGTATCAGTTTGGTTTCATTAAAGTCGCCTGCGCGCTTGAAAGAAGATTATTTTTCACGATAGAATTTCCGTTGCTTTCTCGCGGTCATCGTTATCTAAAATTCAACTAATTTTATTTGAAAGTTTTATTATACTGAATATTATATATTATAAAAAATTGGTAATCGTGCTCTTTGCTTTGTCGCTAGCAAAGTGGCTTAACCGCGTAATTATTCACGCAAAAATGTCGCGTATTTGCATGGGATGCGTGGAAGATGCGAAGGTTCCTGGGAATTGTTGGCTCCGGTTCCGGAGTCGCAACGACAAAGGGGGTTGCTGTATTATGCACGATCGCGCGCTTAACTATAGCAATATCGACGGACACGTTGCCTGCCTAACTTACGGTTATTTCGGTATCGCCGTCCCCCTTCGGTTACGGAAAAGCGATATTAATATCTGATGTAAGCCTCGACTTGCATTCAAAGGGGCCGCTCAGCACGACGACGGGCTATGTAAGACGATTATGGCAAAGCCCGGCGCATTGGAAGCATGCTAATTATGTCAGAGACACGGAATACGCGATCAAGCCTCGTTTACAGTGAATTTCGTCCGGCAACTTGTTTCCTCCAGACGTTCGAGCAACAGTCGAACTTTTGCAAAGTACCCTGCTTCGTCGCTCGAATCTGCCGTAGACACGACTTTTCGTTGTACTTAGGCACACTCTCCTACCGATAAAGTTATGGATAATGTCCAAATCTCATAAATAATTTAATGGATGGGAAATCTTATTGTACACGGACGATTTATAAATTCACAAGTTTGTACGTTCTTTTTACAAACGCAAAAGTCCAATTTTTTCGTGAAAGATTTTAATTACAGCGTTTACAGACTAGATGAATCCGTTATCGATCGTTGCAGTACAAATTCAATCGAAGCAACCGCTAAAATTATATTTCCCACGGTCGAACGCAGCATTGTTTCCGAGACGAAGTAATTTTCTCGCGAAACGACTGAAATCATAATATTGGAATTTTTGAATCGAAAAGACGTGTAATTGACTTTAACGTCAGGGGAGCATTGCATGACAACATAATTTGAAAAAGCATTTGGTCGCTTTTCGTTTGTGCGAAATTCGAAGAAACTGTTCGTTTTAATTAATCATTCGGTCAAAAGTCAATTTGTGAATAACAGTATAATTGAATTGTAATATTATTAATTGTCGAGATTACTTCGACGAAGAGGAGTCGGCCAACAAATCGACGAAGTTCGTTCCGAGTAAACAGCGGTTGTCGTCTCGTTTAAATTATTTTCTGCACGAAGCGTGGATACAGCTTTAATTCTCTGCTCGTCCGCGACAAAGGAACGACTTTGGTGGATTTCATTTCCAATGCGTGTCCCGGAGAATAATATTCTTGTTTGTTGCTCTTTGCGCGTATATTTCGCGGCTACGCAACGCTTTCTGGCACGTTCAAACGACGTGGCGGGATTTTAATTTAGAACTGAAAAAACGCAGTGCGCGCACGTCGCTTCGAGGTCGGTACCACTCGTCCCCCAACGCGAAACGGATATTTAATTAACGCTTTAAAATCGAAAACATGCTCGTGACTGTTGCTATGTTTTATGAAAAATTGCGCGGCCGTTTAACGCATCGTTGATAGTCGCAGCTGTCCGCCGTTTGCTTTGTCGCAGGGCCTGTGATTATTAAATATCCGAAGGAAATTGCATTTTGTTTCAAACACGATTATTTTCTTTCCGCATAAAAGGTGTTCGTATTTCGAGGACGTCGACCTTTAATAAAAGGGCATGTTTAATTTTGTTCGGCTGCCCATCGTTCGCTTTGCGATTATTAAATATCCGAGGAGGAATTGCATTTCGTTTCGAGCACGTTTATTTTCTTTCTAAATAAAAGATGTTCACTTTCCGAGAACATCGACCAAAATAAAACGTTTAATCTGGTAGGAGTACTCTTTTAGTCACTCATGATAAAGATAGATGTTAGTTTCCGTGTTGCTGCAATACGACATCCACGAGCGGAACAGGGGTTGCAAGGGTTTTGGGTAGCAACGCAGAGGACTTGGAAGTAGCCAATGGAAAGTGATGAATCCACATTACACACTGGGACATTCCATTATTTCCGGCTCGACCGCTAGGGCAAACGAATGGCTTGGTGGGGGTGGTACGTTCCAGTTAATCATGGTATTACAGTGATGGAACGCCGCTAATGCGATGCCAATTTGGCGTTAAGAATTAATGCGCCCAAGGCGCGGCTTAGCGGTTGTTATAGGGAACTCGTCGTGTTCGCGTCAACAGGGATGAAACCGTGATGGAGGGCTTGCGCGTTTCTCTACGTGGAAATAATTAAGATTACATTGTCAACCGGATGTCGCGCCGTTATCCGCGTTGAAGAGGAATTAAAAAATGTTCCAGACCGCGCGGACGCGGCTCGGTGAAGGTTTTAATCCAGTAATAATCAACCTCTTTACAAGTTGTACTAAAAATCTTCCGAACAATTTCAAATTTCCACAATTGGCCTCTGAAGTTTTGGCTAAATATAATAATATTTGATAAATAAATTATTATACGTTAGCGTTTGATGGTTGTCTATTATCGGAATAAAATTTTGCGCAACTCTCGCAACACAGTTATTTTCCAAGATTTTTCTGAAAGGTGACTCGAAAAATATTACACGTATCCGAGATAAAAATAAGATCGACGATCGGAGCATATTTATTGAATTTATCTTTATGTAAGTTCGTCTTGCGTAAAGCCTCGAGGTGCACGTGAGGCTTTGAGCAAGACGAAGCTGTATTCAGTGAAGATCATGAGTAGGATTCGACTGGCGAAGATTAAGGGTTCTCAGGGGTGAAATGAATATTGGATGAGACGAGGAGACACTAACCTGGTTAAGTATCTCAAATGAAAATACATCTTTCGACGCCCTCCTTGAAATTTCTTCTAAGTAAAAATCGATAGTTATGCAATCCGTCGACCGTGTCACGTTCAAGAGTGATTACTTACTTTGGTGGATCTTAAATATCCGAAAAAGGGAGTTTGTATTATGGATGAATTCCACGAGCCGTCGAACGACTGCCATCGCTACTCGATCATTCAGTGAGAAGAATCAATCACCGAATAAGAAAAACATCTTTCGCTTAGCCATCGGTTTAGAAATTAAAATTAAGAAACGGAGAAACAAAATGTTTAAAAGAAACCTTCGATTCTAGTTGCGAGAAATTTTAATATTTTTTTTTAAGCATTGAGTTGCACAAAAATCTGTGAAAATTGCTTTTCTAAAGATCCTTGACCCACGGAAAAGGAATCACTGACACCATAGTAGCAGCGGTAGGACGGCTGACCAGTAATCCAGAGATCGTGAGTTCAAATCCCGTGCACCGCTCTTTTCCCTAAAATAGTTTTCATCGATCCTCGTGAATCCACGGGAAGGTGCTTTATGCGTGGTATAATCGCGAACGAGAACGCATAGAGAGAGTTTTCCCAGGCGTTGGAGCTTAATTCCTTTGTCAATAGTAAATCGAAAATCGGCGTCACGAGTTCCGACGATCGACTGTCCACTTAGGACGGCCGAAGATTAAACCGGTCGAGTCGAGGCATTGACGGTTATAGGGACGCTGATGAGCCCGTTTCCATCACCCTTTACGAGTAACCGTCCCTCTGCGGTGTGTTTCGAGTTTATGCAATGCGCTCGGTGGTTCCGTATTCCGACTGTGTACACGGATATAGTCCCAGGCATAAATTAACTGGACGCTGGTCTGTTTGCGCGCGTAGGTGTCGGCTCAACGATTGTCCGCGACTGTTACACATACTCAATAGGCATTCGCGCGAAACAATTTCATACAGCGTGCACGGAGGCTAGGGAATCGCTACTTTGACCTTTTCGTGTCAATTGTTGTCGCACGATCGGCAAGATGATTCAATTTGTTTGCTTCGCGTTTCCAGTTTGCCATTCGGTCAAATTCCCGCCCTCACGGTTCACACTTTCAACGCGTTCGTCGAGCAAATCTTACAGAACATGCGAATATCCATGCTTCGTCTTTCAAAGTCAAATGATCGATTCAAATCGGGAAATTTGTAAGACAATTGCACGAGTAGCACACTGGCGAATGCATAGGTAATCCGCAGGGAATACTTTCATATTTATGAAAGGTTTGCAAATTTAAAACGCTTTATATTTTAACATTTTGATGATTCACCTGTAAGGTTTAATTACCGTTCGCTGAAAAACTGCCCAGGGTTTGTGCCAGCGTTTCCGTGGGTCCGATTACAAATCAAATGGCAGGAAGCCGTACGTGCGGTTGTGCCAGCTCCGGCTAAAAGTTCGCCACGCGTGCCAGCAAAACGCTACACGCCGGCGAACTTGCAAAGACCTCGAGGCGTGACTCCATGAATCAGTCGTTGGTTAATTGCGTCTCGTTTCGGCCGCGATACCAGGATAATTCGGTAATTGCTTTTCTTGCAACCGGACAGCTGTCTCTCAGGAGAGTCTGGGTTGTCCGCGACGAGGCGAGCTCGAGGACACCGGTGGGTGCACGCACGTGCGTAAATGCGTGGCCGCGCTCCTGGTAGCCCCATTGTCGTTCGTGTACGCGCAATAATTCTACGTGTCAGGCCAATGTCCGTGGATTAACCACCGTCGTTCCACTCGCATGATCTACGGGATCCGTTGTATTTATTCGCGGCAATGCCCCGTCAATTACGCGCCATAAATTTCTGTTTGCGCGGCGCATTTGTAGCGGCGCCGCGTATAATCCACGCGGGACCGAATCAGCGGTAATAAGTTCACTCTCAATTTCGTTAACGCGACAGCACGCAGAGAGTCACGTTTGCCGAGTAAATTGTATCTTAATTGCTAAACGTTACAATAGGGAAACCATTCACGGGGATGAACGGTGAATTCATCGTTTTCGATGGCCCAGCGCCGTAATTACCGTTCTGCTAAATAATTTCGCGCGATCGAACACGCGATATGAGAGCAATTTTGACGCTACCGCCACCGACCACAGTTTCTAAATTTTTGCTTTGTTTCCATCTCCTTCTATCGTATCATTTTGATATCTCCCTCTTTACATCACTATCGTTGTCAAAAACAATATTTAAAGCCTCCTCATGCAAGGCCACGAAGATCTCTAAAGCCACCCCAATGTTGCTTCACTGCTCGAACGGAGCAGGGATTAATATAAATCCTGATCGGTTCGCGAAACTTCGTTTCAATCCTGCGACCGTCGAAGAAGCGGGTTTTGCAATCGTAACGAATTAACGTGTAACTGGAAAGTCTCGTTCCCGTTCCGGGCTCGTTTATTTTCTTTCAGTTTCGCGCGGCGCGCGGGGTTTAATGTTCCGACGGCCAACTACTCGAACTTCGCTGCATAAAAATGAAGGTAAACCCTCTGGCAACGGCGAGGAGGGTCCGGTCGTATCTCTGGTTCGCAGGGTAGGGTACCAAGTTCGAGTTTGGATCGACGTAACTTCGCTGTTAAGTCTTCGCGAGACTGTTGCAGCTGTCCAACGACCGAAAGCTGCTTGCAAATTCGAAGCAAAAGATGAGGAGGGTACGACGTTGTTTGGTGCAACCAACATGTGTTCGAAGACAGTATAATAATAATAATAGCGCCAGTCGTAAAAGGAAGTATAACAGGGAAGGAAGACAAAATAATAGGGAAAGTAGTGACAATGTTATCTGCAGTGTGGAGGTGAAAGATTAAACTGTGCTTACAGGTTGTAATAATCTAATAACCGAGCAAAGTAACTACCTATGTGTCTGTATTTATCGGAACAAGGCTGTAGCTTGAGCTAGTTACGGATTAAATCAACCATCGATACGAAAACTTCTATTTTTGACGTCATTATCTGTTCCTTGGCAGAGTTCCAGACGCTATTAATTCGCGACCACAGGTGTTTATTAGTGCTCCACGCTTGCAGATGGTCAATGGATAACTTCGTTCAATTCATAACACCTGTTGATCGCAAGAAAGGATCCCTTCTTTCGAGAGGATCATAATGGAAATCATAGAAACTGCTTCTTCTGCCTCCATTATACAATTCGTAGTTGCATAAGCATCCTCTTTTTTGCTTCGCAGTTCGCGCTCGGAACTGAAACGCTAAACCAGCGAACGTTGAAACGTTCCAGCAATAATTTCTGAGCGCAACAATTAAACCTCCAACTTGAATTACGCCCGGGATGCGTATTCTCCTCCCTTAAAATCGGAAACTTTACGCTAACACGCAAAGGTATCGAAACAAAAAGCTTAGAAAATTCCGTATTTTTCCAATATTTATCATTTACGAATAAAAACCTAAAACTAACAGATTCGTCCACAAAGGGCGATACGGGAAACGATCCAGTCGTTACACGACACGAAATCAACGTTACCAGCAGGAATTGTTCGAATGGGATTCTCGTAACGATCGGGCTCGACGGGCGCGAGATCTTAAATTCATAACTCGCGCCCCGCCAATTAGGAGGGCCGTAAAAGCTAGTTTTCCCGGGTAAAAATCGAGCACCGCAATTTCATGGCGGTGAGATCAAATCTCGTTGAAGTCTCGCTTTGCCAGCGTTCATTTCGATCTCACGGCAGATAGATGGAACGGACGGGAGATAACGAACAGAGGGAGGGAGCGTAGGCGAGATAGACGGGCGGAGGGAGAGAGAGAAAGATCGAATCGAAACGCAATCGAGAGACCAGTCGGTCCAAGATAATACGACGCCATTACAATTTGGCCGGGGTCCCCCGCAGTCTGATCCGGTTGTTCGCCGGTGGTACGCGATCGACGCTGGCTGTCGTAATGTGCCCAAGTTCCCACGTGCATTAGTTCCGTCCCCGTTAAGAGGATGTGTATGTATGGGGCTGGAGCTAGGGTCTATCCAGGAAAGGAGCGGCTGAACCCGTTCGTGCAAGGGAATTTCGTTCGTACGGCCGTGTTTGCTCAACACTAGCGTCTCTCTATAGTTTGCAGCTACTTTGTTGTTTTTAAGGCTGAACTGCAAAGCCGGATGCCTCCTTTCATAACTGTCAAAGAAGAAATTCTTCGAAACCCAAGATCAGGGACGATCTTGCTTTGGTTCAAAGTTTCGGAGCAAAGGTATTATACAACAACCACAGACGAGACATACAAGTAGATCTTACATCCAATCTATTCTATCGACTATTTTTCCATTACTTATTTTCGTATTATTCACAATATTACCAACAGGTTACAGAAATGAACACATAAAACATTTCTAGACACACATTATATTTTTGATAAAGAATTTTTTTTCTCGAATTTGGGTAGGATTTCGAAGGTATGTCTATTCACCAAAAATAATTGTAATTGACCCCCGCAACCGAAAATAATTTTTTAAGAACGATTTGGAAAAATTCTTTTTCACCTAAAAATTTCAGCACCTACCCCCTGTCGATTTTTCTTAGAAATTCGTTTTCCATTTTTAATAAGTTTGTTCGATGTTGTACGAAAATATTGTCTAATACTTTTTTGTGGGTACCTATGAGCACTACTTCAGGAAAAAATTTCATTGAAATATATTCACTATTATAGGAGTTATGGCCGCTTGAAAATTGGACCACTTTTATGGGGGTTTTCTCACTTTACGGGGTTGAGGAACAACTTTTCGAATATTTTTGGAATTTCTACATATTCTCCGTCAAAATACGCGTTGTTTGCCTTTTTAAACCTTAAAATCCTCCAATCCGTTCAGAAGTTATGATGTTTTAAAGATACGCATGAAATTTCAGTGAAACATATCGACGGTATGGTCAGACATTATATAAGGAATTTTTTTCTCGAGACTGCGTAAGATTTCGTAGTTATGTCTAATGACCAAAAATGATTCAAATTGACCCCTGCGACTGAAAATAATTTTTTTAGAACGATTTGAAATTTTTTAATTCTGTCGAAAAATTTCATACATTCTCGAAGTTTTTTCTCTGAAGGGGGTAAGATTTCGGGGGTACGTCTATTGACCAAAACTAATTGTAATTGACCCCCGCAACCAAAAATATTTTTTTTAGAACGATTTGAAATTTTTTAATTTAGCCGAAAAATTTCTGCATCTAGGAATTTTTTTCTCGAAACTTCGTAGGAATTCGAGGGTATGTCTGTTGACCAAAAATGCTTGTAATTTATCCCCACAACCGAAAATAATTTTTTAAGAACGATTTAGAAAAATTTTTTTTCGCCGAAAAATTCCAGCACTTGTTCCCTATCGATTTTTCTTTAAAATTTGTTAGTCACTCTACGGAAATGTTGTTCAATACTTTTTTGTAAGTATTCATGAGCTCTACTTCGTAAATAAATTTCAATGAAATACAGTCGCTAGTGTAGGAACTATTTCATATAGAAGGTGGCTATTAAAAAAACTTCTGGAAGCATTGATTATTAATAAATAGAAGTGAGAGAGAAGACTTTACGCGGAGCTTAGTATCTCGAACGAAACAGAAGTGTCTGGCAGGTTGCACGAAATTGCCAAAAGAATGGAACGCTAAAAAAAAATGCTATCTGGCGACAAAAAACCTTGAATCCTCTTCCCAGACGTAATTTCATCTTTTCATTTCAGTTCCACGATTCTCGTCTTTTTATCATTTAGTGAGCTCAACGAGCAGGCGAGAACTTCATCATCCCTTTAAAGACTCTCGATGCATCACGCGACGTTTTTATAGCGATCGTTCTATCGCCTGGGAAACAAAGTGGATTTCAAGGAGGTGAAAAACGGTGTTGGCGACTGACGGTTAAAACAACGAATGGGCCTCATAATTTGGTGGAATGAACTCCAGGTAGCCCCGCGATGCTTTACGAGAACGTCGAGACTTTCTTTAACGCTAGCGTATGATCCCGAAAGCCTGAAGTGGCTCGAGATATGTGAAACCGTAAAACGCGTAAGCTGTAAAAGAAACTGTACAAACCACCTAACGGTGCCATAGCATGTAAGGGGCACTTAAGCTTATCTTAATTTACAGCAGTCGCGGCGTTGTAACTACTTCCTTCTCTTAGTAAATCAGGGGTATACCGAGATATTGTCAGTAAATTTTCTTTAACAATATATATAGTAATATTATTCTCTTCGGGAGCAGCTTACTATATATTTTATTTCCTGTTAACTTAAAAGTGTATTTTTAAAATATTTACGAAAAAAAATTCACCCTAAACTGTGTTCGATAAAAATTAATCATCGAACTGATTCACCTTCTGTTCTCGATATGGAGAAGTGCACGTACATGATGCATAAGTCGAGGACATTCGGGGAATAAGAAAACAGGAACTCACGGCGCGAAACAAACGAGACGATACGAATGTAAAAGAGCACGTGCCGGATAAACAATATTTCGACACCACGAATGGCTCGCGCGTTCCCCTGAATACCAAGTGCATAAACGGAATTATTATTTCGCGTCGGAAGACGCAGTCCTTTAAGAACGGTGGCTGCGACTATTGTAACGCCACTCCCATTACAACAATTACACTGGATTAATCTTCGGAGGACAAAGACACGAAGCATCCGAGATTTCCAGCCATTCTCCGAGATAGAATTACAATTCGTGTACGGTTGGAAGTAGAGAACTGCTGCGTTTAGATGCGACGATTAAAATAAGTGGGTTAATCTGCTAATAGAGGTGCAGTGGTTCTGAACAGGGAAGACTCGTTTTTCCAGAAATTGCACGGATGTCGGGACCGCTTCGTTCAGGTCGCGGTTCGCCCCCGAAATTATTGTTTTCGTTTCTCGAACGTGTAAAATATTTGATCACGCCCCTATTTTCAACGCAAATGGAACCGAAACGGCGAATGGTCGAAACGAAACAACGGACGGCGCAAAGAAGGACGATATAGAGCGAGAGCTAATGGCCACGGGAAGAATGTTGTTAGAATTTACGTATCACTTCGCGCGATACATCAGCGGGGCCGAATGCATCGTGGATGCGCGAGAACATGGCAGAACGGTGGGTGGGCCGTTTCGAGGAAGAGAGATCGGCTGCATGTGCAACGGATGGAGACGTGGCAGGATAAAGCGTACATAGTAGAGCACGTAGTAATTCACGGGCGCACGTATGCGTGGCCTAAGTGATACTACGTGACGATTTATGTTGCCGCACACGCGTGAGTGACGCTAGGTAATGCTCGCGTTTCGTTTCGTCGCTGTATACTAAAATCGGTGCGATAAAACTGCGCGAGATACAGGAAGAAAGTAGAAAGAATTTGCGGTGAAATACTTTTCTTTTTTTTTTCTTTCTTCGTCCACGGTTCTGCCAAGTTCTTTCCTGCCTCGCGCGAATAGAAATAGTTAAACGTCTGGATCCGCCATTTATTTATTAATAGTATATTTTTTTAATATTTTGAAAAATGGGCCTACATGAAAGCAAGCTACTCATTAGTTTCTTCATTTTAAAAAGTGGGTTTTTGAGTCGAAGCTGTAGAATGAATTTAACAATGTTCGTATTAACTCTGGGCGAGATGTAATGCGATTATATTTGTTTAGGACACGGTTACAAGTAAACACGCTGTAATTACGGTGTAATCACGTGGTAATTACACTAGAATCAAACGGTTATTACACGGTTTCGTGATTCACGGTTATGATACTGTATTACTTACACTTCAATTAGGCAGTAATTACCGTATGATCGGTGTACAATTACAGTCTGATTACGTTTTGTTCAACTCTGTTTCCTGTCCAATAACAGTACTAAAACGGAACCAAATGGGAGTAATTGCGGAGTAATTGCAATTCATAAATTAAAAATTATTTCAAGGAATATTCTCCTACCACACCATGATGGATAGCTAAAGTTTGCATGAACATATTTTCTTAAATGATAGGGACTAACATAAATTCCAATAAATTTGAAAGTTCAGGAAACTTATAGGAAATTCAAAGAGATTTGATTTATTTATATAGTTAAATTATTGTAGAATGGTTTTATGATCGGAGAAAGGAAAAATATATTTTAAAGTAAAGGAAATATGCTATAAGACTCGAAGCGGCTTACTCTATAGAATCGAGCGAAGTGGCCAGAGACTCGACGCGACTGCGAGCGTACCGGCTCTAAAATACCAGACCTCCCCGAGAACAATCGACTAGCGAAAATTTCATCCAGCCCCGGGTGGTATTTAACAATTCGTCGGCGACCCGTCGCCCGGATTAATCAAGGCGACGTTCGATAAAGCGAATTGAACGAAGGTTGAAGGCTGCCGCGAAGCAGACGCCGTGCTGCTACCCCGAAGGAGCGAATCTCCTTTTTGAGTCTTCTCTTTATCCGCGGGATTAAAGACGGCTAGGCGGTAGGAACAGTCGCGAAAAGCGCCGACCGAAAACTATCGTCAAACGTATAAAGCGGGATAAACAGCAAACGCCAAGTTCTCTGACGTCGAAGTTTCGGGGGTTTTCGAGACTTTGCTCTTACAGAGATTAGTTTAACGGCGGCGGGAAATCCGCCAGGCCAACGTACTCGCTAATTTATTACGAAGTATTGAAGGTGACGGCGGTCGCATTTCCTTTAACCCGCGATATCGATTCTCTCGGACGTTCCGCCGGAGATTTTAATGAACGAAGATGTTCCGTTAAACCTGGAATCGATATTCTCACGGATAGACTTAACGATATTATCGAAGGCACCGATAGAGACCTTCGTACTTGGACTAGGAACTCGTGAAACAATGTCTAATATAATATGAATAAATATGATTTTAGTTTCTGATGAAACGACGGATTGATGGCTGGGTCGAACCGTACACCATGGTTGTAAACCGTTCGCGAGCAGGGCGGGGAAACTTACACGGCCCAGCGACACAACTTTTCTCACAGCCCCGAGCCTGAACGAACAATGTTTGTACCTGGAAAAGTTTCCGCGCATTCGAATCGTATCGCCCGTCCCTCCCACGGAAATATTTCCCCGTCTAGCTGCTCGGGTTAGGGAAGACGAACTCGCCTATTCTTGCGTGCACCTGTATCAGTCTCTCCTCGGGTCCCCTTAATGGATTCAGCTGCAAAACGCGGTGGAGAAAAGTTGGAAAAAGTTCCGAGCAATTCGGTGGTTACGTTATGCAAAGCGTAACTTTCCTGGTAATCAGTCGAATAAATCTGGAAACGTGGATGAATCTAAAACTCGAGCGTTAACTGCCACCTTTTTGCAGGTTCAGGGCACGTCTTTGCTATCCGTTTCCTTCTTACATACAGCAGTTTACGAACATGTGCGGGGAAAGCATAATCCTCCAAGTCGAGGATGATCGTATTTCATAATAAAACGTAGACGTACGAATAGTTAAAAGATAAATTTATTCCAATGCACTATTTCAAATAACCCAACTTCTTCAACTTTTTCCGGTATTTAATCTGACTTATACGTCCCGTCTTTCCCCGTTATCGGTCGAATTTCTCTAATGGAATTCAAAATAAACGGCGCGGGTCGGTTAAACGCAGCGGATCAGAGTTTAAATTAGTTTTTCGCTGGTAAACACGTGCAATATTGTTTAATAGAATCAAAGTTTCGGCAAATTTGTTTCACTGCGCGACTCTCGAGCATTACTTATGCGATTAAACAACCTATGCCGAAAGTTTGATATTCGAGGGGAAGTTCGGAGAATATTCGATATTGCCTCGTCAGTTCCGTTGTGGTTCTATTCTCGTTTGTATTATCAAGAGTCTCAGCTTCGATATTCTTATCAAGAACGAAAATTAGTTATTGGAGAAGGTGTGACTAGTCTAGACGAACGATCGAAATTGTTACGAAACTTTCCAAATTATGTGGGACGTAAATTTCGGAGCTCGGTTGGGGTTTTTGGACTGTAAGCTCAAAAACGTAATGGTAAATGATAAAAAAAAACTGTTTGGTAAGCAATTGTTACATGATATGGAACGTTTAGGTTCGAATGTTGAATCATAGTTATCTTTAAGGTCCGGCGAACTGCTCGAAACTTGCTCCATGATTTTTTCAAATTGAAATGAAAGTCATTTGCGAAACGTCTCTCAGGAATTCCGAAGTCAGCGTTACTATGAACAACATGACAAAATCCGACAATGCGGCAGAGCTTAGCTTACATTAGCGTAAATTAGACTTTGATAGAAAGTTCCGGGAGAATTTCACGCCGGAAGTTTCGTCGGACACGTTGAGCAGAGTTTAAGTAGAATTAAATTCCACTCCGATTCGTTTTCAGTTATCTCCGGATTCATAAGTCTCATTCGATGGACATTCGAGGGAATGAATCTGCAAGGATTCCCTTTTGTTTCTCGCTCCCTCGAAATTGGCAGCGCGAATATGGTTCCGTTCGTCGTTGGGAACGATTAATAAATTTCTCAACAGCATCCACCAAATTCATATCTGCCGTTTAATTAAAACGCATGCCACTTTCTGAACCAAAATGTACAATTGCGGGGGTAATGCAGTCACGTTTGATGACTATTGTCATGAACTATTTCGATAGTCGATCTATGCAATATTGTAATTATACCGTATTTTCGGTTTATGATTTTCATATCCGTCGTGAAGGTACTTCCGAGCGATTGCAAACGCGGTAGTTTGCCCGACAAACTTTCGAATTTCGATCGAGCTTCGAAAAAAATGCTTGGAAATATCCCCGAATTGCAGTGCTTGTTTCGAGACACTGTTGTTCGCGACTCACTTTAAATTTGTCGATTTCATGGTTCGACCCGCGGATGATCCAGCTGGAACGTCGAAACGAACGTTCGCAAATAAAAATCGAAGGGAACTTTCCAGCGGAAGCTGACGAGCTTCGAACATCAAATACCCGAAATCCTAGATATCGTCGAATTTCATAGAGGGAAGAAAAACGTAGCTATTTGACGATTAAACCCCGTGGACGCAGCGAGCGGACTGCATCGTCGGCTATCGCGTTTTATTTTTAAGCGGCGCCTGGAAATGTTTAATAAAAGCCCGATTATAAATTGACGCTGGACCAACGAGACGGGTAGCTGTATCGGGGCTCGTGTCAGCCGTTATCGTTAATCCGGCTTCGATACCGTGCACCGATACCGAAGCCGCAGGCATGATCGATCAGTCTGATAAAGCGTCCATTCATAATTCGCGCTGGCCGAGTGTCGTCGTTTCGCTAGTCACCGGCCTAGAAATTTTTCGACTTTGAAGTATGAGCTTCGCCGTCCAACACTTTATCCGTTCGAATGTCTGCTTCCACGATGCTAATCTGTCATAAATTTTTGTAAAAATATGTTCCCCGCAACTGCTTTATGAAAGATCTTGACACATTTATTATATCAGTGTTCTATGCAAAATAACATTTTATAACCTTTCAATTTTCTTTTTATCTCTTTAGAAAGAGTGTAAGCTTCTTAATTTCAACAGTTTCCATTCATATTTATTCTATTTCTTTTAAACTTAATTATTAGAAATATAATGGTGTTTCTTGTGTTTGATAACCATGTGAAAGATTACATCAATAATGTAATATTTAATGCATTGACGAAGTCAAAGTGAGTCGAGAGACGAAGAAAGATTTTTGCCTGCGACAGGAGGCAGCGAGACAGAACTCGTTACTCATTTAACAATTACGCGTTCCTGGCGCAATTAGCTTCACCGCGATATAAAGAGACGTGCAACTGCCTTGGTTTTAATTAGACGTAAACTAACTGCTGGCCAGACTGTTGCGAATTTTAACCAACATGTTGTGCGGTTCTGCGTTGATTTTTTCCAAGTTTTCTCGCAGGACCGTCGTTTCAATTTCAAAAGTTTATTCGTTAAACCAGCGTTCGTAAAGTCGCGTGTAACCAACGGAGAAAAAGAATTTTTTATACGCTTTGGAATAAAATGATGGAAGATTTCTATATTCCTTGCATTTCGCAATATTAATTCGAACGGACCAGACTTTGTGTTTCGTTTGTTAATATCGTTATAGGGTCTAGCGAACTTTCTCAATGCTATTTAAAAATTATTATCTTTCCTGCAATACATAATAAAATTGACAGACATTTGAATTCGAAGTTTTAGATTTCGTTTTACCTTTCCAGTAGAGATTTTTGAACTACGGCGGTTCTTAAAGAGGTCGCGGCAAAATTCATTTGGGTATGTTTTAAGGTCAAGAGTTACCTTCCTCTTTGTTCACGTTTAAGGGCTATGATTTAAGAGCTAATAGCTAGGAAGGTGCCTCTTGATCTTAAGATATACTTAGAGTTGTAAGAGCCAAGGAATCCATTCTGGATATTAATCTTAGATGTCATTGGGATGACAGAAAATTTTGATATTCCAAAAAAAAGAAGCAACTATTCGATATTTCCATCTGCTATATGACATCCTGCTTGAAATACAGGCTTTTTTTAACATCGTAAAAATAATATGATCGGCCATCTGGTGCATCGAGTATAAATCTTTTTGCATCGGTAAACAGCATGTTCTTCCATTTCTTATTCCGTCTAACGTGCTCTTGAACAAACACCATTCGTTTTCGACGATCTCCCCCATAAATATTGGTTTTCTTTGGAGCCTCCTGCATTAAACGTGCTCAAATTTCTGCATAATACCTTGTACATTTCTCTTCTGCTCGGATAGTCACGTTTTATGTGTAATTTTACGTTCTGTCGATTAGAATTGGATGCAACTTTTGAGGAACGACTTCGAACGTTTGTGGACCGCAAAGCGTAACGTTTTTTAAGAATACGCTATTAGGTTCGTTGAGGACCCAGTCCCGCGATCGTCAGATTATCTCCTTAAACCGGGTCCTCTTTGAATGTAGCGTGGCTGAATATTCCCGTGTAATTTTGAATTCATGACAAGCGATTATTGACTTCCGCTGTTCCGGGTGGCTCGCGAGCGTTCTTTCACTTCGCGAAAGCAACGGGTCGAGGGGACGGAAAATGTTGCAGGATGCCTCGGAATGAAGTCGCGTTTAACGAACCTTTACTACATCGTTTCACTGGCTTCCGTTGTAACGTTAAGCTCTTTTTCCGCTTCCGCAGCGGGCTATCAGCTTCGGCTAGGGATTGTTCGGGAGACGACGTCGATAGATCGACGTCTATCGCGTCGTTTCTCATTCGATCACGGCCGTTTATTCGGAAGAGTCGCGCAGTTAAAGCTACCGGGATCTCCCGCGTTCCTTTCAGCTGAAAGAAACGCCGGTACGCCGGGTGTGTTTATGGTACAAAGACGTAAAACGTTGCTGCACGCTTTTATGATTATGACAGCGCGTCGGAAGGAGGGAAGGACGAAATAACGAGGACCTGAATCGCAACGTTACTCCAGCAACGACCAACTGCGCTGCTGTTGAAACCCAAACAGATTTTGCCAACTTGCCAGCGTGGAAAGTTGAATATTCAGTAACAATGCGATCAGGAACTCACACGTTGTCAGTGACTTTCCGATCGGGGAATTTTAGACTGTCGAAATTCTTAAATAAAAAACAATTTTGTCTCGTACAGAAATATCAATGTACGTGTACTTCATTGTACGACTCGAGTCGACGAAATACGCAAATGCAAGAAGCGAGGCAGTGCATTTTATATTTTCCCCCATTTTCGTGGAATCGTACGCGGTAAGGAATTACGAAGCATCGAACCCGCAATTGCTTTCGCGTATTCGATCACAGTCTATCAATCACCTTGCGCGGTATCGGCGACGTGTTCCGCTCGAGTTTCTTTCATCCGATATTTCTGGCGCATTATGCCGTTCGAATATATGTGTTCAACGCAGCGCGGTAGAAACGGAGATGAATTTTTTTTTGTCCCTGTACATTCACAGGCCGAACACGACCCTCGACCGTAGACGAATTATTTTTTTCGATATTTACAGTCGCGGCGGGAACATTTCTGATCTACTTTGAGCGACTTGAGCGTCTCACGGAAAATACCAATGAGAGGTTTACATATGCACCGGCGCACACGTGCCGTCGGCACTCTTGCTATTCCATACGTGAAATATGCTGAGAACGCTCTATACGTATTCTTTGTCCCCACACTTTCACCGAGTATTATTCAGTTCCCTTCCGGCGATATTCGTGTAATTTAATTTTTAGACGTTCGGGGGAAATATTAATATCGCTCGAACACCGAGGTTACAAAATTAACAAGTACATTAACCCTTTCGGGCTTGAATTTTGGCAATGATTGTAATCGACCCCAGCAAACAAAAATAATTTTCTTCAGAATGATTTGAATGACTTTCTCAATCGAGAAATTGATATTCTTGATGTTTGTCTTATTTTGGTGACTCCTGATCGTTAATATAAAAAATATTAGCGTTCTCTAACAATAATAAGAGCCCTCAAGTACATTTCGTAAACCCAAAGTGCCTAATATGTTCTCACGCGACAGACTGTCTATTACCATCGGTTCTAAGCGATAAAATCACTTCAATTCCCCTTTCCACTACCAACATTCTTCCACGTGATCTCGCAGACTTCTGCTCGAGGATTATTTACCCAGGCCGTTCCTCTGCCGACGATCGTTAAAAGATCGCTCGCCCTCTTATTTGTTTTATTAGGAAACCGATCCGCCCCACCGCGGAGAACCGCTTCCGAGTACCTTCGGGAGCAGGAAAGCCCTTAGTCGAAATGCCGGTAGCTGCTCTTCCATTTCCATTCCCCGTCATTGCTCTTTTTTTGCCTCTTTACCGCGACTGGCACGGATGGGAAGACAGCCGGGGATGGCGGCGGCGGGGGCCAGACTACAAGGACGATGCGGATTGTATAGACGCGCGAAATGTGCTCGCGTGTAGTTCCCAAACAGGCGAACTACGGCGTTCCGCAGCTGCGGCTCACGACAGCCCCATTACGCGATCGCGTGCATGACACCTACCCCACGAGAAACCGAGTAACTGCGGCTTCGGGGCGACGTGTCTGCGCCTGGCCACGGCTAGATGCATGCGGTTCCGAACGCGGAACGACATTGGTTGACAAACTATTTCCAAGGACCGAGGGGACAGATTTTATCGCGGCAACAGTCTCCGCTCGGTTCGACTTTTTGCGCTCACCCACGCTTCCGGTCGATTGTTTCTTGTTTCGCGGGAAATATGCTCCGAAGGACTTTTCATCCGGTACTGCTGTCGCGAGTTATCGCCAAATCGAATGTCCTCGCACCTGAGCCAAGGTCTGTCGCGTGGAGACGAAACAGCTGGGGCTTAATCCATTCGAGTTTTTTCTCTATTAACAGTTCAGTTATTTTGCCATTAGAAATTAACAGTACCATTCTAGGTATAGCTACGTATCGATTTTGAAAGCTGTTTAATTATTTTTGTCCATATGTTTTTAATACTGAACAAATTTAAATGCAACGAATGTATTCGAACGATATGACTAAATAACAATTTTTTTTTTTAAATTAGTGATTTCGTAATGGAATTAAATGAATATTTTGTACCATATTGATTCGAACCGATAATTACTTGCATCCATTTTGGTATGGATTACGGAAGCTTTTAAATTTTTTCAGGATTAATACACTTCGGATTGGGATGTCCATATAGGATTATTGTTTTGAAATGCAAACATGTATAGAAGTTGAGTTTTACCGCACCGTCGAAAATAACTGTCATTTTAGAATAATGTTATCATAGTATTCATTTTCAACAATGCTGGAACAAAGAATTTTCGGTTCGATGAGCGTGGAGCGTGCCACATGTCGATACTCGTACGTCATTACGACATGAATACACATTCTATCGATCTACGTTTCTTTCAATTTTGACTCGAAACATGAAAATAAAACGTTGGGTAACGCAAAAAATTGATTTAATAAAAATTCACTCGTCTCGTTTGATTTCCTTTAACTCGCGAAATATCCAAGAAACGATGCTTACGATTGCGGATAGAATTATTTCCCCGATCCCGAGAAGTTTGCCGTGTCTGTGCTTAAGGGAGTTTGTCTACGTGCTGAGAGTGCAGAGGGTCGAAAACGGCTGGGACGTGTACTACAAGTAAATTATGGTGGTCGAGCGTTGTTTCGGTTCTACGGTTGATCCTAGTTGTACGCAAGAGAAGAACCGAACCATAATCGATGGCGACGGCTGCGTTAGTTCAGACGATAAGGGACGACGTCGTGAAATATAAAATTATGGATAACAGGAGCGAACAGATTTAGGGAGCAAATAATTAATCAATTCTCATTGGATATTTCTCAAATTCGAGATAGCGGTTCGCGAATGTATACGTTTATTTGGCGTTCGGAGGTTTTCGACACGGCAGAGAAAGTCTTCCCTCGACGGGGAGGCTCGTAACGAAGCGCCCATTGGCCCGAGGCACTCATTCGGCCAGATAAGAGAGACAAAGGAAAAAATTAATCACGTGGGCGGCGCGCTGGCTCCCCTTCCGGTCCATTTTCACGGCCCATTTTTCTCGGATCGCGGACGCCGGGGATCGGGAGACGAACGAGGACGGAATGCGGGCTATCGTTTCACCGTGATTTTTCACCACCTCCTGAGAAATGGCAACGGCGAACGTGTTCCGTCGTGTCTGTTCGATTTCTACCTCTGTTTTCGCCACTCCCACCGATCCTTCCGGCGATACAGGTCGACGGTGAATCGCTCCGATACAGCTGGTGATCCGTTTTGCGGACTGTTGCTGATCGAAACGATTCTCGGCTCTCTTTGTCCTTCCTCCGACACGCGACAGAACGCGGTTCGCCAGAAATACGAAACACCGGTAAAACATTCGGAAATATTTATATTTCTCATTTAATTTTCCACGATACTCTGACACGAACGTGTGGAACAAAAATATTAAGGGGATTTTCTCCTTTACACTCTGTTCAAGGTATTACAATGAAAACGGAGAACAGTTTCCAATTAATTAAGAGACTGATATTTCATTTCCCAGAATCTGCATGTACTTCATCGTACTTATGTCTGAATAATGAGATAGTTTTACCTGAAAGTTAATTTGTTATTATGTAGTTGCAAAGTATTGCACCTAAACTATTGTAGACAGTTTTTCCCTATGATTGGTGGAGTTCTGTAAGAAATTTTTCTCTGTCAAGCGGAGGGAAATCTTCGATCGTGAATCAGAATTTGAAAATGGGCTAGGAAAATGCTACGCGTTAAAATAGAAACAACGATACACGCGTCGATAGGCGGAAAAGCCGAACACCCGTCGGCGATCGTTGAAAATTCGATAATATCGTTAATAGCGGGTGAGTTAATTAGCGCCTAATGAATTTCGAGTGACAGGGCTAACGATAATAATAAATTAAGCGCAATAGGACCGGGCTGATAGTGCGGCCGGACGTGCGGTTAAGCAGCAGTCGGCGCGATTATGCGCGGCTATTGATCACTCATTAATGAAACGATCGTCTGATACGTTGAGTTTCTGGCCCACTCAAGTATCATAGACCCCTGGCGCACTTGACAGCTCAATATTTCACCGTGGTCGTACGGCCTCGATGGAGTCCGAAGGACGATTACATCGGCCCGTTATTACCGGCAGGATATGCGAATCGGCCATGAGTAATATTAATCTTGGCCACTGATAACGTCGAACTTAGCAACGTAACCTCCGCCACGATACTCAGGAATCGAAATCTCTTACTTACATCGAGAGCTTCTCGAACGAAATCGAGTCGAGTAATAAGAACTAACGAGAAAACTGTTGAACGTAAATCAAAGCTGTTTAGAAAGTTGTGTAGAAAAACATTGAAACTTCAATTTTCTCGAACCCTAAGATCTTTCAACGAGGATATCGTAAATTGTACTATCGAACGTGGAAACGCTAGAAAGTCGCGTCTCTTGCACCGCAGCAATGATTCTTAAAATTAACAAATTCTTATGTTTGCGAATTCATTGACGGAAGTGGAATCGTCGTTCTCGGGCACGTCCGCTTTAGAATTTCGCTCCATCGCTCGGTAGCGATCATCGCCGCGACGCGAGTCGACGCGCCGCGCGAGCCGCGGTTCTAAAGAATTCATTAAACGAATACTAGAAGTCATTTACGGGGCACGTTTACCCTTCGCCTCAATTACACCCGGCCGGATACCCTTTTTACTTCAATTAGTCCGCTACATTTTCGCGTGCCGCGTTCCTTTTCGCCGCATCAAGGGCATCGCTGCCATGAAACACTCCTAATTAGCTTAATTAGTGCTCTCACATTGCCTTCAAATGGTAATGGAATTATGCCGGCGTTCGTCGTAACGTTACGCGGCAGAAAAAAAAAAAAGAGAGAGAAGGTAGAAAAAAACGCGTGGAGCGGCGAAGAGTAAAATAGGAGATGGAGTGAGCGAAAGTGGGAGAAAGAGGGAGGAACCGCCGGGGAAAAAGACCGCAAATTCTTATTCAGGTCAAAGGGTTTCTTTCACGTCATCTGCCGCACTCGAGAGCCGCTGAAAATATAAAATGACCTAGCGGCGAGTCTTTCACCTGACTTTTCCCTCCGCCGGACAAGCAAGCGGGGCGAGCGGCGAGCGAAACGCGCCGTTTCTACCGCGACACTTCATTTTCCCCGCTTTCTTTTCTCCCTTGGTACCGGCTAATACCGCCCGTACGATTCTCGCGAAACCACGCGATTCCGGGCATCGTTTCCCTTGTTTCTGCGTTCGAATTTTTCGAGGAAAATCTGAAAAACTACTCGGTTCAAGCCCAGGGAAATTTTCACGAATCCTTCGCCGACATTAGCATTTTCTATTCCGGGGTAAATTCGCCACTAGGGGGCTACGCTCTTGTCTCTCTTCCTTCCGTTCCTATATATACCATTGTTAATAAAGAGATTTGAAGCGCCTCGAATCGGTTTGAATTTATACAGGGTGTTGCGAAATACAGAGTATACGGTTTTGGTGACTTACCGATTTCCAGGTATTTCTGATGCACCGGGTCGTATTGATCCCACGTCAGGCTACGAAAACGGCCTTTTTCTCGGTTGGCATGCACAGGAGTGTCGTTTCGGCCGTGGTGATCGATCACGTTCGGATTCCTGGAATAAGAACGTAAATCGTTGTTTTAGATATCGACGTCGATCGCGGGGAATCGTCACGCGAACAACACCGATCCAAGTGGAACATCTGTTCTTTATTTCTTTCCACCTAGAAGAAGATACAATAGCTTCGTGTTTCAACATTATTGCGAGTGAGAAAAATAAGAAACAGTGTTTCCTTAGATCCAGTCGAAATACAAAATAGGAATAAACATTGTCTACCGGGTAAATAAATATAGTAGATAAAAATGATTGTTAAACACAGTCTACTTGTATCGTACGTGATAATTTATATAAACAAAACCAATTACGTAATTGATTAAAGACTTAATTGTATTGTTAGTGTCACAATTCTGGAGAGAAAATCGTTCCTTTTGTTTGTTAATTTATTTATTAAAAGAACACCAGGCTCTGGTGTTTGTACTAATCGCGTCGAATAATTTTTGGTCATTTATCAGAGGGATTGTACAACGAGGGGTCGATGTTTCGCAGACGGCTGCTCGTTGCGACACCCGCCATTGTTACACTTTGTCCTGCTCGCAGGAAGTAATATACAGGCTTGCCCGTTGTTTACATCGCCCATACATGCACCCTTGTATCCTTTGACCGACCCGGATACGCATTGTCAACCCTTATGTTTCCCACCCTTGTCGCGACGTTACGCAAAAATACGTACGCGTCGCGAGTACACGATGTCTGCGCGAAAATGATCGAGCATCGCGCGAGATCTACGCTGAGAACTGGTGAAAGTCCAATTCTTAATATCGACAAAACGAGACGTCGAGTACTATGCTAGTTAAATTGTACATTCATCGAAAAAATTAATTATAGTTGATCATTTCGAATAGTTTGTAATTCTAGTTGCAAACTAAGTAGTTCTTATATTGAAAATTGTTTGTTATCGGTAATAGAAATATCTAGTCGATCATACAATAATAATTATACTAGAGAGACGCTTACTTCTTGGTACTTAATGCGCCAATCATCGTTTCATTAAACCGAACAATGTAATTTGCAAAAGGAACAATGAAAAGTAAGTAGTATTAAGGAGCAACGAGTCAGACGCGAATTTCCATAGCATTTCTGCGTTATAATTAAATAATTGGCTTTGAAAGTAGTATTAAAGTAACTAGCGTTAAATTGAATTTAGTTCCACATTTATGTTTTCAATAATCACCACGCATTGTTTTGTTAAAATGAAAAGCATTAATATTGAGTTGTAGTAATACTGCTCGTTGCTTTCAAACCTGTAACAATATTAAATAATAAATAGTACCAGGAATCGATTACAGCTCTACTCGATTACCTTCATATTTGAAGGTAAATCATATTTAGCCACTGAATTAAAACGATGTCTTCTCATATACACCATTATTATTATTAAAATAATAATTGCAATTGTAGGTAAATTATGTTACAGTTTAATTGAAATTCTTAAGAAACGAGAAACACATTGTTCCAATTGTACAGTAACATTTGTCCCAGTTTTTGTCGCTTGTCGACCATCGTCGGAGGTGTAATTTGCATCGTATGAAAGTATGCATTTGCATCGGCACGAGCATCAACAGTTCGATAAAAAAGCTCATAAAAGAACGCAACGAAGCAGTTCTTCATTTCTATAACAGTGATCTCTTAAAGAGAGGTGTAATTGTCATGTAACGGGATATACGCCGGCTAAAAAACAGAAATGGATTCTTGTATCGAAACGTTACGATCTTCCAGCGGTTTTAATCGACGTATCGAAACCGAGCGGTGTTCCTGTCGGCCGTTTAAAAAAAACCATCGATCCCAATATTCGCACCGATAATGGGGACCGATCGCGCGTATTATTTGACCGGACGATTCGTAAGATTTATGACTGGACAGGGGATAAATGTTAAATTTCGCGACGTTTGATTTTGAAGCGGTTTGATGAATCGTGCCCCCAGGCGGGAAAATATTTTCCATCCCGAACACTAGCGACAAATAATCGTGTAAATTGGCCTCGTGGGCCGTCACGGTCGAAACAAATGCCGTTGGAATATAAACGAATCGACCAAAAAATACTAGATAAGCACACGGGGGCGTCCAGTTATTCGGATGCATTTTTTGATTTAGTAACTGGGAAAACTTTCAGTGCCAATAAACTACACGTTTACTCTTTATTCTTTTAAACTTTCCAACAAAATCAAAATAATCGTTTCTTTGGCTATTGAAACACAATTGTGGTAAACAGACCATTATCGTAGCTCTTGTTACGAGGGTTAACATTTAAACGTAAACGAGTTATGAATTATTAAATCGTTGCGTAGGGATTTCATTGACAACTGCTAAACAGAAAGTAAGTAGAAGGAACTGAGGGGGAATTGCTGTTCAGACAATCGGTGTAATTAGATAGCGGTCTAATCTTTCTGTTTACCAGTCTGCCATACGTAATTTCCCAGAAATATTGAAACCATTTTCTGGATAACGTCACGCATGGAACGCGCTTGGAAATATTTGCATCCTGCGCGGCGGATGCAGATTTCAGAAGAGAAAGTATCTCTCATCCACTTTAATTCTGTAATTAAAGAGGTAAATGGTAATCCTCGAACGCCCCAATTGTGCTTCTCGCGTTTAGAGCACGCAGTCCCTGACCTGTTTTCGGCTGAAGTATCTTGAACAGAATTCCCAGCGGGTCTATGTACAGTCAGGATTTCGGATTTAGTGGATCAAGTGCTTGAAAAGGTGCGCACGACGACGTAATTGAAAATAAAAATGGAGAATATTTAAAATGAAACAACGCACGGGAAACAGAGTTACGCGAAAAAGTACATTTCCCCCCTCGAAATGGTACTTGCCCGAGTCCTTTAAATATTTTTAGAAATTCAGGTACGCGTGCAACCTTTTACGACATGAGCAATGGTCCTACGATCCCGTAGGAACTAAAATGTATTTGGAACTTACAAATACATAATTATAAGTTGTAAATGAGAATATCAATGCTTTGTACTTCATCCGGAGGCTTTTATAACAGCTTTGCAACTTTCAGGCATGGAAGATATTAATTTCTGAAGTGCTTGCTTAAAAACTTCGTCCAACTACACTCCGTGAATAGCATCTTTTAATATTATTTTGTTCCTGGACTCCTTGCCCGCAGTAGCATTCGTAATTAATTCCCAAGAATTTTTAATTGGATTTAAATCTTTATCTCTCGCGAAGTGGAAGTTCTTTCTTCTTTAGGAAATTACTGGATCTGTTCTCTATTGATAAGAAATATTTTTACTAAACAATACCTATATATATATAGGGAGAATACGGTCCTAATAAAAATAATGTAAAGTACCATGTACAAAGTATGTAAACCCATAAACATTGCAAGAGTTTCTGAAAATAATTGCAATTTACGTAAGACTATGCCGCAAATAACATCGAAGACAAAGTAACGTCTACACGTAAGAGCTAATCCCCGTATGTTCGATCGGAATTGAGTCATTCGTCACAGCTTATGTGAGTCTCTGTGCAGTAGTAAGCAACCAGTGCTGGCTGGCTTGCAACTAGCACCGACCAAACAAACGGATAACCGCACAGATCCGGTAATCATGGAGCTGGCGATAATTCGTAGTCGCACAGCATTATACGGAAATCCCTCTGCTATCGAAACCCTATGAATCTACACACTTGACCCAGCTGTGCTTCTGCCGAAGAGACGTCGCAAACAAGATATCGCGTTCAACGAGGTGACGGCGTCGCGTAATAAAAAAATTTCCATTGCGTTCGCAGTTCGAACCTCCCATGTCGCTCGACGCGAGAAATACTACCGCAAAGAGAAAGAAAGAACAGTCTCGAGCTGATAAAAAAGTTTAAACTATTACTAGATAGCTAATTATTAAACATTTCTCGTTTGCTAAGTGTTCGAGTTTTTAATGAGTAGTGCTTTGTAACGTGCAAAATAATTTTTTTACAATATTAATGATTCGTCCCAATTTTCTACGTCGAATGTTTGTCAACTTTGAATCGAGTTCCAAATAAAATACGAAAAAATATATCCGTGATTTTCTGGATATTAATCTACGGTACGTTGAGTTTTAATTTAACGCCAATTTTAGCTGCCCGGATTTGCGTGAAACAGAGAAAATCAAAATCAAAATCATTATTGAAACGTCAAAATTGATATGATGAATAATGTTCTTATTAATGTATTCAAGAGAGGATGTACGTTTTTGCTAATTTTTTAGGAAACTAGTGTTACATTCCCGACATTGTGCATGTTTGCTATTAATATGGCGGCGTATTGACAGGCGTTGGTATGGTTGGAAGACTAACTGTTGCAGAATAATTATATGTCTACGAGCCGCGACACGGCAGCAAGTGCAAATCGGCCCTCGAGCCATAATTAGTTTAACATGCCTGCAGTGAACGTTTAAATCAGTCGAATAGGCTAGCGCGTGGTAGGCAACGGGAGTAGCACTGTGCCGAACATTGAAGTAGAATAGGGCGGTGTCTGGCCGGGGCGAGATATAGGACGCAGAATTGAATCGTAATCCGTCAAAAAAGTAGAGTAGGCCGTTGCTCGATTCGATAAGTAGAGTATGACGGCGCTGGGCCAGACAGCTGGCAACACCAGTTACATCAAACAGAACAGTAGAATAGGCACGTATTTAGTCGGACAAATAGAATATCACTGCGGTTACCAGAATACCTGCACGACTAAAAAGTGATATACAGTGGTATATGGAGGTATCGACTCGTAACATCACATTTGAAATTTATCGTTCACCTTCATCCACCTGCTGATAATTCACTCCTTAGAGGATGAAACTTCAAAAGGAAGGTAAAAATTCTAATTTTGTTTAAAATCAATTAGTGCTCGATTGATGAGTCCAGGACGACACGCTTCTCTCCCCTTTCTATATTTTTCCACTTAATATCTCGCTTGCTCGCTTCCTCCATGCAACAAGCCGCCACAGATTCGAGAGTAACGATCAGAGCTCGAATAAAAGACCACTTTACCTATTACTTCGTCAGCCTCTCCGTTCTTGACGGATGGTCCGTGAAAATAGCCTGGTTCGTCTTCTCTGAAACGCGCGCGAAGTTGTACACGGGCCCCCCTCGCGATTCACAAAGGGTCGCGCGAATTCTCGTTTCCGTTTGGCCGTTTCGGGGGCTACGGTGTCTCGCAGGAGGGACGATCGAGGACAACGGGAGCGTCATTCGCACGTGAAAAGACCTCCTTCTGTTTTTCTTTGCGTCGTTGTTTCAGAGCTCGCGCGTTCTTTTATTCGTTCCTCGAGAGCGGATGCTCGCCCCGTTTTCCTTTCATGCGCGCGCGCGCCTGTGCTTCTTCGTTCGCCAGCAAGCGGCGGTAACTCGCGGAAAAGTCGGGGAAAAGCTTTCTTCCGGGTTCCTCCCGAGGGAGCGGGTTAAACCGCGCGACATCAAGATTCTTCGCGATGGGGAACGATTCTCGTTAGGACACGATCTGAATAAGTTTCGCGACGCGAATATGTTGGCTCTGCGATCCCGGGGATTCCTTGTTTTCATTCGGAATTATTTTGCAGAGTTGCTCGAAACGCAGAAACTCTGGCGAAACCTACACTCGCCAGCGTAAGCATCGACTGTGTAAATATTCAAGGAATAATGGGCGAAAAGGTCGATGCAAGCATGGTTGAAAATATTCAGTTTAAAGAACCTTTGCTTGGAGTATGTTAAAGTAATTGTAAAATATAAATTATTACCGAATATATTTACTGCGTGAAATCGTAAGTAAATAAAAATGGAACTTTTTCTGAGACATTCAGGCTCGAATCATCGTTTTAAGCAAGATCTGGGGAGTTCGGGGTTCAGTCTGGCAGTGGCCCAAGAAGTTTCGCTCGAAACACTCATGGCCCTCGTGATGGCTTCAAGGTTGATCTGGCGGAAAGAAAATAGGCAGCCGTAGAAAAGTTGGCAAGCCACCGTAACCACCAGACACCTCTCTTTCTCGTGTTGATTGCAAGCTCGTAGGCGCGTAACTGTCAGCTTGGCTCTTGCGAGAGGACAGGCTTTGGTTAGGCGTGATATCGACGTCTGGTTTCTGCGTTTGCCAACGACACTTTCTCGGCGTCCCAACAGTTGCAGTTGTATGGCCGAGCGTAGCCTTATTCCACTTGCTCGACGAAACGCTTTCCTAATCTACTTGTGTTTGACCTGAGAACAGGCTACTTCACTCGTCTGGCTTGACGCTATCTTATTCTACTCGCGTATATTCTACTTATCGTGGACACACTGTTTTATATTATAAAAATTCCTTTTTCCGATGAAGTACCAAATTTAGAACTTATTTCGATCGTAAATAACTTTCATTGGAAAACGTCAAAGTGAAACTGTCTTCATTTGTTTTTATATTAACGATCTCGAATGTTGAAATTTGATTTTCCGAATGCATCTTCCTTTGACGGCGACAGAATTCCCGAGATTTTATCTTCCCAGAGGCTGTAAACGCGAAATATTGAACGGACGAGCCGGTGTCCGACGAATTATTTTCATCAAAGTTCTTCGATTGATTGCACACCGACGAGCCCGAGTAATGAACATTTTCCACCGATAATCCCAGCACGGTTCAATTTTCCTCGTTCTCTCTTTTAATCTCGCATGACTTTTGTCAAGACTACGTGGGCCGCTGATTTGTAGCGGAAAACACACGGAAGATTATTGCGGCTTGATAAAATCCGGAGTTCTTCGATTGTTTGATCGATTGCAACACCGGGGCATCAACCGAACAATTATCGGATACCGATCGGTTTGTTATTGGCATCTGTTAAATGACCGTGATGAAATTTTTTCGTAGATACTGCGTTTCAACTGGCAAACAACAATCGATTCAACAAATTGAATACTCTTTGTGAACAATTTCCTAGCTGTAAATCTAGTAGGTTTACCTTTGATTTTCCCCCACACGTAGCCAGTTATACTTGATAAAATTTCATGCAAATATAATATACGCGAACAAAGTTGTTAACATTTGTTCGAACGTACATGTCTCAAAATTGAAATACAGTCGTCTGAGAGTGTTCACTTCTAAAAATCTTAGCCCCCCCCGAAAAAATGTCAAAGATTTTCTAGAGTTGAGGGGTGCAGATTGGAGGTGCAACCCTCGCGCGAGCATCACTCTTTCCTGTCGAAACCGCGAAAGTTTTGGCGAGAGTCTCGCGACAAACGGAATTGCGGAGGAAAAACGTCGAAGAGTCCTCTCGCTGGCGGTAGAACGGTATACGGCAGTCGTAATTACAACTGGCGCTAAATCATCGTTATAACGTGCCATGCTGGTTTGCTGGCCCCTCAAATTTTCCCTTCTCTTTCTCACCAAGTCGTTAGCACATTCTTGGCCGCCGCAGTGCAGAATTTCCTGCTGATACCGGCGAAAAAGCTTCATATTCGGGCTTAACGCCCGCTTTACGACGCGACGAACCACCGTGCTGGGACAGTTTCACCACCCCCTCTGCACGCTCTGTCGCGCGTACATCTTGAAATTGCACGAGCCGCGAGCCACCAACGAAACGCGTTCGCACATTCGCTTTTTGTATTTTCGACTTCGATACAGCGAAGCAGCCACGCGAACCGGAACTGTTTGGTCCACGAAATATTTTACTTTTCTGTAGACGAGGGCTCGTTGATTTTCGCTAATAAATATTTTAATGGGAGATTCTAGAGGCCAAAATAAGACGAAAATCAAGAATACCAATTTGTCGATGGAGGCTTTGTTAAAAAGTTATTAACGTTTAAAGTTTCGCCCATACTGAATTTTTTTCTCAAAAATGCGCAGGATTTCGGGGGTATGTCTATTCACCAAAAATGATTGTAATTAACCCCTGCAACCGAAAATAATTTTTCCAGAATGATTTGAGAAACTTTTCAATTTCAGGGAAACATATCTGTAATATGGTCAGACATTACATTTTTGGTAAGGAATTTTTTTCTCGAAACTGCGTAGGATTTCAGGGGTATGTCTATTCACCAAAAATGATTATAATTGACCCCTGCAACCGAAAATAATTTTTCCAGAATGATTTGAGAAACTTTTCAATTTCAGGGAAACATATCTGTAATATGGTCAGACATTTTCGGTAAGGAATTTTTTTCTCGAAAACACGTAAGATTTCGGGGGTATGTCTATTCACCAAAAATGATTGTAATTGACCCCTGCAACCGAAAATAATTTTTCCAGAACGATTTCAAATTTTTTTTGTCGTAAAATTTCACACCTCGAATTTTTTTCTAGAAAGTGGGTAGGATTTTTTATTTTGGCGGATTGCTGTATGGAGGAAGCGAGTAAAAGAAATAGCAGGAAGAAAGGGAAGTAAAGTCATGTAGTTGTTTATCGATTAATTTCGATCATTTTGTAGGGTAAAGCTTTTTCTAGGAGTAGAAGTGAAAGCCAATTGACTTTGTCCGGGAAAAAGGAAATTGCAAAAAACTGTCTTCCTCGTAAAACTTCCGCATACGAGTCCGCTGGAAGATTAAACCCTAACACTAAAAGTTTTTCTAATGTCCCCCATGAAAGCAGGGCGCGCGCGATGTTATAGGGAATAAGCGATGAATTCCTTTGGACGTTTGAAACCATGGCCACGTTGATCCTTGGTTTATGAGGATTTGGAGATACGCGGATGACAGCTTTGTTAGATTCGCGAACAATTCTTGGACGAGTTAACCCCAGCATAACTGAACTTAAGCCGTTTGAGGCCAAATGTCGGACTCGGTTGCTGGGTTGCATTACAGGCATCTGGTTACAGTTGCCTTCGAGTTCCTGTTACTCGTTGCAGATCGACGATGGACAAAACTATGTTTTCCATTTTGTGCCTTTCACGCGATATATATGTTTAAAATCGTATAGAGCAACATATTGCATTTCTCATTTCCCGCGTGCATGCATACCTCATGCTAGCATTAATCATTTATCTCGTTAATTGATTTAATCTATTAATAAGCACTCGTATCATAATCAAATAACGTCAATAACAGTTTTACGTCAATATAATAGCGAGTACAAACAATTGTCTTGTTTACTTGCAATTTTGAATTGCTTACCGAACGTCACGTGTATAATAGCTGCTAGTATTTTGAATTCGAACAGTTCCATTTCATTATCGAAGCAACGAGATTCTGTGAAAATGCATTATCGTTCCACATAGTTAATTATGCTCCTGCTTAGATTTGCAGTGGTCGAGGATGGTTATAAACGGATATTAAAGAGTAGTACTTCGCAGAATATTAATTAGCTACGTTTACTTTCCGCGTGGGTATGGCTTTGTACCAACGAATATTTGCATATAAAGGAAATATACAACTCCCGTCGGGAACTCCACTTCCAGCAAGAGCATAATTTTACGCGATCCGTCGGGGTCTGTAATGTTTCTGTAATGCATATTTTTATGCATCGTCGTGTCTAAATAATAAGAATACACCGCGACCAGCGAATTTGTGAAATATGATTAGATTTCGATGGAGAGACTGTTGTTCCAGCACCCCAAGACACTGGATTGACCATTGAATCCATCCTCGAGGCACTGCAACGCGAATCTGGTAGGAAATTCCTGATTACCGCGCGTCGAATCCAACGTGAAGAGCCTATCCTTAATTGAGTGAGCCGGGGGCATTGAAAAGAGCTCGCGATAACAGGTGTTCGTGCCACTTTCACGCTAAATCTGAACGTCAATATCGTGGCTAGGCTGTAACGAGATACTCGGGGGATTAGCTGCGATCGATGAACTATAGACTGGTAACTGGAGTTGAGCCGCAAATCACCGCGAGTTTCAGCAAGAAGTAGCTAAGGCCGGCTGAAGCGAACAGCTAACGTCGATTGCATGCTGTGGACAGAGTGTACGGGTCAGAATAATTGAGTATCTATAGCCCCTGGGAAACTTGTTACTTAGGCTGTTTGGGCAGCGAGGCTTCATTTAGTCGATTGAAAAACGCTCCCTGCGCCTGGCATATCGCTTCATTAGGCGTTAAATAACTGCATTCTGCTCGTGTTGATGCAGCACAGCGCTTCAGCCATTTAACTAACACTTGGCTAGACGGTATCCAGCAGGGATCGTGTCAGAACAACATTTTTAAAACCAAAAGAAATACCGACAACAATCACGATTTAGTTTGACATAAAATAATTTAATAGAACAATATTTCTTTTTGTTTTAATTGTGATTTAGGTTTGGATCCTTCTATAGGTAATGTGGACGTCTTAAAAATTTTCGAAATATGTTTTCCAAAGCGAAATAAAAATTAAAAACAGCGAGCTGTTATTTGTCCGCATTAAAAACTGTAATCTTTGACTAAATGAAAGAAACAGACCAGTTTAAGTTGAAGCCACTCTGACAAAGGATGGCCCCGTGAATTTTCTGCATCTGTTCCTCCATTGTAGGTTCTGTTGTAGAAAGCGTGCAAGTAAGATCTGTTTTGCATTCAAGATGCTTTCAAGCCTTTTCAGGCAAATGTGCGGGAAACCGAGTAGAAAATTGTGAGAGCAAGTTAAAAGCGGCGGTAGACCGCGAGGCAAAAATATCTGCTAACTGACGCAAAAGAATTCTGTCAAATTTTCCAGACACAACGCGAAGATGGTGTGGCCATGTCTTATCGAAAAAAAGCGGGAATCCCTGGCTTAACCAATTTTTCAACCAAATGCATCACTTACCCTCAATGCATATTAAAATTTCCGCTAAAAATTTTCATATATAAAGTTAGAAAACTCGTCATTTGGTGATATTCATCTATCCTGACGCTAATTTAAAATTTGCAAAAATTGGGGTCCGTTGAAAATATTTTAAAGAATCGTTAGAAATTCGAAGTTCCGGTTGTCAGTGACCACCGTGACAATCAAGGTGTTAAAGATAATAATAATCGCGAATGTACAGAAATATCTAAACTAATTCATAAACATTCGAGCTTGCGATATTTCCGGGTTTCGATCGACGTCATTAAGGTTAAATGACTTGCTTAAAAAATCGAATACCATTTTACATGAA
Organism: Colletes gigas; assembly: GCF_013123115.1. Taxonomy (NCBI): domain Eukaryota; kingdom Metazoa; phylum Arthropoda; class Insecta; order Hymenoptera; family Colletidae; genus Colletes; species Colletes gigas. The sequence continues at coordinate 3,404,800 of NW_025106637.1, forward strand.
AAGGGAATGTCGACTGGGTGCACCCGACGCGCGCGAGGGAGGATGAGTGTTAATTGGTCACACACGAAATTAATGAAAACGCCATACTTTGAAGTTAACGCGGGTGAAGGAACGTTACCAGAGACGAATGCAACAACACACAACCATTTCCTTCTGCGTCTAGCGGCGCATAATAATTATGGCAGTCGTGTGATCGCGTTCCGTGTTCCGTGTCATCCCTCTTCCCCGTCATCCAGATCCCGGGTATAAAGGGGTTGCTTCGTGGCTGTTGGAAGATAGGTGGCGGCGGGTTGGGTTTTAGTCCAGGAGAATATTAAAGTTTACTCATTAACTGCTGATGCATTGCCCCCTTCTTTTCTCCCCCTCCCCCCACTCTGCCCTCGCCGTCGCTCGAAGAAGAGGGCCGGAACCCTTTCTCGTGGCAAGCGCGCTGGTTAAAAAATGTTCCAAGTCGCCCACTTTCCGCTTCAGGAAAAAATCTTTACTCGTTACGCGTTGAATCTGGATCAATACTTCGAAGGTTGGAATTGTCTCAGTGAACAGGTTACTATGTTCTAAGTAGTTTTATGAAGAATTACAATACAGAATGTTGACTTTTTAATGAGTGGTATAAGATTTATTTAAAATGTAGATGCATTGGTTCGGATATGTTTCCCGATATAAGGTTCAATCTGACGGGGAATTGCCCTTTTTCTCTTAAATTGTATCGCGTTTCTCTGTCCATCCAGCAGAAACGATTCGAGGGCGAGGCTATAGCGTTTACAGGGGCAAAGAAAAGTGTGGAATTTCTCGGTACAGCTGGATATCTAAGGGGATTGTAACGCGACTAATGCGGTCGGCACACATCCGGTTTCATATCGCGCTACATAGCCTACGTGGCCGCAAAATCTGCTCAGTTCTCGTTTACGGAACGACTGGAACGCGTTTAGAGGACGATAGAGGGTCGACGAACGGTGTGAGGCTTAATTACGCGCTGCCTGGATCTACGTGTCGGGTAAATTACTATTAGCGGTTTCGGGGGATGCGTTGAAATTGTCTCAGATATCTCTCTGTCGTTGGAAAAAATTCAGACCGCCGGCGAAACTGCCGGGGACATGAAATTTTCCAGATAGGAAAGAAATTTCTGTCGAATTATAGAACGGCTACGGAACACGATACCAGAATTTCTTTGGTAACTGCTTCTGAAAATGTTGACGTTACTGGCCCCTCTATGAATGACTATAAATCTCTATTGTTACTCTTTACGGATAACAATTATTTTGTTCTTTTATAAATTCATCTCTTGTATGTTTACATACAGTCGATAGTGTTACATTCTACGGGATATCATACTTTTCTGTTTCGTTGCAAGTTTATATATTCGCAAAATTCATTTCATAACAGGTCATACTATTTTGTATAATCGAGGGGCTACTGTATATTGCGCTATTTAAATCTGGCTATTGAAATTCGTTCCTATCTGCAATTGTTTCATTAAAGATGCAACTCCGCGCAGTTCCGCAAAACAACCCAACTTTATCATCCCAATGGCGTTTCGAAAGGTCACGGATGCTCTTCGGCCGTGTTCGTTACGGTCCGAATGCTGTTAATTTTATAAGAATGTCGCTGCGGGGTTAATAATCGAATTCATACACCGTTGAATCTGGCATTATAGTAATTTATCATGGAATTAATCTCTTCGTTTGATCATCATCGATGTGGAATTCCTATTCACTGGTTACTACGCTCGAAATTTCTAATTTCGCGTATGCGTTTAGCTGCTGGGCATAAAAACATGTGCAATGTGTATGGTAATTTCGTGTCCGCGCCGTGCAATGCGCATAATGGACATCGATATAATGGTGCGACTATTAACCATACAGGCTTCCAGTATTTCCAAATCATAAATTCACAGCATCGACAGAAACCGGAGTGAAACGTTGACGAATTAATTGAATTTCACCTTCCAGGAATTGAATATTGCGGGAATGATTCGCGAGAGGGGAGTGTGCAATATTCTACTTGAACATCCCACCATTCGTGTTTGCCATGTCCAATTCATTAATGTGAATAATATTAAAAACTAACTCAAGTTTATTTTAACAAGCAGTAACATATTTTTCTAATTCTCAAACTTCCAACAGTAAGATTAATCAATTTTATATTGAAAAATGTACATTTGCTGCAGTTTTTGTGCTCTTTCGACAAAATGGACTTAGAGTGGCTTCAAGGTACAGAGTTCGAAAGCAATTTGTATAATAACGAAGAAACTTAACCACGTTTACAGAAGGTTTCTATGGCAGCAGGTTGTCGCAATGCCCTTGTTTTGGAGTCAGTCGGCGACTGTTACGACTCGAACCGGGAAGAGTCCTGCTAACTAGCCGTGCACCGTAATCGCCACTTTCGTTTATGCACGTGAACGCCGGGAACGGTCGTGACCGTTAAGCAGATCGCTATTGGTTAGTCGGGTTTTAAAAGTTTCGAACCGACGCGGCACGTAATTGGCGGCAGTTAGATCCCGCGAAGTTGTCGATAAAAGTCTAAAAGTTCGTCCCGCGTTCGGCCGTTGTTTGCAATTTAAGCGACGCCGGTTAATGAACGCGGGGCACGTAATAAGTCGCGAGTTACGATCGAACCATGTGGCGAATATCGTGCGCGGACAGAGAAACGCCGGACAGAACCGTCGTCTCCGGCGTTCGACGCGCGGAATCGTCCGTATCGGGGTAGCACGATGTCGTTGAAAGAAAATTGTCAATGAATTCGCGGTAACGGCAAGCAGGTGTCTCGTTTCGACGAAAATTGTCTCCGACGTTCTTTCGGAACTCGCTGGCCAATTCGCTCGACCGTTTGCAACTTTACGCGGTTCATCGGATATGTTATTCGTAAAATATTCATCGATACGCGTAGCATTTAAATCCTACGGTCGGAATACAAATTCGTTTATTTTTCACGTCGGAGCGGATTGTGTACAGCGTGGCGAATATCGGTGATGAAAATTTTTTATTTTTTTTTTTAAATGAAACTTTTACCAATGTATTTGTGAGAGTATTTCGGTCAAAATAAGACCAAACACGATATAGTTTGTTTTCAACCAGTATAAAATAGTGTTTTTCTTTTCTATGTTCTTAGATGCAGACTCGACTAGTGTCTTTCTGTAACTGCGACACTTTGGTCCAAAGATTTTCTGTACAACGTTGGTAGTTTTCCAGATTCATACTCGGGTGTTCCAAATATACTGCACCCCTTCTCCGTCGTTTGAAAACGAAGGGGATCTTATCCTGGATCGTCGCGGAGCTAAACGAACGAGGCTAGGCGCGTCCTCATCGACAAACCGTGCACACCTCTTCGGACCATTTATCCCACAGAATTATCGGTATCTCATCGTTTTCCCCTTTCACCCCCGCGTGGCGTGATCCCCTCCGATGGCCTCTGTTCCCTCCGTCGCGGCGTAACCTCGTGCCATCTATTGATTCGCTCCCCTTTGCGCCACCCAGTGCCATCCTCGTCCCCACCCCATCCATTATGCATACCACAAGAGCGGAAGAGCCTTCTAACCACCGACTTACCTGTTGCGAGCTGCGCGGGCCGGGGCCTTGCCGGAGTTCCCAAAGATCTCGGTGCCGTGTGAAAGGGGCACGTACAAAGGTTTCCCGGGTGACTCGTGGCAGGGCTGTTTGCGTTATAGATTCATCGCGATCGCTTTGTGTTCCTTTGCCTGATGACGTTCCGAACGTATATGCCTGTTCCCTTTGTACGGGTTAGCTGTAATAAAGCGAAAACACCAGCACCGTCGCCGTGGAATTCATTTTACAGCTGTCCAGTCTGTGTTCTTTGAATCATCGTCCGCAACAATTTTCTCTCTTCGTCTTCGTTAGTCGAACGCGAGAACACAACTTTCGAGCGTGACTCGGGCCTCTGTCGGTGGATATAATTTCTCTAAGTATCTTTACCGCCATCTTTTTCTATATACGTGTCTCCTGGCATAGTTTTTTATACGCTATAAACACAGCTCTCGGATGTCCCTTTACGTCGCGTAAATATTAGAGGAGAGGGTTGGATTATGAGATAGGGTGGAAACGTGAGAAAACTGCACTTTAATAAACTGTCAACACAACCTAGTAAGCCGTACGTGGTGTTAAAGAAACACAGGAAGATACGTTATTCCATAATAATCACAGTTTTTACGTTATCGCGCGATAATTATAATACTTATAATACTTGATACTCGACGTGACATCTGGTGGTACGATCCATTTACGATTGAGCTTATTTCGACAAAGAAATCGTTGGGAATCGTTTTCCAGCGCGTGCACATTCTACGCCGCCGGAATTTCGCTTTGAAACACTTTTCATCATCGGTAGAATCGCGTGCATACAAACGACGCCGTTAACGATCGGCCAACAGCGCAGCTTGGTCTGGGTAAATAGACATATAGTATACGGCCCCTGTAAACAATAATTTAGCATAATCGTCTGGACTAAACGTTACGCCGGCCCAATAACCGCGAACGTGGCAATCGCAAACAGTGTCGCGGGACCGCTGTACTTTACTCTCGTAATCCACCAGCAAACACCGCATAATACAGACATACGTGGCAACGACCCCTCCAAACTGTTCTTAATGCCCTGCGCCCCCGTGTTTCGGGGCTGAGATCCTCGCAGATTAAGTCTCGTGATCTAGCTGCATCTGGTGGAATGGTATATACGAATTATTTTTTCGGTTACAACTCGCGGTCGCGATGAAAAACCGCTGACTTTTACGAGCATTTTCGACGTCTGGAAGGGTCCAAGGGACGGGAGGAATAACCAAAAAATTTCTTGATTAATATTTCTACCATGTAATTTGTTATTGTCTCGTCTGTTTACATTACAGATCGTTATATTTCGTTATATCGATGGAGAATGCACTCCAAATATTTACCACTGAAAGCAATTCTGGTCTGATGGAAACGGGTTGTTTAATTTTCGAGGAATTCACGGAACAAACAAGGAGACGGAGATAAAAATTCAACGAATGAATGTAAAAGGCTTCGCGAATACATGCTTCATGCATTGTTACGAAGGCTCGTAAAACACTGTAACGTGTTAGCTGAGCGCTCCGTTGCATGTAGAATTTCCTTCGTCGTTTATTACGATTCCGAACACAATCTGCCATATTTATCAAACAGTGCGATTGGCCATCAATAATAAAAAAGGAGCCCTTCAACGGCAGGCAAATCAAGCAACCTGTTTATCAGGGTGCGGGAAACGTGTGTTTGCGGACTCGTTGTATCGAGAATTGCCTTTCTGACTTCCTGTTGCTGCGAACAGAACGAATCCCTTTTGTAATTCTACCTTCCATTGCAAACCATGGATATCGTACACGAAAAGAGAAACAAGTAACTCATATTTTTCCAAATCAAGCAATGTCAGTAACTTTTGTTCATATTTATTCGATCGAAACGTTCTACTTGAAACGTTCGAGAACAATTTGGCGGCCAGAACTGTTAAAAAATCGATCTGGAATTACAATGTCGCGAGAAACAGAACACCTACAAGTTCCTCTAATGCTGTATTCTCGTTTATTCTCGAAGAATTCACCGATAAGCCGTTCTCGTCCTGTTCTGCTTCGTAACTATACTGTTAAATCTCTTCGGGTCTCGAACAGGGGGTGGATTCTCGAACAGAACGAATCAGAACCGTGTTATAGGGGATTCGAGCCGCGCGCGACGCTTCTTTCTGCCTCGTTTAATATTCCCCTGGGTTCGATGCGAAATAATCCTCGTTAATCGTCGGCCCCCGAATCCCGGCTAACGTTTAAACACCATAAATCCAGTGGCTCGCGCGCTCCGTATTAGAATCAATGTCTAGTGTCCATTAAATCGCCGGCGGGCGATAAATAAACGCGAACCGGGGCACTTAAAACTTCACAGTCGCATTAGCGCGTTAGGATACAAGGTTAATTTCATCGCGCGGTTCGATCAATTACAACGACGCCTATCGATATTTTCGGATAATAGCTTATTACACAATGGCGTCGTAGCAGCGCGCGCCCGCGCGCGAATTCAAATAACGGACGGTATCGATTTCGTATTTATTATCGGGCCGGCGGTAACGTAGTTTATCATAATTTACGGCAAATAGGCCAGCACCCCGTGCCATCACACGTCGTAATTTAGGCTTGACTGACGCTAACTCCGCGGGATTATCCCTTCTGCCCACCTGGATTCAACGCGTCATAGCCCCGTCCGTTATGGACTTTGCGGTTTAAACGTTTTTTTTTTTTTTTTCTTTCGACGGTAGACGACGAGTCGCGTAATTGACGGCGGCGCGGGGCCCAGTCCTCGTTTCGCGAAATATTGGAAGAAACGATGATGGATTCGTTCGTTTTCCTGCCCGCGCCGACGTCGAATGCACGCGTTCTCTTGTTGCAGTCGTTTGTAATCATTTTGCGCGGGATGACGATGGGCGGTGGCGTGTGCTCACTGTTCCCACAGCTGCGTAATATATTTGCCGTTAGACACCGTTCCATTGTGCTCTTAACTGATATTCGTCAGTGGGCTACGGATGTTTATGCGAGGAACGTACGACATTTGTACACGTAACGTTTTGCGCATCTCCGCGAAAAATAAAAAGGCAACGCGCATCGCGAGATACGTGCATCGAGTACTGAAGAAGCTCAAAATAAAAAACATTAAAGCCGAATTATAGTCACGAGTTCTCCGAATAAACTAACATTGGCAAAGATACTCGAAGAAAAGTTGAATAACTTAAAAAATTACGGCCCGATTCGTATCGCGAAATTTGGCAAGTTTCGTTCGAATCGTTGAAAGCTGCCGTGACGGTTTATATTTTTTAATAAAAATCATGACCGAAACGCCTTCTGTATGTACACGGGCCGCAATATATTTCTATTTGAACAAAATCCTGATATTGGGGTGGGGGGAGACGGTGATCGATATGGCGTGGAACGACCCTCACGTCGATTACTGGACAGCCAATGTACACGGCGGTACGAGTGGATCGTGCACCCATTACAGACAGACCTGCCGTTTTGTCATTGCACGTATGCCGGGGGGAACTCCTTCCCAATAATGGAAATGGAGAGGGCATTCAGGTAGAGATTGCGCCGTGCGGTAGATTGCTCTGACGTCGTACAAAGCTTGGCGAGCAGACGACACTACCAGGGGATGCTCTTCTCCCGGTGATCCGGAGACTTTTCTCTCCCCTCAAAAGAGAAACAGCCCGGATCCCGGGGTAAGGCTATTGTCAAGGTTATGCCTCGAAACTCGCTCGAGCGAATTTCTCGCTGAGAGACGTCGGCTCTTTTCTTTTTGCCTTCCTTTATCTCTCTCTCTTCTCGTTTTTTCTTCTTTCTTTTTTTTTTTTTTTTTTTTTGCAATGACACAAAGCTCCCCTTCGAAACCCTGGGACCAACTTTCGTCGCATTGTGCGCGTTCGATACGAGCCCGATTCATGCGGGGATTACGATCGAACTCACCTTTTTGAAAATGCGAACGATAGTGATCTTTTTCCGGATACGGCGGCCGGAACACGAGCCATTATTCCGGTTACGTATGAAAAGGCAATCGTCGATGATTCCTTAAGCAGCTTTGTTGGTGCCTTGTGCATTGTGTTATTGTTAGTTGACACATTTATTGCGAACGACACCATTTTCGCCGTTTGAACGAGCCGCTGATTGGGAAAGCGATCGAACACGATAATTAGCGAAACATTTTTAATTCCATTTTATGTTGATATATGAAGTCGAATATTGTCTTATCGGATCGTGTGGATTTTGAAAGTAGAGATGGAAAGCTTTCCAACTATACACATATATATAATTCACTGTAAATGTCTATACCCGCTTTTATGATCAAGTTACAAACGACCGTCGATCACTGCACGAATTGTCCCCAGCGAAATTTTATCTATCGTTTGAACGATGCCTTTCATTTTTCTGCTCGGAAATATCCCCAATCATCAATTTTAACGAACGTCAAAATGTTGCTTTCCCACGATTCTCTATCGAGCAAGGACTCGTCTTTCGTAAGTCTGGAACATCTTTTAACCAATTAAGGAATTGTATTTGGAATATTTGGAACTAATTCGATATTTCGTGCCATGTAGGAAAACAAGCATAGCAGTTCTGCTTAATTAGGTCACGGGAAACAATTCGAAATCTTAAACACGGTAGACAATTACCAGCGAGGACAAAGACATTAGTAGAAAATTGCTTCGGTAACGATAACGTAAGTGGAATAACACGTGGGAGTAGGTCCAAATTACACGATTCGTATACCTCGTCTCTGATACGATTACTTTGCGACGCGAGTGCTCCGTCGGTGTTTTGTTTTCTCGCGTCGCTTTTTAATTTGACGTCGGTTAATCGCGGATAGCCACGCCTGGAGAAACGGAAGCTGGCAGTAATTCCTCGGTTGTCGGTCCCGGGAGGATCGCCGCCGTTGGCCGACTGAACTTTTACTCGACCGTAGAATGGACGATAAAGTCACTTACGGTCACACGTGACCGATTCTTGGACCGAGAGTTTATCGTTCGGCTTTTATTTTTTGCCCGACACCTTCTCCCGTCCTCCCTGTTCTCGCGTTCATACGTTTCCACGGCGACAGGGCGGGCGGCCGGTAGGAGGCGACTTAAATTGTTTCCAGGGCGGCCAGTAACGGACTGTGTGCGTCGAGCAACCGGCTCCCGCGCGGTGGAAAAGTCGTACCCGGACTGGAACTTTTCTATTTGCTACGGGAATCATAGACAGCGAGAGGGTATGCGGGACCGTCGGGCAAGAATCACGGATTGAAATTTACTCGGAAAGTTTGCCATCGAGGCGCCCTCCGCTTCCGGGCGCCGGGAAACACCGGAAAGAAAGTAAATATGTCAGGTTCGATCCGAGCTCGAGTGGCTAGCCGAGAGGGTTGTCGAGCTTTTTTCGGCGAATAAAAGATCCAGCAGACGCGACGAGTGACTTTCTTCCTTCCTTCCTTCCTTCGTACGGTGGAAACGAGCCTCGAGGAAGATACTGCGAGCGAGGAACTATGTTCCTCGCCTTCTTTGGCACGAGCGGTCTGTTTCGTATCTCGGGGACGTTGCGAAAATACTTCCTTAGAGAGAAGAGTTACTCCTCTTGTCTTCGAGAAATGATTGGGAACGTCGAGGCATTCGAGTTCAACGTTTATGCACGCAAGATGCACGCAATTCGTCACCGTTTCTGACCGTAACTCAAAAACGAATAAGCCTTCGAACTCGCGATCGAAATAATTCATTTTGAGGGCGAAAACGAACCAGTATGGTCGTGTCTCATCCCCGTGGCAATCGTACGCCGACTATTTTTTCCTCGTTAATCAAACGAACGATCGAAAAAAAAAAAAAATACCGGTCGACGGGGCGAACGAGCTCGTTTCTGTCGCGAATTAACAATCAACGCGTGCTGATTGCGAGGCGAATAAAATCTGATTCGCGTTAAAATTCGAACAGTCGTCGTTTCAGGGACGATCAGGTGATTTTACTTGCTCTGTCGGTTGAGCAGACAAAAAAAACGAGACCAGGATTCAGCGATCCGAAGTATGCATAGCTGTGCAAATCGAGCAGACGAAGTTAGAAAACCGTTGACACGTGAAAAGTCAAATACGAAACCATGACAGTCCTGCGCTCTCGGTCGTTTCGGCAAAGTAAACAAATTCGACGTCCATTAAAACATTGATGATTTCAAAAAAAAAAAAGGTAACATATATTAGCGATTTGGATGGTACGTAATCGTGAATTTGGAAGTTTTTTGTTTGCAATTATAAATGATTGCAAGCCTTTGTCAATTGAAAAGTGAAACTAATATTGTCTGTCACAAATTTAACCATAACGTTAGAGAATGGTAGAATTCTATCAACAATTGTTTTCTAGTATTATTTCCCAACTTTTCTGCAATCTTGTCCACGAGTCTTTTCATTTTAAATACGTTTACCTTCAAAACTTGTTGCCTCATACAAGTTCACTTATTGCATATTCATTTCAACGTCGTTATAAAAGACCCGTACTTTGATTTGCATTGATTGTATGCTCCAACATTGGGGAATTGCAGTATGTGCGTGGCTCCGAAGGCGGACAGGTCTGACTTTCTCTCTTTCAATCGCGAAACTAGACAAGGTGTCCGAGATTCGCGTTTGACGGACAAATAAAGCGATTCGTTAACACTGACGTCGTTGGAATCCCAAATATTCGAGCTTCCACGGCGATCTGTGCGCGTGTCATTCGCGTTTCCATCAACGCGAACGGTTCCGCGGAAGGGAATACCGTCGACAAATAATTTCCGCGAGCGACGAATCCGGCTCGTTGACGCAATTCGCGCGTTTTCACAGCCGTCGGCCCTTTTCTCTTCTATTTATTTTAAAAGCAGCTCTTTCTCGATACATATCGGCGGTGCCCGCGGTTCGCGATCGATGCGCGGCCGCAATGTCGCGTACGCGGGACGGACGGAAAAACCGGAGGTCGAAATAATATTGAATTTTTCCTCGCGGCAAGCTTCCATCGCACACGGGGAACGCGACCTCGAATAATATTTCAGTCGCTCGAGGGCGGCCGCGTTGCAAAATTGAAATTGTTGGCTTTTCCGGTGAGCGAAACTTGATCGGGACGATGTGCGAATGAAATTACGCGGTATGTTAAACACAACATTCTTCCGTCATAATTGGTGGAAAGAGCACTTTGCCCGAAATACGAAAAGGAATAGTTTAATATGCGCGCTTGTTTTCAACGTGGCCTTTCGGTTTCTATTTGTAGTTTGCCGGTTCGAATTAAATACTCGGATAAATGGCCAACAGAGGATCTCCCGAGTACCATGGGAATATAATCTGCTACAGGACATCAGACGTTTCAACGAATTTATGTTCTGACGTTTACCTTAACTGCGTATCGCAGATTCTTGAACGATCCACAACTACGCTCTCTCGCAAGTACTCAAGGCTTATATTAATATTTCTTAATAAACCGCGTAGAAAAGAAGTTCAAGGTACACAGAGCGCAATAGACACAAAATATTTCGAAAATATACTTCCGATTTTTCGTAACAATCAAGTCCAGTGTCGTGGAAATTACGCGGCGCCATCGTCCTTATTCGTGCCCTAAACCACGGATTAAATCGGAGTCAATACGATCGTATTGCTGGCCGCCATTTCTGTAATATCTAAATAAAATTAGCATTTAAACGGACGGGACCGAATGGAAGCCATCCGGGACAGTGGTTTGCAAACAAAGAGATAACGAAATTTCGATTTCCGGCAATCTGGTTATCTTTCATATATTTCGTATATACACTAGCATCAACGACTGAGTTTTACCTCTGAAACTGCGCTCTATCACGTCACGATTCCACATAGCTTTCCGTTTTGCGAATCGTTTTGTTGCCACGGATACTTGTAACCTTGTAAACATAGAAAAACAAATTTGTTTCAATGACCAGTTCAGGTTTTATTATTACACAACGATCAGTCTCGACATTAGAGGGAGGCTTCCAGATTTTTAATGCGAATTGTTTTTTCTCGCGTTTGTCTCTAATAATGAATTTCGTAGGTCAGGAATGGGTGGTGCTCTTACAGGGGTTTTCACCGCGTGAAATATCGCCGCGGACTTCATCGATATTCCATTTGCAACGTTCAGCGTCACGTTCCCGAACGCAGACGGTCCTAGAAGGCGAGAAGGATCAGCGCTGTTCGTTGGCACGATCGTGTCGCGGCGAAAGGACCATATTCGAAGCCAGTCCTTTACGAGAAAGTCGTCCAATTTTCCTATAATCCTTGGTAACCCCCTCTACCCCTTAGGGAGCTGACCAAGGCGGGGTCCACGTTGAAAACGAAAACTCTGTTCTATCGTCTTTGCCTTCGGTTTACCGGAATCCCCGGGATTCGGTAATAATACATGAACGGCGCGCGGTGGAAGAAAGACGGGGGAAGAAGGAATTGAAATTTTGATCACCTTCGCCATTTGTATTCCCGGTTTAATGTAAAATGGCTATCTCGAGGAGAGCACTCGCGGTAGACAATGGACTCTCGCGTCGATCGTTGCTCGACGTCGAGGAAATCGTTGCGAATGTATTTTAGAGACTGCATAATCTGTCTGTGTGCCGAAGAATTGACTTTCAAAATCGTTCGATCGCTTCATCCGGATTTTGCGTGCAATTGAAAGGCGTGCTCGCGAGCGTGTTTGAATTTCTTTGAGTCGAAATTCCACAGCTGCATCCAGTGCACCAGATAAATGGCGTGTAACGCAAAATCATCGATGTTTCAATTTCTTTAATTTTGTTTCGCTAAATAAAAATCGAAATGGCAAAATGTGCGAAAGAAGGCAGCTCGAGAGTAATGAAGATACAAATTTTTGATAGCAACAAGCAAGGATAGACGTAAATCGTATCACAGCGAACAAACAAGGAAATCACTGGGGGGTTGAGGAAGTATAAGTGCAGGGAGGCTATGGAAGATGTAAACGAAGCAGAACGCCTCGATGCACGTGATTCGAGGGGGAGATTGTGATAGTATAAACATATACAGTGTTCTCCAATACGCGTTTCAGTATCGATTGTGACGTTCAAAATTACGACCCTTTTTGAGATGAGTGTCGTCTACCTACGATACGTGTAGCACTTCCTTTTTTTTCTTGTTCAAAGGTACCAAAGATGCATTTAAATATCTAGTACAAAGGTCGTTATCTGCTACTAATGGACGAGATTAAAATAATTATCGGGTAAAAGGATTTTAATTTTTATGAATATTACCACACTCTCGAGTCAGGCGACTTTTCAATTAGAATTTAAGCATTCAGTTTCAAAAATCGGTTCTTCGAGCTTCTTTCTTCCCATGTTCCGAAATATATCGATCGTGTTACGGGAAATAATTCGTAGGAACTGGCAGAACTCGCGAAGCGCGAAGATTCAACCGACCTTGTACAAGATTTAAGAAGAACGCGTAGCGCGCAACCCCTATTTCATCTCTTTGTCGATCGTTAAAGGTCCGCTCGTAGATCGTTACACCGAAAACGGGAATCACATTACCACATATCAATTCTCGACTTTGCAACCGTTACATATACGCGCGCGCATCTATTATGCATGTGCATATCCGCGCAGTAGTGTGTTGGGGGATGTGTATTGTCGAAGCGAAATTTACGTCGTGCGGGGGCGAGGGCCACGCTGAAATATCATCGGCTCGTTTCAAGCACGGTTTTGCATATTCAGGGACGAGCAGAGAAGAGGGTCGGAACGAGTGAAAGAAAAGAGACGGGAACTGAGAGTCATGGCGGGTCAATTTGTTAGAAACGCAGACACAATACTAAACAAATAACCTCAAAGAACAATTGAAAATAAAAGAACGAAGATCTGCCAGAACGTTGACAGAAAAAATTAGAGGAGAACAGTTAAACGTAGGAGATACAATTCCTTTCGGTAATTATTTTCCATGTTATCGGCTGCATCGATTACCGATAACGTCAAAGTATGTCGGGAGGGAAAAGGTTGCTGGTTATTCCGAGCCCGCGATTAACCTTTAAACTTAGCTCGCGGAACGATTGTTTTGCCTCGAAACCACGCGTTGCGCTCGTTGCGTAATTAAACTTCCCGTCGAAATTTATTTCATTCGCGAGAATAAGTTCTAGCGTTTTCGGATATTGCCGCAGCTCGTGGCGAACGAAGAGAATGAATTATTATTCGCCGCGGAACGGTTTCCCGACTTCAGTGCACGGGCGTCACGTAAGGAAAACGTAGACGACGACCGCGCGGGCAGGCATCACGTAATGTCTTCGTGTACGTGGTTGTATCTAAACTCGCAAGCCGAAATTACTTGTTATTGTACGTCTTCTTGCCGGGGGGGGACGTGAGGACGAGCGTGCACCAGCTACGTGATTAGTCGACGTCCAGGCATGTATTTAAAAGCGATATCTCGTTACGGACAGTTTCCCACGGACAATCGGAAAATGTTCCTCGAATTTCGACCAATTTTTAGCCACGTGAAACTTGTAATTCAAAGGTTCATCCTAGAAAAAGGAAAACTTTCTACTTAGAGAAAAGCAGATGTTTCCTTTTGGTTGGTCAATAGTAATTTTTAAGGTAAAGAGTGAAACTCGAATAAAATATACAGTATATAACAATTTTGTTGAATAAAAGTAAAGAAGTGAAGATCAGAAAAAGCAGAACAGTATAAAAAGGTATCACAATTTCGTCGACACTCTGCATAAAAGAAACGAGCTTGAAATGAAAACAGTAAACGAGAAATGCGTAGAAAAATGGCTGGCGAAATTGAAATAAAATATATTGCCCGACGTGAATGCATGTTTGATGGTCAGATAAATTCGTTTTTCCGTTAATGAATATTTTATCGGAATGTTTTGTGTGTTTTTTTTTGTTGTTGTTGCGTACACGTCGTGGCTCGTGTGCATTTTTCCTTCAATTTCGGGCCGCGAGTCCGATAGCCTGAATAAATTTCTGTCCGAACGAGATGCGGGGCTCGATAATTAATAAAACATAATTCATCCGTGAAAATGCGATACCGGAAACGCAGAGGAGCGCGAGAAGTCAATAATAAAATTTTCGGGGGAAAATTGTTTCCGCGAGTACCGAGAGCGTTCCGCGAAGCATTTATGTTTGCACTCGCAGTTCTATGAAACGGTAATATAAATATGATTTGCATGGTTTCTGTAGATTGATTGCTCGATATTATTTGTGCAGCTTCATGAAACTGCTATCTCGGAACGTTACTTGCATTGTTTTGCCTGGAGGTTGTTGTATATTATTTTTTACAATATTCGGTTTTATTATATTTGTTTAAAATCTCTATGAACGTTTCAAATTTCAGAAATCTCCTGAATCGACAAGTCAATTTCAGAATATCGAACGAACTTACGAGACGACCTAATATTATTTTCGAAAATGGTTTGTTTTTAGTAAGCACCATGACTCACTGTCAAAGTCTCAGTTATATCCACCACATGGTTTCATTTTTATTGTCGATCGAAGCGAGAAACTTCCTCTTGCATCGAGCCAATGCACGGGTGCACACCTGTGCAGTTTCGATGGCCAAAATCATGGAATCAAAGTTCGAATTATTACAACATCCACGCGTATTCACCAGATTTGGGCCCCAGTGACTTTTTTTTATTTCCAAACTTAAAAAAATGGCTCGATTCACGTCGAACGAGGAGGTCACCGCCTATTTTGAGGACCTTCCGAAATCTTACTTTTCAGACGGCTTAAAAAAGTATAGAGCTAAAAGGAGATCACGTTGAACTATAACAAAGAAATCTACCTAAAATAATTTGCTTTTCTATCTTTTTCTAAGGACTTATTGACCGGTCCTCGTATTACTTTCTTTTAACGAAACTTCTACGGATTCTTTTTTTACTGACAAAGGTGGCGTAACCCCTTGAAAGAATATTTCGAAATCCCCCGTATTTAATTTCGTGCAGCCGGAACGCCGGACGCTTCGAAATTCGATTTCGTCCGCGTATCAACGATGCGTCGCGTCTCTTCTCTTTTCCGCGGCGCTCGTTAATCTGTAAATTTGAATACCGTCGACTCGCGGCTCGATCAGAAATTCAGTACGACCGTAAAACGCCCGGCCAGGGGTTCGAAAAATATTTTCGCTCTAATCCGCCCCCCTCTGTTTCTCTGTCTACGGTTCGCGTACCACTTCCTCCCCCTCCCCCCCTCCCTCCCTCACCATGGACGTTTCTTTTACCCCGTGTGTCGTTCATGAATATGGAAAATTAGACCTTTCGGGTGGCGCGATCTCCTTTTTTCTATTTTTTTTTTTTTTTTTTTTCCCCCTCCCTCTGGACTCGCGCTGTTCGCAAATTGATTCCGCGCAAGCGGGTGCCCCGGCTCTCTCGCGACGCGTCGATGTTGATTCAAAGGGAGAAAGATTGGTTTCCCGGTGCGCTCTCGGACGAAAATTGAAATTTACGGCTCGCCGGGAAGTGGCGAAAGAATGGATTCCACGCGACGATCGTGCGGTTTAGCTTGTCGTTAAAGTAAGACCTCGCGTCGTACGCGATTCCGCGCGAAATTCAAATTTCTCCACTTTCCGTCCCACGGTGCTCCATTTACTGTCGGCTGTCCTTCGAATTTCGAATTACCGACCTGTTGGAACCATTCACCCGTCGCCAGGCATCTCGAACGTTTATTTTTCAGCATCGGTTCTTTGTTCCAGTTACGTATCTGTTTCAATCGTGAACCATAATTTCTTTATAATAGAATACAATGTAAGATAAAAGGGAAATGAATTAAAATCGTTTTTGTATTACCTTTGCACATAAATTCATCAAATGTTTTTATGTAGTGTAACTTTTATACAAACCATATGCAATGTAGTGTTTTTGGTTTATGTCCAGCTAGATACACAAGTACGAATTCAATTGTTCAGTCGCTCTGGCTAAGTTTGAATAGGAAAATAAGATTTAAAATGGTTCTTCCGTACTCGGGAGCAGTTACTTTCGGTATGGTCGTAATACCGTGGAAGGGAGAGGATTAATTTAAAAATGTATGTCCTTGGATAACTAATCTAAGACCCAGAGGGAAAGTAGGGCCAGTTGGAACGAGAACCACTTCAACGGCCGATCAAGATCGCTCTCTACTCACCCAGTTCTGACGAAGTTAGCAAAGTACTGCACGATGTTCTCCGAGAGTGTCACTTCAGACCTGGTATAGTTCCTCGGGAAGTGGCCCAGACCATCCACCAACGGCGCCCCGAAAATGAAAGGCAACTCCTCACCGTGAACCGAACCCATTTTCTGAAACCAGCAACCATTAGCAACGTTAATCAGTCTCGAATAAAATTTTAATTTCCTTCGCTTTTTACAAATCGATGTCGATAACGAAAACGTGTCGTTTAGACACTCGAAACCTTATTTAAGATTAAAATGTGTCCAACGTTTCGATCGCGTGCACGTTAAGAATTACAATGCTTCCTCGATGTTCCACCAGAGTCTATGGGGACTCTATTTTATATAGTCAAATAGTGTGATCGAAAGTGTCGAAAGAGTATAATTATGTACATCCTTTCTCGATAGGAGCAGCGAAGATTGTTATCGTTATTAAAAAAAGCGCCGACGCTAACACGTATTATGAAAATTTTCTCATTATTAAATTCATTAGGACTGCCTGTTAACGCGACGCTTAGCAGCCCTGGGAATTTACGGTCTCGGGGCGGATTTCACTGCAGCCTCGATCACGATGGACACGTCAGGTGCGCGTAATTTAATTTCATCGGGCTTCGAGCCCTTTCGGCCGAAATTACCGCGTCCCCGGACCCAACTCGCCATTACAAGATGAAATGTCCGGTGTCGTGTAATATCTGCCGGGGAACGGCACGTGCGACGTTTCAAGTTTCTTGAGCCAGAGCTTGCTTCGTTCGGCGTGTCCCGTTGTCTCGAGCGGATTTCAGTCCTCGTCGAGAACAATATCGGCTCGAAGAGCACGAGACGAATCACAGAACACTACGCTTAGCTGACGCGAGACTACGCAGCTGGCTCGTCGAACCGAACCTTGCATCGACACGTATGTCAATTGCCCGTAGTTTCGTATATTCGTTCGATTCCTCGATGCTTCGAAAAATTCTTGAAGCATTATCCCTTTCGAGAAAACTCGGAAACAATTTTCTATGATAAACTTGACGGAAATTTTCTGGCGAAAAAAAATTTCTCAAATCATTCTGGAAAAATTATTTTTAGTTGCAGGGGTCAATTACGATCATTTATGGTGAATAGACATACCCCCGAAATCCTACGCACTTTCGAGAAAAAAATTCCTTACCGAAATGTCTGACCATATTACAGATATGTTTCCCTGAATTTTTAGGGCGAAAAAAAATTTTTTCAAATCGTTCTAAAAAAATTATTCTCAGTTCCAGGGGTCAATTACAATCATTTTTGGTGAATAGACATACCCCCGAAATCCTACCCACTTTCTAGAAAAAAATTCGAGAAGGTGTGAAATTTTTCGACAAAATTAAAATATTTCAAATCATTCTAAAAAAATTATTTTTGGTTGCGGGGGTCAATTACAGTCATTTTCGGTGAATAGACATACCCCCGAAATCCTACGCACTTTTGAGAAAAAAATTCCTTATTGAAAATATACTGTCTGACCATACCATCGATATGTTTCCCTGAAATTTCATGCGTATCTTTAAAATATCATAACTTTTGAACGGATTGGAGGATTTTAATGTTTAAAAAAGCAAACGACGCGTATTTTTATGGAGAATATGTAGAAATTACAAAAATATTTGAAAAATTGTTCCTTGACCCCGTAAAGTGAGGAAACCCCCATAAAAGTGGTTCAATTTTCGAAGAGCCATAATTCCTATAATAGTGAATATATTTTCTCCACCATTCGTTGCTCTAATTAAAGGATTGCCCGTCTACGGCCAGCGAATTCTTCTTTCTTCGCAATTTCCGATAACTATCGCAAGGAATAAGTTTCTCTGCAGTTTGATTAATATCGTTGAAAAAGAGGAATTTCTCTGCAATTAATTTCTTGGATCATCGACACGGTGTCGAGGAAAAGGTGGAATTTTCGAAGAAGCTGAATTACGCGAATGGCAAGTAATTACCGGTACAGGTCCTGTTACGTTCCTTGGAACCTTTGTTCATTGTTGTCCTTAAATCGCTTGTTCCTACCAGTGATTAACGAATAGCATAGATCGTTGGTCGTGGCGAATTTCTTTCTTAATGACGTCAATTTCCCGCAGCTTCGAGTCTTTCATTGCAGCCATTAATCCGCGAAATTGTCCGAAATTCTTGGATCTTTGCTTCTCGTAGTTCCAAAAAATCCCCTTCGAAACACGCTTGGTTGCTTTACTTTCCCTCCGATTATTTTATACCCTATTTAATTACATGTAGAATGTATTCGGTAACTGCACATCGCGTCAACAGTAATTATTTATTTCACGCGAAAAAGACCACGGCTTTTTCTAGAAAAATATAATCTTCTCAAGCTTTGATGTAGGTGATCCGAGTTAAATCGAAATCCTGCTTCGTTTCGAGTGTCGCATTTCTCTCGAATCACAAAGGGGCGGAAAAATTGCCACTCGACGTACTCCATACGCGTCTGTAGGATTCTGAATCTTGTCTGCGACTGGAATGTCGTTTTATTAATTTAAAGTACGTCTCCACGCCCTGTGCCATCGTTACTTCATTTTTACAGCTGTCATTTTCTCCATTCACTTGATTCTCAATTCATACACGTTGCGAACATTTCTGAATCTACCCAGTAATATACTCTAGTAATTTTTACGAATTAAGTGTAAGTTGCCTCTTTAAAGTGCAAATTAAATTATTTTGGAGGTCCATATATTCAAATTGAAATTTTAAATTTATCAAAAGATCATTTATTCGCTGACTGAACGTCGTCCAAAAGTTACGTTCCAATTATGGAAGTGAATTATTACGTTGCAACACATTTTATATGTACAAAAAACGTGGATTCTAATTGGACTTTTATGTATTGTTTGTTTTGCCCCACAATCTCCCGCTTTGCACCAAAATGATTGAAATATCCATTTTAACGATTTTATTTAGCTTTTGTTCGACTACATATATTCGGAAATCCGGGAAAAATAACAGCCATCAAATATTTTCGCGATAGTATTATACAGCTACATTATTTATCGCGTGTGTTTTCAACTGGTTGCTCAGATTTTTCGAAATCAAATGAACATTTTCAACTTTAAAGCGTGACAATATATTATCAAATATTGTACTTGTTGTCCGATCGTAGCATATTTCTTCCTTCCAGCTGTTTTTATTTCATATCAACGATTCTAGACGCGACAGTAACGATTCTCTCCGGAAATACTTCTAGCAACCAGAAATCTGACGAAACAATTTTTATTTCAGACAATAAATTTTAGACACTCGGAAGATTAAACTTCTGTATTCCTGTAATATTCGTAGCAAACGGCTTATGATTATTAGAACGAATGGCAGAATCGCGAGGGGGGTGCGAAACGGGGAAGATTAAGTTCTCCTTTTCTCGAAGAAAATTACTGTTCCGTCAGTGGCTAAGTTTATATCCCGGGAAGAGGTCCGTGGCTGTTAGAAAATAGTGCCTCGGCTAAATGGAGTTCGGGGGGAAGAAGGGAACGAGGAAGACAGAGGTCACAGTTTCTGGTTTGTAAGAATCGGTTGGCGTTTCGGTCACGGACGGTTTCGCGAACACAGTCTCGAACTTTTTCGAGCGGGTTCAACGTCCCCCGATGAAGCTTCCCCCCCCCGGTAAATACTTTGACGCGCGATCCGTGTAAAAGTTCCCGGACAGATACGGGTTTCCTGATTGCGATAAAGTAAATAAGTAGCGAGAAAGAAATTACTTTATACTATTAGGTGGTCGGCGGAAACAAGTTGCCGCGTTTTTGTTCGACCTGGCGGCAGTTCCGCGGAAGTTTTACGCGGCGGAAAACGCGCGGGGAACTTTCTCCGTGGGCGCACTTTACGATCCACGCCCTTTTTTGCAAGATTACAGGTATAAACAAACGGGAGCGCAGAACCCCTGCACACCGATACGAACTAATCGCAAGAAACGCAAAACTGTTCCTCCGCCCATCTTTTTCTTCAGACTTTCCACTCCCCGGTACTTTCGAATCTTTCCCAGCGAGACGAGGTCGATAGGTGCAGCGGCGGGAACGTGGAATTTTGAATAAATTGCGAAATTTAGCGGCTCGTTTAACTTTTCGAAGAATGCTCTCGAAAAATTGCATAGATAAATTCTCGAACTTTGGAGCTTCGTAAAGGGTTGCATCTAACCCTGATATAATTCGTATCTTACTTTAAATATTCCTTATAAGTATCAGAACCGATTAATAAATGAAACTAGTGTGTTCAATTAAAAATGTGATCCGGTTTAAGCGACCGAATGTTGTTCGATTTCGTTGAAATATCGAACGTCGTGGCATTGTTCCGTGATCGATAAACATTGTCATCGGTTTTTCGGAATCTTCGTCTGTTCGGTATCTCCAAAGAAAGTGGACTGCGCGACCGGCAAAATAAACAACCACCTGTCTGAGCAACGAGCAAGATAATAGACCGCGGAAGAAAGCGCATCGATCACGTTCCCTCGAATTGTTTCAGCCCGCAAGCGTGCGCCGATATGCTTTCAAATGGAATTAACGGGATCAAGAACAGCCGTGCATTCTCCGTTAACCGTGCTGCTCGACAGTGACAGAAACCAGTTGGCGAAACAACTTTGATAAAGCTCTGCGGCGACCGCGACAGTGACGAATACTCGGCGCTGGTTCGCCTTGTCGGATCGTATTTTGAATTCGGTTACCTGCATTTCTCTCAGTTCACCCAACTTCCCTTCTTCGGAGAAGTTCGATACGTAATTCGACGTGTTGTGACTAGTCCCTGTGAACGGATTCAACGAATATTCTTCAGCTTTGGTTATACAAACTCGCCCCTAAATTATTCAATTTCACTTAAAAGGATATTCCTTCTATTTTTACAAAGAAAGTATAAGGTTCTTGGTTTTGATGTTTATTTGTTTTACGAGCTTGTTTACAGGGTATATAGAATGTATGTATAAATGTAATATCAATTTCTTGATTGAGGCTTTGTTAAAAAGTTATTAAAAAATTTCAAATCGTTCTGGAAAAATTATGATTAGTTGCGGGGGTCAATTACAGTCATTTTTGGTGAATAGACATACCCCCGAAATCCAACGCAGTTTCGAGAAAAAAATTCCTTACCGAAATGTCTGACTATAGCGTTGATATGTTCCCCTGAAATTTTAGGGCGAAAATAAATTTTTTCAAATCGTTCCGAAAAAATTATTCTCAGCTCTAGGGGTCAATTACAATCACTTTTGGTGAATAGACACACCCCCGAAATCCCACGCACTTTCGAGAAAAAAATTCTGAAAATGTAAGATCTCACCATATCATTGTTGCGTTTCCCTGAAATTTCGTGTGTATCTTTAAAAATCTGTAAATGGAATTTCTGTATCTTTCTGCATTTGCTTCTTGGGATCTAGGGGTTCCAAATTATATTCTTGAGAAACAGAACTGAAAATTTGTTAAAAAAATCTTCCTCTTGTTCAGAAAGTTTGCGTAGATAAAACAATTGGCATCGTTTCTGCAAGCTTTCGAGTTCTCACTTTCGACGTACGATACATCTATCCTTGCGAGAACTTCGTATCGAGCGATGGAACACGTTCCTCCCATCGCAGTTTGATGACATACAGATGGTTACGGTTCCACAAGATCAACGAAACGTCAACCGGCCATTGGCGTGGGTAGTTGCTCATCCGGTAGAAGATCCGTGCTGGTCGTATCGTGGCCAATGGTTCGGTCGTTCCTAGACGCTTAGATCGACCACGGCTACCTGAGCCAATCCTCGACGCGAAACTACTCTCGACAAACGATTCTCCTCTGCATACAGTCTGCGCCTGTACGCGATGCAATAATCGGTCCACGGAGTATCGTCGCGGCGATATTCTGCTCTCTGTTTGTCCCATTGTATCGCGTCGAGTGCGTTGAACGACGCCGGGACGTGTTCCCGGGACTATCGTTTCGAAGACAAATAAATCATACGCGTCAAAGTTGCCCGAGTCGAAGGGTTCTGTTCCGCGGACGGGTGGGCGGGCGCAAAGTTAGACAGGACCGATACGGTTACGTTGGATGATCGATTCCTCGGTTCAACTCTTTCCCGTATTTTCAAGTTTAGTCCCACAGCTGCACCGCGAACGGAATTGCATAGCGATCGTTAAAAAGTAAAGTCTCTTCGGGCACTTTGTTTTCAAGTTAGAAACTCGTTCTGGGCTTTTTAAGAAACAGTGTACGTATCGTATAGTTAACGTTGGCGTGGAAACTCTGTCCAGCTTAAAAATATTTCCATTATTTTTAGACACAGAGAACGTGTTGTGTTAAATAGTTCGAATGCACTACATGTGTATACATCTGTATTTTCGCGTAAAAATGCAACGCAGTTAGCAGCGTCAGAACTCGTTTTGGTTGTTTAGCGCGATAGGTGGATTTGTCGTTTAATTGCTGGATGAAAGTTACGTTGTAAGTGGGCAAGTTTGTAGACGGAGGCCTTCGGTTAATACCGCGACGCGAAGTAAAGGAGCTTTCCTGGCGTTCTGTGTCGTCTGTGTAAATGCGGTAAGTTTAGCAACTACGAAGTGAAAATGACAACCGATATTGTCGTCGCACGATACTGTTCTCCGAGTATTCCAACGATAATAAGGAGTCTATAATCCTTAATAAACGAAGTTAAATTTCTGATCTCTCAACGTCAGAAGAGAATCAGTGAATTTTCGTACGTAATTATTTTGAGCGTAAAGTAATAATCGGTGTGTAAATTTTGACTCCATTCTTAATAGTTTCTGTAAAAAAAAACAGAACTTAACGTCTCAATAAGCTATTCCATGTTGTACCTGGCCCAATAGTTTGAGAAAATATTTTACATTCTATGCTGGTAGGCAACGAAAATATTTCACACTTTACCTATCGTAACATTTGCACACTTTAAAGTAGCTCCTTAGACTGTTATCGTTACGGATCCTCTTGGACTCACGCTTTAACGCGTTTCGCGAGAGAATATCGTTTCCCGTCGAAGATCCAACATTTCTCTTCGGTTACTCCGTAAACAGTGTGTCGATTCGCTCTTTTCGCGCGGGGAACACGAAATCCGAAGCCCGGCTCGTGGGAAAAGTTCGAGTAAGCTTTTTCCTAAATTACAGACTTCCCGACTGGGAGTCATCAAAAACTTGGAACACCGTCGTTTCTGCGCCCTGTAACGCAATCAGCCACGAATAGAGTCGTTTCCTTCGTTCGCGAACTTCGTGTTTTCTGAATGACTGAGACCAAACATTGTTAACATTCTTCAAACATCAATTTCCGTTGGGAGAAAAGCATAAAAATAGCGAGCACTCTTTCATTTCAAGAAATAATTTCACACGAAAACATGTGAATCATGTGTGAGAGATATTCGATATTATTTATGTGTTTCAGGGAATAACAGTTTTTCTTTCTCCACTGTTCGCCACATTCATATATTTTTGTTTTAAAAATGAATTCGTGTAATTCGGATATTTCGGGAGGCTTTCGGTCGAAGGGATCGTTGATCGAAATCTATACGAGGCCGGTGCAAAACAGGGGAAATAAAGAATTGGGTCGGACGTTTCGAGTGTCTGGTAATTTAAATGCGTGGTCCAGTAATTAATTAAGTCGCTGAAGAAATTACCGAATGAACGTGACATCAAATAAACGGGTCGTGACTGAACGAGCAAGGTGATTACGTAAATAATTGAATGTGTCGATTCGATGCAGAACTGTGTAATTAGTTGAACGTATAACTGGGTCAACGATTGGGCGAGACATTGAATTACCGGATAGATGTGTCATTGATCGATAAAAACATACTGCATCGAATGATCGAAATTTAGTAGCCAGTTGCAATTTTATTTTTTAATATTTTTTAAGAAAATCACTGTTCAACGTTAGTTTCAGAATACGTGTAATTTTTACACTCCGTTAATTCTATAAATAATAATATGAATTTGCGTAGAGATTGGCAAGATTGGTCTTAAAAGTAAAAATTATCCGTTTACATGGCTGTCTGCTCGATACACGAACTTTTGAACCGTGTCAATATAGTTTCAGGAACGAGTGGAGGTATCAATGAGATTGCCTGGACGGCAAGAAGCCCACCAAACAAAGGACGAAGACAAAGATGACGGAGGAAAGCTCCAGATTACGCGGTGGTCGGTCCGCGATACGAACAATGTCCCCGTGATACCAGAACGTCGAAGGGAACCCATTTCACCCGGTTTATTTGTTATTATCTCACCGCGTCTTCGGGCTATGGATGCTCGATTCTTTCGGCCCTTAACCGTGTCAGGTCGATAAACACGACGGTTCTATCGGCCAATGAAACACACGAGACTGGCCGCCGGGTGATTTCCGAGTTGGTTCGGGCCATAAGGCCTTCAAAGGTTCTATCGCGCGGCCAAAGCAATTTTGAATCACCTCCGGGGACGTTTTCGTGCCGTTGAAAGGTTTCGTTCGTCATCGGCCCTCCCCGAGTAATATAAGAGCCTTACTTTCAGCCGGGAATTAGGGTCACGATGCTCGCGAGACTTGCAACCCATTAATAATACCGTTACCACGGATTTCGTCACGACTGTTCGTCTCGGGGACAAAGGAAAAACTGTTTTCTGTGTGTGCATCTTTCTCCATTGTCAACGGGTAGCGATGGCGACGAGCGTGGCGCGAATTGCATCGACCTTCTCCAAAACAATCAAATTCCAATAACGTACGATCACCAAATGCAGATCTACGAAACGGTGTAACAGGATTCAGGATTTTTAGTAATCTGAGAGTATCAAAGTTTATTTGATATCGTTCCTCCTTAACGTAAATGTTTCGGATCAGGATAAAAACGAAATCTAGGATTATCGTTCTGGAATATTATCACTTTAATGAAATTCAAAGTAAATTTAAATTTCCAGAGTGACTGGAGATTACTTCATAATTTCGCTAGGATGGTTGCTAATCCCTGATACGGAAAACGGTCGGTTTACACAGTTGAACATACCTTCAACGCTTTATATTTCCTTATTAATAATATTATATTTAAGTTGTTCAAGTAGAAATATTCCAGTATTATAATTCAACATCTATGTCGTTTTGATACACGCCTTGAACATTTCTTAATTAATCTTCGTTCGTTCGGGGCAGTCGTAATAAACTTGTCCATTACATTTTATCGACGACGACAGACAGGACAATTAGACTTCATTGATTAATTTTATTAAGAAATAATTTAAGAGCTCGAGTCCATTGGTAATTGAAGGCCGTCGAAGAGGAGAGATTAAACATTAATAGGATTAATAAAACTGCGAAGATGCAGTTCACGGCAGGGTATCGGCAAAGTGAATTAACTCGATAAAAGAAGGTTGCAACCGATGTCAAAGGGAAGGGGAATAAATTGTAAATTAATTGAAAGCCTCATCGCCTTACGGATGCACATTGATTCAGCATTCACCATCTGTCCCGAATTCAACGGTACGTCTAATCTTCCGTTATTTAATTCCGCTGATTAAAGTGCCATTAATTTCCACGAAAGAAGCTGCCATCGAATTTATCACTGCGACACGCCGCCCTTCTCCGGGTGGCGACGATACCACCCCCTCCGACCGTGAGCCTAATGTTTCATTTGTGGACGTTCGAGAAGCGGTGCTCGGCTATCGATTTTCCTTGCTTTGATTCGTCGAAAGCTTTTCACCGCTGTGATTTCTTCAAAGGTTCTCGCGTTACCGTGAATTCTCAAAAGGCCCTCCATTCCTTCTGCATCGGGGTTTTCAAGTTTCCTCAATCAGCGTCGTCCGTGCGGAGTCTAATCTTTAATGGTACGTTGAGTTTTCGTGTGTCTTGTAGTTGATTGAATTTCCTCCCCCCCAAACCACGGCGGAACTTTCCGCCGCGGAAATGTCGCTGTTCCCTCTTTTGTGTGCAAACGTCCAGCGCAAAGACAATAGAAACGCGACGAGACATCGAGAACCGTCTTTGGCAATTATCAGCGTAAATGTCACGAGGAAAAGAATTTTACGCTTTTCCTATCGGGATTCGACAATTTACGGTTCGTGAATTCTTTTTAAATAGCGAGAGAATGTGACAATGCTTGTGTTTTTTTTTCTTATTCTTCTATTTGTAACGATTCGGAGGTATTAAATGATTTTCGTTTTTTAAAAATACATTTTCAAAATGATTGGAAGCATCTCGAAACAAACGGGACACTCTTGCGTGGATAAAAACTCTTCGTATCGATGGAAAACACTCTGAACGGTATGCAGGAACAGAAGCTTCATTCCAATCATCAAAAATAACGAAAGGTTGATTTAAAACCAATTTCAGATAGAGACTCACTCGTTAATCCAGCTGGAATAGGGAATTTCGAGGTTTCTCAAAATTTGGTGAAAAATTGGTTTCAATTTCAGTCGTAACTTGTGGAGGACGAAGTTACAATATTTAGTAATCTGATTCCAATAATTTAGTTCTCTTCTTTAAATCTTACAATAAATTTTATTATATCCATATTAAAGTTATCGTAACTCTGTAAATTTCTCGTGTTTTTTTCACAAGATTTGAAACTATTTCTAAAACTTCAGGTACAAAAAATATTTTAAAAAAATCGATTTTTCGAACTGATCCAGATAATTATTCTTTTTAAGTCGAAACAGATCGCTCGCAGTGGATTGAGACGTTCACAGGTCAGACGCGCAGGAGTTCGAGTCGAGCATAAATCAGACGCTTTGCAGACAGAGATTTGCAACGACAAATAGTATAACGAGCAATAAAAATAACGTCATCCGGATGTAGTCCGGCATAGTTCGCGAAGAAGTCTAGGTTGGGTTCACGCGGCAATTCCGGCTTTTTGCAAAATTGGATGCGTATCGCAGGACCGCTGAAAAAAAGAAAAAAAAAAAAATAACTGGAACGAGAGCGAACGAAGTCGCCATTGCGTCTGGGCTTTCCCATTTAAATTTAAATTCGTGCCAGTGCGAGCACAGGTCAGTGCACTGGTACAATGCGGTGCAGCGAGAAAATGTCGTTGCTTGGAGAGCGAGGAAGCGTCGAGGAAATTGATACCCGACGAAAGACTGCCCTTGCAAATTTTGCTGGCGATTAAACGTTGCATAACGCATCGATGACGCGGGACTGTATCGATCGGGGAGATCGATCATCGAGTAAAAGATGTACCATCTTGGCGTTTTATTAAAATTTTACACTGGGTATAAGGATTATTAAATGCAACGCGATTCTCGAAAATTATTTAACTTTTATTATCGGGCACTGAGATTTAAATCCCCGACGCGAATTAAATTTGGGGAAAGAGGATTTATTATAAATAAATACAGTCGCAGAGCGAAACAAACGAATATCGCGTACTTTCACGAGGACATTGTTCGACTTTTAATCTACTTTTGCAGAACAACAGTCGCGCGATACCTTGTGATACTAATTGATAAGTGCAATCGCGACTGATTCCCTTTGTCAGTGATTAAATTTTCGGTGTTTCCGTTTATATTTCCCTGAAATGTCCCGAAACCTCCAGAACACGTTTAGAAATTGATAACGCGTTGAATAGAAGTGCTCGTTAGGACCGCAACGACACAGTCCGAATTTCGCGGTTCATTAGCATACACGGGAGCAGATTTTGTTAATTAACGCCGGAAACTCTACGGTTCCTTTCAATAATCGTTATATCTCTCCATACTATCTCTGAAAGGGCTTTGTCTCTGTTAGAAAAGCAGGTAAGCCCGTCGATGCAGCGAGCTGGTCTGCGCACATAATCGGATACCGAGAGGTTTAAGCGATCATTGTCCATTACACGTTTCTAAAGAGGTAATCCAAGTCATGTCAGCTATTATTGTTCGCCGCGTTCCGTTTCGACGGACCGGTGGTTCGCTACTTATCGGAGAATTTTACTGACGTCCACGATACCCGCGAATAATACAGACTTTTCCATAGCGTTTACAGAGCCGTGTTATTCGAAGAGACACGTACGCTCCGCGTTGCCTTTCTCCGCTCCCCTGAAATGCCCGTCCCTTTTTGTACTTTTCGGCGGGATTTGTACGATGCACCGTATTGCACGATACGAATCGCCGGAGCTTATCGTCTGTTGCTTGTGATTCCAGCGCCGGCTTATACTTTACACCGCATTACACAGGAGAATGTGCTGGGCGGACCGATAACCCTATTCAGCTCTAATGTTCGAATCCTCTTTGCAGCTACAGTCACGAAGAAATTGTTCTCCCTATGAACGTCTTTCTTTGCCACAGACTGGCCATAAAACTAACCGTAAACAATTCTTCTCGCGTCAAGATCTGTAATGGATCGATGATACATCAAATAATATCAATAGAATTGAAGAATATCTGTCTGATGACTTATCTATAGTATCCATATTGTCATTTACTTTTGGGGCAAGTTTTTTACGTGATCCATGAATTCTATTTTTAATACTATGTTCTTTCAACAAGAGGTACATCTTTACTAACATTTATGGATTAAAAAGCAGAATTTCTAAGTCTACCATATTATTTAGTTTCGAAAGGAAACTGTCGAAAGGAATTTTACGTACGATCGCAGAGTTTAGTAATTAACGAGGCCGCGGTACGGATTTAAAAGCGAAGCGCGCTGAACGTTTCGAGATCGATCCGGATCCGCAGTCTCCGGCGTGTACAAGGGTGTTCTTACGACTTACGATATAGCTGCGTTTAGAAAGCAATTCCCCCGGCGCGAGCACCGAGACTTCTTGCGCCGGAACGCGTTCCCCCGGTAATTGCAGCATTAAACTGTCTAATTCTAAGCGCTGTTTTGGATCCAGCCTAGGTTTCGCGCAACCGAACGCGTAATAAGTCTCACGCGCTGACGCGAAACGGCCCTTCGCGGAAGAGTTTAATTAAACGCGCGCGCGGAACTTTAACCAAATTAGCCCAGCGATGCTCCGCCATTATCCGACAGACGTTGCTTTTGAGTGCTAATTGAATGTGAACGCCGTTTGACTTTAATGCGTGCCTGCGGACGGAACTTTTTACAAGCCGTTTCGAGTTGATAGAAGTGTTTAGTTCGCTCGAAGAACTTCCGATTCTCGGATAACTATCGAGTGCTAAGTTCATTAAACACACCATCTTCAAGATTTTTTATAACATTCAAGAATATGTACATAATTCCAGTGGTCAATAACGTACAATATGGGTCACGTAATTTTACTCTTTTAACCCCTTCCTGCACTTTAACGAGTCTGACTCGCGGACAGCAAAACACAAGAGTTGGTCACGATTTTTATAACCTCTGTCACAAAGCAGTTTAGCATCAGTTCGGTCTGTTTCGATTTCGTTGAGCTAATAATAACTAATAGGAGAGGTTGCAACGTTTGCTAATAAAAATTGACCAGGGCACTTCACCTTATAAATCTAACGTACGTCCTACGATGGTAGAAATGTCCAGAATGGTAACTTAAATGATATAAAAAACCACGTACGAGTGACGATAAACGATGAAAGTTTGTAACGTGCATGGCCCTTATTAAATTCGTGTGTTTGCTAGCACGTGTTCGAGTTCCAGCGCGATAAAAATCGGCGACGATACGTCCCGGCGGAAAGTAACGCGAGAAAATGGGATTCGTTTCGACGCCCCCGCCGCAACATTATTTACAAAGGTACCGTGCGTACCTGTTGCTATAAAGCGCATGCATAATCGGCCTACGAGCGTACGTATACGTATGCGTGCGTATATTTCGCAGAAACAAATTATTTCGGTAGGATGCGTCTGACCCTTCACCATTCATGTTACAAACTTTGATCCGCTTTCCTTCATAGACGCGCCTCAAAACTGCTTGCGGATGAACGTCAACCTTCTGATGAATACTTTATCAACCGTGCACGATAGTACGGTTGTGGAATGCAATAACGCGCGACATCGTTACCTCGATCGTTGATTCTCAAATTTTTTTGTCGAGACACCGACTCATTCCACGTTTGGCGGTTCCATTTCAAAGGAATCGATTGCACGTCTAGTGTAATAAATAGGAATGACTGAAGATTTCGTTCGAAGCGAGTCTGCCCACTTTTCGAGGGGTTTATTCCGTTTAGAGCACCAATAAATGTGTAATAATAATAATTATTCCAATTAAGATGTCTCGATCTAAATAACATGCAAATTCAATCGTTTTGGTGGTTATTATTTTTAGAGCATAGAAAGTATAGCTTTCAGGTTAATCAAATCGAAGGTTTCAGTTATTTTATGACTTTTTATTTCAAAATTTTTTAAATTTCCAAGGTCAGGTATGCTCCCTCGTAAGTAAATCAGATGCCGCGGCTTCGTTTCGCGTTCCATGGCGACTTGCCAACGAAATCGAATCAGTCGACTCGATCATACGTACGCGAACGAGACTACAGCTCGTAATGGCCACTTACAACGACCTTTCGTTCTTCCCCGCGTAGACGTAGAACACGTAGCCGTTCCCGCCCGGCCGGGTGACTCGATATATTAACAAATCCTGAGGATCCTCCTCGTCGAAGGTCGAGAGATCGGAGACATTACTCTTCTTTTTCTCATCTCGGACCAACCCTGACTTCCAGGGTTCCGGTTCAAGAGGATTGCATGGCTATTCGAGCTCGATGTTCACCCCGCTGGTCGCTGGAAATATAATTCTATTCCTTGTCCAGCCAGGTCGCAGCGATCGATTCGAAATTTAATAGTTTGGAACATCGATCTTATCGGGACGTTCATAAATGGTATTTTTAATCTGAAAGTGTACTGAAATTAGCAAGATCTTAACCACAAATTGTCTTTGGGGAATTAAAGACAAAATAATTAGCCCCTTATGAATATAATAATTGTCATAGAACATAGAATTGTCGAACAGGACTATTTTGTGTTTGCTGAAAATTGTTCGTGAGCAATAAAGTAATTCGTATAATAATCTAAACTTCAGGAATATATTATCCATATTTTGGTATCGTCCATAAGTAAACGTCTCTGAATTTTTCTTAACGGACCCCGTGGCTCGAAACTTTTTACCCGTGGAACCCGAAGCCATTCTCGTTCTACATCACTCATCGAGGCGAGGGATCCTTTTCAATTAGCTCTAGCAAGAATCGGTTGGAAGCTCGCGAAAGGAGCAAAGAGAAGGTGGCCCGAGGCGGCTGGATGAGTCAAAGGACAGGAAAGACAGCAGTAAAATCCTTTCTACATTCGTGTCTTGGATAGCTTTAATTAAATAATACGTTCCTTTACTCCCTGTCGTCTCTCTTGCTCGACTCTGATTCGTCGCGAGACTCACGGTCACGATAACAAAGTTTTCGCGGAGGAATGTTCCTGTCGTCCCAACGTCATCAATCATACGCAGCATGTAACTCGAAGAGGAGGGACGACGAGACCGAGAAACACGTTTCTCGTGGATTTCGAGCAAAATTGACGAAATTCATTTCCATGATTTTCTTTCAACGCGAGGCTGCTTACGCGAATTTTTATAACAATACCATTCATTCGATCGAAACGAATAATTTCGAAGGAAATTATTTACGTGTACATAAAATCTCTGTTCTTAGATTTTTTTAAATGCATCTCAAGAACGATGTATTCAATTGACTTTCAATATTTAGAAACGTTTCCTTCGAAAAGCACCATGTTCTCGAGTTTCATTATTTTTTCGTGAAAGTGTGACTCGGTTGCCATTTATTCTAGACTCCCGACCATTACAAGCGTGTTTTACTTCGTCGAACAATAATATCCAGCCAACGAAACGTCAAAAAATATATTCCTAATCAAGTAAACGCGAAGAGTGCCGTTTAATCGAATACAATAACCGTCCGCCTCTCCGGGCGGTGATCGATTTCTATTTCGGAACTTTATTCTCCTTTTTTTATATTCTCGTTTCAATTTATGCAGATTCGGTGAATGATCGCGATCAATGCAAACGGATACATTCCGTCCGCTGGAGGGGCCAGCGCTTTTCCAGCGCAACGCGGAGACCCAAAGCAAATATTTCTTTTATGCGAGGCCGATTTAGCATCCTCGCGAATTTCAGTCGGACGAAATGATATATGGACGGTGTGTACGCTCGCAAGAAGAGAACGCAAACACATAGCGGTCCGTAATGTCGGCGCGGGGTTTGTGTTTGTTCCGGAACTCGTACGTGTATCTCATATTTCCGTTTTGCAGTACTCCGGGCCAGTTAGTTTGCCTTCGACGTTCCCAGTTGCGTGGACCTTGCGCGAACCTGGCGAATAGTTTACGCGATTTCGCGGTTTCGACGATCATAACGCAGTTGAAAAATTGTGTTCGGAGAAAGTATAGCGATCAAAGAAAAAATCTTATGTATTTTGTCGAGGAGTGGGTGCTAACGAGCACCCATCATATTACGAATATTTCTCTACGCCTTTCCTGACACTTTCCATTATATTGTTTAACCGTTCGACGCTCAATTTTGATCGTAATAAGAGTAATAATATTACTATTAAGTACTAGAAATCCCATTTGGAAATGGCTTCAGCCGCCCGCATGGAATGGTATAATCAAATGGCGGAGCGCGCTTCCAAGAAATCGGAAACGTCGTGCAAACAATTTCCCGAGAACATGGTCCCCGTTATTGGATTAATGCTAATTGCAAGAGATTCGCGATAGAAGAGACGTGCAAAGTATCGTTACGGGCAACGAAACAAAGAGAAAAGGGGAGGCTAAATTAAGCAAACGTAAGCTACTCAAAGAGATTTCCGCTCCGGTCGACATTTCTTGCGGGCAAAGTCGAGCTTTCTTTGACAATTAAATTTAATAACACGCTTTGTCGAGTTAGGAAGCGTATGAAACATCGCGTGCTTGTCGCTGCACGTTAATAGTAGTTCTTGCTATTTTCACCACTTGAATTTCGTGCACATTGTAAGCCATGCTCGTAACTGTTTCGAAACTTGAATCTGCACGTACTGCATTCTAGCCGGAGTTTATAAGTCCCGCTTCGTTGGATCCCGTCTCCGTAATCTTCCTAAATACCTTATTCGACGTCAACGCGTTCAATACTTCCACGGTTTTTGCTACGCAATTAACGACAATCGTTGACGAATAATTTCGCGCGATCGTTAATTCAATTTCCACGATATTTTACAGTAGTCCGTGATTAATATATCGTCGGTGGAATGAATCGTTAAAGCGAGCAATAAATATGGATAAAGGTGTTTACAAGTATAATGATTCGAAGCTACGTGATTAACTTAATGCGGCATGGCTGTCTAATTTACGATCAAACACACGCGATACGTATGTATATTCGATTCGTTTGGAAAATTAACCGAACGACGAATAGTGGACATTTTTTTTACTCTTATTTTTATTTTCGTCTAACGACTTTATTCACCGTGGCTGCAAAAGTTTACACAACTATGTGTTTTAATATCTACGAAGCAAAGAGCCACAAAAATTGACAGCTTTTCCGGACCAGCGTGGGATAGAAACGCGACTTGTTTTTGTTCCCCGAGACCTCGCGGATTACCGCGATTTCGGTCGCGGTAATCGTTATCAGAAGATCGGCGGGAAAGAGTTTCCCCCGAAAGCGATTCGTTGGGAACGGGGGAACCCGTGGCGGTGAAAAGCGACGAACCTCGCTGGAAAATAGCGAGCGTGTTCGTGAGAAGGGTAAGCCCTTCCCCCCCCACGAATTCGTAAAGGCTTTCTTGGAGAAAGCCTCTTGTAATCCGCGGCCAAAGTGAAAGCTGACGCTGTGAATGGATCCGATCGATTCCACCAGGAACAAAATTCGTCCGGAAGATCGTTTCGGGAGATTTGCGAGGCCTTTCCGCCGATACCATCGGACATTGCGAATCGATGTCCGAAATCTATCGGCGCAGAAACAGCTTCGATCGCGCGCCATTTCTCTTTCCGTTCCGTTCGCTTCTGCCGGCGCAAAATACAGGGAAGAGTTACCTAATGCGTACCCTATCACCCAAATCGTAACTCTTCAACTTCTTTTGTTGTTCCAGTGAAACATCGATTCAGCGAACTATAATAATCGGGGGAAGGGAACCCCTTAAATTCAACTGTCTCTAAAACAGAGCAGCTAGAAATCTGTGAATTAACAGAGATGCACATGATTCAGCATACCAGTCGTTTCTAAATGAAAATGTACACGTCAGACATCAAGGAATGCATAAAAGTATTCAGAAATTTATCCAAAAGTAAAATTAGTCTGTCTTTTTTTCTAGAAATTACAATAACTCGTTCATCGTGATCCTTTTTAAAACAATATTTTAGTACTAAATCTAGAACTTTAAATCGATGGTTCAATTTTCCCAAAGAACTAGCCTAACGAACTCTGTATTGTTCCGGCTGCGTATTATAAAACAATGAGTTTTAATATAGGGGGCGTTAATTATCAGTCCCCCGAGTTCGCTGGAAAAGGTGAATTCGTTCTCGTCAAAGTCACTGTGCAGCTTTCAGGGGAAGGAAATACAAATCGATCGGGGCACTGCGCTCGCTTCGAGCCAGACAAAAGGAAAAGTCGTGTAAGCTCGAATCGAATCGATTCGAGTTGAATCGCTTGACCTGACAAAAGTCCAGCAAATAGCGGAACAGACTCGACGATGCTGCCTTAAAGGGCCAATAAATTCGTTTCGAAGTAGGTTGCTTCGCGAAAGTGCATTCTGTGCCCCCCTCCCCGTGAAAAAGGAGAAACGCTACGTGTCGTTGCCCCGTCGCGGCGATTATTTGCGTTTAAAAGATTCGGCGTGCGCGCGATACAATGAAAGACGCGGGAACGCGAAAATAATGACGAGGGTGGAGTTTGTTCTCTTTGTTTTAGACGTTGGCTCTCTTGTTTTTGTCGTTCCGGGGAATTGAGCGCCGTAAGCAATGAAATCGGGAATTTAATTCATAACGGAATTACGATCAATAAACACCGTCGAATTGGAAATAGGCGCGGGGTAGATTACGAATCGACGTTATTCCGAAAACTAATTAAATTTCCAATTTACGCGATAACTTCAATAGGTTCAAGCGTTTCATTGTAAACGTAGACCGCGTTCAGGGATTCGATAATTATTTTTTAGAATCTTTATTAGTTAGATTCAATTAGGAACGGCGGTAATAATGGCGTTGGAGTAAAATACGAGCGATTATATTTAAAAATATTTGAGATAATACTCTGTGTTCTTAAAGAAAATATATTTTGTCAAGAAAGTATACAGTTAGTTGTATTGCTTTTATTATCAAGGAAGTATATTTTACTAGGTTATTTTGAACGTGCAGGTATTTATAATTCACCATTATCGATCCCAAAACTCGCATTAGTGAATTCTTGCGTACGCTGCGTGCACACGACATGTATACGCGAAATGTCTAGCATGTGCGCGTTCTACATGATTCATCATGTATAAACAGCGGCTGCAGCATTCACAGCCGAGTTTATCAATAGTGAACGCGCTTACACGTTCGGCACGCGCGCCCTCCACATTTTTCCCAAGTATGCAACAACGCGCCACCGTTCGACCGCAAATCTACCCTCTTTATTTGCCCCACAATTTTCACGCCTGTCGGCGAATTCTTTTCACGACAGGCTCCTTGCAACAAACATTGCAATTTTTGGCCCCCAGACAACAGTCGAGAACAACTCTCATTACCCAGTAATAGAAATTACGTAACTTAACACTAAATTATGATACACCTTCACATATTTTTCTAAATTTCTTAAATGAATTTCTGAAATTTTAGGGCGAAAAAAAATTTCTTCAAATCGTTTTGAAAAAATTATCTTCAGTTCTAGGGGTCAATTACAATCATTTTTGGTTAATAGACATACCCCAGAATTCCTACGTATATTCGAGAAAAAAATTCCTTACCGAAAACGTAATGTCTGACCATATTACAGATATCTTTCCCTGAAATTTTAGGGCGGAAAAAAATTTTTTCAAATCGTTCTGAAAAAATTATTCTCAGCTCTAGGGACCAATTCCAATCATTTTTGGTGGATAGACATACCCCCGAAATCCTACCCACTTTCTAGAAAAAAATTCGAGAACGTGTGAAATTTTTCGACAAAATTAAAATATTTCAAATCATTTTAAAAAAATTATTTTTGGTTGCGGGATTCAATTGCAGTCATTTTTGGTGATTATATACACCCTCGAAATCCTATCCACTTCCTAGAAAAAAATTCGAGAAGATAGACAAATTATATTAATAATTCTTAACAATTCTTTTTAATTAAGTTTAACGAAGCTTCAATCAACAAATTGGTATTCTTGATTTTCGTCTTATTATGGTCTCTAGAATCTCTCATTAAAATTTTTCCCAGGGGTGGCCGAACACCCACTCATTTTCCTTAGTCTTTCGTTGGAATGAAAGAATTGCTAAAATATGTCTCGCGAAAGTTATTCGTTGATTAAGAATAATTCCATTGGTCGAAGCTGAACGACGGATTTAGTTATGAATATTCCAGGCGA
Source organism: Colletes gigas (assembly GCF_013123115.1). Classification (NCBI taxonomy): domain Eukaryota; kingdom Metazoa; phylum Arthropoda; class Insecta; order Hymenoptera; family Colletidae; genus Colletes; species Colletes gigas. The sequence goes on from NW_025106637.1 coordinate 3,441,740, forward strand.
CGTTCCGGGAATTATGTTTTCCAGCCCGAAGTCGTTTCCGATTCGCCGTTTCTGCAGTCTCTCGACAATAATCGAACAATTTTCCTATTATAGCACATAGACGGTCCAGAATTTGTTCGACGGACGGAAGACGACGAGGAGGGGCGGGATAAGAGGTTGGGGGAGTTGGCAAACAGCAGCAGAAAGGACGATCGCTTCTGCAAACAATTTAGCACAAATTGGAATCGGAATTGAGTCTTAATGGGCAGCGCTGGAGTAACGGACTGCAAGGGACGCTGCACGGCCAACGTCTTTATTATTTTCGACGCCTCTGTATCGATTCCTATTTTGATTAATTCTTTCCCCTTATTGCTGTTACGATCCACAAGTAACGCGGGAACAGTCGGGGAAAAAGATTGTCTAAATTACGGTAAACAAGAACCAGCTAAGAGACTTCAACGATCGAACGATTCATTAATTTCTATAATTAACTGGTCGAAGTCTAGTTTCATACGTAGCTTGTAATTAAACAAAAAATTGAACAGAACGTAACGAACGATTCGACAGAGTGCATCGCCTAAAATACTTCAATTTGGTAATATTATTTAAACCAAACTAAATTTTGCCCACGATTGTATATATTTTCGAGGTGAATCCTTATGCAGTACATCTTTAGCGTGGCTCATTCAACCTATTCAATTTTCACCGATCGGTGACAATATGCGTAACGTAATTCGATATTACATCGGTTGGCCATAAATACTCCGCGCATTAACATTATTAATATCTGACAAAGTACGAATACAGTTATTTAAATATCAATAACCGATACCACGGACGCACGATGTTTACGATGCAGTGGGCCGCAAGGTGAGCTCTCGATGCATCTGGGAGCTTCCCATCGGCTGTAGCTTACCCAATATTTCGTAACGATGTTCGTAATCAGCGATAATAATGTGCCATTCGAATTATTTATTCAGCGCGGTGTGTAATTATGGACAAATTTTATTGCACGTTGCTCCCATACCCTAGGCGTGTACACGCGTGATTTCGCGGGCCGGAGGCTTCGAATAGATGCCGCGACAACGAAACGTAATTACGGATAAACGTTACTGTTTGCAGTTTCATTTCAGGTAAATGCAAAGGTTCGATCTACAACACAAATTCTCGGTGTTCATCCTCATCACTGAGAAATTCTTGCATAATTAAAATCCAATAGCTATCGCGACATCGAAGCATCGAGAAGTTAAAGTTGATATTTTCAGGCATAACGCAAGCAACGAAAATAGATATTTAAAGTTTCCAGGTCCCCCTGAATCCATCTACCTCTTGGGGACCACGGGATAAGAACCACTGGTTTCAACGATGACTCGTAAGTTTTCAGATAAATATTAGGAGAGTAAGAAGTGCGTCTTATAAGAAGAAGAGTATCTGCGGAGGGAAGATTTACGCCGCAAAGACCATTTACTCCACCCACAGCCATCGCCATGGTTATACGCAATTAAACCAAGGCAATTGCGGGTGGTTTATTTTGCAGACAGCGCGCACAGACGCAAATATAATTTCCCCAAGATTAACCAACCCGGCGGCCGTCTTGCGAACGGGATTCTGACCGCATCCGACCGCCCCCACCCTCCCCTCCCCCCCACTCACACCCCTCCTTTGGCGGTGGATAACAAATCTGCCAACAGTTCGCCCAACAATCCAGGAGTTTTAAACTCATTTCAAAGTTTATTCCGCTGCCGTACGCGTTCGTTCGCGGCGATTCATATTCGGTCCGTACTTGAACTCGTTCAGCCGGAAGCTGACGGAAAGTTGCGACCGGATGGTACCCGTTGGACAAATCAAGCGATCCTCGATCACCCTTCGAGCACGGTCGAGCTGCGGGAGATTTATAGGAGCGGCGATGTTCCAATTATTAGCCGCCGATACGAGCTACGAGTTCTGTAGTTTCGTTGGGGTCGTTAGGTTGACCGCTATTGCCTTTCGAAACGACGCAATTCCGGGGACCAAGCGCGGATGATTATCCATGATTATCGTCAACCGTGACGCTCTCTGCCTCTCCGAATGGGTTAATATTCCGTGGATGCTGGGATTATTGTTACGACGGAGAATTTTATCTTTCCTTCCGGTACGTAGAACGCTAATTTGCATCCTTGCCGCGATCGTTCAGTTTACAGCTCAATTTTAGGAGAACCTCACAGGTCACCGGCTATGAAAAATTATTCCAACAATTTTAATAGTCGCGAGAGACAACGATGTGATTTGTCTCACTCTGTGGAACGCTAAAAATTATATTATAGAATACAGTAACGCTCCATTTAACTTTTCTCAAATTTTTTCAAATATTTGATTTGATTTTCAGATTATTAAAATGTCGTAAAAATAATCGTTCGATAAAAGTTTGACCATCTCTGATTGAAACGAGCCTAATATCGCGCTGTTATCAGCGTGCCACGCCTGACTGGCAAGCTCTACGAAACTGTCGCGAAGAAATTTTTTTCCCAACGCCCCCGCGTGTGGAAACAAACAGCCACGATTATCTAAATGCAACACCGCGTGTAGAATTTCCCAGCACAATAATGTCGTAATGATGCGCTATAAGGGAGCCGAGATAAAAACCTACGGAATTATTTATGCGTCGCGCTACAAGGGTGAAATACACGTCTCCCTTCGTCAGACTTTGCTTGTCATTGGTTGAACGTGTTCCAGTTACACGAACCTTACATCCGCCACGTTCGAACATACGTATGTTGAGGTTGACTGGCTTGTGGCCATTCAATCGACCGCAAACAAAAACGTATCAAGAGACTCGTCATCACAGACGAGGTTGATCTTTCACCCAATGTATTTTTTCGGGTCATTTTTCTGGGGTCTCGACACCTCATTACCATTTTCGTGTCACTTGCAACGTTACTAAGAGATTTAGAAATGAATTTCAATCCCTTGCAATCAATACTAATTCAGCGAATAGTTTCTCAACTGACCGCCATCCATGACAAGAGTATGACAGTCAGATTGGGCCACGAAAGTCCAAAAGGTGAAAGGTCCACTCGTATACCTCGTCTGTGTCATCATACGTAGGCTCGCCTCGTGCACCTTCGTGTAGGTATTGCCATCGTATCGATCCCAACTTCTTTACTGACCACTTGTTGCTGTCTGTCGTTTATAATCGACGGCAGCAATGTCTAATGGGTTTAATTATTTTCTAATTCGCGAACCCACGAAAGCACAACCACATTTCCAAACAGCAATTTTTACGGTTCCGCTAATTTCTCTCATCGAACATATTTGCACGCAACATATGTAATTAGATGCTACTATTCTTACATATAGGATGTTTGATCCTGGGAAACATTTTGATGGGAGATTCTAGAGGCCAAAATAAGATGAAAATCAGGAATATCAATTTCTTGATTGTGGCTTCGTTAACAAGTTATTAAAAAATTTCAAATCGTTCTGGAAAAATTATGTTTAGGTGCAGGGGTCAATTACAATCATTTTTAGTGAATAGACATACCCCCGAATTCCTACGCACTTTCCAGAAAAAAATTCCTTACTGAAATGTCTGACCATATTACAGATATGTTTCCCTGAAATTTTAGGGCGAAAAAAAATTTTTTCAAATCGTTCTGAAAAAATTATTTTCAGTTGTAGGGGTCGACTACAATCATTTTTGGTGAATAGACACACCCTCGAATTCCTATGCACTTTCGTGAAAAAAATTCGAGTATGTGGATAAATGGCTGTTCTACATTCAACAAATTGGTATTCTTGATTTTCATCTTATTTTGGCCACTAGAATCTCCCATTAAAATTTTCCCCATGAGAAAAAGTCTCAAAACAAATGGTGGAAAATATTTGAATAAATAGAACACGGTTGTTTGGGAGAATTCCTGTAATGGATAAATGAAAACTGTATTGCTGTTGTTTGTTTCACAAATTGTGATAAATATAACTTTTATTTTTACCAGAGACTTTCTCTAAACGGTACATCATGTTTGACCAATAAAACAACTCCGTCAATCAAAATGAATAAATATTGGATCGCCGCGTGAATATTCAGTTCGACTTTGTGTTTTTTTACATTGTACGCGTGACAATGACAGACATATTATTTGCTAATTTTATACGCTGAATAATTCTGATTCAACATTTCCTTTTACTACGCGTAACGCAACATTTATTTACGAAATATGGTACTCGTTGCATAATCTAGAAATAATTGTCTTATATCATTCGATGGATTAGATTCACGCGAAATTAATTTGCAGCCAACGGTTTGCGATCTTCTAAAATCTAATTCGCGATCTATTGTCAGTTAAAATACATGCATTATATCGCGACGATTCTCTCATAACACGTTTTATCCAAGCGTTGCTAATTGCCGTGGTCCAGTTGGTTTGTTTATCCGATAAAATATTGTAAACAAATAGGAGCCTGCAAATTGGTGCTGCTGTGTGTGTGTATGTGTTTTATTTTTCTTTTAGAGATTAGTTCGAGTATGTTTTCAACGCTGTATATCAGATTAACAGCGTCAATAGACGCCTCGTGTTTTACCACCGAGTAACACGTGTTGTATATTCTATTCGTTTGCTTTTTGTTTTAATGAAGGCTTATGCACGGTCAGAACGTTTTACAAAATATTCAATATTTGTTTCATTTAAGCATTACAGGAATTCCGTGTGTTATCAAATCGAACAGACTATTTCTAAACCGTTGTAAGTCCAATAAAGCTGAGAAAATTACAATTCTTTATTAATTGTACCTGGTAAATTATCATACTCGGTTACCAAAATGTGAAATGTGAATTTTTCCCATTACAGGAAAATAATATAAGTTATTCGATGTCTAAATAATATATATTATCGTTTTATATTTATTTCAATGGGATGGCTGTACGATTACTATGCAAAGGGGAACACATTTCTCTCTTTTTTTCCAATTTCGTCGCACGCATCGTTATTATAGCGCTGCGTGCAGTTAATGCATATTTTGCCAACCCGTCCTCGATATTGACTTCGAGAATTTCAGGCCCCATAGTATGTCGCTGTTTGACAGAAATGATAATCGTGTTTACATACGGGTGCGTGAATGTATTTAACAATACGCACGATGTATGTAAATTATTCAGTGTCACAGTCGGCGGCGATGAATATTGTTAAATGGTCGACCGATTGCGGCTGCATTGGTTTACAAATTATTGGAAAGGTTACAATAAACGTCGCGTCCCGTGTTGCATTTCTGTCGAGCGCCGGCGAAACGAATATTTCTTCTGCCGCGGCGAATTGTCAGAAATAAAATTGATGCCCTTGTTTTTCCGCTCGATGAACCATTCGGTATGAAAAACTTCGTCGCGTTTATTGGCATTCTTAACGTTCAACGCTCTGTTGTTTCGTAATCATTGTTTTATCGGTAAAAAAAAAAAGAATCTAAATCGCAAACATTTTGACAACTTACCACTTAAATCGTCCATTTGGAAGGAAACATTGTTCGGAACGAACAGCGATCAAAATATTCCGGGCGGAGCTTTTGTGTTTCGTGACAAAAAAATTGATCGGTCGTAAATGCAATTTGCACTCGGTTTCGGTTGATCGCTTCTCCCTTTCCGCTAAAACAACGTCAACAATGTTTGCAGCAAACCATCTCCACGCCTGCAAATATTCGGAAAGCTACCCCGAAAAACTATCGCGAAGAAATAATAGCGGTAAACGTACCGGTTTTTAAACGTTAAAAGCTCCAGGGTTGCAGAGACTGGGAAATAATAGCCGCGAATTAAGCACTGCGTGTTCGCCACGTAAAAACACACACAAAGTCAACGGACACTGACGAAAACAAACGATGCGTCATCCGGTGGAGTCTAGCAAGAAATTTTGAATTTCGTTGTCGCTATTATACCTGGCAAAAATGTAGATTTTTGTTTTTTTTGTGGGATGGTCACAAAGCAGCGAACGGTATCGAAAAAATATTCAACCGACGGTTGCAGGCATTGGAATATTCATCGAATAATCTACTTTTTTCAAGTTACATCCGCTGGTACTTTTCAGAGTCGCAAAATAAACACAGAAATTGATTGCACACGGTATTCGTTGTACAACCTCGCTGCGAAGGAAATAAAAAAATATGAAAAACTATCGCCTGCATTATCTCGAGAACCGAACATCGTACAGACAATTTTATTCCACATTTTCGAGTTATTTTGAAGCCCCGCGGGAGCATATTTCGAAAAGCGTTCGAAAGTTGGGAAATTGGCCAGCCTCGACACGTCTCGACCTTCTCTCCATACAAAACGAAACGAGAAACTTCATCTACCTTGAAAAATGTTTCTCCTCCGCAACAGCCGTGGCATACAAATGCGAAACGCGTGACTGCTCGACAATGACTGCACAGGTGTCTCTCTGGGCTTTGGCAATACCTGTCTAAAAAACAGCATCTGTCAATTGCCAGTCGAGTGGGACTGCGCCAGACTTCGGTGAAAAATTACACTGGAAACTTCGTGGAATTGCCAGTCACATTTGGTAGATTTTTCTTCGAAATATAAGTTCTTCTTATACGTAAATAAATGTAGTTATTGACGAGTCTGACTTTATGTAAAGTTTCATAATGACGAGGCTACACTTACTATATTAGAATCAACAGATTATAAAAGCCTGTTCTTAGAAATTTAATAGGAAACTAAATGAATTTGTGTCATAGCGAAGCACTACTACTTTAGTGTAGCGTTCCTCGAGAAACGTTTCGTACATGTTTTCGTGATTTCATAACCGAAAAGGGAGCAGGAAAGTATCTTACACGTGGAAAATCTTTTCCGCACTTTGTTCGCTGGAGCTCGAGAAAATGGAGTTCCATGGAATTCAGCTCTTTCTCATTAAACTATGAGTGGATTCTCAACGGCTCGAAAAGAATCCCAAGAAACCGGCGACGTAGATTTTCTAAAGTGTCTTTCTCCGTCTTATCAAATTCACTCTGTAAAATTCTAATCCAACGACGAAACAACCAACGAAACAGTCGCATGCAAGCCAATATCCTTTATTTTCGCCTGGCTGATTATTTAATCTTTGATTTACATCTTTCGTTACATCTCGAATTTGGGGACCAACAGAAATTATTTCATTGCCATAAATGAAGAGAAACTTACCTGACTTGTCCATTGCTTTTACAAAATTTATCAGTACGTACTGATATTGTAAAAATTAGAAATTGCACTCTTGGAGTACACATAACAGATTGTTTCACGAAAATCTACGCCATTGTAGCAGCTGTATCTTTGTAGCAGGACCAGAACCGGAGGGTAATTCAGAGATTGAATTAAGTTTCCCTTTAATAAACGCATTCCGAGCATCGTCTGCGTGTCTCACTTTGTATCCATTGTTTAAGACTGTATTTTACCGGGGTGACGGGGGGGGGGTGTAACCAATCCCCACCCACGACGTACTTCGCGAAGAGAAAAGTAATTTCCGTGGAAACGTTTCTCCGCTTTCTGCTGCCAGTTATTTAATCGTTTCGGGTTTTCAACGCCAAAGCAACGAGTCTCGCGAAACTTGGTACTTTAATCGTTGTATAAATATAATTCGGAATACTTTAAAAGTGTTTCCTGCTTTAGAAATGTGTTTCTAAGTTCGACGATCAAAGAAAATGTTTAACCACCCACACACGACGCTGGTCGCGACTGAACTGAGAGCCGTGGCTCGCCACGCTACGTCGAAAATCATCGATCGAATCGTGCCAAAGAGAAAAAAAGAAATTCTGCAACATTTACTGCTACTTTACTTATGTCCCGTGCAAACGGGAATTGCACTTTACTTTATGTAAAATGCAAACGCAAGGCCGTAATTGTGTCTTTGGGATTATCCTCGTGCTAAAAAATTCTGGCTAAAAGTGCTCGGTGGAATTTACCGGTGTCTTTGGCGTGACTTCGATCAGACGTGTCATTAGAGGGACGGTTTTACATTGTTTCCGACGAGAAGGGTGACTGTAAGGGTAACTGTAACGGCGACTCGATTTTAATCATTCATCGGACCGTGGTAAAAGGGAATGGTTAAAGCCAGATCTCAGAGCCAGGGATCGAATTATTCGAGCGAACAGACGCGTGCTGGTTCTTCTTTCGCGATGGACGTTTTCGGGAACAGATATTTCCAGATCACAAAGTTTATCTTGTTCGTCAATGGGCAATGGCCCTATGAACGTTCATGGTCGAAGTTGCTTAAGAAGATCTTCATTTATCTGTACGTTTCGAGCTGGGTAATCACGCAGGTAATTTAAACTTTTTATATTTTATTGCAATATTTTGTGTCTGTTGTTTTTTGATTCGATGTGTAGCTATTTTCCCAAGCGACGTGTTTTTTGAGACACTGAAATTATCCGTTTAATAATTTCAACGTAGACTTGTTAATGAATACTGCTTGTGTAGATTAAAAAGAAATTTATTCTTCGAACTAGTTTTACACGAAAGTTTAACAGGAACTAAAGCTAATAAGAAAATTTCTTTAGCTATGCCACTTTTTAACGAAGAAGTTCAGCTACGATCTTGTAATCAGAGTTTTCACCCCGGTATTAACGTGTCTGATCTGCTTTGTGAAGTTTACCAATTGCTCGTACAACTCTAACAGCGTAAGTAATCAATTATTGTAATAACAATAAAATTATGGACGCCCGAATGTGTACACGATTGATTATTAAATTATAGTAATTAACATGCACGCGCGTAGATGTTTAAGCGAAGAATTTCTTGATAAACGCTGTTCGTTCGATGATTGTAACTAATAATAATTTTAACGACCATTATAATCAGTTCGTCATAAATGTGTAAACGGAAGAGGAATCTCGGCGTGGAATTTTATCGCTTGTATTAATCGAATTTGGGATTCATTATAATATTGCGTTTAAAAATAATTGCGACGGTCATTAACAGTAAACCTATCGACACTAACTGTTTACCCATTCCTACCCATGATCAGTCTTTCTTTTTCTCTTTTACGAGGCAACGTATTCAAATTTATATTCATATTCAATTAAATAGTGATAAAGTTTTATCGCACATCAGTCGTATAATCAATAGGAATTGTTGAAACTTCCTTGGGTGTGTAGCGTCAAAGTAAACTTCAAAATAAATATAGAAGACAACATAAATTATAGTAGGTGATGCGATCATTCGATAGGGGATGAAATGCCCTTTAAAACGAGCGTTTGTACGAGTCGATAGCGTTATTAGTTCCGGAGATATAGCGATTTTAGTTTCAAGTCGACGCGGTGGCTAGTTTCGGAGATATAAGGCTCCGAAGCTTTGTTTACTACGGCCTTGTCAAGGCCGTTGACCGCACGTGACCGTAGTAAATAGTAAACGTGACGTCATTCATTCACTCGGTCAGTGGGTCAACGTGCGACAAGGAGGTCCGACGCGCCAGACGAAGACAGCGATAGTCGAATTAAGAAAAATTACCTTTTACATAAATTGCGATATCTCGAAAACGGAAAGTCCGATCGACAAAAACCAAAAACCACTTCAAAGAGGAAGGTTTACCGCCGCCAACGATCGCTTAATAATGGAGAAAATATTAATAATTTCGGAACTGCAAGTAATTAAAGTTTTAGTAATTTCAATACGCGTTTTAACACGGGAAGAGCCATAGCAGAATCTTAAAAAAATCGTCGCTTCACATAAATTACAATATCTCCGAAACGGGAAGTCGGATCGTCAAAAACCAAAAACCATTTTAAAGAGGAAGGTTTACCGCTGCTAACAATGCCTTAATAATGGATAAAACACTAGTAGTTTCGGAACTACACGCGTCTAAAGATTAACTATTTTTAACACGCGTTGTTAGACTGTTCTAAGACAGTGGAAACTGAAGATTCTCTCCTTTCATATTTGCTACACATATATTTCCTATTTACGTGGGAAACTAACCAGAATTTGATACCAAATTTTGTCCAGTTTTTTACAAAATAATATAAATCATTCACTTGACCGTTTATTGTAGGTTTAATGTTAATTATTGTATCTTACAGTTGTTAAAACTCTTGGAGTGTCTCAGACACGATTGGGCCGTGCTAACGAAACCCGAAGACATAAAAGTTTTGAAAAGATACGCGGAGGAGGGACGGGCGTTGATTATCGTTTACGCTGGTAAGGAGATCAACGATAAATTTTTATTTTTATTCGGCGAATAGACGAGTTAAATAAATAAAATTAATTCACAGAAATTCATTCCAAAGAACATCCAAACGCGACACGATATATATTTATTTTGATCGAAATTTGTAATCGTTTCAGTCGTTGTATATGCAGGCGCAGCATTGTACGCGGCGTTAATTTTTTCACCGGGCGTACTCGATACAATTATGCCTCTGGAAGAATCTCGTTCCCGATTGTTCATCTACAGCGGAGAGTATCTCGTTGACAAACGAAAATATTACGTACCAATCGCATTGCACACTATCATGTCTGTCGTAATGGGAGTGAACATGGCGGCGACCAGCGACATCGTCATCATATCTATACTCTTTCACCTGTGCGCTAGATTCAGCATTCTGGGGCGAGTATATGCCACATAATAAAATACAGCATATATAGTTTACATTTTTGTCGAGATGCCTTTAGAATAGGCATCTAGGTATTTGTTTATATCTTTTAGTTATCGATTGGAACACATATTCGACGACCATATAGATGGAGAGCAACGAGTTTACAGTATTCACCGGAAATCTATCCTGTCAGAGAGAATCGTTAACTGTGTACAGTTTCACAGCGAAAACATTGAGTTAGTATTGGCCATTTACTTTCTAGAGACAAATGTGTCCACGTATTTCATCGGAAATACTTTCAACATCTTGACGTCTCTTTTTAATTTCGAAACTGTTTTAAATCGAAGATACGTCAAAACACTGGTCGCTCACTATAGCGTTTCGCTGGTGATACAAGCTGGACTGACTTTAGGTGTCGTTACGTGCACCACGCTTCGCGTAAGCTTGCATTTTCGATTAAAAAATCACTCAAACTGGAAGAAGTTCGAAATATTCGTTCATGTTCTTCTAGATGTTCGAGGCCCTGAGAACTATGGATGATGTGGTCGAAGCAATCAGTTGCACGTTACACGCCGGTGGTAACATACTTCTCGTTTACATGAACATTTATTCGGGACAACGGCTCCTAGATTGCAGCTCGGACATTTTTTACAAAACGTGAGCACCAAAAGCTGGCATTACCACGATGAAATTTCAAAATTTCTGCGTTCGTGATTCCCCTGCAACATTTACTAGCCATTACCTCAACAATATTGCATTGGAATATCAATCGATTCAACTTAGCAAGCTTGACAAATCCACACCACTCTTCGTTTTCATTTTGTTACTGAAAATATTACTATTACATATCTCGTATGTTACACATATATCAGCTTGCAGAAACGTCTCGCAATGAAATAAAAAATCCATCCCGTTTCAACTTCCTGCGTAAGGTTTTTAATTGGTTTCTAGGTACGAAAGTTCGAAGTTAGTTTAGTTGCTCAAGTCCACTGGCGAAAGCTTACACCTTCCATTCTGTTCCTCGTCTCTTGACGTTACAGATGGGCAAAATTCTCAGTCAGATAAAAGTTTTGAATAAAGAATAAAAGATAAACGACTGCTTACCCGTTGCTCGTTAAGTAGAAATTAAAACTTTAATTACAGAGTTGGGTAGTTCACGACGATAAAAATTTAACTGTTCGATCGGATATAAAATTCTTTCTATTTTTCTCTGTTACAAGTTTACGTATAAACTTACGAATAAACTTGAAAACGCAACTTTCTCGGTAGGTTTGATGCTCGTTGTAATATTTTTCAGGTATTTCGCTCGATGGTACGAAGCACCTTTGGAAACGCAAAAATCGATACTAATTATATTGCAGAAAACGATAGAGCCTTGCGGAGTACTCGTTGCCAGTTTTATGAATATGTCGATGGAAGTATTCTCAAACGTAAGTTAAAGTTATTGTTTTTTAAACATTGTACTTCAACCGACTGCAAACTTTTAAACGTCTCGTCATTGATTATTTACACGTTAAAGATAATTCAATTGTCTCTGTCCTATTTTACGGTACTGTATTCCGTGCGACAATGATCAAGTACGTCGAGTGAAACGAAGGGGAACTGCAACGATTACGCGATCCTTTCCACAGATCATTGATACTGGAAATTGTTAGAAGAACTAGAAACACGAAATAAATCAGTAACCATTTCATTCCGCGAAGTCAGTATTGATTTTTAATTATATCACATAAACAATTTACCTTTTCATCGATCTTTATGCAAGCAAAAGTATCTGAATCATAAAATATAAATCACAGTAACGGTCTGTGACACAACGATTGGTCCTAAATGAAAATACCGTACATTTATTTTGTCGAGCTTGGCATTAATTAATAAATATTTAATTCTTTGACTAATTTAATATTTCCACCTAAAAATGTACACCGTGGGTGTTTCGTTAAAAGTGGTACAATTAACTCTGGAGCTTTCAGATATAATTAATCTTTTCATGTTTATATTTTGATGTTTCCATTTAATTTCGCTATATTTTAAATTTTAACGTAATTAAAAGTTACGTTATTCGAGTCGGCGTACAGCGTTATTTGAGTTTTATCGAGAATTTTTATTTAGTACATTCTATCAGGTACAGTGGAATCTGCTAATTATGATCCCAGATAATGCTATCAATCGCTTATTATTATCATCATAGTCAAACTCAAAACGTATTGTCTTGTAAATAATTCGCCTATTGCAATCAACCATCAAGGTGTCATGTAATGTGCTGTGATGTGCAACATAGGTCAACAAACTTTAAAAAACATCATAAATTTGAGAATTATGAAAACACATGATAAGTTTTTTAAATAAATTGTATGTTCTTTTCGAAAACAGTTCTTCATAAGAAGTATAATTAATCAGTGCATAATATTACATAGTTTATAATAATATTATCAGTCGGTTACTGTTATCAAAATATCGTTGATACAATTGTTAAGTGGAAGTATAATTGTCGAACGTTCCATAACGCGAAAGTTTCGTAATAACTTGGACGTCAGACGATGGTTAAAATACTTTAGACAATACGATGTTAATATTCACGGGTTTGAGGAACCGATTGGTCTCGTTGCGTGTGCCTGAAGAACCACTTACCTCAGGATAGTCGCCATCTTTCATCTGATAGTCGAATACGTAGAAGTACGTTTTGGGCATCGGTTCTTTCTCTGTCTCGGGCGTCGGCGCAATATGAGGGTTGTTTGGTTTCTTCGTGTGTCTCAGGGTGAATAGATCGCCAGTTTGCACCAACGGCGCCACAAATTGTGCGTCGCTGAGCGCCTGGACGCAGGCGTCCTTCGTGTTGACGGGATGCTGGACTGTACGCTCCCAATCCGTATACTCGTTCACCACCTAGTAATGAACAAATAACAATATAATATAGCTCTACACGGTTGGAATATTCTTCCCAGAGATTCACCACCCAAATCACAATTTTCGTTCACGAAAGAAATTCCAGATATATTTTTACATAACAGAAGAGAAATATTGCTGTCGATTAAAATTTAACCTCTCTTTTATTTAAAAAATCATGATACTGTTTTTCTGAATATTCGGTTCATTTTCCTGGCAAGCAATTCTTTAAATATCGTCAGCGATTTTCCATGACCACGGATTGTTCCCGACGAGATTCGACAAGAACCGTCGGAGAACTATGATGTAACTCGATGGATTTCACTGAAATTTCAGCGAACTGTAGAACGAATTCAAAGAGCCGGGGCGAAATGGGAAAACTGATACCGGGGTTCGTTTCCGCACATTTTGTTAACGATAAATGCAAATGCGGCGGGATTCACCCGCCGCGAGAAAGTTTCCCGTTACTCGTGTTATCAAGCGTGCGCTGTTTTTATTATTCGAGACAATTTTTTCGCACGCGACGCTGCGTCCGTTCGTTTCTGCTTTGACAAACGCGGCGCAATTGTAACTGTCGTCGGTGTTCCCAAAGAGTTCGGCGAAGAGTAATAATGCGACCATCAAACGAACTTCTGCTCCTTCGATTTCGACGTGGATTTGTGTTTCAGCGTTACGTTCGTTTTATTTCGTTCGCGAGTATCGTCGGGCGAAGTTTGCGTACCGATAAAAAAAATAGCTAATTGCATTTGTTTTTTTGTAGCAACGTGGTACGCGAAACTAATGGGGAAAGAATGAGTTGGTCGTTTTCCCTGGAAATATTTGGAAAATCGGCTCCCGGTACGAACTCTGGCCTCCATCGATACGGATCACGCGAGGGGGGACAATTATCGCGCGATTCGTGGTTAAATACCGTTTTACGATTATGGATAATTAGACGCGTATACATACGGGACGATATATTTTTATTGAAGCAACGAGAGACTCGATGATCCGCCAAATGTTTGCCAAATTATTCCCTAAGAGCATTATGAAAATAAATGCAAAATGGCTTGGGAAATAATCGTCGAAATCGGCGGTGTTTATCGGAATTTTGGAAAGATGAACGACACGGCACGGCTGTACGATTAGCGTGCTGAACATTTACGATCTTTTACTTTACGCCCCCTCTTTCTTCCGTTATTTATCTACTCGTTGCACAGCGCATGTACCAATTGCTGTTTAACTACTGAAATTTACTGGAATTTTCCACCAATTTTATTGCTTTTCAAACAATATTAAACTTCTTTTCCAAGATTCAGATCACACGTGAAATTACGTGTAAAATTCGCACTCGTAGATGCACATTAATAGTCTTATCAGCCCTAATAGAATACTCTGCATAATTAAATTGCCAGGTGGGAGACAAACGGGCAGATAATGGGGATAAATTGGACGTAAAGCGGAAGTCGTCCATGGGGACGTGGCGCTAGACGCAATGAATTGCATTCTCTCCTCTATGACTCGCTTTTGTTATTATTACTTTTCAGCTCACGCGTAACAATATTCGTCATTTTATCGTGAATAAAATACCTTCAATTCTTCTACATTTCAAATTATAATTTCTAATGTTCTAGATAGTCCAATAAATCACTTTGCATATTATCATCGATACACAAAACGACCAGTGTTTTGTTTAAGGTTATAGAAAAATAAAAACACTTGTGTTGCCTCGAAATAAATAATGTTCACTGCTGTGAAAATATATTCACCGTGTAAAATATCTCCGTGAGATGGTAGACGTAGGTGTTCCTCACGTATGTCCTGATGATCCTGTCGCGTCTTTCGCCCTCGAATCCTTGCTGCACGTCCTTTTCCGCGAATTTCCACAAAGCCTCGCTGGTCGTTACGCCGAACAATAAATCGTATTTGTTGTTGCTGGTGATCGGGGCTCCGTGTTCAGCCTTTTTCGGAAGCGGCCTGTAACCAACAATTTGAAAAATATTTATTCGTTCTGCGATAATAATAACAACAATACGAAATAATCAACTGTTAATTTACTGCAGAGAATTGAAATCCTTGTGAAAAGTATTTTAATTAAATCTAAGCTTACCTAAGACTGCAATGAGTTTGTACAATTTTCAAATCGATAATCAGAAAAATATTGAATAATTCTATACTGTTCGTAAAAAAAAGTATCGAATACTTGGATTAACGGTTACAATAAATAAATCATTAGCAAGCAGTGTATGAAATATTGTGTGACGTTAAGTACACTTTCCATCAAATGTTAAAACGTTAAGTGGAGTAAAGCAGAACGAATAAACGGAACATCGATCGAATAGAGATGCTCCACGCGTTAACTACAGCAAAAACTTATTGTTCGAAGCTTGTCTGGTAACACTATAGCCAGTGCTCGAATTCAAATATGGTAATGGGTTTGCGGAACTGGGCTGGGTCATTTACAATCCCGTTAATGAACCGCACTAATGTCCGCGGTGGATCGAGCAGGTTCTGCATCTGCTTTACATTTAATGAGGGGGCCTCGATAAAGTCGTGGGAGACGGGAAACGAAGACATTAAGGAAGTACTTCCTAGAGATAAGGACGTCACCGGTGGTTTGGTAAGAGTACTTTAAATAATTGGCTATTACCTCCAATAAAATTGTTGAGCAGCGTCGCTAAACAAAATATTATACGAATCGAAGAAGAAGCTGTTGTCCCGATATTACAACTCGAACGTCTCATTTTGCTTGTCTCAATTCTCATTCTGAACGGAACGGTAATTCAGACAAGTAAATTTAATCAAACAGGAAGCACTGATTTAAAGTTTGTAACAGTGGAAAATGTCCAAATGTGATCTTTTTAGAATGCAATGCGTTGCAAGCGAGGGGTTTGGTCTAAAAGAGTTTGGAAAACCTTGCACAACCTAATCCTCTCCACTGTTTAGGTTCTTAGCTTGTTTAGGGGCTTCCAAGAACTTAAGAAGTGGAGGAAATTATGTGGACCTCTTGTGTCGTTTAGTTTAAAACAAAATACAATCAATCTAATCGCTTTAGACGGAACTGTGATAATCAAACGTGGCTACTAGTCGTCCAATCTTGATCTACAGTTTGCTTGTTCGAATCCTGACACTGACCAGGAAGAGAGTATTCGATTTCCAGTTTTCCAGCATTAAAATTCTGCGTGTTTCCACTCCCTTACCCGAATCCTTGGAATTCCGGGCCCATGTAGGACAACAAGTCTTTCTGGAAGTCTGGCTTGATGACCACACCGTCGACGCTCGGTCCAAAAGCGCTGAGGAAGGTCGGTGGCTGTATGTCGACCTGCATCAGTTCTTCCAAGCTACGTTCTCGAAGGCAGTCGACGATCAGCTCGTTGTCCTTCAGTAGATCATCGGGGATCGAGCAGTTGACCGCCCTGGCGAGCTTCAGCGCGTACGAGACGGGATCTTCGACCACGGCCCACGACGAAAGAGCGCTACCGGAGAGCAAAATGGCTCTCTTGAAGAGACCTGCACAGAATTTCGGGTCAGATTATTTATTTTGTTCGCTACTCGAGCAATCTTATTAATCAGAAATTTTTTTATACACAATAGATCTCTTGTAACACGGGGAAAACTCCTAATTTTTGTCTCATTCCATCGTGTTGAACCTGTGTGCATTCGATTGGTTTCTACGACAAAACGTCGCAGAATTTTTATCGTTTCAAATTCAGAATCTCCGCGTAACTTTCGCGTAACTTCATCGTCGATGCATTGGAATTCCTCGAACTTCGCGAGTTACCGTTCGTCTTATTAATCTTTCATTACGCGCTATGACGATTTTCATCGAAGAATCGAGCATAGTTCTCCCGCCTGATTTATAACGGGACTCTGTAATCTGTCGTCGTCCCGATCGTTCCGGGAACTCCGTCGGAACTTCCGACAAACGACGCGAACTTTCCGAGACGTATTTCGGACGATGCGAGATATCCTTCAAAGTACACGAAAGAAGATTCCCGGAAGGGTCTTTAATTAATCAGTCTCTGTATCGAACAGGGAAAGTTTTCGCAGGTGTGCACGCTCGACGACAACCGTGTCTGCTCCGCGATGACGAATTTCAAAACTGCCGTGTCTTCGCGCGCTACATCGAGCTCGATCGTTCCGACGAGCGCCAAAACTTTGGATTTAATTTATCAGAGAGAGAAGAAATTTAAAAAAGAATTATATTGGTCACGTTAAGATAGATTGTCAAATTTGTGTAACACTTTTACTTACCAAATTATAACAGTTCTCTAATTGCAATTAATTACACGATGTTATTGCGCCTTAAAAAATTATAAACCGTTGGCAAGTTGTACGATTGAAATAGTGGAAAATTAAGGAATATTATTTGATAATATTCACACAATTCTCAGTATTTGTTTTATGACAATTACATGAATTCTCTGTTAACGTCAAAGTTATCTTCTTATGTGGAGCATATTATAATTATCTTTTATTATGGAACGAGGTTGTTAATTAAGATCAAAAAGGTCTCGTAATATAGAACGAAACGTGTTACGAGAATGTGTAATAGGAACAAAGTAGAATTATTTTCTTATATGAAGCGTACGAGAGACACACATAGTATTAAGTGCAGTCACTGTCATTCTGGGATCTTTTAATTTTGTGAAATTAATTCTAGAGTAAAAACTATCGAGAGAATAAACGATCCCCACTAAAATTAATCGCGAAAGGATAAAACTTTCGAAACGGCGCAACAATTCTACGAAGATAAAGTTGCAATTTTAATAAAGGAAAGTAGGATACTCGATTCTTGTAACTGCAAGTGCACTTTTTAATGTTTCGAAGTCTTATCGGGCTTTATTTTCTCTTAACAGCACCATTCTACGGGATTGTTCCTTCAGTTGTTGCTCGAAACAGGGCTTGAAATTACCGTGAAAATAATTCAGGGAACCAGATACCGACTCGGGAATACTTAATATCGAAGGTACGATCAAACGAAGGAAACTTAGTATCGAGGAATCAGTTAACGTTTCGTATTAAACGAAGTTCTGAACGGTGCAACGTTACATTGGGCACAATCTGCTTCCAGATCGAGGGAAGAAACCAGCGACCGAGACTTTTAATGAAATTTGAAGTGAGGTTACCTCGAGGCAGCGAGAAACAGGAGGGAAGATCGATCTTAAGCAGGAAACGATGTTCAAAGTAACAAGCGCGGCGGATGTCCTTTTCAACGATCGTCACGTTCCAAAGATAATTGTCTGCCGATTCTCTTCCAGTATGGTCGAGTCGCGAGAAAAACCCCGTAAAAATACCTTTGGCAAGAGAATGAAAAGCAACGTGAAGCCACTGGAAATAATAATAACAAGAACCGAACCGGTTGGAACATTTTCAGAGGGGCAATTCTTGTTTCAGCGGTAAAACCCAACGTCTAATTTATAACTTTCGTATCGCTCGATCGCAAGAACAATCTTCCCCCGAACTCGAAGAGCCCGCAGCTTCGATCAATAACTTTCGATAACTTCAATTAGCACCCCTTCGACTCTCCCTCGCCCGTGCTCGATAATTTATCAAGACAGATTCGCACCAGCAGTTTCCACGGCGGAAGCCTCGTCGCGGCCGGAAATATCTTTCGGAAACGGCAGGCTTGAACGTGAAATTCCGCGGGGCCGTCGACGGTCTCGAGACAAGAAACGAACGGAAGAAGCGACGTCGGAAAAAGTTTCAGCTTTGCGGAGGACCGCGGATCCGCCGTAAAGAGGGTGAGCATTTTCCGATAGCGCATATGGGGGTAGGAGGATCGACATTCTACGCGCATAATATCGCGGGTGCCGGTCTCGTTCGCCGTTATTCGGTCGTTCGTGTCCATTCGTTCCACCCTCGTGGCGCGGGCTGCGAGGGTAATTCGATCAGGAACGCTGTTAGTCGAACGGTTAACCGCGAACGAAGCTGCGAAAAATCGACGGGGATGAAGACGCGAAGGGTGGCGGAGGCCAATATCGAGGGCGATACATTATCGGGAACTAGCCGCACTTTCTGTCAGACTAGCGTCGTTTGCTTCTTTAGGCGAGAACGAGTCACAGTAAAAATAAAAAGTTCAAGTTATACAGTATGATTATATTCTATTAATCTCCACGTTCCAATTGTGGATTTCTTTGAATAATATATGGATTTTCCACGTTTAATGCAAACACGAGTTCTAGATATGGAATCGAAAAACAAGTATCTCGATAACCACCATGCACCAGATTTTTTACGTAATTTTCGTACTCGATTAAACACGGAAAATAGGCAGAAATTTGATAATCCGAATTTTCCCTGTAACTACCCTTCCGAACAAGATAAAGGGTTGAAATTTGGTACAAAAAGTTCGATTTTGATGCTCTATCGATGATTCAAGGGCACATTTGGCCCCCTTATTTTCGTGTTTGGGTATTATTTGAGGGCCTGGAAACGGTGGACCATGAATTCATTAGGAAGAAGGGGAAAATTAGGTGTTGGGTGTTTTGCCCGAATGAAAAATGGAAGATTTTGCGTGACAGGCAAACCAGATGGGACTCGAAAGCTGAACAATTCAGGATGAGGCTAATTCATCGAACTATCGAGACCCTTGCAATCCTGTTTACTTTTTTCGCGAGTTGTTCTGTCACTGATTTATCGTTTCCTCGGAAAATGCTTTTACCATCCGAGGGACGTGCTAAACTGTATAAACGAAATGTATTCCAGACGATTTATAGAATACAAAAGTGGTGCAAATCAATAACAAGGCGTCCGTTCGGTATAATTTTCCATCGATTTACCCAGATGAAACTATCAAGTTTATTTGTTCAATAAATGATCATAGAAAGCCCAAAATACTAGGTTTCCAGTTAAATTTGACCATCACTTTACATCTGTCATGCTCTAACGAGGAGCATAAAAATTCCCAATTTTTGTTCGAATTTTTCAGATCAATTTCGCCACTATACGTCCACACGTAAGCTCGTATCCTCTTCGATTCTTTTCGAGAGTCTCGTTAGCAGTCTCGTTCACGATCGAAGGAATCTGCAGGAATCTTCGAAGAGGATTGAACTCCTGCATTGAGAGAAGAGAGGCTTCGCGTCTAGTTACTTATCGGATAACGATTTCTCGGTCTGAACGATTTTTAGCGACCTGTCGCGCGGCGACCCGGTCTTCGATAACCGTGCACAATGAGAATTTTATCGAAGAATCGTCTGGCGATTGCGTATATCGTGTGCCAAAACTGGGGGGGAAAAAGATACGGAATAGAATTTTGTAGTTTCGGTCTGAATAGAGCCCAGCTACGAAGTCACCGACATGAAATGTGTATTTCCGCCGTATTATGTGCGTAGTTTCAGAAGTTTCCGACGTTCTAGTGAATTGTCGAGATTGCTTGGCGGATGTCGCTTTCAATTGGATGAACTTCATACTCGAGGACGGGGAAAGAAGACACCTCTGGCGCGGAACTAAATTTTTTTCCAATCCCCTTTTACTCTCCTATCTTCCTTTGAATTACTTGTACCTCAAAAAGTCTTCGTCGGCATCTCGATGAACCTAACCCCGGGACGATTCAATTTCAAATTATTTTTAAAAGGAGTGGTCAATAGATAGTTACAGATATAGTTTGATATTATTAGCTTTGCAGTATTCAAGAATAAACGTCATATTGCATCGATAAGGAGGCAAACCCTCGAAGCAATTATAAAAAAGAAAGGTGCTGGAAACTTTTCAGCGTTGCTGTGTCGGAATAAAGGCTGAAGAAGAAGGGGATGAGACGCGGAGTGACTGCGTGGAGCGTTTACAAGCACCCCTGGCAGTTGAAAAATATTCCAAAGCGTCGGGGACGCGCGTCGACGAATTCATTTCCGGGCGCGACGTGTACGCGGGCGTGATGCGGCTCACCTCGTATGACGGTCGGGCTGATGGCGAGAAAATGAACGCACGCTGCCCCTGTCCCTTGGCCCATCAGCGTCACGTTGTTGGGATCGCCGCCAAACAGGGCGATGTGTTCTTTGACCCAGTGCAGCGCCGCGATCTGATCCATCAGACCGTAATTCGCGACCCTCGCCTGGGTCTGAGGCGCCACGTTGGCGTTCAGGAAGCCGAGCACGCCCAGCCGGTAGTTCATCGTGACGATCACTTGGTCGGTGTAGCTGGCCAGGACGCTGCCGTTGTACGGGTTTCCGCTTCCCCAGTCGTAGCTCTCGCCGTGAATGTACAGCAACACCGGATGCCTCCTCCCGCTGTCCACCATCCCTGCGAACAGAAAAGTGTCCATTCATACCCTTTCTCGACCACACAAAGTCACGCGTCGCCCATTTCACGCTGAATAATCTCCAATTATTACCGTGGTCATTTATTTATTTAGTTTACGAGAACGTGCAATAAATATAGCAACAGTGAAGGAACATAACATAAACAGTCGTAGAGCTAGAATTCCATCTAAAAAACTAATGAAGTAGTACGAGTCAACGATAATTCCGTGCATCCGTCGTATCGGTCGTCTGACCCTGTATTGGATCGACTACTTTGGAATTGCAATCGGTGGTTAAACGACGACACGCGTATAGAATATTCACCGAGATCTGAATTCAAGAGAGGTTCAGCCTACGTACCCAAGAGTATTCATTATTCACGTATATGCGCCAGGGTTTAATTGTGTATAGTTACTCCCGGAATTCTGAAGCGGATTCGTATTACTATTGTCGCCGTAAAGAATACCCCCGGTGGGGTATTACGAGGGAAGAGAGACGACAGCGTCAACATTACTCATTACTCGTACGAGACGATGTCTTGGATAATGGAGCAGCGACTTAGCGAACACGCTCAACAAAGAATCGTCTGCTCTTAGCCGAGGGAACGATTAAAGAAAAATTGTTCGGTTTAACTAGCGGACCGCCTAACTTCCCTCGCTCGTTCCTTTCAAGGTCCAAAGCAGTCTTTGTTCCGGCGCGTTGTCATTTCGTTCTTCGTCGCGTCTCGTCTGAACCAGGTAAATCCACCGAAGAACGCGCCAAGGGGGTGGCGTTCGTATCAAGCGGACGGGGGTTGGGAGAGCCATTGTTCCCGCGGAGACTGTCAGCCATTTACAGTCGCGCGAGGAACGCGGCGCTGGGAGAATTAACCTTGCGACAGGAATGGTGGGCATGACGGAATATTCTGTTGAATATGACGGCCCGCTAATGCTTCTTCTGCTATTGTTACCGTGCACGTTTCTCTGTGACAGGTCTGCGCGGGGGTAAACGCGAGGCGACATGTGTCGATTCGTATGTGGGACCGTGTGAATTGTCGCTTCGTTGGAGGAATATAATGAGGAAATGTGACGTGCATGGCCGGCGTCTTGATTAGAGGGAGGTCGTTTTATCAAAACTGACATGGATACCATAATTGGGCGACGTTCTTTAAGCCATCCACGAACGATTCTACTATGTTTTTCGAAATTCAAAATCTAGTATATTCCATATTAAATTAAAGATCCCCCAATTTTCACAAGTAGAAATTATTTGATTTTCTTTTTAATTCGTCGACAACTTTATTATCGTAAATATCGAATGCTGGGTATTCTGTATCTTAATTAGGCAATCTAATGGAACTTAAAAATATTAAAAGACCCCTCGAGCATCGTGTTATCGATCTCTCTTAAACACAAGCGACTCGATGCCCTTATCCTCGTTCATTGATTTCAACGAAAGGAAGAATGCCTGGGCAGTCGAGATTCCAGATCATATGCCGTTGACGCGAGGTCAGATTTCAGTTGTTCAAAAGCGAGAGGGCAAATGTGAGTCTTCCTCTCTCGACTCCCACGGTCCGAAATTACTTTGGGCAGCTTCGAAGAATCGAAAAAGAGGGCATTTGACAGTTGATCCTTGTCGACTCTCCGAAACTCTACGAGCGCACGTGGGGTCTAGCATCTCTGGTTGGAATTTGAGTAGCTCGCCTATATCTTATCGCGGGACACCGATCCCCGTAGCTCCATTCTATCGACAATGGTAACGTCCACGAGTAGCTGAAAGAGCGATAAAGAAAGCGTCACGAGAACGACCCTTACCGAAACAAAGACCCATGTTGACCGTGTGTCTGGTCCTATAGAAAAGTTGCAGCCGGCTTAAGAGAGATCCCACCCTACGCGGCGAGGTGGTTGCCAAAGGGGATTCAAGCTGATCTACGTCTACGCGCTTCGAAAAATAATCGTACGCCAGGCTGTTCCGGAACCATCGAATAACTGAAGGCGACGTTACAACCTGAGTGCACCTTTGATTCGCAATATAGCGAGAAGAAATGTGTTTTAGGAACCTTCCCTACGACGATATAATCATTCTAGAGAATTCGAGAAAATAAATAAAAGATGTGGAATAATATTCGTTAGTAAGAAACGAAATATATCCCTCGTGGTTTAGAAATTCAGAAATACTATTTTATAATTGCCGAAGCATCGATTACACCGAAATTTCAGCGAGAGCGCCGTGAGACGATTGCACTGCGAGCGTATGTACGCGTACATGGCGTCGAATGAATTGTTGCCAGTCGAAATGGAGGCTTGGTATCACGTTTTCCATTTAACTCTTGTATTTCTAATTTCGTGAACCGTGTACCGCGCTGCGGGGAAGCGGAGGACGGAAAATTGTAAATTAGAGAGGAACGTATTTTTATTTGCCAGGCACTGTAGCCGGTTATTAAATTTAGCCGGTTCTTCGCAGCCTTCGCGTTCCTTCTTTGACGTTTGTTCGACACGTATGAATTTTATATCGATCGTGGCCATAGAACGAGGAACGAAACAAATTTCAACGAATTTTTTTCGTTTGATTGTTTTCTCCACCGACGCGTTTAACAATACCAATATATTTTACAATTTTTTGGTCGAATTTAATCGACGCATTGATACGAGTACACGTGCAATCAACGTCCGTGAATCGAATGTTTGGACAACGGATTTGCGACTTAAAGTTCGTCGCGTCTCGTTTCGATTTGCCAGCTCGACGAGTGCGCTGAGAACTTTCCACGGGCATTATTTCATCACTCTTAACAAGGCGCCGTGACGGTCAGAAGCTGCGAGCAGACTTTCGTTCCACTTATATTTCTCCCTTTTAATCCACGCTACTTTCAGCTACGTCTTCGACAGTGTTCCGATGTATTTCATTGGATCAATGAACAAAATCCGAAGCTTAAAAGCTTTTGTGCAAGCTCCGCGAAGAAGTGCCGCGATGGAGAAAATTAGAGAGGATCCGACGGCGACGATACCGGCTGCGTCATAAAATTTCCTCGAATCACTTTTAGCTTATTCGACGGAAATATCGTTCTGTGTTCTATTCCCCGATTCTAGATTTTCAATTCTTCTGAATGTTTAAACAATTTATTAATTTTTACTCGTTAGTTTTAAATTGTGTTGTTCGATTCAAAAACAAAATCGAGTGGATTGAAATCAGGTTGACGAGGAGCGTCGCGTGCCTAATCATTTTTCCGCTCGAATAGATCAGGCTTAGTGTACTCAACGCGTTAGAATACTTAGCGAAAGCATAATGTTGGAGTCTGTACAAGAGACAGGCTTGAAACAGCAGTAAGAGATATATCTGGCGAATACAGTGGATGAGGTAAAACTTCGTAGTTCAGTTTATGTAGCTTCCTTAACCCTAATCCTGCCGGGCTGAGACTTTAGGCCATATAACAAGTTTGAGTAACTGTAGGGATTACAAGTAAATTTCTATACTACTGGCGTTCCGTGTTATGAAATATACGTATTAAGTTACGATGTGTATAAAAGTTCATTACCGAATAAATTTACGAAAGCGATTTAAACTATTTTTTAAAGAAAATACAACGTTCGTACATCTCCCGCGTTACAGACTCGTTGCATCAAACGATCCTCGGTAACCTGTCCGCGAGACGATCTTTGACAAGTTCCCTGGGTCATTTTTGCCGGGACATAACCCCTTTTCCGCTCCTAATCTCCTTCAGTTTCGACTAGGCGAGCTTCTCTTTGATTCGAGCGCTGATAACGATTCGTGACGCGGATCGTTACTTCGGGCAAATCTGCTTGTTTTGCGCAGTTTTAGCTACCCCAACGAACCACGTCGGAACCCTCTCGGGAGTAACTTCAAAAGGAACGCTTAGTTTAGCCCCTGACTGCTCCCTTACGCCGAAATATTCGCGGTGCATGCGCAAGTGTCGTCAAACGACTGGCACGCAGGTGCATTGTACCGAGACCACGCAGGGAAGTGCAACAATGTGGTTCCCAACAGAGGTTCCATCCCTCACCCTCTTACCCGGCAGTCTGTTAAAGCGAAATTAAATTGTAGGCTGCGTTTAAGTAGCGGTCTCTCGCTGACACTCCTTCCACCGCAAATTTAGCTACTCGTCAAACGCTTCGAAGCCAGTGGCGATTTGTGAGAATCGCGGCAACGGAGGCGAAGGTTGCGAAATTAGCGAAGGGAGCCAAATTTTAGTCATTTTGAACAATTCAAACATGTGGATTATAATCTGATAAAAGACACAAGTACGTAGTTTAGATCTCGAACTCGTTCCTGCTTCCCTCGGATCCAGATTTTCCTTCCATTAGTTACTCATCGCTTTTGAACAACTCTTTAACTCGGTCCCAGGAATTCTATCCCTTTTCCACGCCGTGGCTTCTTCGCCCTCTTCTGAAATTATCCAAGGACCTTAATCAAGTAAGTACTTCGTGGCAAAGTGGCTGGCGAAATTGCCGTAGCATTCACCCGGGCTCTTCGCCATGGTCGATGCGTCTCTCGCATAAACATAGGTGAGTTTATTAATGCGGTATGCGTGCGCCAGTCTGACGCGTGCGTATCATACGACATCGCAGTTCAAATGTTATTTACGAATGCAAATTGTCGATGTAATTTCTGGGCGAAATTGCGATACGATTTCTCTTTTTCTGAACGTCTTCTTTACATTGCAATATGAATCCTTCATCAATTTGTACGCAGTGTAATAGAATATCATTGTAGAATTTCTCCTGTTGAGATTCACAGAAGGATGGTAGAACGGAAACGTTGCGTCGTAAAGAATATTTTTCTGCTGGTTGCTCCTATCGAATAAGCATCGCATTCTTCTTACCAATATCTTCGATAAAGAACAAA
The DNA here is from genome assembly GCF_013123115.1 of Colletes gigas. NCBI lineage: Eukaryota > Metazoa > Arthropoda > Insecta > Hymenoptera > Colletidae > Colletes > Colletes gigas. The sequence goes on from NW_025106637.1 coordinate 3,468,184, forward strand.
AGGATACAATGAAAGAATTTGAATAACAAAGTACTAGTTCCTTGCATTTGGCTGTTGCACGTTTCTTGAGCCAGATCGAGGACATTGGAAACGGTAGCAACGTGGGAAACCGAAAAAAAGTGTTCTCTTTACGGGACACAATGCGGAGGAGAGAATGAGAGTTAACGGGGAAGCAGGCTGGCTTTGGTAACTGGCCTTTGTCATCCAACGGCAAGAGACAAATAATCGCGGTCCTGCCTTTTATCTCGCCACCTACGAAACCACGAAAAGCCATTCGAAATTTCACGTCTATTCTGGACGCCGGACGTCCACCGGATTTCGTTCTTTTCAGCCCCCCGCCGCGACTACGATTGCGCCTCCGCCTTCTCGCCGCGCACTACAAAGTAAGACGAGCAAGAAAAGTGGTTTCCAACGGGGTTGGGAAAACGAACGAGGTCCCTTCGAGGCCGACAAATAGATTCAACGGGTCTTCAAAGGCCGCTTTTCGAGCGGCGTTCTCGAGGTTCGTCGCGTCCCGCGAGTGTGTCGAACGTTTTCGAACGCTACTCTCGTCGTCTTGCCGCGCGAAATCGCTCCTGTTCTCTTTCGATTTTCGTTGCTTGGCGGATCGTGATAGGTTTAGTATTAAGGGTGTTATACCGATGGATCTAACGAATTTTATTACATTGTCTCTATTAAAGCGATGCATAATTAATTTGCAAAGAGTGCTTCGCCGTTTGTCTCAAGGAAGGAACAAGAACAATGTTACGTTTACTTCATTTAAAGGAAACTGTTTTGAGTTTCTGGATTATCTATCTGACTTAGTTTCGAGTGATCTTCATCTCTTCAACCCATTAAAATGAGAAACGAAGAAAATTTATATCCATTTCGTAAATTAAGATTAAAAATTAAAGACAGTCCAGCTGGTCGAATTTGTACCTCTCGCCACTTTTTACCAAAGCTCGTATTTATTTAGCTGTATCGTTTGAACCCGGGCAGATACGTAAGAGCATTCAATTTACGAATATCCCCGTATAAAAATTACTTCGTCGATCTTCGTCTGCCGGGAGATACACAAACATCCTATCCCAACGACGGAACATCGCCGCTCGATGAGAACGGAGGGGTTAAAACATCAAACGAGAGAATTTCAGAAATTACCTAACGATTTAATTTCCCGTCGAGAAGCCTACGGTCGTGTGCCCGAAAGGAACACGAAAATCATCAAACAACCTTGAGGAACCCCGTCTGATCCAAGATTTATCGAGTGTAGAGAAAGCAGGGACGCGAAGGGGCATGAAGGGATCGTCTGGCTAACATCGTCTCGTTAATCAGGTTGAAACCTGATGGCGAATACTCGATTCTCTGTGCAGTATTACAGGGTGCTTCACGAACACGGATGCAGGTCCAAGGATGGAAGGAATTGTACAAAAATAATTAGAAGATGAACCATGATTAGGGAAACGTTTACTGGTAACATACTTCTTTTATTCGTTTTAATACTTTTTTTGATTTTTAGTCATTTTGTTTGACACCCTACAGAAAAGTTGTCTAATACTTTTATGTAGGTACCCATGAGCTCTACTTCAGAAAAAAGTTTCATTGAAATATATTCACTATTATAGAAGTTGTGGCTGTTTGAAAATTGAACCATTTTTATTGGGGTTTTCCTCACTTTACGGGGTGAAGGATCAATTTTTCGAATATTTTTAGAATTTATACATATTCTCCATTAAAATACGCGTCGTTCGCTTTTTGAAACATTAAAATCCTCCAATCCGTTCAGAAGTTATGATGTTTTAAAGATTCGCATGAAAATTCGAACACACATTTCTGCCCAGAAATGATATTTTCATTAAGGAATTTTTTTCTCGGAAATGGTTAGGATTTCTAGGGTATGTCTATTGACCAAAAATGATTGTATTTAATCCCTACAACTGGAAATAATTTTTTCAGAACGATTTAAAAACTTTTTTTTTCGCCTTAAAATTTCAGGGAAAGATATCAACGCTATGGTCAGACATTTCGGTAAGGAATTTTTTTCTCGAAACTGCGAAGGATTTAGGGGGTATGTCTATTCACCAAAAATGATTGCAATTGATCCCTGCAATCGGAAATAATTTTTTCAGAACGATTTGAAATTTTTTAATTTAATTTTTTAATAAAGTCTCAATCAAGAGATTGATATTCTTGATTTTTACCTTGTATATACACTCCTGGACCGATCATTCAATATTCCAGCGCCTAAGACATACAGCAAGCCCACCACAGTGGAATTGCAAGTAAATTTCGTTTAGATCAGGGTTAGATATCATTGTGGGATCGGGAAGATAATGACTCCGCTCTGTTCCGTTCCGCACAATTTTATTGTTGCTGTCGTACAACGACGTGACTCGTGGTGCGGGTTACGCTCGACTCTCTGGTACGATCATCGCCACCGTACCAAGAGGCCTTCAAAAACAAAAGACGGTCAGAGACGACGACAACGGCTTTTCGGCTCACGCGGCTCTGGTCGTCTCGTGTGCAACCATCGTCTCGTGTGCAACCATCGTCTCGTGTGCAACCATACATTGTAGCGGCTTCGAACGGCTAAGGCGTATGTGGTGCCTTGGCCGCCACATCATCATAGATGTTTCCAACGACTCAAACGTTCAGCACACGTTATGACTATCACAATTATTCTATGATCGACGATTCGTAAGGAAATTGAACCTTCCCCGAAATCTCTGGAGTAGCTCCATCGTCTTAGATCCGCAGAAAAAGTGAAAGAAAAGGGAGAATTGGTCACGGGGTTCCTTGTTTGACAGACTTCATAAAAACGGAGGCTCTTCGTTGCTCAGCCTCTTCCAATCTCTCGGTCTGGTCCGGTCGTAGCTCGCGCGAGGCAAGTAGCGCCTGTATATTTGATGAGACGTTCTCCGGGCATCCTTTCAGATGGCAAGTTTGCCGATATTAGCATAGTAAACATGGATTTACGTTACGCCTATGCATTCCGTCGCGAATCCACACGACGAAGGGATCACGGCCAACTTAGACGCGTATTCGCTCTGCGCACTTAGGCGTCTTGCACTCCCCTACCCCGCGGTATTCACCGTGTTCTGCCCTGAATCTCCTCTTCGGCACGTATACCATTAGCGTGCGTCTCGATTGTCGCGTCGCGAACATGCGGTTTCGACTTTCTTTGTGCCCCGATTCGAGAGAAAGCCACGCGTCGTCGTCGACATAGGAAGCAGACTGCCGCGATTTCTAAGTCGCGACTGACGAGGCTTTTCTTGTCGCCGTTGCTCGGAAACGCTTTGAGCAACTCATTTGCGCACAGTGTTTTCGCTCGAAGGACTAAAATTCCCCATATTTGGTAATAATTCCCCGTTATTAACGTGCGCCCGTCGAATGATAAATTCTAAAGCACGAAACGCAGAGTCCAATTTTACTTACAGCCTTGCACCTTCAAAATTTCACTAATCGCTATTGCATATGAGTGTTTGATAATTCCAACGTGCATCCTAAAGAAATTATTTTCCCCTCGACCGTGGAAACAGTTTTAAATCGCCCACGAATAGCATTCTCTTTCATTCGTTCGAGTGAATTTCCCGGATTACGAAAAACTTTAGCACCGATGGATTTCTCGTGGCGGTTACGCGGGAACAAAGTGCAGTCTAATTTGCATAGAAGTTGCAACAAGACGCAATGTAGGCTGCACACATGCCAAAGCAAACGCTGGCAATCACGTGGGACGTCATCTTCGCAGTGTCTTTATCCTTGATTGGATGCTGTCCCGAATCGATGGTACACCCGAACCAACCAGTATCTTCCGACTGAATCCCCTTACTTCCTCCCATTTGCTTTCCTCGAGCAGACGTACACCGTGGTACAGGCACTTACACGTCCCTAACTCCACGAGCATCGAGTAACATGTCCGTGCACACGTGCAACCGATCGCGTGAACGTGCACCGAGGTGTGCTGGTGTCGGTCCCGAAGGGTGTGGGACGATCACGTTCGCAGGCGGAGTCAGAATCGATCCGTTTTTGGTACAGAGTGGCGATTTCCTTCGAATCGTTTGTCGTTGATGCGATTCGAGGCGTCGAGCTCGTTGATGGCGGATCGAAACTACCCCGTAAATTGTTAATTTGATCGGGGCACAGTTCAGAAAGTCTGACAGAAGCTGCGGCGAGCGGACCCCTGTAGATCAACGTATCTCGAACTTCGTGCACCTGCGACTAGATTTAAATTAATAATTAAAATTAATATACGTATAATTAACGCGATATCTTTTTCGGTAAACAAAACGATACGTGTTATCAATGTTTTTCGATCCATATTGCATGTGTAACGTTCGATCAAATATATCTCACATGTCATAATATTATTCGACGTTTCTCTTTAAATATTGTAACATTTGGTATAAATTGATATCAGTGTGTTCTTTCCAATAAACATTACCAGCCTTCGATTACAAAATATATTGTACGTTTCCATTCATTTGTTATATTCGAATATTTTACTGTTCGTCAATATGTAACAGGCTGAAAGTTAAATTAAGATTGTAAATGCATAGAAATTTGTTCCAGCAGAGTTTGAGCCAAGTGTAATTTCCCAAATTGTGATCCTTGCTTTAATGCACAAAGCTTGGGTGACAAATAATTATGGGGAGAAGTGTACGTGTACGTATGCGTGTGTTTCCGTGTCTTGGTATGCCTAAAGATACGTGCAGATTACACGCGGAGACTAAGATCGAGATTCCCTATCAGCAGTCTTATCTAGCTAAGGGCGTCTTACCGCACAGACATATCACGCGATGCGATTTCCATGGCAAATCCTTCGAAACTAATCCGAACTGATCTGCATTGTAACTGGCAAACGCTTTTGACTAGACACCATACTTGAAAACGATGATTGCTTTAGTTTACACGTTAGAAACGCGTGAAAAAGGTTGATCTTCGGTGACATATCCAGATAATTAAGTCTGGATTTGGGTTAGAGGTCTGGTTTAACAAAATGAAAGTCTGGGTCACGGTCTCGCTTAAGCGTGCGTAGTGTCTATCGCGTTGGCGAGCACAGTAATTGTTTGCTAAATAACCGCGAACTTTCTGCGTGCCTTAAGAGAAGGATTCGTTACCGGTGCGACGCAGTGGCCTCTACGGGCGAAACGAGGCCATAAACGACCACATTTTGATACAATGCTGGCAGCCTGGTCCCACCGTACGGGGGAAGAAACTTGGCAGCCGCGCTCGATCTCCCTTAATTGGGGTCGCGTAATTTAAGTTAAGCAAGTCGTAAAATTTGAATCGTAATTGCGTGCATCCGTTATGCACCTATACCTCTGGCCATATTTTCGCGTACGTGTGTAATCGGAAATCGTTTAACGGCAGGAAACAGCGGCTGCTTGGTCCTCTAAATTGTTTCGCCTCCGTTGCGTTTCCCTTCGTTCTTTTTCCACCCCCCCCCCTTGTATCGCTACGCCGAAAAGCAGATATTGGAAGTGCACGTTAGTCGATCGGAACTGTGCTAATGGTGGAGCTCTGCTTGCTTTTTAAATATCCATTCGTGTACACAAAGTGGTCGAGTAACTTCCCTGTTTCCACCCCCTTGTTGCGTAAATTTTATTTTACACGGCGATTTTTCGATTAAAATTGCGAATCTTCTATCGAGAATCAGGAACGGAATTTGGTTGGACGAAGAACGAAAGGGACAACTTGTATTTAAGCGTGCTAATTGAGGATATCTCTGGCAACCATAATGTTGGATTTTGTAGAGGATCCCATTGGGAACTTTTAACTAATTTCGCCGTGAAATTTAGTAGTATTCCGCACTAAAAGCAAAGCGACTGAAAAAGTTCCGGCGTCGCTGGAGAAGCGAAGCAAATCTTCATTTGAAGCTTGGACAGAGACGTTCCTTACCTTCGGTCCGGCTGAATTACAACTTTATACTCATTACTGCTTCAGAGTTTAATAGCTTAGCATCCGGTAAAAGTAAACTACCTTTCGTGAGATTCTTTGAACGCCGTTCCCTTCGTTCAGCGGTTCTCAAGCTTCTTTCGACCCGAACCTAAGTGTGCATTAACTATTGTAGCTTGCAATAGAGACTTTTGGGGCAAGATACGCTTTTCAGTCTTCAACTTTTGTAAATTTTTAATTGCTTCATCTTTGCATTGATGATTTTAAAGAGATTCAGATTTCTTTTTATCACTTTAAAATTTCAACATAGCCAACTTCCTATAGTCCGAGCGACATACATGGGGAAAATTGTAACGGGAGATTCTAGAGGCCAAAACAGGACGAAAATCAAGAATACCAATTTGTTGATGCAGGCTTCGTTAAAAAGTTATGAACGTTTAAAGTTCTGTCCGTTCTGAATTTTTTTCTCGAAAATGCGCAGAATTTCGGGGGTATGTCTATTCACCAAAAATGATTGTAAGTGGCCCCTGGAAGTGAGAATAATTTTTTCAGAACGATTTGAAAAAATTTTGTTTCGCTCTAAAATTTTAGGGAAACATATCTGTAATATGGTCAGACATTTCGATAAAGAATTATTTTCTCGAAAGTGCGTAGGATTTCTGGGGTATCTGTATTCACCAAAAATTATTGTAATTAACCTCTACAACCAAAAATAATTTTTCCAGAATGATTTGTAAACTTTTCAATTTCAGGGAAACATATCTGTAATATGGTCAGGCATTTCGGTAAGGAATTTTTTTCTCGAAAGTGCGTAGGATTTCGAGGGTATGTCTATTGATAAAAAATGATTGTAATTGACCCCTGCAACCAAAAATAATTTTTCCAGAATGATTAAAAATTTTTTAATAACTTTTTAACGAAGCCTCAGTCGAGAAATTGATATTCTTGATTTTCGTTTTATTTTGGCCTCCAGAATCTCCCATTAAAATTTTTCCCAGGGGTGGATGAACACGCTGTATGAAACAGATCACGTGGAATGAGAATAATCTCGCAGGTATTCTAACTACAAAGTACCTTCGATTCGCAATATATCCTCTGATGATATCGATGCTCATTACGCCGATCGTGAATGGCAAAGGGACCGTATAGGTTAATAAACGAAACGTCGTCGATCACGTCGACTGAAAGGTTCTCTCGTTACAATGCTTCCGATTATTAAATTGCTCGTTGATGTATGCGCGGAGCGCGATTAAAAGGGGTATTCGTGTGGGTAACGACAGGTAGATAACAGGCTTCTAGGCATTATATGGAAATACGGATAACGCGATTAAGAGCTTACCATCCCCGTGTATCGTCGAATACGGTTTACGAGTGGCTGGGGCGATGGTTCCGTGTTCCTGAACGCGAAAAATTCGATTCTCGATTCCTCGTACAGGTTCTTTGAAGGAGAAACGACCGCGACCGCCTTCGAAACCCTCGGATCCGATGCTCTCTTCCGCTTTATTTCATTTCCTATTGGATCTCTGTTATATTTTTCTAATTACGAACGTCGAGGTGCACCGGCAATTTTAAAGAAAAATATCTTCGATGGTCGCCTAACTGTGTTTCAACCCAGTCGACGACAGAGGGTAAGCAACATTTTAGTCGAACTAAGCAAATATCTTCTCGCAACAATTTTGTCCATTTTCAATAAATCCATAACGCAACCTCGTTGACTCTGTGACTTTGTTTTAATTCTCCACTTGGGTCTCTGTTTCGAACAACGTGTAACAACAATTAGAAATATTCTGTTCTTTGTGAAGATTAATTTGTGTCCATCAGATCAGATTACCCTCTTACAGTAATAAGTTAATGAATATGTTTATTACAAACACTAAATCCACCGATGCAAATGACACACAATACCTGATTGAATTTAATACGTAAACGCTGAATCATTCGATGAATCTCAATTTAATATTTATCGATTAATTCAACGTCATAGATTTATGCCCCTATTTACGATTCCATAGCAGAATATAAAATACCCCAAGGTTAAAAATCTTAAGTTTGCAGAAAAACGATGGTAGTAATTAATTAAATAGTTGAAAGTAGTTTCGACCGCTGTAATATTTGTTTTAAAGTTTGATTGGAGCATTGAATGTTTGGGTATTAATTAGGTTTACGTTAGAGTTGATTGGTATTTGCATCGATGGAATTATTATTGATTGTTCATACATTAATTGACGTATTATTATCGAGTACAATACGAAGCAGAGACAGAGAATTCTAGAACCGAATATCTATCCCATTGAAATACGAAAATGTCTCGATGCAATATTACCAATTGCATCATAGGCAGCTGTTATTTGTATTGTTAATGAATCTATTAAAATTCTTTTATCGTGGGTAACCTAGCTCTGCAGGCTGTTCTTATTGCATAGAAGGTAAAATATTTCAAATTCAAACAAAAAAAAAGTCTTTTTTCTAACATTCGAACACTGAGATCTTGGAATTTTATAGCGTTCGAGTACTCGTCAAATATTTCAGCGACGAACCGTTCGAATAGACCTGGCCCTAAACTATTTACGCGGCGAAAAGTTTTCGGCGCCGAGACACTCGCTGGCAAACAATTTCACGTGTCTGAGACAGGTTCACGGCGTTAAATCTCTGGCTTGTCTATCCTGTAGCTTATACGCGTGAGAGATCGCAGCTGGTTACACCCAAATCTATCCAACTACGCCCTTGTTTCTAATGCTGCCCGCGCCGGGATCTATTCCGTAAACTCGCGTCTCACAGAAACGTTCCCTCTTATCCGCGTCGATCGATCTTTTCACGTTGGATTTGATTTACTGTCCCCGTGTCTCGAGATACAAGGGATACGAGTCTCCCCCCCCCAGTTTCAGTCATTTCAGCTTCGCGTTACGTTCGAATGAACAAAGCTTTCATTATTTAATATTCGATATCGTCGAGGCCACAGAAATCACACTCTTTCCCGCGCAATTGAAAAGTTTCGCCACCCGCCGCTCGCGTTTGCGATTTGAAAATGTCGTGTTTCGAGAATTCGGAAGTATCCTCGGTCGTGGAACTGCAGTTCCGGAACGTTTCGCGTCCAAGTTTCGGCACCAACGATTCCTGATTGCGCGGGAGCATTTGTTCCAAAACCCGCAAGACGTTTGGTAAGACCGTTGTCGTTGGCAAAAGAGCGGAGCAGCTGCGAACTCTGAATAGAAACTTCCGAAGACGCAATGAACGCAAGCTCCCGGTCCTGTTTGCTGTCTGCCGACGCATGTCTCTATCAACGAACCTCTACCGCTCTGCGAAAACACAAAACTAATTAGGTTACCAGACGCTCGCAATACCCTTCCAATTCTAATTACCATTCCGTCGTTCTAATTAATATGCTCGTACACTTAGTCAATACCAGTTGTACTACAAGCTCCGTAGAAAGTGAATCTTTATCAGTTCCCAAGAATGTATTTAATATAATTTCATACAAAATGTAAAACTCAATCTGAGTGTTTTAAATATGCTTGGATATCGCGTAGTGTAATGCAAAGGTGAAACTTTTTCATTTTTGTTTTTTTTAATTATGCTTTCACCGATGTTTCGATCAAATTCAAGTTATATCGTGTTTGGTCTTACTTTAACACTATAACTATCGACAATTATAGTGTGTTTATTTGAACCAAAGAAATTGAAACGATAGATACGCGAAGAAATATATAATGCAATGGAAATGAGTGTTTATATATTCTCTTATAGAAAATTACGATAAATTTTCAAAAATTCAGTCGAGTAAATTTTTTACAAATTTTATTAGAAATTACAAATGGGTCATTTTGACAAATATATTAGTAAAGATCTCATTAACAAAAAATAAATAAGTTTCACATTGCGTTGTTGAACGAAAAATGTCGAAAGAATTTCAGATTGAAATTTCGTTTGCTCTTTGATGGTCACTATTCGAGGCTCCGTTTTTCGTCGTTGGTCGTTAACGAGAGATCCCGAGCAGAAAGCAACGTGCATTAGGTTTCTTTCGAACCAGCAGTCAGGATACCGCCGCTGCACGTGCTACAGAGACGGAACTTCCGCGCTGACAACGAAGGGCGCACGGATGACCGGGTTCGCAGAACTGTCGAGGCGGCTTTCGATTGCCAAAACCTCAGGCTTATGCGCGTGGAACGGCACAGCTGGCTAAATCCGAATCCGCCAAACCGCGCTTTCTCGTCGTTGAATGTCCCCCGAGCGAGGTGCGAGCCAGCCACCCGTTCGAACTCGTGTCGCGAGGGCGAGAAGAACAACCGCCAGTTTCCTAGTCTGTTTAAGCAGAGATTTCGCCTTAAAGCTTTCAAAAATTCTATCCTTTCTTCAGGCTTTGCACTTCCTTAATGGTAGGAGAACACGTAGCTAACAGGAAATTTCAAAATTCTAAAGATTAACAAAGTTCGAGGCTTCCAGGGCGACAGAGATTAATTGGATCTAACTCTCGCGGTTAAATTGATAATTAAATAACGTGAAGTGACGATACGAAAACGTTTGAAGCAGCTTTGAATTTGAAGCAAAGAGAATGAGTACAATGAAAGAAATTTTAAAAGAAACTTAGTTTATTTATTTCTTCTCGTCAAGAGTAAAATCTTCCATAGGTTCTTGTCTGGATCAAGTTCCAAATTTAATAACAAAATAGTAATAGTCAAGAGTAATCTAACCTCCTTGTAAAAAAGAGTTTATTATAAAAATCTTCTATAAGTTCTCGTTTGAGTCGAGTACCAAATTAAATCGCTGCTACGTTTAGAATAAAATAAGATCGACTGCTGCTAAATGTTTAGCAGTAGTTTCGAAACAACGGGGCCAGCTAAATCCAAATTCGCTAGATCGCGTTCCCCCTGTCGTTAAATGTTCCCAAAGCGTGGCGTCGAACTCGTGCGGCGTATACCGGAGGAACAGACATCATTGCAACTTTCCTGGCTGCGTTTAAGCGAGTTTAAGTCTGGTTGCACGTTGTTCCTTCGAGCTCGTTGTGCAACCAGCCGATGGGTATCGCCGGTTCGGCACGTAGATGAGCGGGGATTAAGACAGGTCGGGAGTTTCTTGGTTCCGTTAACGACACGACCACGGAGCTGTTAGTTTGTTCCTTTTTTCGTTAACAATAACAATGTGTCGACTGTAAAGTTTTAAGTACGTTGTAATCGAATAAAACATTTATTGGGGATCGTCGTGAAACATTTCACCGTGTAATTGAAATTTGTACTCTTATTTAACGAGGAATACTTCATATTTTGATATAATATTTATCGAAATCGTTTCAGTTTTCAATTCCAGAATGATCGAATCGCAGTCTACGTAAATTCTTATCCAGCTCGAGGCGTCGTAAAAGGTTTCATCTGTCGTTGATGTAAACTGCTTTTTCGAAACGGAAGCTTTCACCGGATCCTCAGGTGACACTTGTAGGTACTTCCGGGAGGAGTTCAATTCCGTTGAAAAGTTTCAGCACGGGAGCGCAGCTTGTTACGTTTTTATATTCGATAAACGTTCAAGTATTGTGCTATCGGTGAAGGTACACACGAACACGTGCAGATCGCTCTGCTACGCTAAAGTTATCAATTAAAGGAACATATTCCCCTTTTCAGAATCACATATTTCAAAATTTTTAATAGATTCTGATATACCATTTTAGAATACGCGATGAAAAGAGAAATAAATTCAAAAGCAAAGTCGAAGGTGCCTTGTCAAATGCTATTTGGCTGAAATGGTCACGCTTGTAGCTAGTTTCGTGTCACCGATTTTTAGAAGTCGTTCGACTGTCCATTTCACGGCGATGGAGTGCCCGTGTGCTCTTGTTATGTGTGAACAGTGTGAAACGAATAAATGTCGACGAATGTGGGGAAAAAGTGGAGCATATGAACATGCTCAAATGTGTTCGTCGAATGAAAAGAAAATGAAGTTTGCACGTTTCTACAAAATTTATATTCCAATAACTTTGTAGAATTTTATTCCAAAGTTTCAATATTTTGAATATTTTTTCCAGTTATCGTTTAGAAATTGTCGGTCAGTTGGCTTATAGGGACTGCGTTCGAGCTACTTGGAGACTCGTGCTTTGGCTGTAATTCACTTTGGTGCCTCGAGCAATTCCCGTGATTCACAGACAACAGCCCTCGTGTCTTTTACTCGGGGGTTAAAAGAATTCCTTAGCGTTTTTGGTACGTGGCGAGGAAGAAACGAGGAAAGAAGGTGAGAAATTTCGGGAGAAAGTATCACCGAACTACGACTCCATTTGCGAGCTCGAGCCGCGTTGTCGGTGGTTTTATGGCGTGGACCTTAACCTCGTCGAGGTCTTAACAAAAAGCATCACGTGCATGGCTGACACGGAATGGAAAACCTCGTGGTTTATTCTCATCGTTCGTTCGAAGAGTGGAGAAAGAGATTCGCGAAGCAAACGTCCACCCGGCGATAGGACAAATTGGATGCATTATACAAAGATCGCGTGACGTTCTAAGAAAACTCTCAGACGACGAAGCTACGATTTCAGCGTAGGTCGTTTATCAAAATTTAATTGCTTTGTTTATCAGTTCCGAAGTTCCTTCGATAAGCTAGCCAAGTCGTGGAACGAACAGAACGGTTGTGATCGATCGTGAGACTTGTAAATGGCGATTGGACAGGCACAGATTTATTATTGAACCGGCAATCGACTGGGCAGAATCAATTTCGAACTTCTCTTGGTTTCTGAACCACTCGAAGTCAATTATTCTAGAGTCAGTCAAACCAAATTGGCGCGGTCGACAAGAATCGGCCACGCTGTTGTATATTAAGAGAGCCTTGGATCTACGTTGGACGTGTTTCAACAATATCCAACGATGAAATTGAAATCCGAAGTTGCAGAACTCCACTAAACGTTCTGCTCGTTAATTTTTTTATGTGCAATAACTTTTTGAATATTTTTAGAATTTATACTTATTCTTCATTAAAATACGCATCGTTTGCTTTTTGAAACATTAAAATCCTTCAATCCGTTCAGAAGTTATGGTATTTTAAAGATTCGCATAAAAGGCCAGAAATGATATTTTCATTAAGGAATTTTTTTCTCGGAAATGGTTAGGATTTAGGGGGTATGTCTATTCACGAAAAATGATTGCAATTGGCCCCTAGAAATAAGAATAATTTTTTCAGAACGATTTGAACAATTTTTTTTTCGCCCTAAAATTTCAGGGAAACATATCTGTAATATGGTCAGACATTTCGATAAAGAATTTTTTTCTCGAAACTGCGTAGGATTTCGGGGTTATGTCTATTCACCAAAAATGATCGTGATTGACCCCTACAACTAAAAATAATTTTTTCAGAATGATTTGAAAATTTTTTTCCCACCGAAAAATTTAGGCACCTATTCGAATTTCTGTCTCGAAACTGCGTAGGATTTCGAGGGTATGTGTACTCATCAAAAATGATTGTAATTGACCCCTGCAATTAAAAATAATTTTTTCACAAGAATCGGTCACGCTGTTGTATATTAAGAGAGCTTTGGATCTACGATGGAAATGAAATTCATTACAGTCAATAGTTTTTTAATATCGACTCGTAACGCATATTTCTCGAAACAGCGTTGTCGCGATGTAAGAATCTCGGTTGAAGGAGTGGCCAGCTGAACCGAAAATGACCAGACGACGTTCTGAAAGAAGATCGTCTGGAGCATCTTTCCCACGGCCATTTCGGCCGATAGAAAAGAAACGCGATAAGATCGAGTATTGTCGGAGTCGCAGACAATTCTTTGCTTACAGAGACTCGCCGGAGATCTCTGGTTAGTCATCCTCCAGCTCTGCCCCTTTTAGACGATAAAACGGAACTATGGCGGAAAGATTGCTGAGTGCGGTGTCAAACAGAGGCCACTATCTGGCCGAACAGAGGACAACCGAGACTGCTACTTTTGCGTGGATTCGCGCGGTGAGAGATTACCAGAGAAAACTTGTGGTCAACAGGGAACTGAAAGCTGGACAGATTAAACCGACAGATAAATACACTCTTCTCGCGGTTCGCGGTCCCCGCGATAGTTTATTCTAAACGTTTCTTAAAATAATTCCAGGGGAACGAAAGCAACGCTAAACTTTACCCTTCGCCGGATCGTCCAATAAATCACTCGAGTCGCAGTGAGAATGTTTTAAAATTAAACGTCAACTTCGATGAACATTTTTAAAATATTGTAGTTTCGATTCGTGCAAAGGGAAGTAATCATTTTTTAAATCTGTTATAGTCTTTTATGTTGTGTGCTTCGAACAGACGAATCTAGTTTCAACAAGCGATTGGGTACCGTTCAAAACTCACCGTGGAAAATAATAACCACGTAATAGCGTGTCGCGTAATCGCGTATCTGGAGAGATAGAACATTCGATAGTTATTGTGTTATTTCGTTGTCAATAGTATCGACTGCCGTCGCGTCGGTGCAAAAAAAGCTCGGAGCGGATCATTGTGCGGATCCTCGGACGCGAAAGCGGGGATCCGTTCAAAGAGATACGGCGGGAGAAAAAATACGCCAAGAGATCCTGGAGATTGAAAGCGTTCCTCTGATCTCCCCAGAAACGGTATAATCAGGATTAAATCCGAAACGTTCACAAGGATTTAATGTTCATTACAGGGGCCTCCATCCATGGCGTCTAACGCGTACACGCAGGAAAATCACAAATCGTCAAAGAAAGGTTATTAGGTATACAAAGAATTAAAAACTATTAATTAAAGTCTCTGATGAATGTTGAAACACGTGGTAGGTGTTATCAAAAAATTAACGTTTTATATTGAATTTTTTCAAGAGAAACTATTTCTATTTTTTTCTATCGAGTTTTGTGAGTAATTTTCTATTTCGACAGGTACTACTGATAGCCATTGAAGAATATTGTCCTTTCAGTTCTTTTTGTTTACAGAATAAAAGTTACTCGGTATACAGAGAATTGAAAAATATTTGTCGAATGTAGAAATACGCGGTGTTGTCAAAGGATTAACGTTTTGGCCATGGATGCTAGTGTATTTACAAAATGTGTAATCGAAAAAATACCGTGGCTTGTATTGAAATCCCTGTTTATATTGAATCTTTTCAAGAGATACTATTTCTATTTTTTCCGTTTAGAGAATAATCGATAGAAAGTACAATCGTGGTCAGAAAAATTCGATCGGTAGTGTATCGAGTAAACAACAGGACAGAGCTATGTACCCTTCGTCGTTATAAGAACGATAAAGCACGCAAATCCCGTCGGGGTGGTGTGCAATGGTATAATTCGACGAAAACAACGTCGGAATTGATTCATTGAAAACTGATAATGGGCCGGAATAAAAGCCGAGAGGAATAATTAAAACGCGTTTGCACGGCTTAGTCGGCGTTCACCGAGCTTAACAGAAGCCGGCAGCTTTTGTTTCGCGTCAAGGGCTGGAAAAAAGGGGGTTGCGTAAGTGTCGCTCGGTTGGAAATTGAACGAAGAATCGATACAACGGGGAGATTTCATCGTGATATCCTTACGGCTTTTTCCGCGGAACTTTTTCTTCCTATTCGTTGTTATTCACCATCGATACCATTAATATCCAATACGATTCATTTAACATCGTTGTTAGAGTGCTCATCGCTCGATCGAAGTCACGAGAAAATGAGACACGTGTTTCGTCAAGTTTAAACATATAACGAAATTAAAGCGAACGAAACCGCGGGGAAAGCTAGTCCACGAGTAAATCTAAAATTTTCACTCGTTATTCCGGGGTGAATTGAACCCAACTGCACGCGCAAAAGCAAAACCTCCAAATGGACAACGGGTATTAGTTTCTATTGTCAAATAGGGAGGTCGGGTGGTTTTCCACAGAATGAAATAAAAAGTGAAATAAAACTCGCATCGTATATTCCGCAATCAATGATTCTTCACTGTTGTATCGCAGAACGCCACAATGAGAATATTTTGTCGGAAACCATTATTAGCTTAAATATCAAAACTCTTTAAATTGTTCGACCATTTGGAATACCAATGTGAATATAAACATCGATCTGGAAATACTGTCTCAAGACTGATGTCAATTCTTTATTATGTTTTACATAAACAAATATGTGTGATGAATTAACAATCAATTAACCAGTTTTAAAACACTGCTTCTGATGGTACCATGGACACTCGAAAAACTAAGAGGCTTCTCGTAGGCCGTGACGTGAGCTTAAAAATGTTAAGAAACGCTAGTCTGTCCGTTCATTCGACACCGGAAGCGGATTGCAGGGAATTATGTCGCTGACGGCGTTCACCCTTCAATCAGCGCCGCAAATTCCATCGTGACGTGCGTGTGCGGGAAATTGTGTTAACTTCGCTGAGTACGTCCTCGCGGCGTCATTGACAGCGTTAATTGAGTTAAAAGTAATTATCGGCCTGCTAAGTACGCGGCACGACCGAATGGATGTCGACTTTTCGCTCGCAATCAGCCCCAACCTCAAATTTCGGGCGAAATTTCAAGCGAGCGGAATGCCGCGGCGTGGATCGAACGCGGATATAATGGAGCTGCCTGGAAATAATCATCGTAAAAGATTCTTGGGCGGAACGCTGAGAATGCCGGTCGCGAGTACGACGAAACGTTTTATGGCGCGCGTTTCGCAATTTGGGTTTTCTATGAGCACGCTATGGTATGCGTTGGACGTAAAATACACGAATGCAAAAGTTTCAATGCTATACGTAAATTTCGTACGACGACCGTAAATGTGCTATAAACGCAACACGATGTAATGATTTACCATTTTACGAACGGAACTTTACGAAACATTTCTGTCCACATATCATATATTTGGTAAAGAATTTTTTTCTCGAAAACACGTAGGATTTTGGGGGTATGTCCATTCACCAAAAATGATTGTAATCGACCCACGCAAACGTCAATAATTTTTCCAGAGCGATTTGAAACATTTCAATTTCAGGGAAACATATCAATGATATGGTCAGACATTATATTTTCGGTAGGGAATTTTTTTCTCGAAAACACGTAGGATTTCGGGGGTATGTCTATTGACCAAAAATGATCGTAATTAACCCATGCAACTGTCAATAATTTTTCCAGAGTGATTTGAAACATTTCAATTTCAGGGAAACATATCAATGATATGGTCAGACATTATATTTTCGGTAGGGAATTTTTTTCTCGAAAACACGTGGGATTTCGGGGGTATGTCTATTGACCAAAAATGATCGCAATTAACCCATGCAACTGTCAATAATTTTTCCAGAGTGATTTGAAACTTTTCAATTTCGTCAAAGTATTGCAGTCATTAAAATGATATTTTCCTTAATAACTGCTCCTTTTTTATTTTAAAAGTTGCGGGTGGTCTGGAACGCTCTGTACAATAATCGCGTGCGTACCGAGACGATGAAAGCTCGGTTTTTGCTTTGAAGTATCTCGTTCGTCATATGAATTCGAGACATAGGCATGGCAGGACAGAGCATTTCGTGCGCGGAATTCGTAATAAGACGGCTGGCACGCTGGCAATCGAGTTCGAGACTGGAAATAAATAGAGGCAACGGGACGGGAGACAAATGGAGGCACGGATAAAAAGCGCTCCCCGCAATCAAAACAGCGACGCGAAATAAAATCAGCGAACCGGCCAACGAATGCAAACGCGGGCCAGAAAGTTGTGTAAATTGATTACTGAATTATTTATCGGATACTTCTTCCCCCTTTTCAATCCTCCTTTCAGCGGACTTGTTCCAGCCTTCCGAAGAAAGGAGGCGTTCATCAGGTTCGCGGAACAGAACTCGTTCTTCCTCGCCGGTAACCGCGGATGAACGAATTAGGAAACGAGCTTCTTCCTTTTCAATTTCCCAAATGGAAATTTTTCGGGGTAGGATTTTCTCCTTTTTGTTGGATGTGTTAGTACAAACGTCGTTTCGGGGATTTTTCTGACTCGAAATGGTTATTATACGATGGGTACACTATAATGGCGATTCTTAGAATGTTTTTATGGTTACCCTATACGTTTGCCTAGAGTTTTACAATTTACGAGATATTTTATTATTGTACGACATTGCAACAAGTACTTTGATTCCTGAATAGACATCTATAGTGGCTGATTACATATAATCAAATCTGACCTAAACTCGAATCCTTTAACGCTGATTAATCCATCGATGAAATACTACTAAATTTTCTACGCAAATCTGATACTGTCATCACCCGTCCACACATGTTTGCTTATTTAATAGTTATTTATAATTTACAACATACAACTGGAACAACCCAAATATTTAGCAAATAATTAAATATCGATCTGCAGTATCTATACAATTTGCGGGTATTTCAATAATCAACGAGCACTATTGTTAGAGAATTAAATTTAAGCGGAAGTCAAAATTAAACGTAAATCAAACATCGTAAACAAACACCGGCGAACATAATTAGTCATAATCAAACAGAATCGAAGGATAACATCGCTCCGATGAAACGTTAACAAAGACGTAATTAAATGTTAATAATCAGTTGGTCAATATCGAAGAAAAATGCAGCAGAATATAGGGAACAGTCAACCGCGACACAAAGGGCACGTTTCAAGGTAAACAAGAATGCATTCAGAATGCAATCACGCCCTAGCTTCCTTACTATAGAACCTCGTAGAATACAATCCTCAATTAATGAACCTCGATGCATCAATGAACGGAGAAACAAACCTCAACACCAATAACATTATTCCTCGTTAGCTCTTACTACTTCGTGGATGTACAACGAAATCATTATTAACGTAAAACAAAGATATCTAAAGATCGTTCCCTCTGGGAGCGTCCAAAATTGCTGAAATTTTCAGAGGTATTTGTCAAAGCATGTTTTGTACTACCAAAATGGTTTTGACGAGAAACGACACCTTCATGACGAGGCTCAAAACTGTTCAGACAATCCTTGAACCTTTCTTCTTCCTTGTTCACGGACACCTTGGAGCCCACGAATCCCAGTTTGAGAGACACTGCGTTAGAGTATCGTTAAGTTCTTCCTCCTGCTTCAGCGATGAATTCCTTCGATACGTTTCGAGGGTCGTATTCATATGCATGACCCGCGGCTGATCAATTTCTCGATACGAGTTCGATTGCCTCGCAGTCCTTGGCTCTATGAATATTGAGCTCGGCCCAACTGTATCCTTTGGCTTAGTTGCTGGAACTTCCCTAATTGCGACTCTATGAATCCCGATATCTGATCAACATACGCTGTAATATGCGTCGAACTAAACATTGAAAAGCTCGTTAACGAATATTGTTCGAGCTTGGCGTGTCCGCGCTGGCGCCGCGTGTATAAG
Source organism: Colletes gigas (assembly GCF_013123115.1). Taxonomy (NCBI): domain Eukaryota; kingdom Metazoa; phylum Arthropoda; class Insecta; order Hymenoptera; family Colletidae; genus Colletes; species Colletes gigas. Next base: position 3,487,316 of record NW_025106637.1, read on the forward strand.
TAGGGTAGAATGGAACACGACGGGGATGCTAATTGTTATCGCTTGGAATGTAACCTCAGAAGTGATCGAACAAATGCACCGAGATATTTGAGCCGTGATATTGACTTACAGGATGGGGCTACCAGATATCACAACTCCTATTTTCGTCATCATTATTCCGTCATTTCGTTTCAACGCAGAATACACGGTTGTTTAATCATATAAATATTTAACCGTCGAAAAATGTTAAATGAAATACTCGTCGATCGATGTATTCGTTAAACGAATCGACGATTTTCACTCGCGGGGCTGATTTAATATTTTCCGGCTTTGAAAATATTCGAACCATAAATCGATTCGAATATTGGAATTCCATTTCGAAAGATTTGAAATTATTCGAAATTTTATTCAATTTCGTCGCTCTGCATATTGCTGGACCCTATTTTGGCCGAAACGCTATTAATTTCAAACGAACGGAATAATTTTACAGGAATTGCAACTAACGAAAAATTAAAAAGGATCTGGCATAGTACGCGACAGTACTCTTGACCAGCAAAATGAATATATTTGTCTTCGATATTAATATAGAAACAACGAGACAACAGAGATAAATTTGTACCCGATTCCCTGTTTACACTGTTGATAAATTCAACAGAATTCATATTGCTCGTGGCAAAACAAAGTACACCATAATTTTAATAATATTTATGAATGCAGAGATAAAACATTCGGAACAGTATTTATGAAAATGTACAAAATTATTAATATAATATAATTCCGACTATCTGGCATGCTCAGGGACGGGGAATAATTAAATAATTAAATGTACTGAGCAATTGGATTATACCTACATATGAAGAGACAAAAATGACCAATGTAATTTTAAAAGCTACAATGTGTAATGCAAAAAAACAAGATACATTGTAATATAAATTTATATCATTTCAGTTTTCAATAGGTAATAAAATTAGAAATTTCGAAAATTAAGATCAAAAGTAGAATGCATTTTAAAACAACATGATCCAAAAAATCGATCGTACAACTGATTTTTAAGATTTAAAACGAGGCTATACATACTATATGTTTAATGTTCTTAATTTAATTTCGTTTTTTTGTTATCAAACCCTTTAGACTTTGATGCACACACGACTATTCGTTTCATTCTACGAACGACAGGCATTCGATAGGATCGAACCATCCATCGATTGTCGAATCGGGTAGTTCACGCTGTATCTAGCGAGCACGAGGCATCGACGACCGCCGTGCAGCAATTTTCAGTCTTCCAAGGTAATACCGGTTGATAGAGACGAGCATTGCGGGATATGCAGCGGCTTTTCCATAAGCGTGGCGCTAGTCGGTTCGGTTCGCATTACGCTCATAATCCGCGGCACACTTGCGAGTTTATAATCGACTCGTCTGACCCGGAAATTCCGAATGCACGCTTCGCTAATCCAGAATTACAGGCTGCTCGGATTATTTTCGCGCTCGCGGAGTCGAACACCGCGACACGCGACGCCATGTTTCGTCGCTTTCCGTAAGTACGCCAAAGGTGCTGCTTTCTCAATTAACGTATCGATCTCTGCCACTAGAAATTCTAAAATACGGCTCTCGAGCATCGAGAGGTTTCGAGCATCCAGAAATTCCAAACGCAACTCGTAAAGTTCGCTCGGCAAAGTGTCGACCTTTCCTCTTGCAACAACCGGTACAACGTTCAACGGACCGTTCTCCATCCCAGTTGTCTATTTTTCTCGCAAAGAGCGCAAAATATCTTACGGTTTATCGGAAGAACCCCGGCTGAACTGAAACCCGTATACATTTTTTTTATCGGGCTCGATGTTTACGCGGCTTTCTATTGTGCCCGGCGTCGATTGTTAGACAACGATTAAAACCGATCGCCTGAAAGCGGACTCGGTTCAATTTTATGCTCCGAGAACCGTGGAACGTTATTCACCGTCGCCGGGACGACTCCTTCGGGGGATAAAGGATCGTTCGGGGCGTGGAATCGCTTTCCGTCTGCAATTAATTAACTACGGAACGAAATCGACCCCTCTCCGTGTCTTCGAAGGGATCCTCTTCTGCGCTATTGACCTTTCGCCGCGGAACGCGTTCTTCCATTCCGGCGAATTAAAATTAGCGATTCGATGGCGTTCGTCGATCCTTCCTTTTATTTTGCTTTTTACCTCGCAATTATATACACCTCTCCACCGTTCGTACTACCGAGGATTATTTTATTTCTTTTTTATTTTAATTCACGTTTTACGTCGCATCTACCTTCGGCTCGTTAGCGACGACTTGGCGCTGGGATTCTCTTCTTTTGGTGTGGTTATATTTTTAGATGTTTTTTTATTGATTTCTCTTAGATATATCAAGGTATTTTCTGTATGTTCCTGTGACATCAAGGCTATGGACGTTGTATCGTCTGCATTCATCTAATGGTTGGTCGTTATGATTTTCTTGCATAGGTTACAGGTTGGTGGTTCAGTCTTTTTCATTAACTCGTGTGTGAGTTTACGATGTTCTGTTGCTACGATAATTATTCAGTGACTTCGATAGGTATATTCACCGAGTGCAAATGTAAAATAGATACCAAAATCTACGAAACATCATTTTGTTATATAATCACTTGAATAGTCTAATATAGATTATTATGTATTATCTGTCTATTATTTTAAAGGTCCAATTTTTAGCCCTGGTAGTGTAGTTTGTAATTTTCTAGCTAACTAGGTTTCTTTAGTTTCAAATTCGTTATAGTTTCGTTATCATATAGTAGATGGTTGGTCCTTATGATTTTATTGCATAGGTTACAGGTTGGTGGTTCAGTCTTTTTCACTAGGTACTCGTGTGTGAGTTTACAATGTCCTCTTCATAGTCTTCTCATGATCATTCGGTTTTTCCTCTTCACATTATTGATAATGGTTTTTGTTTTTCTGGACGAGATCCATAATGTGTTCCAACCAATTTTATTTACCAAACCAGCGTGTGATCCCAGCTCAAATTCTGAAATGGGAAGGATAATATCACTATTACTCGTCGAATTGCACGAAACAAATGTCGAAAGAAGAATTGTCTGCACAACCCTCGATAGTTGTTTATACCCACAGTTTCGTGGGAAGATGCTAAACATATCGACTGTTTAGACTGCCCCGACAATGGATTGCGTGTCTTTGAACGAACTTGGTCGTCCATTTACGCGTCCACCCGGAGTATTAAGTCCTTTCTCTCCGCTTTCCTCTTTCGAGGCCGCATATTTTTGCCATGCCGGACGATTCGGTTGTGGAAACTGCAGGCACAGTATACGGGAGGCGCGCGTAAAGCGCCGGATCGTTATGTATGCCGTGACTCGAGCAACGATCGAATTCCGCTCGATCTTTCAGCAGCGCCGCAACCCCGGCTGCCGATTGTTAGGATCTGAATGGAGAAAAATTGGTCGCCGTTCGCCGGTGGCCCCGGTCGAGCGGACGCGCGCCGGCCGGAAACCCGGCGAAAAAAAGAATCCATTGTCGCGCGGCACGTGTAATTCATAGTGTGGCTTCCCGTTCTCGGGCCTGGCCCTCGTAAATAGCATTTTTATTTCTTCGTTATTTCCAGCCCCGGGGTTCGATGCTCCCCTCCACGCCACGCGCTGTGTGGACCGACGAAACGGAAAAAAACCGGAGCATATAAATCGCCTGTAAACGCGTAACAATTTTTGGGACGAAGAAACACGTGTACCGTTCACGCGTGCACTTAGCAAACCTAACAGTCAACGTACATGCATCGAACACCGTTTAATATCCACCCGTACGGGGCGTCAACGTGCATCGATTCGAAAAAAAAATATATTTCGCCCGACCAAATATCGAGATCCTCGAAATTAAAAAAAAACAAAATTGTTACGCCGGGAACAGTTTTATTTCTGTAAACTTCGAACAGAAAAGCTTATTCGTATATCCATCAACAAGGGAGATATTTACGCGTTTCAATTTAAATGGTTCACCATGTATGTTCTCTCTGTGCACCATGCTCGTACTGAATCACTTCCGGTCAGTTCGGTACGCGAGCAAACGAGCGCGTGGGACAACTGACCACCGAGGCGAACGATGATCGTAAATAAATTCGTAATACGTTAAATCGTTTTCTGTTTTTTTTTTTTTCACTATTTCGATGAACTCTGACGAGATCTTTGGGGCTCGATTATGAAACAAACGCGGATCGAAGTCGACGCGAGTGTTTGACGAGGCAAACGAAAGGTTTAAGTAGCCTAAAAATTTTGCTTATCGTTATTATTTTAATGGGCTGAAAATATACTTCAAAATTAAACAAAAAAGGCGTAGATATCAATCTATTAAATTTTAATAAAACAGGAAAAAAGAGCATTTTCCATGGATGGACTAAAAAAATGCTCGGTAATCTGGAATTAATATCGATAACGCGTATAATCTGTAACTTCTTTTTAATTGGAACGGCTAGCATTTTTTCGACCGAAAAGCTCGACGAATTAATTGGAATATTCGAAAGATATTACAGTATTTGCTCAACCGATTCACGAATTAGCATCGAACAAAATTCTTTCCCGTTTTCGAGAGATTGGCTTCCATATCGTGTTTCGTATTTCGATTCGTTTCACGGCTGCTGCGTCTCGTCTATAATAAAACTCGATATAATAGACTTCGTAATTTCGAGGAAAACTTTTCGATTCCTCAAATTTCTCGATTTTTCGTAACTTGAATACAACTTCCGACGTTTTCTACTGGGAACTGTTTAACTACTCGAGTAGTCACGGAGGTTCAAGGACAATTCTCAACAAGTTTGTCCAATTTGAGCTGAAAGTTTCGACGATCTGGAACTTCAAAGTCTGAAAGATCCGATCTGCTCGAAGACCAGCAAGTTCAACAGACTGGAAATTCGTGTCGTTAAGGTAGTTATGCGTTCTAATGTTTAATCACCTCGAAGGGCCAAACAATATCTAATCTTTTGCAAGTATGCATAATACTTTTAATACAGGCTAGAGTATGAATCTCTGTTTATCGTGGATCGAGATCAAGCTACCAGTGACAGGATTCCGTGCAACGAGACACGACTGCTATCGATAATCTGGCAATATTCGCAGAAACGATTAATTACGATAGAAGGGTGATTAATTGTATCTACGAGTAAAATTAATTATTCGGCGATCCTGGACGAATATCGTCGTATAGCAGAGCCGTCGACTGACTTTTTGCCGGGCAGTAGCGTTTCCCACACGAGGTCGAGGACTCGTGGTCACGGTGGGTTGATTCCCCGTGAAATTCATGCGAAATGACGTTACAATAATTACGGACGTTTAATACGCGCCCGTGCCGCTGCGTATGAATTTTAATTAGCCGTGCGATATTGCGCCCGCGTTACTCTTTCACAGGTATCGCGATGATAAATTAACGGCAACGCCGGGACTCCGTTGAAAAACGTAATGAAAATGCAGTCGGCGTGTGAACGGCCATCAGAAGGTAAATGAACGTTTCAGCCTGTGTTCATCCGGTCGATTAAACGATGATTTTAAAAAAATGGCACGATTAATATTCGGTCATGGGCAGGGGCTGAAGCACAACCGAAGCCATAGCAGTTTGGGACGATTGAATATGATAATAATGGACCCGAAAACGGCGCATTAAATTTTCTATTATCATAATTTTCTTCACGGATCAAAGAATAATATTAAATTAGATCGTTCTAGCCTTAATTTAGACACCTCTCTCTAAAAAAACAAATTGAACAAAAGAGTGAAGCAAGAAGTAGTAATAATCTCGAATCTTGAGAGATCGAAGTCTGTAGAATTCCTGTAGAAACAGGATGGCCGATTTCTCTGAAACAAACTCCATTAGCCCCCGACAAATCACGATCGTTTTATCATTAATCTGACTCGACTGCATCACGGTCAAGTTCCCCGTAACCTACTAACTTCGAAAAGCTTCGTCGAGCTCCAGCGCAAATTCAATCAAACCGTGGTTCGCGGGGCAATTGATGAAAGGGCTGATTGCATACCGAAACCCGTTTCGATCGCGTGACCCGGCCCCCACCGTTTTCGGTCGGCATTATTGACTGGCGGTAAAATAATTTTCAATGATACATCACTGCCCTGTCTGTACACAACCTCGATCGATACCTGTACCCCGTTGCCCCTTAAACGCGAAGCACGCATAAATTTCCACGGAGTTATTCGGGTCGAGGCGGCTGTTCCTGTAGGCGATGCGCGCTTTAAAAGTCGCTACGGAGCATAAATATGCAAGTTCACGGGCTCCCTTCGGCGGAAATTAATTTCGAGACGACGCCACGATCGACTTCACGGTACCGCGCGCTTCATAGCTAAGAGACCTCCAATTATCGCCAATGCAACCGAACAAACCGAGGGCGAGTCGCTTAAACCCTCGAATCGTCCACGAAAACGAAACTTTTTGTCTCCAGACAATTGGAAAGCACGATTTGACGTTGAACTGATTTTTACAGCCTCGTTGAAATTCAAGACTCCTGTCTGGGAATCTAATCATGGGAATTAATTATTTGGAGACAAATAACAGCGTATATTTAACTTGAGATACAGAAACACGTGAAATAATGATACAATGGAGACCGATAAATCCTTTTTTTGTGCGTGTAGCACCCGTAATTTCAACGAATTGTTTGTAGTGAGATCATATGTAGCTTCTGAACGAATTCTCTACGACGAGATCGCTTATAGATCGCACGTGATTTACTTACAAAGAGAACCACGCGTTTAATAGGATGAATGCCTCTTTAGCGACAAGAGTACTTGCGGTATTGATACGATCAATCGTTTGTAACAGCACTTGTGGATTCAAAGGAACGTGGAATTTTCATTGAAATAAAAACGCTTGTTGTAAATTTGATGAACGATTCTCTTTCGAAACAGAGACCGTTCGCAAATTCGACGGAATTAGTGTCTTCGTTAAAAAAGGAATTTTGTAAAAATCGTTGGGGTTAATCTTGGGTCGGAGTAGATTGAAAATTCGTGCGCGGTGCCATATTTGCATGGGAGAATAGGTTTGAAGAGCCAAGGTAATAGGATGTGGAGTAGAAAATGGCTTTGCTCTTTCTAGGATTACAACATAGAGATATACATTTTTGTAATAGTCAGTTTGTAAAATTTCTGGTGTACTGCGGACGAATAGCAGCGAAGAAAAATTCACCGTGAAAAGAGAGATTTGCATTAGTAGGGCGCGGAGTGAAATTTTCATAAAATTTTTCAGTTTTACGGGCAATCCTCTCTTACGTTCTCGCTTACTTATGCCTAATTACACAGAATTTCTACTCGAATTTCGCGTGCAAGGAGAACTGTACTCTGGTACGTTCAGTTTTCTGCCCGTTTCATTGGCACGGGTTTTAAAGAAAAATAAAACGAATTGTCTATAAATGTGCATTTCTCGCATTAAAAATCCACAGCTTTGGTAGAGAATTTCGCAACGCAGGATTTCATGCGGTGGCAGCTTTTAATTATAAGAGAGAACTCGTTTGGAATGTAAAACTGAAAGCGGATCAAAATAATTATAAATAAATTCTACGTATTATAAGAGAACCATATTTTTATACAGTTTACATCTTCTGAGTATCATATTTTAATTTCCTTCGGTGGGAATCGGACACTTTTGTCAATTAAATAACCTATATTTCAATTTGATAAAGACTTCTATTCAAAATATTCACCCTGGTGAACGTCAAAGCTTGAATTTTCAAGCGTCTGAAAATATTAAAATAATCGAACAAACAATATTATGAAATAAAGGAATACCAGCGTTTCGAACAATAACGAGCTAGATAATACTTTTGCCGACAATTATTTCACCGGTATTCCTGGGAATTGGCCCGCCTATTTCATGCAAATCACCACTCTCCTATGACACGTCAATTTTTCCTGTTTGTCGACTCGTTATTATGTTGGCTTTCACGCAATCCTGTTACGTCTAATTCTTCCCCTCCTAGTACTGCATTCGCGGAACGAAATGAAATTATATGGACGGCAACGACGCGCAATTTAAAACGTCATATTCGCTAATTTCGCGAATTAAAACTAACCTGCCATCTACACTCGTTGTGGCGTTTCACCTATAAAGAAGTACGGGCTCGCGTAATAAAAGTCTTTATCCGATTGTCAGCCGCAACGTGGATTTATAAGCATATTAAAAACTTCGTCACTGAATATTTTCGTTAACATTGAAACGTTTACGAAACGTGGATTTTCAACAAACCTCCAGGAACCTGAATAACGCAATAAGAATCCATTTATAAGGTACGCGTGCAATTGCATGCGATTTGGCTGGCGCGTCTGGCCATTCCTCGTCTTTTCTACTTACGCTGATCTCCCGAGTCATACTTGCACAGGTACTCAATGAATCTTCGTAATCGATTTTATGTAAAACAAAGCACTGTATGATTTGTTATGCAAATAACCAAAAAAGTTTCTATCAATATGTTCTGCACAATCTTTGTTAGAGATTCACGTTAGATCGTAGTTTTGCAGTTCGTACGGTTTCGATGATGTTTTTGAAAGAAAATTATTATTGAATGAGTAATGGTAAATAAGGAAGATCCTCTATTTATTGACAGGCCGGTTAAATCCACCGAATCGCGGCTAACACCACCCCCATTTGTCGAGAGCCTTGGCAAACTTTTTTTTTGAAACTTTTCTTAGGGAAGTCGCGTCCTTCGGGGAGTGTTTCAAAAGATCCAGGCGCCCCGAGAGCGTTAGATTATGCCGAGTACCCGTCATGCATAACTCACTCGAAGCTGGAAGAAGGGGGCAACTTTTAATTTCCATAAAACCATTTCCCGCACTCATAAAGTTCTTCCCTTTCGCCTCTGAAGCGTACCCGAGGATGATCAACGCAACCGAGGATAAAAATTCAAATTTCGCCCGTTATCTACCCGCGATTATGGTGTTATTAATGTTTTTCGTCGACCTGGCTAGGCGTCTTAATTCACTGGAGGAGATTCACTAGAAGTCTGAGATATCTTGGTTCGAAGCAAGGGTTGCTCGAGACGCAGATGAACACAGTTGGACATCGATCTATTAATTTAATTGGGGGAATCAATCGATCAATGGAATTAGTTTAGGGAAACTTTTAAAGTAAGAATATTATAGTTCGTATATTATAAATTTTAATTCGACTGTATTTATCGAGCCAGAAAGGGAAAAATAATATATTCACAATATTGTCGTCAAATACAAATAAATAATTTCCGCCTAATATTTAATGCGTCGCGACGCGAAATATTTCGTTTAAAATTTATTTTAATATATCCAAAGTCGGTTTGTCACCCAGGTCTATGGGGCCCACATATATTTAATTAGGCGTGCGAGGTACGCGACAGCGAGAACGAATTTATCGTAATTAAATCGCGTACGAACAAAATGTATGATTTCAAAATCAGAGGCAAATAAATTGCGTTTGATATTATTTATTTACAATTAGAAATTATGCCATGTGATAAACGGGATTTAAATTATTTATTTAATAAACTCCTCGATACAGAGAATAGCAAATGTTAATGGAAGGACCAAAAAGAGTAAAATACAAGACAATTTAAATAAAATTTATCTAAACAAATAAAAAAACATGATCGCCACAAAAAGAGAAAAATGTTACAAATATCGTAAATACATTATCTGAATAATGAGTATTAAAATTATATTTGGTCTAACGATTTCAGTCAATTATTTCGGAAATTTCTCAAAATTTCTGCGGATATTCGTGCAGTACAAATATACATTAACCAAAATTATTATAACTGTATGTACATTACAGTCATAATATTCCTACATCTATTAATTTACAATTTGATAATCTTTTACGTTAAAAATAAATCAACAAATATCATTGTGCATTATCTGTAAATATACGATAATTTTATACTTAACTAGGTGATGTTGAATCAATATCTACCCTTTAAGAGACCCGTGTCTCCACCATTTCATCCCGCGGACGAAGTCTTTTAACGCACCCCTAAATACTCTTTGTTCCCAACTTCCACCCCATCCGCGAGATCCTTCGCAGAAGCAACAGCCATGAGACCAGCTGGCAAATTTTTCTTCCTTAAACTTCCAAAAGCCGACTTTTAAGTCTGAGATCCCGACGGGAGGGGGAGGGTAGTGTATCAGTTTTTAATTGAAGTCTCGAGGGTCTTTTTTTGCAGATCCACCGAACGACTAGCTCAACAGTTACTTCCTGGTATTATGGATCGGCGCTGAACTGCCGTTTAAAGTGTTTCAAGAGGGATTACCAAGACTCCTGGCGGTAGAGTGTTTCAGAATTTAAACGGAATCTCGAGAATTAGCGTGCGAATTGACTTGAGGGTAAACAGAGCGCCAGGCGAGAATTGGAATCTCTAGAGTGAAAGGCATTTCAGTGTTAAATTCTCTCTTCACTTTCTTTGAGAGCTTTTTGTCTCGAATATAACGGCTAATCCGGTGTAAAAGCTCCAATCGTTGCACATCGGACACCAGTCTGATAACACTGGATTGCCTTTTTCAATGACTCCCATAGTCAAGTCACATGTAAATTACGCAGTCAGATTGGACCACGAAAATCCATAAGGTGTAAACGTCAACAAAAATCTGTATATTAGCGTCGAGTATTCAAGAAATTAATTAAAATAAAGATGAAGATATTAAAAGTACATGTTCGGTACAAATAAGAGTTACTGCCTAGGCTAACCAGGTAAAATCTTTAATTAAGAGCGAACGTGAATGTTTAATTAAGGTTAAAAGCAAACATACCAAACAGTTAATAATAATTAGTGTGTTGCTATAGTATACATTTATATAATAACGAACTCGGTTCCGGTTAATTGGTACACATCGAGCTCAGATAAATTTGGCTCTATTAAGCAGCCCCACATACGCGAAATTTGACGTAAATAGTCGAATAAACAGGAAAAGGAACACTCGACATTTCGTTAATTATATATTCCAGTAGCGAAATATTACTACATATTTAAATGTTTTTCCTTAATTTTATATTCAATCGTATTAATTTTCTTCGGGAATAAATATTTAACAAAAATGACTTTCTAGCTTGATTTTCAAGCCGAGAAATTAGCTTGCGTATTCGTACGAGCTTTTCAAATTTTCATAGAAAATCCAACGAATGTAACTTTGGTTGGGCGATCGATTTAATTTGGAGCCTGTGCTTCCTGGTATCCTGGGAACTTAATGTCCTGTGCCATCCAGTCCCAAGACCAATGTAGCAATGTTTACGGTAAAAATCGTGCTCTGGATCAGTGAATGCAGGCTGGCGTACGCGGCACCGACCTAAATCTCGATACAGAGTCAGTTACGGTTGACCGCCGGACTTGGAAACGCTCTTTGGGTATCGACAAAATCGTTAGTCCCTCCGTGATCCGATTTACGACACAACAAATCTCTGCCTCCGCACCCGTGGAAGTTCCAGAGCTTTCTCGTTGATCTACTTCCATGCTCGTTCCACGTTATTGCTGTTCGTTGGCCGGTAACGAGGAAACGTCGGGACGTCAAGCGCCAGGACGCGTGTACCTTTCACGATTTGCAAGAAACCCGTGCTTGTAATCCCCGATAATTTGAACTACGAACGTCATCCGACTATCACACCGATTTCTATCAAAATAATCTACAGCAAACTACCAACGATAGTAAAGCAATACACAAAATGGAACATCCTACCTGGATCGTTTCGACCTAGAACGAAAGAGTTCTTCCGGAGTTTTATTAAACGAAACAATTAAGATTTTTCTGAAATCGCGTATCCTTGACTCCGGGAACCGTCTCGAAATCTGTTCGTAAATTGTTTTGTTTGGGTAACCAAGACTTTCCGGAATCGAAACACTTCGAAACTGAAACTGCTACTTGGAAGTTCGAAGGCAATATTCGCGAAGTTTACCAGGCTCCTTTCAGCGCCGTGGACTGAAAATGGTTGGCAACTTCACACCGTGTTATCGAGGGACAAAAGTAACTGCGTGGGAGGTACCAGCAAAATGGTACCCCCGTTTTTGCTCCGTCGTCCCGACGCTTCCTTTCGTATCCTTTGTCCTTGCGACCGCGACTTCTGGTGCTCATTGTCTTTCTACACTTCCCTCGAGCGGGGTTCTTGCGTTCCCGTTCTTGTACCTGACTCTCGACTCCGAACTCGTCACTTCCGGTTCTGCGATGTCCCTCTTCGTTTCGCATTGTCCCGACGCAGAAACTTTTGCGCCCGCCGTTCCACCGGTATTTCCACGTTTCTCCGCCGCGATGATTCACGCGTGAAAATATAGGAACAGAGCTGCTTCCTAACCTGTTAACCGACCAGGAAGAGTCGCTTCGTAGCTCGAAAACGATTCCACCCCGAGAATAATTAATGTTCGATACTGTTTTCGATTCATAGAAATTAAGAGTTTCTTATACCTTCTATCTATATGTCATCAATTATCTCGCGACTGAAAAGCACCCTGGTAGCTAAAACAATGGTTACGTCTCAGCATGTTTTCTTTGGAAACAGGTTAAGTGCCTAAGAGCATTTTGAATAAACTGAAACAGTAAAGTGTCTTACGAGAGCTGCTTCTTGCACGGCCCAATAAGTACGTCGACGAGAGTAAAAATAAAGCAATCTTAATTTATTAATATTAAGAGGCGCACTCTTAAACCGTGAGTTTTATTCGAGACTAAATTAATGGCGGTTCTCAACGTTAATAAATTACGGGTCCTTGAAAAAACAATATCCCCTTTTCAACGCGATTTTAAAAGGTAGCTTTTCAACTTCGTAAAACACCGTTCTGGAACATATCAGTATCGATATTGATAACAATAATCTCTTGCCTTTTGATTTATCTTGAATACGCATAATTATTTAACCCATTTAATTTAATTACAGTTTGTACATTTCTTATGAATAAATTCAATATTATTTCAGTTTTATTGAATTCACCATTGACGAACCTGACCAAGGCTATTAGCCCAAATTCATCATTTCAATAATACTAAAGTTAAATAATTTGCTCTGTAAAATTTCGCGAAACGCCGAATCGAATCTCCGAATAAAATTGCCAGTGTCTTGGAAACATCGGTTTGATCGATCGCGGAAAGCCTGGAGGCTGTCACTTGCATCCCGCAATCCCACCGAAAGATGTTAATTTAACACCTAACGATCACCGAGGCAGCCGGTAAACTTCTACGAGCAACTCCGAACAGATTTAAACCAATCTGGCCAGGCTTAAGTGGAAAGAAGGCGAGGTTATCTCGTTCACCCCGGGATCCACTCGACCCGTCTGAACCCCGGTGCCAAAACTGGCGCTATAAAGCTCGAAGACACCTCTCCCGGGGACAAAGATTTAAACGGGCATTAGCCGGCAAAGTGTCTCCGGGTAATAGGTTAACAGTAATGAAGAGATATCTGCGAGAGCGGAGCGAAGAAAGCAAGAACAAAAGGACGGGAGTCGGGGTTGACCCGTTGGAAAAGTTTCTTCATAGAGCGGGTCGTGGGTGGATCACGTCGGAGGTTTCCCTAAATCGTTCGACCGCGGCGACAGTCGTAACGCGGGGCCCCGGTTGTATCTCAGCGTTAAGTCGAAATCAGTGTTTAGTAGTTTTAAATCAGACGCGAGCCACGCGGTCGTTCCGCCGCGGCCCTCTTTTACTTTCCCCGCGACAGTCGACCCGCGCTCGTTACTCGTCTTTATTATTCTTTATTCCAAGTGGACCCTTTTGCACGGCCATCCGGTACTTTCTCACGGCGCCTCTTTCATTTCTCTTCCGCTGACCCATCGCGCCGAAAGCATTCTCTCGTCTACGCCGGTTTTTCTTACCTTTGTCTACTACCGCCGTTGCGGTTTCGAGCTTTGTCACCGGTGAGTTTCAACTTTTCCTCGAGAGGAGAACGAGGGTCATTTGATTCTCTCGGAGAGTTCAGCGGTGAAATAACTTCTTATACCGGCTACCGACATCTTTTATCACGGTACTTTTTTTTGCGGGATACGTTGCGGTTTAGAGCGGAGGGCGAAAGTAGCTCGCGACGGAAATGGTCCAAGTTTTAGTCGAATAACGAACAACGAACGTATGGCGCAAAATACTCCGTGAAATTGGGAAAAACGAGAGTCGGATTTTGGTATGTGTTATACAATCAGCTGTAATAGGGAATAACATTTGACGAAACAAAAATATACTTAGCAACTTAATAATTTTTAAACTTGATAAAGAACGTTTTGTGTTTTTATTTATCCGTTGTACTCACGTTTAAAATAAACTGTTAAGACCACGGACTTGAATTTATAAAATTATCAATAATATCTACAGGGATGCGAGCTGCTATTTATACTTTGTGCACAACACGCACGTCCCACGTTTTTAATTGTTACCACGATTAACACAGCTATGGTTGGTGGCGAGTGATCCATGCCACGAGCACGGTAATTGATAACCAACGATCCATAATATGAACACAGGCATCTCCAACAGACTTAAACTACACGAACCAACATTAATGCATCGTTTGACCCCCGGAAGAAGCTAGAGAAACGCTTGGGAAACCTCAATCAACATCAACTATCAACTATTTACTTACTATAATTAAATTCATAATCTGTATTCAACAAACAACGGATAAATTGTGGTTTATTATTCATTATCCCAACATTTCATAGATAATAGTATTTATAAGTTGAAGGAGTTGCAGGAAACATTCACTCCGATTATGGAAAATAACTAGAATGCTGTATAGACAAGGTAATTACATCGAAAACCTCCTCCAAAGTCGATTTTCAAAATTGCGCTCAAAGTCCAGCAATCTAGCTGAATAATCTAACACGTATGTATACGCTACAGAGGGTCGCAATGTTAGCTCTGCATCGTTTATTTAGGAGGCTCACAAGTACGCTCAAAGCAGCTTCGGAAGCAAAGTCAAGGATTTTCACAATTTCAATGCTAAAAACCGGAGATAAAAAATTTGAAACTCTGGGGACACAGAGTTACATGTTTCATTTGTAATAAAAAATTCGTAAAAATTCCTTGTATCTTTGTCGCGGTGGTGTCGTAACCCTTTAATCGTAGCTTGGAGCTCCGTAATTTTACGGAAGGAACCTCGAACGCGGTATCCTTGGAAATTCGGTGTGACAGGACTGAGGAGGGACAATGAAGTGGCAATTCGATTACACCGTGGCTCACGATTCACGCGTCTATAGTGCATTTAAATGGAGCCCCGTCGACCGTTCCAGGCTCTTCTCCAGCCCGTGAGTTCTCATTCCGCGGCAGCGACGCGACGCCGGTCGTCGTTCGCGTTTATTATTCTTTATTCGTCACGGCGCGTCTCCATGCGACTCTCCATCCCATTCGAGCCATTCTTCGCGCGCGCGGCTTTTTAAGTCCGCGCTCCTCGTTCTCGTCCCCCCCCCGGGGGTTGTCTTCACGGCCGATATGGACAAACGAATCTTTGTGCACCCAAGCTTCAGAGCGTCGTTTCTCGTTTCGACGGTAAATACGCGACAAGCTCGTCGCCGGGAAACGAAATGCGTCCGTTCGCGACGATTTCGCCGTCGTTCGTTAGTAAACTGCACAATGAGATAAACGAGTGCCGTTTCCGCCGACGCGATTTCTTTCGCGGAAAAGCAGGAATAATCGCGTAATCGGACAACGCGTGCTGATTGTCGGGTACACGGGAATCGTCGTGCTTCGATTATCGGACGAACAAGTTTTTCTCACGTTCCTAGCTGGAACGTTTTAGCGACGAGACGCTGCCAACGTGATTCTTTCCTAACGAAGCATTGAGGGATCGCCACCGTTCGTTCGTGAAAAGGAAAACCAGTAATTCAGTCGCGAGCTTCGGAACCAGATACTGAACGAATAAAGAACTGGCTTCGAACTTTGTTTGTTTCCCGCCGCGCGACGTGGAAATGCTCGACGGACGTGTTAAATTTACGAAACGATAGCTGCGTTTATATTTCGATCTGTCACGTTGACGGAATATTCTACGCGACGCTTTAAAAAAAGATTTCACGAAACTGTCTGGATGGCGTGCTCCCCGAAGAATTCAATTTGATACGAGAATTGGAAGCGATCTGTCAGCGAGAATAAACGAAAAATATTCCTTCCAATAATTAAACTCGCGATCCCTGAAAATGCCGCGTATCGATCGAAATTTCTGACGCGCGTCCGTAATGATTCGAACCGTACGTTTTCCAAAATGCCGATAGGAAGAGGCTCGCCTGCAGGCAGCGTGATACAGACGCACAAAACAATTATTCCGAGCGCACAATAAACAATTGTGCCCGGTAATCGAAGTGGGCGATATACACTAAAGCTCGTCCCTGGCAAAGCCAGCTCTGAATAGCGGGAGCTGGCTGCCCAGTCCCGATTGTTTGGATCGCATATCTCAGAATTAAAAACAAAACGGCGAAAAACGGAGAACCGAATGGCACGCGTGACAAAACGCTGTCTCGCGTAGTAGCGTAAATATTTTTTCTATGGTCGAAACAAACGGCAGCGCTGATACGGCAATTTTCTGTGACAAGTGGCAATCGTCGGCCGTTTTGCGCGAAAGTGGCTGCATTATTTGACTCTTTTAAAGCGGACAACGCCTCGTCTCATTATAAATATCGCTATTTAAAAGTACTGGTCTATTGAAAATGCAAAATGCGTTTAAAGTTTTATATTAAATTTTTTTTTAAAAAAATGAAAAGAAAAATAAATAAAAAAAGTAAAGTTCTTCGAGTACGTTCGCTATAGGCGGGAACGTATAATAGAAACTGTTTGATCGCGCGACCGACACAAAAGCGACGCGACGCTCAGTCGCACAAATGTTTTTTCTAGCGTCGAAACAATTATCCCGCCGATACGGTAATTTGTGTGGAAAGCGGCGATTGTTGGCCGTTTTGCGGCGATTACACGAAAGTAGTCCGGTTTGCGATACGCTGTTATTGTTTGTATTTATTCGAGCAGCGAGGGTCCTGTGTTTCTCGGGTAAGCTGCACAGCCCGGCCGTGCACAGAGGGATGGCGGCGCGGCGGAGGGGCGGTTGAGTTCGCTTGGGTATGAATTAATTAGGCGCGACGCACGGGCAAACGAGGGAGAATGTAGGAAAACAGAACGCGATAACGGTGCGCGTTATTTAATTCCTGAGCAGCAAATTATGCAATTCTCCCTATACGTTGCTAACTTCATTTCGTCGACGTGTATCTGCGGTCTGCTTGAATATGCAAGAAACGAAACATTGCTTCAGTCGTCGCTGAAACTTATAACTCTGCCCACTTTAATATTCCATAAGAGATTCCGTTCCGTCGTGCTTGTCTTCTCGATCGTCGCGACGCTCCTACCGAGTGCACCCGGTCTGACGGTAGAGTTACGCAGATTTATCGAGACGAGATCATGCTCTCTTTTTCACCCTTGTACGTATTTCATATTTCTACGAGTGTTCTCCCCGCCGCG
The DNA here is from genome assembly GCF_013123115.1 of Colletes gigas. Taxonomy (NCBI): domain Eukaryota; kingdom Metazoa; phylum Arthropoda; class Insecta; order Hymenoptera; family Colletidae; genus Colletes; species Colletes gigas. The sequence continues at coordinate 3,504,690 of NW_025106637.1, forward strand.
CTGTACGAAAGCCTATCAACGCGTATTAAAAGTAACAAAAGTTTGGACATGTGCAGCTCCGAAACTACTGGTGTTTTATAAATAATTGAACCACTGTTGGCGGCGGTGAACCTTCCCCTTTAAAGTGGTTTTTTGTTTTTGTCGATCGGACTATCCGTTCTCGAGATATCGTAATTTATATGAAAGGGTAATTTCTAAAATTCCACTGTCCGTCTTACGAAAGCCTATCAACGCGTATTAAAAATACTAAAACTTTAGACGCGTGTAGTTCCGAAACTACTAGTGTTTTATCCATTATTAAGACATTGTTAGCAGCGGTAAACCTTCCTCTTTAAAATGGTTTTTGGTTTTTGTCGATCCGACTTTCCGTTTCGGAGATATCGTAATTTATGTGAAGCGATGATTTTTTAAAAATTCTGCTATGGCTCTTCCCCTGTTAAAACGCGTATTGAAATTACTAAAACTTTAATTACTTGCAGTTTCGAAATTATTAATATTTCCTCCATTATTAAGCGATCGTTAGCGGCGGTAAACCTTCCTCTTTGAAGTGGCTTTTGGTTTTTGTCGATCGGACTTTCCGTTTTCGAGATATCGTGATTTATGTAAAAGGTAATTTTTCTTAATTCGACTATCTCTGTCTCCGTCTAACGCGTCGGACCTCCTTGTCGCACGTTGACCCACTGACCGAGTGAATGAATGACGTCACGTTTACTATTTACTACGGTCACGTGCGGTCAACGGCCTTGACAAGGCCGTAGTAAACAAAGCTTCGGAGCCTTATATCTCCGGAGCTAGCCACCGCGTCGACTTGAAACTAAAATCGCTATATCTCCGGAACTAATAACGCTATCGACTCGTACAAACGCTCGTTTTAAAGGGCATTTCATCCCCTATCTAATGAATGTAAAAACTACTACTATTTATGCTGTCTTCTATGTTTATTTTCACATTTACTTTGACCCTATATTCCTAAAGAAGTTGCATCAATTCCTACTGATTCTACGACTAATGTAGGATAAAACTGGATCATAAATTGTTTATTTAATCGAAAATTAATTTAAATTTAAATACAGGATGCTAGTACTTTTTCTTAAATAATTCTTTTCTGTAACTAACTACGGTATCGCCTTGTAACAAAATTCGTTTTCAAGTTTTATGAAAATTAAAAGATTTGGTCACATAGAAGTGAAGAATATCTTACGAATAAATATCAAAACACAACTTCCTGGCCGTTAAGTACTATTTCCCCGTTGGATCCCGAGTCGCCGCAAGCATGTCCAGATGCGCATAATTTTCAACCGGTATAATTACTCGCACGATTTGGACGTCGCGGGCAGCAGAAATTATGAAGACGTTCTGCAAAGTCTGATCCCGGTTTTCTCGTTTCCTTCCGGCTGGTCGTTAATTAAGAAGCTCACGTGCAATTACTCCTGCCGGAGCTCCTCCGGTCTCCATGGAAGCGGAGTAGTTGGTTCCGCGCGTGTACAAATTTCTCACGGCTTTCGGTGTTTCGTTAGAGACACGCCGGGTTTCATAAAATGGATCGGCGTGCCGGATATACGGTAACGCGTTCGCGCTGCAGCTATTTCGATAAAGCTTGTCCTCGACCAACGAGGCACGTTTGCGCGATCATGTATTCCATTAGGCTTATCGGCGCTGTATTTCTTTCGTCGAGGTTGCGCCGGTGTGCAATACGTTCTGCCTCCTTAAGCTTTGTACCTTGTCAAATGCAGGGTATACACAGCCAAGTGGCTCGAAGAATTATAATGACACTCCTAATGGCTATGAATAGAAACGCAACGAGAACGATAGTCCGTAGCTTAATCGGGTGCACGCGTACCGTACGAATCTTCAATATCGATTTAGAAATATGTCACTTTGTATCTTCAACTTATTCTTGCCGTGTAGATTTCCCTTCTGACTCGTACCATCGGTATGCATTATGTTAAACGTTGCGTTCCAGTTGTATATTTTACAAGGATATCGCCCAACGACAGGAGTAAGTTATGGAATTATCGAACACTGACTATCCCTCCGGCTAAGTGTACACGAAGTGTTTGCAGTTCCATTTCGTAATGGAGATTAGGCAGCCATTTGGTATTGTTCCAAACAATCCCGATGACACCCTCTCGCAGTTCTAATAACGGTCATCGACCTTTATCTGCACTGCGACAGGGTTCGATAGTTTTCCCTTTCAGTTGATTCGGGAAATTAGCTTCGCGCCAAATACGTTACGTTTTTTTCTTTTTTGTTTTGTTCGAATAACAACGCGACGCCCGAAAAGGTTTTTTTCGCCCTTTAATTTTTATTTCACGACACGCCGCCGTTAAACAAATAGCTGCACCCGAGATGCGAACGTTCATGCTAATTAGAGGGGCCAGGCAAGTTGATGCTCCTTTTGTTTATTGTACGTTGGAACGAATTTTCCAATACACGCTTTTACGATGATACCGCGGGATTTTGAACGAAATACAACTGCACGGAACAGGTTTTCGAGGATAAAAACGTTAATTGACAAACGTGAGCGAAAGGTATACCGAAACTCGTCGAGTGTGTTACGATCACAGTATACTTTGCTCGTGTGGTTACGAAAGAATTTTGACGGAATCGTTTCCTTAAAAATAGTTTCCGCTCGCCGCGCGATTCAGAAACCGCGCTCACCGTTTTCTTGCCAAATATTTTTTTTACCTGCACGGCCAGCCGCTACATGAGCACGGTCTGTTTTATTCCGCGGGAAAAATAACAACCCGATTTTAACGTATTCGCGTCGCATTTTCGCGGGGTCAGTTCGATCGATTCGCTTCAATGCAACTTGATGAGATATAATGATACCGTTCCGTGGTTGTTAATTTTAAAAATTAATCTGAATATTAACGTTATTTGAAACGAAACATTTAATTAAACGCTTTCGCGAAAGACATCCGTCGACTTCTCGAACAAAAACTAAGAGATATCGAATGAATTTGATGTATCGCGAAGATCAAACGCGACGTTCGAAATGTTTTGTCGAACAGTCGATGGAATAAGAGCGAGAAATAAATCGACAACGCAGTTAATTACTATTCATTCATCCGACAAATTGAACCGCCTTCAACGTATCCTGGAAGGAAGATTCAGCGAAGCGCGGAGGTGAAACATCGTCGATAATTATCATAATTACCCTGCAATTAGGACCCAGTCATAGCGGAAGACGACACAATACGGGGAAGATTATGGAAACGATTAGTTATCCATCCACCGATGACGTCGTCCATCAAGGATGACAATGGACGGGGAGACATCAGGTGTCGATATAAGCCTGCAAATCTATGAGGAACGATGTATGCGATAAATAGTGCTAATCTACGACAGGGATCTCTGTTCTTTCTCCTTCAGATTGCCAAACGAAGCGAAGAATGTAATGAAAAGGAAAAATTGACCCACTGACAAGAACACCATTTATACCATATTTCTCACACTGTACGAGGGTACAGACTCGAAATTAATACTCCGTCGAAAGCCATTTCTACCAAGACGATTTCGACGTCTCGTCGTCAAAATCGAACCTCCTGTTTCATTGAATTTCGTTTCCCAACGCGACCGAACGACGCCCCGAGTAGAAGCAAATCCCCAGACTTCGAGCGTTTAATTAATCCGTCGGGTAAAAGAAGGGGAAAGAGATCGCTGCGAAGGAGAGAACGAAGTACAGAAACTACGTTTCACAATGGCGCGGGCGGTACGTTCGCTGCAAAGGCTGCTTTAATGCCGACCTTTCTTCGGCTCGTAATTCACAAATTCCAATTAGCAGGCCAGCCAGGGGCAGGTTAACGCTAGAGGACCGGGTGCATTAACCCGGGAGTACGTGCTCGCCTACGTTCTGATGGTCGTTGCCAGGCTTTCTTCCGCTAGCCCCGGCATTACTACGGTGTAAGGAAGTTTCAAACTTCCTATGCGGAAATTGCCACCGTAAGAATGGCTTTTACTGGCCGCTACTTTCCCCCTTGCGGGTATATCGATGCTCTAAAAGAAACACCCTTCCGGTACGTAGGGCAATCTTGCAACAGGTCCCTCCGGTATCCATAATCTTGGGCGGCTATATACCTATCATGGTAAAAAGAATCAATCTTTCTCTCGTTCGCCTATGAAACCCCAGTCAATATTTCGTTTCGTTATCGGTAGATCGACTGTGACTAACCTTGTGGAGTATCATTATCATTTGACCAACTGTTTAGATAAAGGAATGTTGACACTTTTTACACTGACATTTCTGAAGCCTTTGATTCTATCAATCATTCAATCTTAATGTTCAAATTAATAGCATTAAGTCCAATTTTTTATCAGATAGAGTTCAAATAGCTAAATTTAATAATAATTACTCGAGATTCACCTTTGAGACCTTTCTTATTTATAATATGTATTAATCTTAAGATATATAAATGTGTTTGTAATCAGCAAGCGCTGTTCGCTGTTCATAAAACAGGGACAAACAATTTAGAAACGCGAACCCGAAGGCACCATCGGGCAGAGAACTCAGGTGACTACGATCGAGAAAATATCGCTCGAAAATACTCTTGGAAACTCCCTGGATGATAACGTAAACTGTAACCTACTTCTGAAGTTCCCCGACGCCACAGGCAACAGATAATTAAGTTTCTTATAATAAATAATCTTTTTCCTTCCAAGATACGACAGTTTTGTGAAAGCTTTTCCTCGCTTGCTCAATCCAATCATTAACTTCATGGAACGAGAAGATACCCAGTCACCCTACAAGTACTAAGTAGGTTATAGGGAAATTAATTCCCAGACACCGCGAAAGATACCCGGCAGACGCCTCCGGGAAAAAGGCTTGATTTTGTCAGTCGAGACATGCGAGCCAGACGCGTGCTCGACTGATAAGTATCAACTTCAGAGATTCATCTACATATTTATACCGTGTTTATACGCAGGACACAGAATCGATTCCAGAGGAACATTATTTCCAGCAACAAATTGCTACAAAACGTTACATTGAAATGTTTTAATAATAATTTCAAAAGTTTGTCGATATCAGTCAACGTGTTTTAAGGATATATGTAGTGATATCTATACTTTCTTTATTATTTTGCAGAATCGAATCCCTAAAGATGTTCATAAAATTTTGTGGATGAAAAGGTCGTCAAATATCAGCGAATGTTTCTCGTCCTTTCGATTTACCCTCCACGAATCACACTTTTCGTCCAGCAATTTGTCTTTTGTTGTTTCAGTAGCTATGTGGCAGCCGGATCAATTTCCCGTGATCCAAAAAAGAACACGCCCGGAGCTTGAAAGTGGAATGCGAGGAAAAAAGCTGGAGATCGATGGTGAGCAAGCACGGTGAAATTTTTCGAATTCCCTGTTTCGTATGTTCCTCGACCATCGATCCCTGCTCGATTCTTTCGAGACTTGTTGCTTGTGTGTATCAGGCGATCGTAGAAAATAATTGGGATGGCTGCGCGATGCACTTTGCGGAATTCCATTTCACAAGAACGGTGCTCAACGACGCCGATGATTCTACTAAGGCGTTCCAGAAGATCTATCCAAACACTACTGTTAAAACAAAACATTCATGATATAAGAAAGGGGGCTCAGGAAGTTTCAGGCAAAACTAGAATTCATTGGCGTGGTAATTAAATACATCTTGAATATCACAAGAATCGAATTTATGGTATCGTGAGTTATTATTCGAAGAAAGACTGTGATTCAGATTTCGAGAACAATGGTGCACTTTTCGAACTGGTGATTTTACAACCACGTGGTCAGAATGGTATTCCAGAGGAATGCAATTGCTTTCGAAACGACGCAAGAAGATCATAGATCTTTTTTGCATTCACGGAACGGGCATAATATTACGGAGGAATGTAATTGCATTCAAAACGACGCGGTGGTAGAAAATCGTAGATCATAGCGGTTGAGGTTCAGTTTTGTTGCAGTTTTGGCGTGACAAATTCAGGTTTTCGAACACGTAATACTTTCTGACAGACTCCGATGTCGAGTGGACGAGCGAAAACGGAACGGTGGAATTCATAATACCGCGACGAAACGCGGGTACAAGCTACAAAATTATCAGAGTTCGCATTTCGGTCAAGTTTCGTGAATTTAATTGATTCGCGAAGGCGGAAGGGAGTTGATCGAAGAAGAAACGGGCAAATAAATCGGGCCCAGTTGTGATTTTCAATTCTCCAGGCACGAAATAACGTTTCCGTTTCGCGGATGTTTCGCCGGCCAAATTCAAGAGTTCAGCGAAATAATAATTCCAGTCTTTTGGAATGAGAATTCTCGGTTTCACGGCCTCGTAGCGAATTAATTATGTAGCCAGTTTCTCTTCCGTTAATTAAAGATAAAATGCAGAGGGATGCATTCAAAAAGGAACCTTTCGTTGAAGAGCTTCCCTACAGCAGATATTAAAATTAATAATTAATTATTTTCCTAAAATGCAGAGGGGATTCCAAAAGGAACTTTCCGTCGAAGAGATTCCCTACCGTAGAAATTAAGAAAAGTTTATTTTCATGCATTTCCAAAAAAATTGTTATTATAGCGCAAATTAAAATGCGATGACGTATGAATAATCTCTCGTATCTTGTATTATTTGATAAAACAACAGAAGTATTGTAATTCACACTGATACACGACTTTCTGGAATGAGATTTCGAAGGTTCTAATTTAATAGAGAAGAAGAAGATCACTCGTTTTACGTACTTTAGCAGCAAGGAGACAACTTAAGAGTATTTTCAATAGAAAAGTAGGGGCGATCATCCCGTTAAGAAATTAAAGAAATATAAAAGAAGAAAAATTCCAATGAAAATACGGGACTTTACAGGTTGACGATCCGCGCAGACCGCGGGATGTGTTTCTTTCATATGCAGGTATTATTTGACGGAAACTTGGGAAAAATGGAGGACGGGAAAAACCACTGGAATCGCCGGAACGGCGCTAGCAAGAAGTATCTCATTAAACCGATCGCGCATCAAGACATAGAACGCTTTGATTTCTCTCTCCTCTTTTTCCTTTGTCCTGGGTCAATACAAAAGATGTACTCGAACTTATGTTTCATCTCGTTTCTCACCATTGTCAGCTTATTTTTATCCGATGATGGGGCTTCCGTTTCTGCTTCTATCGTTCAAGACACGTTTCAGTCTGTTCGTAGGCGTTGAATAAATTTTTAAGACTCGAAGAACACAGAAACTGAATTACAAAGAGTTCGCTATTGGATCCAAAACGATGACCAGCTGATTTGCAACGTGGTTAACTATTTTTTATCTACCTTCCTAGCGCGTTGAACAATCGAATTAATAAGCGAAATTGAACGTTTCGCGGCAAAGTATGCTTATTACTTTGGACGTTTTCGGTTGCTCGTCGCTACGGCGAAAACATCAACGGCCGTGCTAATCCCAAATCCTCGAGAGATTAAAAACGAACTGTTTTCACGAGGAGTTCCTAGAACCTCCACATCTTTCATCTCCTTAATTAAAAATGCAACATGATCGATGAAATTGTACCCTACGATTCTACGGTAAGACTGATAACTGGAGCAACGAGATCGATTCGAATTAATCGAACGAAATCACTATTATAAATTAAAAGAAAACTATTAATCGTTAGAACATAACAATCACTGATTCATCAAGGAATAAACAACATCACTTTATCTTCTTTGTTCCTTGACATAATCACAAATATCTTGAAACGCTAAAAATTCAGGATATCAAAAATAAATTTGCAAAATGCTGGTGTTTCCAAAAGCTCAACAAATTCTATAGTACATAAATGGAATACTCATTTGGTCTTCGACAAATATAAAAATCTTGATCTTGGAAGGCTGTGTTCGAAGATGGGGACAGTCTGTGTCGACGTATGTACCTGATGGTTAGTCTTAACGCTCCTATTTTTATTTCGTCGTGGGTTTGCGGTATCGTACCAACGACCGAAATTGAATTCGGTACGCAGCGTCACGTTCGGTGGGTTCGATCAATGCCCTACGAGGAAACGGTTCCCGGTGAAATAAATTTCGATCCGAGTTTCGGAGCGCCACGACCCGAAGTTCAGCTGTTCGGCGTGGATTGCGCGACAAGAATCAGATCGTTGTAAGCCCTGTATAGTCTATTGTAACGACGATCCTCAGCTCCTAGCAGAAAGATACGCGTTCAATACGTGCCACTTAATCTTCGTCCGCGTCACGGAACCTGCAGCAATAGGAGCTGGAATCGGGAGGATGGAATTTCGATCCTTCCGCCACGTGCTGGTTGTTCGGTGTTCCGCAACAACACGGCACGCGATTAATTTATAGTTACGGAACGTTTCGTGAAACGCGTTCCCATCGTTCTTGACAAAAACGAAAAATAATCGACGAATAATTGACGATAGGAAAAGTGAAAATATTGTCTGCTCAAAAAGGGCGAATATTCAAGCATTTTACTTTGACTGATCAACATTATCCATCACCAACATGTAAAGAACGATTACGATCGGGTAGAAATTAAATTTCTTTGAAGATAATTGAATCGATAAATTTTTCAGATACGCGTGTAATTGAATACAATTTGGCTGACGAGTTTTACCATTACTCGCTATTTCTACGTGCGCTGATGACAGAGTCGTATTTTATTGCACGTTTTTGTCCGAACCATGAATTTTGAAAACCGATTTTATCAAAAACGAAGCATCGTACGAAGAAATTTTATTCTACTTTTTATTCTAGTGGATAGATTAGTTCACAATTACAAATAATGATTAACTAACGCAATAAGTATTGGTATATTCAGTTACTGTACAAATTGTACCTTGCATCTGCTAATCGATCTCTAACCTATTAATATTTGTTCGATTTGCATCCACATCATAGACGAAATGCACCATTAACCACGTTGAACTAGCAGGCCAGTAATATCAAACGAGAAAATCAATTCACGTCACCAAATTCGAAGCTATAACGATGCAAACATGAACCTCGTCTTAGCTGTACTAGATGCAAATTATTGGGAATTGGGAATTTCCGGTCAGCATATCTAGCTAAAGTAAGAGGTAAACCTTGGCTCCCAATATTGATGGAATGACGTTCTGCAGCAGGTTAATGGAGAACTATCAATTCGACTGAGACCTTCGACCTATGAAATTGTGTAAAAGTGTGATTGACCAAGAAGAAGCTTGATAAAATCATGCAAAATATTTAGAATATTATTATTCTACGTAATGCAGCAATTGAAAAGTTCTGCAACAATCGAGGTTTGCCTAACCTCGCCCAATTACTATATATTCAGTATCTATGGTCACCACTAGCAATTAATCAAGTAGTAAAACGTTATATAAATCAGACATTCGCTACAAGCACAATAATTCCTGTTTCTAAATGAATTGACAGCTCAGCTATGCCTTTGACAAATTCTATAACAAATTTTATTTACATAATTACATTTATTTAACATTTAATAATTAACAAAAACATTAGGTAGCTCTTCCAATTGGTAGAGTAAATAGATACTTTGATCTTCGAATTATTTGAGGATCCCCGTACAAAAGATGAAGCTATCGTTATTATTTTAGCGTAATCTAAATCCCTCGCAACTTCTAGTCAACATCGAGCGCCAGGCTGAAGTCAATAAGAGAGTTTCCCGAATGCTTAAACAAGCATTCCATAAATGCTCAAAGATCAAAGTCAGGCGACGTCTTTCGAAGGAAACGAATTACCTTGACTCGTCAGCCTGGCAAAATGTCGAACTCGTAACAGGAATCGTAGCCTTTTAAGCGTAGGCTCTCGTATAAATTCTCGCCCAAACGAAACATTCGTGCGGCTTGGGTTAACCGTTTAATTAATGCTTAATTATAAGACACATTCCGGGGCGGATACGAAGACGACGCTGGCTGAGGCGTACGTTTCGCAGTTTCCTTCATCACCGACAGGAAACTCCTTGCCGCGAACCTCATTCTCGTAGCCTAAGATCCACCCTCATTACGAATATGCCGAGAGTTCAGCTGGGAAACGGGTAGAGCGGACCGTATCGCTGGCCAAGGATTTCTATTTACTTAGAACTTCGTGGCGTTTCCACCGGTTTAATTAACGATATGTCAAAATTAGACCGCGTACTCGCGAACAATTTATGAAACGCGGGATAATTCTGACGCGTTGCCCACGCCATTATCGTTGCAAGCTTGTTTTCCCCATTCATATCCAAAACACAAAAAAATCCATTATTTCATCGAGTAAATATATTTAAATTCGTTTGATTGATTTATACATGCTCCATAAAATTATCAGTTTTCAATATTTTGTGGTGTAACCAATAGATTGCTTCCACGTGTAAAAAAAAAAAAGAATAAAATCGAAAATGTAGAATACAATTCTGTCGTAGCAAGATTTCGTGATAGTTGATTTTGTGAAATATACGGGGCATGTGTAAATTTTAGTGAAATTCGAACAGATCCGAAATATATAAAAATATATAAAAATAGCCACTTGTACGCGAGGTTCTACAAACTAGTTTATTAAAAGCATTTTAAAATTAGGTAAAACTGTTTAGCACGATCAAACTTGTCAATAAACTTCCCCACGTCATCTGCATAATATCGCAATCGATTATCGCGATAACGAAATTTCGCGCGCAAGAATTCCATTCTACATTTTCAGGCTGCTTTTTGGGATGATGAATTATCCTATTCTCGGTGTACCACGAAATATGGAATACTTTATGAAATTCTAAAATGTATTACCTTTTGGATTATAAATCTACTTACTGCGCGGTCTTAATATAATATCAAACTCTTCGAAATTATATTTTGCTGATCGATATACCGTAAAATCGCAGTGACGTTCGAAAATATACGGGGTAATCGAGTTATTATACAAATTTCAAGTATTTATAATGTAACGTTATTGGGGAAGGTGAAAAGAACCACGAGGTGGAATTCATTAAATAAACACCACCAAACATAACCAGGTATAATCGAACAGAATCGAAGGATAACATGGCTGTGATGAAACGTTAACAAAGATGTAATTAAATGTTAATAAACAGACATATTGAAAAAAATGTAAAATATAGAGAACAATCAATCGAGAGAAAAAGGGTGCGTTTCAAGGTAAACAAGAATATATTCAGAATACAATCGAACGTCGAAGAATTAACACTGTCCTCCGTGAATCGTGGGAGTAACTTTGATAGCCATAAATATCTTGGATAGTTTTTATTTGTCAAACGCCGATAGCTGAAAGTTTTATGCTCCTGCGGAAAAGTGAGAGCGTGGTACGCGAAAGTATACATTTGGGAAAAAGTAGCGATTTAGGACGTACTCTGCAAGATGGAAGCCGGGTATTGGAATATTTTATAGTCGCATTTACTTCGTTGCCCTCTGTCTCGGTTCGTTTGCCAACGTGCATGCACGTTCGATTGTTCCAATATTTGTCACGTCGCTGTTCCGCCAGATCGAAATACATCGTCGCGTTTAGTAGAAAATTTTGGAAAATACAAACGAATATCGGGGGATCGCTAACGAAATTGAATTACGTTATTGTGTTTTACTCCCACCCCCGGCGTTGGACAGGAATTTTTTCTAGCATCGATACTTCGGTATCGTACAAAATATTTATTGGGTTTCGTCGGATACGTACGCGTTACATAAATGCGAGCGTTTGCCGGAACATGTGCTACCAATTTTTGCCAAGCCAAATTCTGATGTTGCGCGCGAAAGTATGCGTTTCCGTAGTCAGCCGGAAATATTTCATAATTTGAATTATTTTCCAGGACGGCGTTCCGTATCGAACGAGTGGAAGTGACAGTAGGAAATGAATATTCTAAATATTATTTAAATTACGTTCATTTTTTGGAAGGAAACTCGATGTCAGAGAGAGTTAAATATTTTCATGATTTCTGCAAACAATATTTCCCCCGTTCGCTGTCGGCTCTGTGTAACGATGCGAACTAATTAATATTATCCTGCTCTGGACAAACTCGAGAAAAAAAAAATCTGATATTTGTCAATTATTACTATGATTGACAACTCCTGACTTTTCAAGTCCTAGCAAACGTTTAGGTATTTTTTCTGAAATCAGTAAAATACTACATTCTACGCGAAACAATGGCAGAGCGTATTTTTGTGTTTCTTTTCGCAATTGTTCGCAGCCAAGGACCGTGGCGACGCGGCGTCTTATTAAAAACGAAAAGATTTGCATTATGTAGGGCGAAGGGCCTCGTAAAATTGCAACGCTCTAGGAAGATTTTAAAATTTTTAGCGCGTAACCCGGGTTACTCGCCATGAAAAACTTCAAGTCGTACGTTTTTTTACCTCGCTAACAAATAACACGCAATATTCCGAAAAATAGCAACACGAGAAAGAATCGCGTTCCTTTCCCTTGCTTAATTGCGAATCATAAGGCATTGTTAAATTGCCAAAGAGTTGCGCCAAAGTAAACGTGATTTCAGAATGAAACGGAGTTAGTTAAATTTTCCAACAGTCCCCTCATTCAAGATTCAAGCGGTGTGTTTGAAAATCCATTTTCCTCTTTCGCGAGTTCTTTTCTGCTCGTAGCAATGTTTTTTCCACGTTACTTTGTCGTGTCTCAGATATTTGCTCTCAATAATTCTCCGAGCACGCCGTTTTAAACGTGTTAAGAGGCAAGGTACGGCGAAACAAAAACTTTGTAAGAGAACGAAATTAGAAGGCTCACTTCAAGGCTCGGTTAATAACACCATACAATTCCACCTTGCATTTATACACAAGCTTGGTACATTAAAGACGTGTTATTATTCGACTTTAAAACTTGACGGGAGCATAATTCTTGTTATTTTATTATTTAAACTTTTCTCTATGATATCATGTTATTCGATAAAAATGGAGTACTTCGATGCAAAATGCCGTTCACTCAGCGAAGATTTTAAAGAACTACACGTTAAAACATTTCATAATAGGGTTATATACCCTACCATATTCAGGGAACAAAGGAAGTATAAAATTCAAATGAAATTAACTTTTATTTTGAATGTGAGAGGAACGTAATATAGTTTTTAAAAATTCGTGGAAAAAACTACAATCGAAAATATAATAGAATTTTCTAACGTTTTGAAACTTCGTGGAAAAGGAAAACTAAACGAGACCAGTGAGGCTCTAGGCGTCGCCTATCATTATTTTGTCATCGAAATTTCACTTGTTCTCGGCACGTGATAATCAATATCGCGGAACGAATTGAAGCACAACGTTGATGCAACGCATTCTTGTTGCCTGCGCGTGCTTGATCGTTAATGAAACCGGGGAAAACAGAGGTGAAAAAAATGTTCGCGTGCTTTTCCCGTTCTGTTCGAACCGCCGCGACGTTTGAACGACGAGTCGACGTGGCGTTTAATAAAAGTGACATCGCGAGGGACGCGAGGAGGGGGTAGAAAACAGAACTACTCGAAACACGACCGCCCGGTTGGTTTTTATTTAGAGGGGTTGAAGCGTTGTCGGCGCACGCTGGAGAGACTGAATTCCTGCCGCTTTGAAAGCTGCGTCATTGGCCGTTTTCAATTTTCTTTCCCATATCTGTGATCCTCGAAACGCAAGATTGGAGAGGAGGCTCCAAAAATTTCGCGAAAACGAAGTTACACCCACGAAACACCGACTAATCTACTCGCGTCGAAGAGAATTAAAATTTGCACCTTCTCAAAGTTGCAAGCACAGATTTTGGAAAGAGTAAAACACATAAACCAGTAGTCGATACAAAGCTTTGAGCAAACGTGAACATAATTTTTTTTACTGCTCTTAGAATGCTCCACTAGTTTGTCATTTCTATGGAATAATTGTAAGATTTCACCAAAAGCTCAGGTAGCTTTATGTAAACTTAAGCCAGTGTATTCTTTTCTTAAATAGAATGCGTTTAGACGTTCTTGAACGAGGAGGAGTCACAAGAAATTTTAATTAAAGTTTTCCAGGGTGGATGGCAACCGCCGTGCATTTCTTTACGTTCTTTGACGTCCCAAATATGCCGGAGTTTCTCTAATATTGTTCCCTTCTAGGCAATAATTCCGATGACCAGAGCCTTCGTTAGACGCGTCTCGAACGGTTCGGTTAGAATTTTCTTCGATAAATAGCCGCCCCTACTCGTCGAGTAATTTTCGAGCCTGCTAGCCCATCGGACGATTAATGATTTCGGATGCTGATATTGATGAACCGAAGGCCGTGCTTTTCGCGCGAGCTGCGTACAATCGCGGCGTCGATCGGCAGCTGCTTTCACGAGCCTCGCGATGATTAATATCGCGTCGTTCGACTGACAGCCGAGTCCTTTCTCGGCGATCCTTTGGTTCACTCCGTAAGTCGCGGGATCGTCGAAAAATATTTTCGAACCCTCGATTTTCCCGGGGATTATCCAACGGTTTACTCCTGCGTTCGTGGAAAATCCTCGGAGGGGGGAAAGCGGATTTTCTGACACGCTAATGGCCGTCTCTGAGTGTTATTACACGTCTAATGGAATATCGGGCGAGGGCAGAGTGGTTTCGAATTCCTTCTACGACGTCACGGAGGTGGTCTGAATCGCGCCAAGAAGGAACCATTGCAAAGGGCGCGGCGAAACATTGATAATTTTTCACGTTTATACGGAATCTCGTCCGCGGATTAGAATGTGCAACGCGGGATACGGGGTTTCATTGTTCGCTAATTCCTTGCGGGATTTTCTTTCAGTTTCCTCTGATACCCCAGGATTTATAAATATTTTCATATTTCAGTAGAGAGAAACGACTTGGATCGTTGTTTTATTGAAGAATCCAGTCCTAACTTTTGCTTGAAAATCACTTTTTATTGAACGGATTATCCAATTTTAAACTCACGATGGAGTACTGTACAGAACTGCTTAACTCGATCGACTTAATTTACTCTATTACTAGTGGACCGTTTAAAAAGTTTTCTGTCTAGTACAACTCTGTTCAGGAAGAACTACATTTTTTACTAACTGCTTTTCATCCAGAAGTTTTCAATGCCACCTTTAACTTTCTGTAGAGAAACCTGTACCCCTTAAGTCGAATAAACCAAACTTTTAAGATTGCTATTCTATTAAAGAGTATGAAATATTCCGCTGGGAACAGTCCACCTGAATATCTTCAGTGTTTTAAGTAATCGTAAGAAGCCTTGCTTAGATAAGTAACTTGGTTTTATAGTGGACATAATATGGTGGAAAGTCTTTCTTTATGGGCGAGGGGGCGGAAAAGACTGGAAGATGAATTTCGTGTTTCTCTCGTTGGAACTTCCCAGGGTTGTACGGCAGAATACAATGGAGTAAAAAATTTTTAAGACTTAAATTAAATTAATATTTAAATTTTAAACATGGCCCTAAAAAATGTACTGTTTCCTGAAGAGGTCCGATAATTACGTAGCCGAAACGTCAATGGCTGCATATTAAAATTTCATATTACACGAACATTTCCCCTGTTTCCATCGTCCCGAATACCAAAGAGAAACGCATCTTTTAAATTATACAGAATTAATAATTCCGTAGAAAATTACAGAATTCACCATAATATAATAACAAAGTTAATACACGTTAAATGATCTTCGATACGTCGGTGTTAATATGAAACGAATCAGCGACGAACCCACTATTTTTTTTTCCATTATTTCCAGCAAGAGTTAGTCGCTGCGTTATCGATTTTCCAGCAGACGGACGAAAGCTCGCTCTACAAAGAGAAAAATCGCACTCGCATACACGTAAACGCACACGCACGTCAAACAGAGATCATGTACGTCCAAACTGTCGGGAACTGAAAGTTGAAGGTTCACGGGAAGTATAAAACGACGAGATAGAAATCAGTAATTTCTCAGATACGTTGCACGAAACCGCAGAATTAAAGAATCAGGAATTAAGAAGGTTTACGTTCCTTCCTTGTTTATGTCTTCGAGCAGTAAACTTTATAGAAGAACGTTTAAACGCCATACACGCGGTGAATTTTAATTTCTAATTTACTAAACTCGAAGATAAAATTTATGTACACGAGTCTAAAAATCTTTATCTGGAGGAACGTAAAAGAAATATTTTTCAAAGAATCTGGCTACCATTTAAATAATATAAAACTAGAAGAAACTAGATATACGTCAGTTTATCTGCTTCGCCGAATTCGTCGGAGTCTAAGCTTTTTTACGAACACGCTATAACAGGCGTTTGTTAAAGACAAACACCAATTCGTTTAGTATTCCGAAGACACGGTGTATTTGGTTTTTCCCTGTGTCACTCTGGCGTTTTGTTTGTATTCACTTTCTACCGTACACTGTCTTCGCTAGAGCAACGCGTAACTTGAATTTTATTTTACGGAATCGTCGAGAATCTTTCACCGAGCCTCGAAGAACAGGAATTTTAATGTAAAGTTCGAGAGTCTCTAATGTTTCTACGTTGTCTCCCTAGCCCGATTCGGCATTCAAAAGGCGAGTAATTGTACCTCGTTACGGGGAACGTAGAGAGTAGAACGTAACTTTAAACAGAAGACCCGTAGATTGGTATATCTTTTGAACTTCTTTCGTTGGACCAAGGAAAGCTTAACTTTGCGTTTTGAACTTTACTTAGTAATTACTCTGAAGTTCTCAAAGCCGTTTCTGAATAAACGGGATTTCACTTTTATAATCACCGTTTCGCTAAGAACGAAAACTTTCTCCGAAGCACGGAAAGATTATTCAGAATTGAGTTGTAACATTGACAGCCAAAAGGATTAGCAAATTGAATCGAACTAACAGGGGGAAACGTTTTGGAAACAATTAGAATTTTTAATATCTTCTGAAAGGGAACAGAAACCTTCGAACAGACTCTATTTTAATTTTCTTGCCCAGTTCTCTCTCATTTTTTTCACGCATCAACGAACAATTTTTGTCTTCTCTTTTATAAGTATTCCGTTAATAAAAAACCGTGAGCGACCTCTTTGGACGAATAAATAAGTCGGGTGAAACCATCAACCGATTTCGTCATCCTCAACTCACACAAGGGAGAGGCGAGTGTCTACAAACGGTGTCGAGTATGCATCAACGTTGCATTTGGTATTTGAGTTTCACTTGGAAAGTTCCAATTCTACTTCGGACACGAGTTAAAGTAATTATTTGTAGTTCGGTGCTCGGTCGATTTACTCAGTACGTGATATTTGTTCCATAATATTTGGATGGTGTCGTATATCTGATAGCAGTGGGTTACCTCGGAAGGTAATTTATTTTTCTCGACCAAGAATTTATAGACATTTTAAACGAAAACATCGAAAACGAGCGATACATCTTTGCACGTTGATAGTAAATTAATTTTCCCCTCAAATGGAATGTAATTTCTGTTAAACATCTTTTGTTTGAATAAATGGTCAACGCAACGTTTTGAATAGCAGTTCTGAACAAGTTGCTCGATATTTTTCATCCCCTCAGGATTTATTCCGCCAATACACGGTCGCCACTTCCGAAGACTTCTTCCGTGGCCTTTTCCCAGCTCGCATTAACGTTTCACGGGGGGATGTTTGCTATGCATGGCTGGCGAATAAACTCGGAAAGAAGCGCGGGCGAGCGCGACAAAGACACGAGGAAGGTAACCGGAGACGGAATCGCGATATTTGCGCGGAAAAACGAGACGCGACGCTTTCCTCGACGGCGTAAATTCTTCATCGTTCGAGCGCAGTCGCGTGTCGCGCGAGTGAGAAAGACAACACGTGGAAATTCAACGGTGGGGGAGGAGGAGGGGGGGAAAAGAAATCATAAATCGGACCAACGCCCCGGCCCTCTTTTCACATGTAAATCCCAAGCTGAACAAAACTGCGGCTGAATGATATAGCGACGCCAGCCAGCGGAGATTTTTATTTTATCGTTCAACGCTCGTCCCCTACGACCTGGCCAGTACTTTTAACGCTGTCTAGGTCCTTCCTTTATCGCCCCCTATGGCGCTACTTTTTACTTCCATTTAAGTGCCATTTATATTTAAAGCGTGTGAAATAGCATTGCCTGAGACTGACGATCTCGATTCCAACCGTTTTGTTAACAATTGCATAAACATTTCCTTCCTGGTAAATTTCATCAGGAATCATCCAAGTATTCCAGATATCTCAAAAGAAGCTTCGATGTTTTGAGACACACAAAGGAATTCGATATATTAAGCACCAAACAAATTTGGGATTCAAATATTGTAAAGATATTGTTAACAATTGCACCATGAATAAACATTTCCTTCCTGGTAAATTTGATCAGGAATCTTCCAAGTATTCCAGATATTTCGAAAAAAGCTTCGATGGTTTGAGGCACATAAAGGAATTCGATATATTAAAAACCAAACTTTGGAATTCAAATATTGTAAAAAAAATCATTTGTTTTGTTTTTGTTATTTTAAATACGTCCACCGAATAACCAAGTGATTATAAGTTCATTAAATCATGAACGTTTCGATAACGGAGATTCGAATAATGAAGATTCTATGATAATTCATTTCGCGCACGGTTCATTAATCCATTCGAGTATGTTTCGACACGTAGCGCGGTTACGCGAGTAACCAACGAAGCAAAAGTGCGAAACAACCGTGGAAAATGGTCGCGCGTGATTCATTTCCGAAGACAATGCCATTGATTTCGAGTCCCGACCGCGATTTCCTTCCTTCAATGTTCGCTGGAATCAGCTCCCGGTACGTCGAGTTTCCTTTCGAGACTGGCGAATAATAATAACTTTTCGCGGCCCACGCAAAAACAATCGCGATTTGGCAGCGATCGCCGACGCGCAAACAACTTCTGTTATTTCATTATTCCGGACCAGAATTCTCAATTGCAGCAGAACCTTCATCATCCCAGTTCATATATCATTTTAATTTTATTGTTTACTGTCGTTATTGCGCGGTAATAAAATAGGACACAAATAAAGAAGAGAAACGCATAAAATGTATAACATACTGGTTGCGGATATAACAATTGCTGTTTTATAACTTACTAATTAATTAATTGTTTCTATTTACTCTCAAAAAGCAGCAACACACTCGTTGGTATGAAACAAACATGGTTTTTAAAAACTCGTTTTATCTCGACGACCAGTTTGTACTTGTTTTTAATATAAAAGTTTATTAGTTTCAAGATAGAAATGTATCTGGTTTATTTATGTTTTATTCGTTGAACAGCTTATAGTCGACGAGAGTATTGGATCGATGGAACCGAATATTAATGTAACGAAGTTTGGAATAAAGAAGATTTCGTCGTATTAGTTTTCATATAATTACGGAAGTTGCCCGAGGAATATGGGAGCATTTCGTCGATTTCCAGCAATTTTCACATTCTGGGTGGCGAGCAATGGCAAGAAGGTCCAGCAAAAAGCGATCATTTGGTCGATTCTGACGCGTCGATAAATTATCGGGGCGTTTGGGATTCCAGTCATTGCATTTCGCATGCTTCTGGCCATCGTTACTTCCGGGCCAGTTTCCGCTGCTCGCTCGCTCGCTCGCGTTGCGGGGCTTAATTAACAAAAACGAACAGGAGAAGGAAGAACGTTTCGATCCGTTGTTTTGCGGCCGGTTGAAACGGGAGACGGTGAATTTTACAGATCCAAAGAATTGTTGACGCTGCACCGGGCGATGAGTGAAAGCATGCCGTCGAATAGCGCGCGAATGACAAAAACGAGAATGGGACGATATTTCTAAAACACGCGATGGATGACGAGGAAGTCCGCGCGAGTGGAAGCACGAATCTGTTACAGATCGAATTGTTCCCAGAAATAATTGTCGCGGCTGCAGAAAGCGTTATAAAATAGAAACGAAGCGTGCACAGAGCTTGTCATATGCCAGTGAAACATTATTATATTCTGTGACTCCAAAACGATGTCGTGCATTTTAGTCACTTTACGTTACGTTATTTTTTAGCAAAAGTGGACTCGACGACTTTAATTTTCTCGCGATTATTCACTAAAATACGATCAGTGGACTCTCACCACTCGATGGGGGTTCATTAACTTTGATTTCAAAATTTCCCTGTAAACCTCCAATTCGAGGGAACTTCTTTCCAGTGTCCCTCGAAAGGTTTTGTAGCGCCTTATTGTCAAGAATTTCTAATAAAAGCAGAGAGAAATATTCCTGTCGGCGCGTCCGTCAGGAACGACGCGTATGAATGGCGTCGACAAATGGCTCGTTCTGCGCGAGTCGATCGTATTTTCTTATCGTGGAAATTCTCTCGTCGGCTCGGCGATCAAGCAAATTGCGCGATCGTGAACGAGAATACTGAAAGAGCTCGTCCAAACCGCCGGGGACTTATCTGATTCCAGGGGAAGAATCGTTGGAACGAAGTGGACAATAACTCTTTTTTTTAAGCAAATAAACGCCGCGCAATGACGCCTCTGGGAGACATTTGTTTCGACCGTTTCGAATATTTATCACGATCGGAACAACGTTCGCAGGAACATTCCGCGTTCTCATTATGCGCATATCTGTTCACACGTCCGCGTATTTCATATTTTTATACTCCATTATACATACACAACAGCTGAAAACAGTTATAAAGATCTTTAAATTATTTATCTCCCTGTATAGAGGGTATTCGGCCACCCCTGGGGAAAATTTTAATGGAGGATTCTAGAGACCAAAATAAGACGAAAATCAAGAATACTAATTTGTTAATTTTCGTTAAAAAGTTATAGCAGCATTATATGTTATATATTTTTAGTAAAGAATTTTTTTTCTCAAAATTGCGTAGGATTTCGTGGGTATGTGTATTCACCAAAAATGATTGTTATTGACCCCCGCAACCAAAAATAATTTTTTCAGAATGATTTAAAAAAATTTTTTTTCGCCTTAAAATTTCAGTGAAACATATCGGTAATATGGTCAGACATTACATTTTCGGAAAGGAATTTTTTTCTCGAAAGTGTGTAGGATTTCGTGGGTATGTGTATTCACCAAAAATGATTGTAATTGACCCCTGCAACCGAAAATAATTTTTTTAGAATGATTTGAAATTTTTTAATTTAATTTTTTAATAACTTGGAAGCCTCAATCAACAAATTGATATTCTTGACTTTCGTCTTATTTTGGCCTCTAGAATCTCAGAGAATCTCATAGAACACTCTGTATGACGTACTGTAATAATATATTAATTATTCTGACACTTTAGACGAGAACAAATTAAAACATTCTTTTATTAATCAGAGACAGACTTCTATCTTCGGTCACACACGTACAAAATACTTTACCACTGTTGAAATTGTTTGCAAAAAAGTTAATGGAATATTCTGTGCGAAAAATTGCCTTTGTAACACGTTTTTTGATAATTTGATGACCAACGAGTATGAGGTCAATTCTGTTAAATAATAATTTTGTAACGCAAAGTGAATATTCGTCAATGTAGGTTAAACATCGTTGTTTTTTACTGCATCGAAATAACATGTTTACAAAATATGGGCATATAGAGGCCCGTAACGTAGTAAAAAATATACGTATGTTAGCGTCAAAGGAACTCCATTTCGCTCGATTTTGCAGGCAACGTTCTATGTTCGTTGATCTTTTATCTTGTCTGCGTGGCACGTGATATTTGAACGCCGTCTAATGCGATTTAGGAAAGCCGATAAAAGCGTTTCGCGAAAAATTTTCAATCTGTATGACAATGGCCGCGTATATCGGCTCGATATAGGGTCGAATACATTTGTCTAGGCTGCCAATATTCAATATCACGCCGCGTGTTCATCGTTAATCGCCGCGAGTGGATCGAAACGCGGGTCAACACTATCGCATAATCAACCAGCAAAGCATAATTAATCATCGAAATGCTATCCCGTAACGAAAGAAATATCGATCTCTATCGTTCGATATAACAATCGTTTTACTTTCGATCGCGATAACTTTATTAATCGGTGCACGCGCCATTTGAATGGAGGCGTTTCCGCCATCCAGCTGTAATATTTGTAACCCGATGCGAATTAACTGTTTGATCCGCGAATACGATAAACTCGGAAAATGTGTGTTTCATTAATCCTTGATCGGGAAATGTTTTATCGATTATTATTATTATTATTGATATTAATACGAACGGGACAGCGGACATTGGTTTGCAATATTTACATTTTATACGTGCAGTCGTCAATAACTTGGATTAATAAAATGCAGGAAAGTAAAGAGGGCGTTGAATGTAATCGAATGCATCCTGTTGTTAGTTGGTTTAGATCGTTTTGGTCTTCGTTTCGAGATCGTTTCGGGACTGATAACAATATTTAACAGCACATCGTACAATCTGATAGATGCTAGTCGGTGCCACGTATCGTTCACCGTTGCACACGGCTGTGATTTCACGTCAGCGTGCACGTTGCAAAGGATACTCGAAGCAGTCGAATTCCAAGCGACCCGGCTCTCGGGAAAATTGCATTCATCGCTACGGCATTTCGGATCGAAAGATATTGTATGAATGTAATCGACTATCGAAGTACTATCGAGCGTATTGGAACCACTCGTGCCTATTCACGAAACGATCAGGCGTGTAACTGTTTCGTGTTGTCGAACTGATTGTCGCGTTTCGCCCTGGATATTTTTAGACAAATTCTTTAACAACTTTCTCTACACAAAACCCCCGTGTTTCCAGCGCCCGATCTTTTTGAATAGTTTTTTAAAAGCCACTACGTTCGATTGTAACATTTTTTCGTCCGAAAAATTTTTGAAACGTCACCGAAATACAGTGGAAACGAACCTCTGTGACTGCGGAAGGTGTCGTGGTTCGAACGCAAATAATTTACCAAATAAGTGTAAAAAAAAATGCACTCGACGCAGACCCCTCCTCCTCCCCCCCCCTTAAGTACAAAACAATAGATCGCGCGTTATTGTATAGGCAATTAACGAACGTTCGACGCCGTTCCGCAACCCATTACGAAGTGATTGGCAGAGAGCGATGTCGGTGTCCAATCATCAACGGAATACAAATGGATGCTCATCAGCGGCTCATCGAGTACTTAATCTCGTGAGCGGGCTTGTCGTCCCCGGCGGCCATGAAAGTCCAGTTGAACTCATTGCATGTGTCAAGCGCGTTTAAATCTGAAAACCGGCTCCACCTGGCAATGATGTTTGCTTCAGAACGTCCGTTGTCGCTTTTACTTCGCGATCGATCACCGTTCCAACGAAAATCACCAACACAAATAATTAATCATTTACAACGATCAAGAGCCCTCGATTCACATTCTCCGAGACTTCTCAGCTCGCAATTTAGTACGCTCAAACGCGTTAACATCAAAGATCGTCGACGGTAAAAGAAAAAAAAAAATTTTCGAGCAATAAAACACGAAATTTTACTCGTCGAAGTTTTCCATTCGAACTTGCCCGAGGATCCAGCACGCGATTCGATCGTTATGCAAAACGATCGATCGTAATTTCGCGAAGCTTATCCGACGAGAACAGTCGCGGAATCGGTTACCGATAAGTCGCGAAAATCGTCCCCCTCCCCCCTCCCTCGGCCGAATAGCCGAACAGTGGAGTCTCGAGAAAGCAGCCGGTTGCAAGTAGTTACCAGAAAACTCGACGATCGCTCGCGGAAGTTCGAAAGACGTTTCAGGGAACAGCGTAAAGTGATTCTCGATCGACGAAAACTCGCTCGAGGCTCGCGATGATTTTTGATTCCACCCCTCCAGGGGGGTGAGGGGTGTTGTAGAGCATCGTTCGCGAAACTTCCCCTCGAAAGGGAGGGGGAAAAGACGGTACAAACAGAGCCTCTTAATCGAGCGCGAAGCCCTTCGACGGCCACTCTAATTTACATGTTGAATGTCCATTAAGGGAACGGAGACCCGAAGAAGAAGGGAAATTGCTAGAAAGTGCCAACGGCGTCGCGGATGTCTAATTAGCGGGCCCGTTGCGACTCCAGCCATGCGCTGAATCCGATCCACGAAGCTTTTTAGGTTTCAATTAGCGTTCGAAGCAAATTGAAGCTGCAGAGTTTGGATCAGCTTGTCCTGGCGCCGATGATCACCGGAACTGCTAACTTTCGGGGAAGCTAAGATCCGGCGCTGTGTTTTGGCATGTTACGTTCGCGAAATTACGACCATACTTTCGTAATTCTGCACAGGATTTCTCAGAATCGGGTCCACCAGCAAGATAAATCTTTGATGCTCGATCGCTTTGGCGAGCAACGCGTACAAGGTTTAAATTAAGTGACGCGCTCAGCAATTAATCGAGAACCGTGGACCACGATGATACGTTGATCGAGGGGGACAGGTCTGTCGATTTTCTAACCGATTTCACGCGAAACGTACGACCGAAATCTGCATAAACAGGCTGGATATAAATGAAAAATCACATTAATTGTGGCCAATGGACGGTCGCGAATAAGTTACACACGCGAGTAATCCCGTTGCAATTTCACGTATCCAGAAACACGTGGTAATTCATAACTGGGGAATCATTGTTCAATAAATAGTTCGAACGCCTGATATCCGCGATTCGCGGTACAAAACTACTTGCTACCTTCGCGAGCGTTTTAAATTTTTAATTTAATCGTACCTTCGTAGAGCGATTTTTCCGAAAAAACGATCGCGATGCAGCGAGATATTTCGATTGTAAAGAATCTGCTTTTGGAATTTGAAAAAAAAAAATACACAAAAATTTATATTCCTACTCGATTGAACCGGAAATTGCTTGCATTCCGCCGAATAAAAGGTAGGCGGATAATATTTATACATGACTGCAGTTTCTGGGGAAAATACATTACTAGCAACAAATAGCAATTTTGAAATTGTGAAATACGTGAAATTGTTATACGCTTTAAAATAAATGAATTGAATAAGAAAGTTATGACCACGTTCGTCGCTCAATGGAAATTTAATCTTCAAAAATAAAAATTTTTTTTCTCTCATTAATTGTTTGTACTTCAAAGTCTTACGTTTTCCAGGTTTTAAACCACAAGTTTTTTGTTGAAGTTGAAGCGTTCAATAATATTAACGATTAAAATATTCACTCGAGCGTAGTGTCGGATACAAGGGTACCTCGTCTGTTAACAGACGCTGAACGATCGTCGAAATTTTTATATATTCGTCAATGCCAATCCTTTCATTCCGACATACATATTACCAAATAAATATTTTTTTAATCGACAATCAAAACAGACGTAAACATACAATAATGAGATACGTAAAATTCTCAGTCGACGGTTTATTAATTTTTGACGAAGCAACTATGATATTACCGCACAAAATAAGCTTCCCCAGGGACGAAACGAGACTTTTTACTTATCCAGGTTTCTCGGGCCACGGGCAATATTTCCATCCAAGGCTCCGTACATCGATATTCCTGGAGTTTATGAAGAAAGGGAAGTTATGGTTTTTTTGCTGAATCCCTCAGCTTCCTCTGACGCGTTACGAGATACAGACAATGCACGACAGTGACAAGACACGATCTGAAATTATAATTTTCCAATCACGCTGCGGTTTCAAGTAGAGTCCAGAAAAGACAATCTGTGGTGCATCAATATATTAATAATATAATCAGTCCAATGTATATTAAATTGGTACAAAAGCAAGAACCCCCAAGTCAATATTATAAATAGATACTCATCATGGACTTTGAATCGTTGTTTGAATCTGTATCGAACATTAATCAATTAAAAAAATGTTATGTCATCCTTTGTATTTAATATCTATGCGAACGTCATTCAGCCTGAATGGAAGATTCTCCCGAACAACGTCACGAGTTTCCAGACGTATGTACATGGATCGAGAAATTTATGAAAGAAGGGGGGAACGCTAACAACGCGGGGCTTTCTGGGTGTAATGAATTTCTTAATAAATCTTCTTGAACTTTGAAGACTTTAACGGCGCAGGCACGAAAGTTTGGATTCATCGGCGAAGCTTTTGTCCCACGGCTGACACTGTTGCTTCGTAGCCAGGATTACTTCGGGAAATCTTCGCCGAAGAATTCGAGGCGATAGCCGGGAATCCGTATCGGAGCGCGCCGTGGAAAAAGTAATATATATTTTTACCCCAGAATTTTCATTACGCGGTCTCGCAGAGTCCCTTTGGTTACCACGGCGAATGACAAGCTCGGTTTTAGTAACAGGGAGGCTTGGCAATTCCGTAAATAGTTGCTAAAACTGTATTCGACTAACCAGGATGCTTGCGGGAAACTTTGACGAAGGAGGAATTCCTCCTTTTCTTGTAAAAGGGTTTACGGCGGTGGGCTCTGTGGATATTTCTTGGAAACTTCTTACTTTGACGGTAATCGTATTCGTTACCAGAATCTTAATCATCTTGGGATACGGGCCTGAATTCGGTCCGGAGCTTTCCAAGAATTTTCTGAATTTTCTAAATTGAAATTTAGATCCGTTTCGACGGATTCGTATCGATATCTTTCGACATTTCTCAATAATTCAACGGTTAATTTCTGCTGAATTATCAAAAAAGACTACCGTCGATGAAATATAGTAAAAATATGGCTCTTTTCGATATTCTTTTAACGCAGCGTTCAGCGAAACTTCGTGTAAGAACGTTCTCGCGATTATCAGAAGCAGCTTGCAATTGCGCACGATCGATACCTCGTCTCCGTTGCTTATCAGAGTCGCGTTGTCGACTTCTCGTGCACTAATTACGTCGTTAGCTGCCTTCTTCCTCGTCGTTGTGTCTCGAATGTCGCTCGTTTATCGTCACTCGACGCCTCGTGTGATTAGTGCTTTTATCCGTGGATCTCGTTGAAATAGTGCACGTGGGTGAGATCGATGAGGCTTGCAATAAAGATTAATAACATGACAGATACGTCGAGAACATCGACGTTCACCGTGACAAATTTTTCAGTTCACCGACAACACTGCAAGAACGGAAGTTTAATTAGCAGCCGAGCGACGAGTAAAAATAATTTCATAAACCAAAGAGAGAACCCCGTTTCGCGCTATAATTACTCCAACAACGCGTTACGAATACAAAATGATCCTTCAATATGAAAAATTCGTCCCTAAATATTTATAATTACACCTTCTTGCCCTTCCAAATCAATTTTTAAGTAATTTTATATAGCACATATAACCACCCCTTTGTTATACTACTTTTTCACCGTTATTATCATGCATATTTTATTATGCTTGTTAAGGCCGAAACGTCGAGAGGATCGTTATAATAATTTATCTTCCAACGCGCTTTTTATCGCTCGTAATATGTTTATGGAAACTGGTAGGAATTATTTTAAACGCAAGGCAGGTTAAAACCACGATTCAATTCAATATTTGATATTAATTTC
This sequence comes from Colletes gigas, assembly GCF_013123115.1. Taxonomy (NCBI): domain Eukaryota; kingdom Metazoa; phylum Arthropoda; class Insecta; order Hymenoptera; family Colletidae; genus Colletes; species Colletes gigas. The sequence goes on from NW_025106637.1 coordinate 3,531,808, forward strand.
TGAATTATTGTCAAAAATAACCATCAATGTTATAGAATGAGAACATACAGCGTGACTCGGTTCAAGCATAAACAATTGAACGTTAATGCAGCAGATAATCCACGCAATAATGTGTACTTACAGTTTCATTTAAATCCACTTAGAAGTAGAATTAGCCAACAGGTAGTCAGACGCTAATGTGTTTGAATAATCGTCGACTAATACTACTTGCCAGTGCATTATGCATAGAGCACAGGTTTGTACTACCATTATTCGACGTAATCCTCGGAATCTTACCGTTAAAACGTATCGTAGAAAATACTGTAACCCCGTTTTAAAATTACCATAATCAGTACGACGTTAATCGCTCGCTGTTAACGAACTAGCTATGCAAGGTATTTTTCCTTCCTCGTTGATTCGATACCGTGGAGGAACGAAGAGCATTCTTTTAGAATAACAATATAAATTAAAATATAGAGGAATATCTATAGTTACGTAAATACAAAAGATTATTTGACAATTTATGATCGACCCCAAAGTTCTCAGAAGCGAATCAAACCGTGCAATACAAGTTCTCTCAGGCAAAACATTACGCTTATTAAAGTCTAAATTAAATGTAACTATAGAATAAATTTCAATTGGTTCTCAGCTTTGAGATTCGTTCGAGCTATGTTCTTCCTACTAACGACACGAAACTTTATAACGAGTGTTTTTAATAAGAATAAAATCTTCTTTTCCGTTTGTGAGTTAGCCTTCCTCCACTTTCGCCTAGAAACTTGCCTTGAAGTTGTTAGTACTTCGTATTAAAAAGAGCTCGAGAAATGCAAGTGGCGCTTCGTGAGTAATATACTGTTGCTTCTACCAACTCAGTCGATCGATACATCAATATTAGTAGGGTTATCTGTGTCATCAGTGTTATCGTGGTAATTAATATTATCATGAATACTAATGTCAATAGTGTTAACAAGATTGTTGTCATCAACGTTACCAAGACGGTCGTCGACATCGGTATTACTAGCGTTACCTACCAATTAATTTAATTTTGTTTGTCAGCGGTGTTTAAAACGGTACTATCATTGCTGTCGATCTAGCAATAAATATGATTAATGCAATGCAATCAGCGATACGAAGCGTGATCGGTATAATCAACATAATGCACGTGATCAATGTTATGAGTGGTATTAGTTTGACCAGTGTTATGTTTATTACTGAGATTACCAGCAGCAACAGTACTGTTGCTAGCCTTTCTCTCAAAATAGCTTAGCCATTTTCTTTTACGTTCCATCATTATCTCATCAAAAGTTTACTTCAGATCTTTAACAGTTCATATTCGGAGACGAATAATCTTCGTGCCAAGTAAAATGAAGCAACCAACAGACTGGAAATATAATAAAAAAGAATCGAAAGAGATGCTACTATTGTTTGGCATGAATAAAAGAATTTCTTCGCGTACACCAGTTTTTCGTTTAGATAGCAATTTATCAAATTATTTTGGCGTTCCATTTGTGTATCTCTTATTCCTCTTTTCCCCCAAGCTTTAAAATATACTGTACGATGCATTGGAGGGTAAAATGGTGCTCATTGATGATCGTCGATTTACGCGAACCGGTTTAAAGTCTCGTTTCAAGATAATCGTCGTTGTTTAAAACTTACCGTACAAGAGCGGAAGCTTAAATATCGAAGCGTTAAATATTAAACTGGAAGAAGTAGCGCGAACAGCACGAAGCTCGCTAGCAACCTCTTATTACGTTACTTCCCGTGGGGAAACCAGCCAGGAACATCCGCGCGCCGACTCCCATTGCCATTCCGTGCGTAGGCTTCCTTCCATTTCATTATACACAATACCGATAATACTAATTTCCGTAGCACGCGACCGGCAGCTTACCGGGAAGCGTTTGTGAACGCGCGGCAGCGGTATCCCGCTGGAAGGCAGCACTAATTACGGAAGCGAGCGGAGCTTCAGGCAACCTCGGGAAGCCCTCGTTTCCGAGAGACGAACAGCTAGAAAACAGGGAAGGAAAAATCGACGAAGAAGGAACTGGAAACAACGTTCAGACTGTGATAGCGTAGATTAGGTACACGGACCTCGATCAAGATGACCAAACATAATACAAATCAATACTCGAGTCGAAATTTTCGCAGCCTACATATTTTTTATAACCTGACACAGAGGTATAAATAGTTACAACTTTAGGCGCGTGCAGTTCCGAAGCTACTAGTGTTTTGTCAATTATTGCGGTATTGTTAGAAGCGTTAAACCTTCCCCTTTAAAATGGCTTTTGGTTTTTGCCGATCGGACTTTCCGTTTTCGAGATATCACAATTTATATGAAAGGGTAATTTCTAAACTTCCACTGTCCGTCTTACGAAAGCCTATCAACGCGTATGAAAAAAACTAAAACTTTAGACGCGTGTAGTTCCGAAACTATTAGTGCTATATCAATTATTGAGCCGTCATTAGCAGCGGTAAACCTTCCTCTTTGAAATGGCTTTTGGTTTTTGTCGATCGGACTTTCCGTTTTCGAGATATCGTAATTTATGTAAAGGGGTAATTTTTCTTAATTCGACTATCGCTGTCTCCGTCTGACGCGTCGCGCCGGACCTCTCTTTCTCGCACGTGACTCGTGACTGTCGTGACCGAGTGACCTACTTTCAATGTGCGCGCGCGGTCAACGACCTTGACAAGGCCGCAGTAAGAATGTAAACAAACGCCTCGGACCCTCGTAACTTCGAAACTAGCCACCGCATCGACTTGAAACTAAAATCGCTATATCTCCGGAACTAATAAAGCTATCGACTCGTACAAACGCTCATTTTAAAGGGCATTTCATCCCCTATCCGATGAATATAAAAACTACTATAATGTCTGCTGTCTTCTATATTTAATTTTACATTTACTTTGACCCTATATTCCTAAAGATGTTGCATCAATTCCTACTGATTCTACGCCTAGTGTACGATAAAACTGAATCATAAATTGCCGACTGGTTTAGTGTTAAGGCTCTACTATCTCTCAACCACGAATAGCAAAATAAATAAATGAATATTATTATATTATATCGTTTCGTTCCATCGTTAATAATTGTTGCTATACTACTTTTGATCGCCTAGCGAGAATCGTGAATACTGGGGGACTGAAGAGGTGAATAAGGCTCAGGAGAAGACGAGTGGCGGAAGTTTGTGAAAAGTACGGTCGTCGAGTGGTCGAGAGTTTGAGTCATCGGTTTACGGAAATGATCGATATCCGTATAGCTTGTTAAATGACAGTTTAAGCACAATCAGTGGAGCATTATGTGCATTACCGCGGAAACTGGCGGTACCGTGTCCCCAGAAATTAGAGCTCGCTTGCCGCACGCACTATTGATCACGGTAGTCACAGGCCTGTCGATTAAGGTACCAGTATATCCGTGGACAGTTAATGGCTTGAGATTACTAGCCAGCGATTGCGAACGCCCTCGGTTCCGTCTGAGCCCGATTCGATTTCGATGAATTACAACATTCCGATCATAACTCTGCCACGTGCCCGGCCAAAAACTCGTGATTGCTGCATCTGACGACCGAGGCCGGGCTCTGACGATTCCTGGCCCAAATTTCCAAGATGCATGTAGTTACTGTCAAGGAGTGAACGCCTTCAGCAACGAGCAAATGTTTTTTATATGCAAACAAAATTGCCTTCGAAACAAAAAATTCACAAACTTCTCGCCCACAAATTTATTTAGCATTCCACGATGCTTCCTCTCTTTCGATACATATTTTAATAATTTTTCTTGGCGACGATATTGGATTCTCATCGCAGAGTCTGTCGTTTTAAAGTATAACATTGTACCCATACATTTAATAACTCTTTATCGACGTCGTTTCCGTTTATCAGTATCGTTATTATTAAAGCTCGAGAGCAAACTCTCCTTTCCAACCTCGAGCCACGAACCAGCACGAAACACTAAATCCTCCGCCATATTTCGCGTCGAGAAGAACGGCTCGTCGTACGCCACTCTATACATCATTCGACGGTAATAGAAAAGTTTCCAAAGCGCGGCGGACTTTCCACCGTTCGCTGACGGTACCGCAGCAGGTTATTCGTCTTCCCTTCGAGATCATCGTTCCTACGCCCGTCCCTCCGCCCCCCCTCGAACCAGTTTCACCCACGTGTCTCGCACCCGTTTCCTTCCCTTTTTTTCTCGCTTCTCCTCGGTGCTTCCCCGGGTCTCTGACCACTTAAGACGTCATCCTTAAGACGACGACCCCTAAAAGTAAAACGAGGTGAACGCTCCCTGATACTATCCCCACACCCCACGTTGGCTCGAGTGTCTGCTGAACCGAATGAATGGAAGCTCGAGAACTGTCTGCGTCGTGGTCACATTGATCCGAGGGTATATTCCACTCTCTTTCGGTTAATTGTTTCAATTAATGCCTTTCAATACTCGAGAAGAACGAGATTCTGTTCATTTCTGCGTGTGATTATTCGATTTAAAAAATTGCAATCGTGTGTAGATATTCTAATAATGCGAAGAACATGAGCTACCAAACACATCCTCGAAAATATCAGTAACTAAAATCAACAGATACTATCTTTAATTGAGAAGGAAACAGAGCTATTCAACAGTGTATTAATTCGTGTGTTTCGCTTTGATAGAGCATTTTACAATTTTCTGGAGCACCCTAATATTTCGACACTGTCTTTAGAGCAAGTTTCTGCATAGTTTCCGAATAGTTGAGCGGTCTCCTTAACTCTGACGTGCTGAACTTCCTTAGCACTCCTTTGTGCGAGGAAAATTGAAATGAGCTTTGAAATTTAAAATTAAACTCGAAGTATCTAACATTGCTTTTCAGATTAATTTTAATGTAAAATAGTATTTCGAACGATCCGTTGCTTTTTCACATTCTATTTTCAAACGGCGAATTAATTTTTTGATCCTCGAATAAATATTCCCATATTTCGTAAACGATGACACTGCTATTTCAAAGGTTGTTTGAATTGCCTCTTGCTTTGAAATTCGTTTCGAGTGAATCGATATTTTGATTATTCTAAGGGTATCCGTAATTAAAATTGCAGACCCTGTCGTTTTGGGGCCGTATAATTATCAATAGTACATATTAATATTAAGTGGAAAGAACGGCTTTGGTTCTTTCATGATTATTAAATTTTGCAAACTGTACAGCAAGAGCTTCTTGCAACATAATTTACCTTTCGAGGCCTTTGAAACTCTACGCGAAATACTTTCTGGCATCGTCGTAACTTTACAAGATAATTGGGTGGTCTGTTTCGAGTGGAATTCCCTATTTAATGAATTTCCTTGCTCGGCTGGCCCGGTTAAAAGTTTCCAACGAATTCAATGCTCGTCGGAGTCCAAAAAAGAATCGTTGAGTCTATTAAGCGTACTCATTAAAAGTCTCGACGATACGAATTACCACCGAGACAAGGATAACAAGAATAACGACGCATAAAACGTTCATACAGCGTACGTACTTCCACGTGCCTCGAGTCGTATCTTCCCTAATAACTTATCGGTGGGCAGGTTCTTACCCACCGGAACATCGCGAAAATCCTCTTCAAAGACCACTTAGTATCTATTCTCGCGTGGCCCCATTTTCCACGGAATTTGCTTCGAGTACTGCGAAACCGTATACCTCGACGTTCGATTTTAGTATCAAGCTTGTCTCGCGTGAAATTCAACAAGTTACCTTCCTTTTTAATACATGGAAATTACATATAGCGGTGTAATCAACGAACACGTTATGAATTATTCACCGTAAAGTCTTTCACGACTGAACACGACTATTCGAGAGAGTACAAACCTCACTGCGTATCGCAGGTGGGATCGAGCGATCGTGTAAGGGTGAAGTAATATCGTCACGCAGGGGAACGAGCAGCAGTTGACCGTAACGTATACGTGCTAATTGTAACCGATGAAAAAGGATATTAGTCCGGCCAGGTAGCGCGGGTACGAAACGCCCGCTCGAATGACACGGTGACGTAAGGTGTAACCGTATAACGCGTAACTGTAACCACCAGTTATCTCGAGGCAGTCAGCGTAATTGGAAACGAGACACCGAACCGTGGGGGCGGGCGGCAGGGGTTAGCCGAGACCCGCCCGGAACGAAACTGTCGTGCGATTTGTAGCGGGGTCACGCGTGCGATTCCATCCCCCTAGGTCGGTTAGCCGGCGGAATTAATCATCGGGATGGATTAAACCGCGCCTGCCGCTCTTGATGAAATTTTGCCGTTCGCGTAGTTACGGGATTCGGCCCGATTGATATTAGAACGATCAGAGCAACCAGCGTGAACCCGACGATCTATTTGTGGCTCTATTTTGAATTAACGTCGATTTCCGCGGCTTGTTTCCACGTTCGATCAAAATGGACGCCACGGATTCTTCGAAACCATGTAACACCATTCGGGAAGGCGAAAAGAACTCTGGCCTCCCACGCTCGCCACCAGAGGGCTCCCTTTCTCACAAGCGCTCGAACGACACCTTGGTTGCTATATATACATTCCTCGAACGACTTCCCAATATCCCAGTGATTTTGATGATGGTAGGAACCACACTGTGTCTCGAATCGACCGCCATTTTGTACCACAGTAACAAACTAGAATCGTCCGTGAAGCTTGTTAATAAAAGAAGTCGAATTGAAAGAAATTTAATATGGCGTTCGTTGATAATTAACGAATCGATAAATAAGACCGTGACGCTTAAGCTTTCCTAAAGAAGGTAAAACCAATTTTCCTTCCCTTCTTTGATGTAATGAGCAGCGAGAGAAAGAATGGACTTCGCTCCGGAGAATACACCGGGGGAATAATTTTTGTCTAAGTGATGAGACCGGAGAACCAATGGGGGGAGAACTGTATATAATTATTATGAAACCACTTTTATCTACGAGATTAAAATAGTATCTGCAGGAACGGAAGCTGAGGATTATTTTAACGGTTCGTTAGGGGTGGAATTCGCCCTACATTTGCAACAGTGTCTCATCGTCGAATCCAGTAAACGAGAAATGGACATCGGGGCTATTAAAAACCCCGATACACGTTTGCCAGGGATCAATTAGCGAAGAGCAGACGTTTCATTAATTAATTGGCAGCCTTGTTTTAACGGAGTGCTCGTAATGCGAACAGTTTCTATCGAAGAACCGGTCAATTTACGAACTTTGCCCTGGATTCGTAATTACAGAAATAAATCAATCCCAGGTGCCCGCTAATATTTTCCCATCGTTGGAATAATGACAGGATTTTCGTGAAAGGGACCTGCTTTATCGGGAATCGAGGCTGCCCCCATGATTATTTCAACAAATTCAGCAATCCAGAAAAGAGGGGAGGAAAAATCGACCAGAAGGAAACAGGGATGAACAACGTTCCAAGTACACTGGGGTGGAAGAGAAATCGCCCTTGGATAGATTTCGGATTCAGTGGCCAGAGCGTTCGAAAAAGGTTATTTCACTTGTTGGCCAAGACTTTGTGCCACGTTAACTAATAATAGATAGTTTAACGATCAATTTCTTTCTCAACGTCGACGTCACTCGATAAAAAAATTCTAGCTGACTCAATATCTCAAGAATAACATCTTCAGAATAATTTTGTACAAACTTACACCAGTAGATTTAGAAGGTAAAATGATGGTTTATGGTTTCTCAGTTTTGAAGTTAGCGTGTAAGCAGAATATTCTTTTTCACTGAAATAATTAATTCAAGATGGAAAGGGTTAAGGGAATTTGGGAGCTTCCTCGCGAATACAGCCCCGGTTAATCGCGACGTACGATGTTGTTACTTCGCGTATCCACCCTCGTAAAGGACGACATCGAAGTCCTCTTCGAGAGAAACACATGGAGTCGAGTACGTATTATCCCCCCGGGGTTGCTTCCTCGAGGACGGCTGCGATGGAGACGAAATATTGGAGGACGAGAATTACGATGAGAAAATTCTGCGCAAACATTTGCGAAACGTTATCTCGCCGTACGGGCGCGCATACGGTGCATGTGCGCGTGTTGCTTCAAACTAAACACGCGATAACACAGCCAGGCAATACTCCAGAACGGAAGAATTGAAAGCAGAAGAACGAAAATGCCGCGATACTCGCGACAACACACACGTTAATGCTTCGTTTCGAGTAATCGCTGTCGTTAGAAAATTAAACGCATTAACGATTATTTTTTTTTTTGTAATTTAAGGTGCTTCGATTATTTATACAATTTATTTACACAGCCCCCATTCTCCCCCTGGATCAAACGTCAATTTGATGGACGTTGCAAGAGACGCTCAAAGTCCCTTCGAAGCGTAATAAAATTTCCAACGCACAAAAAATTTGTGAAAAAACCGGAACGAAAAAATCGTAAAGTCGCGGCACCTATTCGCGCACGAACCATCGCTTCGACCCTCGACCTTTGTAGGGGTCCATGTCAAGTGGCTACAAATTTTTTGCGGACCTCCAATTTTTTTTTTCAGCCCCTGCAGCTTGAAAGCATAATTCCAAAGAAAATGGAATCATGCTAATAACTGGACTAATGCGGCTTCAAAGCGAACGGGGGATCGTTTCGTAGCAACCCTGGCCGTGGGGTGGATAGAGGCGGGTCTGACAGGGTGGAAAGCTTTTCGTTACCCGACTCTGTGTCGTCGCTTATTTGTGTTACACGAAACTTAGCGCATGTTAATTAGTGAATACGATTAGTAGTTACGGTTAAGTGAAGTTTGTAAGCCGCACCCTGGGCCTTCTTCTTCGTTCCCGTGGTTTATCAGAAGCTCATAATACTGACGTGTGGCAAAAATCGCCGATTGGTACGATCCTAATCAACACTACATAAGAACTAGACGTATATTAAGACGTCGTAAATTTTTGTGTTCTCCTCTGAACTCGTTCCTCAAAAATAATATCCATTTAATTCAATATTTTAGTCATCAATTATATCAATTTAATCCTGTAATTCCCAGGAATTGAATTTTGTCATATTTTGAAACCACTGAAGTTGTATTTATCGACTATCAGCAAAATATACCGTTGTTGATACTGTCTGTCAAACATCATTGTTATATTTGCAATGAAACAGTAGAAAAAATTCACCCATCGAATCGATTAACTTTTTGCGCCACTGTATAAACAATTCATGAAATAGAGCTACAGAAATCCTGTATTTATTTTTTGATAACTGTGTTTCACAAAATAAAAGACCATGTTTTAACACAGTACCAAGTGGACCATTAAATAAAATCGTTCATCGTTTTGAAGCCATGTGATCCGGGTATTCGGTAACGTTAAACAAACATTTAAGAGAAACAAATAGAGCTTTTTTCAAAAGGATTACACGAACAAATATTTAAAAAACGAAAGAAGCGTAAATTTCAAGCTCAATGTAAAAGTTTGCCAAGGCAAATGTTAGCTTCCGTAACGTGTTTGAAACAGTACTCGATTTTTCATTGGTTAATTCAAGTTGGCTCAATGTGGAATGCGTTCGAAGGCATTATCGCGTTCACGGATTCAAGTTTCTCAAATGCAGTGACGCTCGAGTACTCGTTAACTCCTATATCTCGCGTTTCCACTGATATTCTCGTGTTTAGAAACATAGAAGCAACCATTCGAGTCATCGTACACTACCACTTCCGCGTTAATAGACACCTCGTTAGGGGCTGTATCAGCTTTCGTATCCCGATAAATAGCTACGAACCGCACGGCCATTTTCGGAAACGCGCGTCGATCGCCCGCGGACGATTTCATTTAATGACGGATCGAGAACAAAATGAGAATCGCCCAAGTTTGACGCGGCGTTCAAGATCTTTTTCGAAGTTTAAACAGACTTTTTCTGCCGCCGTGGAACTTTCCTCGATACTGTTTGCTTATTCGCCGTGGAACGCGTCGGATGATAAAAATGCTGAACGTGTAAAAAGTTTTATTACAAGGCCCCTCTTCGTGGAATATTAAACTGCAATTTCATGCATTTCTTCCCGGGACGTTGCGACTGCCGTTAATATATACGAGATAAAGAGATCATCGTATAAACTGGGGCCAGAGTAAATCTTCAAATCGATATAAATAAAGAATATGAAACGAATGTTTTTGTACGCCGTGTCGTTTTCGAGTGAAACGACGCGGAAATTTCCTGTGCGATTTAATGCTGCTTCGGCCAGTAGATTCGAGACTGTTTGGCAACGCTTACTCAAACAGCAATAGAAATTGCGTACTCGAAGCATTCCGCTTGCGTTAATTTGATTTATCATTTTTATAACTTGATTTGCCATAACGAAGGAGAAAAAATACACAATTAATTAAGCAAGATTTCAACGTCAAATTACTTTTATTTGAGTCACTGACGAATTATTTTGCTTTGGATTAGTATTAAATACATTACTCTAGTCGTTGATTTAACTTTTCAAACACTGTTCTGAAAGTTTGTTGCGAGAGTTTCACATTAAATAATTAGTTGCGCTATGAATTGTTGCGCATCTTGTGTATCCAATGATTAATCGTGAAACGTGAACGCAACATTTCCCGAAAACCTCGTTGAAATGAATTCAAGAACCAATCAATTAGTTCGACGCGTGGGTTTACTTAGCCTCACCGAGCAGTATTACGCTCGCATTCGATACATTTTTCACGAGGCCTATCTAGCGGCCATTTATTTTGTCCATGGTTCGTTATCGATAAATGTAACGAGTTCGAATTAACCGATCGAGATTTGAAAGTCGAGTTCACGTCCGATATCACGCAATTAAGTGCTAATCCCTGCGTGAACTTTCGTAATAATGTCTCAAAGATTCCTAGATACCGTTTAATGGTACGTACCATTCTGGATCATAGTAATCGGGAAAAGTTTGTCACTGATTTATGACCGTTTCTCAACGTCGCTGTCATGAAAACAGTTCGCGTAATACCAGTGCGTGACGAAGTCGTTGGAAAATTATGGCAGAACGATTTCCAAGCACTGTGGTCAACTTTACTTTTGCAAGAAGCTTTCGATTAAATTTGTTTAAAAAATACAGGACTATTTCTATTTCTAGTAATAACTAATTCTCAATGAAAGAGATAAAATAATTGGAATCGCTGAATTCAATGTTCCGTATTTCTCGAACTCCAAAAATTAGCAAAACGTCGACTTTCAAACTCTTTCAAACTTCAGGACGGATCGCATCGTGTTTCTATTCGAAGAGAATCCCCGATGTCTGACAGAAATGGCGATCCTATACGTCGTGGAATGACCCGTACATACTTTTTCCAACAAAACAATGACGAAACTTCTACATTTTCTCAGGCTCCATTGCCGTGTAACCTCTTAAGTTATGAGGATGTATCGGGATCGAAGGAGACGTTCGAAGACAAGAAAGAGGAAGTATGTTCATACTCGGACGCTATCGAGAAGCTTTTCGAAACAAGTTCGACGGAAGTTAAAAACGAGGGATAGGGGAAGAAACGTAGGAAAAATCGGGCAGCGACCGAGTGCACCGGATGGCGCATTGTAAAGTGTAACAATGCGACCGGAAGCGGAGTTCCACGAGTGTCCCCAGTGGGTTTCGACTGCTATCTCACAATTTATTGCCCGAACCATTTGTGTCGTCTTATTTAACTTCCGCTTTCCAATAGCTGAGGGGGCGAGCGTGATTTACCGACGATGTTCTCGGTGACCCGGCTTATTAAACTTCTGGCTACGTGCGAATTCCAATCGCGATAACGCCTCAAGGAATTAGGAATATTAAACGGTACCTGGTGTACTGTAAATACAACGTAAAAGTAACTAAATTTGGAAAATTTAATGCTTCTTAATAATTTTTATTATTAGCAGCGGAATCGTTCCAATAGAACGATTGAATTGGGATTGAATTTAATAGCAGCATATTGCAAGGTTATAAAAATTTATCGGTGCCTGTGAGTTCAGTTGTTGCAATTTTGATACTATCGTCTAATACAGTTTCTGTTGCTCGCCGTCAAAAGTCTAACTTCCTTCGTGCTTCCACTTTGTAAGCTAGATTGCCAGAGTTGGATAGGTTCGAGCTTCCAGCAGAAAGCTGATGGGAGGGCGAATCGCCCGGAGAAAGTCGAAGATGAACACGTTTACGTCATATTACGGCCCTTTATATGCTCCCTTGCGGAATTTCCTCGAGCTGATCGCCATCGATTGCTCGATCACATTACGTAAACGCGGCCCGGCGAAATTACAAGTCTAACGATTCAACTACCTCGAAGTTGGCGATCGTGAATGGAACAACTATCAGTGCTTACCTTGTGCTTCATCCCGGACACAGCTCGTCTCGAAAGTCGTATTTCTCATTATATTCTTCTTAAAGTCACTTCTCCCATAAACAGTGATCTTTTCCCCAAGCTTGCAACCAATTTATTTTAATTTCAGGCGAGCGTTGTGTACAATTTATAGCAGGGTAGTAACTTGAAACGACTGAAGATTGTATTTTGCAACTTAAGTTGCATTTTCCAACACCGACAGGCAAAATGCCCGTTGACTTATGGACGGTGGTGTAGCTACCAAAGCAACGACATGAAAAACAAGGGAACCGGAGAATAGTTGTTTCGAACTTCGTCAATTAATCACAGAAAATGCAGAAACTGTCGGAAGGCGCGACCTTTGCGACAATGCGGGCAACGTTCGACGAGCATTCAGTATTTCTCGCGTGACGCGTATTCTTCGCGGTGAAGAGGCGTGTTCCGCTCGAGAGGGTGCCGGAAAAAGATGAATCGACGGGCGTGCACGGCCGCTTTCGAAGTCGGTTTCACGGGAACGTATGCTGGCGAACGTTCGTACGTATCGCTAGGCACGCGTGACGAATGGCTGGGAAAAACGACACGTGAAAACCGAGCGACAGGATGCAAAGTTATGGGATACCATCGACCGCCGAATTTCAGCGTGCGCGAATACGCGGTTCCACCTCCCTTTTGACGTTTCTGTTCTACATACGCAATTGCATTATCAAAGAATCTGGAAACCGCTTATGCCGGGCTCAGGATAACGTTGCTCGACCTGTTCAAGCTTTTCGACTAAATTTCAAAGAGATCCATTTACTACTGTGGGAGTTATTATCATTTTTACGGGGTTTTTCGCACTTTACGTGGTTAAGGAAGATCTTTTCGAATATTCTCGGAATTTTTACATAATCTTCACCAAAATACGCGTTGTTTGCCTTTTCAAACATTACAATCCTCCGATCCGTTCAGAAGTTACAGTGTTTTAAACTTTTGCATGTAATTTCGAGCCAGATATTATATTTTCAGTAATAAATTTTTTTCTCGAAAATGCGTAGAATTTCGGGGGTATGTTTACCGACCAAAAATTATTGTGATTGACCCCCACAGCTGAAAATAATTTTTCCAGAACGATTTGACAAAATTTTTTTCGCCGCAAAATTTTAGCACCTACTCGAATTTTTTTCTCAAAAGTGGGTAGGATTTCGGTTATATGTCTATTCACCAAAAATGATCGTAATAGACCCCCCAAACTAAAAATAATTTTTCCAGAAGAATTTGAAGAAACTTCTTTCGCCGAAAAATTTCAGTGAAACATATCGATAATATGGTCAGACATTACATTTTCGGTAAGGAATTTTTTTCTCGAAAATGCGTAGGATTTCGAGAGCATGTTTATTGACCAAAAATGATTGTACTTAACCCCCACAGCTGGAAATAATTTTTCCAGAACGATTTGACAAAATTTTTTTCGCCGCAAAATTTTAGCACCTACTCGAATTTTTTTCTCAAAAGTGGGTAGGATTTCGGTTATATGTCTATTCACCAAAAATGATCCTAATAGACCCCCCAAACTAAAAATAATTTTTCCAGAAGAATTTGAAGAAACTTCTTTCGCCGAAAAATTTCAGGGGAACATATCTGTAATATGGTCAGACATTACATTTACGGTAACGCGTTTATTGAAAATTTTTCGAATCAATGTCTCTGTGTTTCTATCACGAGCCTATTGGATGTATTTAGTCCAGCAGTAGTTCCTTTGTTAACTGTAAGTACAATATCCTGTTCCCTAATATCTCTCTATATCCGATATGTGTTTGCACGTGTCGCCATTGCATCGGGATTAATTCTTCCGCGGAATTAGGAGATCGCGCGGTTCTGGAGCGTGTTGAGCGTGATTGATGGAATTAACGCGATTCCCAGCTCGAGGTTTTCGGGCTTTGCCGGGCACTGTTCGCTGCGCCCGCGGCTGTAATGGCGGCAAGGGACACTTTGACTCGTTTCCAAATCGTTGAAGTTCAGTTCCGGTGTGCACTCCGGCGGAGATGCGCATTGTAATTCGTGGAACGTTTGCAGAATATTTTGTGTACATCGTGGACTGAAAATTGTGCGGGAAAGACCTTTCCTGAACTGAAAATGGCAGAATTGCATTCGCCAGGTATGGAAGTTGCCGTGCTCGACGACATAGTTCCCAAGTGGAAGGTGGAATGTTGTTGTGCGTTTGCAGTTGTTTCGGACCGCCGTTCGCAGCAAAATTTGCGAAATCGCGACGAAAGAATTAAAAAAGAAATGTTTACAAATCTGTTCTCGCATTGCATAAATTAAAAGCGCGTTCAAAAGTTGGTACATGGACACTGTTCCTTCATTTTAAACATCCGTTTCGACCATGTAAAATATTTTCCACGCAATAACGACGTGTGTTCGAACGGTACAGAGACAATTGTTTTATAATAATTAATTCCACGGGAATACGCGGAAATACTGAATTCGATAATAACCGTTTGATTATTCTTCGACAGAGGGAAAACCTTGCACGAGAAACGATTACATTTTACAGAACTCTCCCCGCTGCACTAATCAACTTAAGTACTCATCTCTCCGTGTGTTCTCGATTATGATCGTTAACGAGAACCATTAAAGAGCCCGGGCAAATGAAAAATCTTAATTATACTTCGTTACGGCATCGTGTCCGCAGTGATTTTAAACGACTTAATCGCAATCAACGAAGAGCGGTTAAAACGATTTGCAGCCGCAATTAAAAATCGTATAAATTGAATCGTTCCTTGCGTTAATCAACAATTCTTCGATTAATCCCTCCCACCACCCGATGCAATACAATTTTTACCAACAACGGGGTAATTAGCGCATGGTAGTTCCAATTTCGTCATTTCGGTTTTCCGCATTTTCTCGCCGAAATGATCGCCGACAGGGGATTTCTTTTCCGCGAATTTCCATTTCGAAACAACCAGTGACGGGGAATTAAAATAATCGGATTGAATTATCGCGATCATAATGCCCCAGTGAAATTTCCTTGCGGTTTCGGCGCGAATCTAAAGCTAACAGAGGCTTCGGGGGGAATTAAATGTTGCGCCCGATCGATTTGGCTAATCTACGCCGATAAATGGCCGCCAAGAAGCTTAACTTCAAGCTCACTTCGAAGCTACGTTCCCCCGGCCTTTTAACGATAATGTTCCGACGATGCTCCGATAATGTTCAGATACGAGTAACTCTTTTAATCACAGGAAGCACTATTCTCCTCGCCAAAAAACTCGTCTCCTTAATTATTCAACCAGAAGGATTTTTCATCGAAACGAGCTTCACAGTAATTCCCTATCATGAAGAATTATTTAGTTACTTCAAGGAGAACAAAATCTCGTCGAAATTGACCAACCTTTGCCCAGGAAATAATGATAAAATCCCCTTCTAAATTTCACTAAAAACGATTGTGTATGATTTATGAAATTAAGTCGTATGTTAGACTTGACAAATCAAGGAAGATAAAAGTTTTAATAAATTTAAAAAAAATTAATTAAATGGCAGCGACGTTGAAATTTATAAATCTTAAATAGAACGGCCAGGTTGATATGAGATAAGGTCAAAAAAGAACGTTGAAACGAAATCCATAGTAACCGGTTAATCCTCTACGGTCAATTGCAGGATCCTGTTACTAATTACACCAGGTTGAAGCGAATTAAACCACTCGCCTCGAAATGGCTGTCACTCGGGCGAATGTTCGCCGTGGCCTGGCACTCTGCAGTAGGCGGAATTTTAAATGGAGAACGCTTTACGGTGTTGCGTGATTAATGCAACATGCCATTACAGGGAGCACTATACGGCGGCACTTCTGTCTCCCTCGCCGCTGCTATGATCGCGAAAACGAGTGGTGTAACGTGCTGGCGGGGCGCGTGTCGTCGCTGGCGATGATGATCGTCGGGCACGGTTAATTAAAGTCGAAAGCTGGGAGGCGAAAGCGCCGATAACGCGCGTCCGGCCAGACTTTGTACAGACACGATCGGCCGGATACTTAACTCTTTTTTATATCATAAATTAATCATACTTTTTTTAAACGGATGTACAAAGTCCTCGAGAAGTTGGAAACTGTACGTAACGCGAAGAAGGGTCCGGCGTGGTTGAAAATGAACGTAGTGACTTTTGGCTCGTTATGCATAATCGCAGTTGAGAAGCAAACTAAAAGGGCAGGGGGAATAAAATGGACGTTGAGACTGAGAACAATGATAGAGTCGGAGGTCACTGGGTAATAGCATGCTTAAACAGGAGGAAGATGGATGGACAAGTACGATAAGAAGGAGAGCAGGTTCGGGAAAAGGGGAATTCGCAAACGAGGAGGGCAGAGGTACATAGACGATAACGCAGTGCTCAGTTTACGATGACAGACAAGGAACGATTCGGACTAGGATAACGGTAGAGCAACACAGAAAAAAAGGACAATTTATTGTCTCTTCAATTTAATTTAAGAAGATAGACTTGAGTATCGTTCGCGAACGGATACCGTGTCTAGCGGGGTAATATTAATGCGCAGTAAAACCGTTTCGCTAGACAATTGTTTGCACCCTACGTTCCAGCATCTCCAAATTGAATTCAGAGAATTTTATGACAGCTGGACGCAAAGAACTTGCCGGGTACTTTCAACAACGGAATTCTTACTGAAAGTTTCATAATTATCATAATATATTTTCTGTTGGACGAAACATCAAGTTTTAATTGCGTTTCACGAAACAGATTCAAATTAAATTCGAAGAATTGTGCGAAAGTAAGACTTCAGCGAAGCACTTCAAACCTGTGGCACAGCAACAAAATTATAATATTCATCACTGTTATGATATAATCTCTGTTAGGTAGAACATGTTTTAATTGTATTTTGTGAAGCATTTTCTATAGAAAATTGTTTTGCTTCCATAAAGATCGAAACGTATTACAAACTTTTGCACAGTGTAAGCAGGTCGAATAATAAAATTATGAAAAATAGCTCGTATTCTTTGATCGTTCCCTTTTGAAAGAACTTTGCTTAATCTGAGATAGAATAACAAATAACCTTCGCGAAAATATTCTCGAGTCAAACCTCCATTCGAATTTCGTTTCTCTCGCGGCCCGCGCTTGTCTACTTTTAGTGGCGGAGCATTAAATGATTCAGGTTGAAACATGCGTGCACACAGCGTTCTCCAGCCACCTCACCGTTGAATTTCGGAACGGATAGAGGGACGGGTACGCGTTCGAATCCAAGAATCACCGACGCGAGCACGTACGGACGATCGATTTCCATTCGCCGGGCGGAAAGAAATCGCGAATATTTGTGGACGTTATCGCGTTGATGTATGCGTCGGTGTCTGTACAGCTGGATCCAGGGGGGGTGAAGGGGACGAACAACGGGGATGGTTGAGTGGATCGATCGTATCGAGATCCAGGGAGTAACCGCGGGAAATAAGTGTGAAACGCGTTGATCACCAATCCAAGTCGATTTCACCGGTCGGAGAAGAATCCCGACGCTTCCGGGATATTTACATTTTTTAGCCTCTGTCCGCTCCACGTGGTCGTACATTTATTTCCAGCGCGGGTGGATTCGCGGATCGGGTGAAAAGATGCCGTGGAATTTCTATTAGCCGGCGACGGGGGGGGATACAAATTCCTCCGTATTGAGCGTCCTCGAGTTCCTGGCGCGTCGAACTTCAAGAGCAGGGGACAACATAAAAATGTTTATCTATTGGCAGCCCTTTGACGCAGTGGAAGTTTATATCTTTCTTAATAGAACTAATAAAATGGGAGCAGAGGGTTGCCTACTTTCTTTGAGAATTAAAATTTCGCATCCGCGGTCTGATTATAATGTATCCAAAACCCTGTAACCACCGTAGCTAAATAGAAGTGAGACATCAGCATGCTCACGGAGCTCTTGCAGACGTCAGGAAAGGATCCAAGGATGAAAGGAACATGTACGAGATCCCCTTGACACACTCGACCGATCCGGTTACACGAGCAACGATTGCAGGGGTTGAACGCATCACGGTATCGCGGCCGTAAATCTGGTCCACGTTGATTATCCAGCAAGAATGACATGAACGCGTGTCGCACGGTTGCTGATCGAAGAGGACGGCCCGGGACTAATTGCTCCGGCGTCGGGTGAATACGCGTATTCATCGACGAAAGTACACGAACGTCGAGAGAGGGGGGGTATGGGGGGTCGACTACCTCCTGTATTTAGCTTTCCACCCGGTCTGTACCCGACAATAATCATCGTGGACACACGCGCGTCGTGTAATTGCCAGTGTACATCACGACTATGCAGTTTTCCCTGCGATTTAAAGCGTCGTCCTGCCCCCTCGTCGTCGCTTTCTCGATGAAATGTCTCTGTTAGGCGTGGCGGTCGACGGTTGTCTGATACCCCGCGTACCTCGGATCGTTCGTAGATACTAAAACCCCGAGCGTTCGCGAGCTCGGGACACTCAACGATGTTTGCACTTCAGGCATCTCCTGCGAGTCGTCATTTATGGTCGAGGACTTGCAACCGATTGATTTTTATGTGACTCTTGCTCGTTCTTAGAGATCCCGGGTCCAGTCTCTGGGGTTGTGATGCTGCGATATTACAGATTCAAATCAAATAGAAAAGATCCACGTTCTTAACAAGCCAATGACTCCATGGCTAGATACATACGTACATAGTAGTACAAACAACGTATGTGAGCCCCATTACCATTTTCGTACCACTGACAATATTATCAACAGGTTACCAGAAATAAACACATGAAACATTTCTCACTACACATTATATTTTCGGTAAAGAATTTTTTTCTCGAAAGAAAGCAGGAATTCGGGGGCATGTCTGTTAACCAAAAATAATCGTAATTGACCCTCGCAACCGAAAATAATTTTTTCAGAACGATTTCAAAAATTTTTTATCCCCCTAAAATTTCAGTGAAACATATCGGTAATATGGTCAGACATTACATTTTCGGTAAGGAATTTTTTTCTCGAAAACACGTAGAATTTCGGGGGTATGTCTATTGACCAAAAATGATGGTAATTAACCCCCGCAACCGAAAATAATTTTTTCAGAAAGATTTCAAAATTTTTTTTTCCTCCTAAAATTTCAGTGAAACATATCGGTAATATGGTCAGACATTACGGTAAGGAATTTTTTTCTCGAAAGTGCGTAGGAATTCGGGGGTATATGTATTCACCAAAAATGATTGTAATCGATTCCCGCAACCGAAAATAATTTTTTTAGAACGATTGGAAATTTTTTTACCCCCACCTACTCCGTGTCGATTTTTCTTAAAAATTTCTTGAAATATTGTTTAATATTTTTTTGTAAGGTTTTATATTATCTAAAATACTTGCCAAAGATTGAAACGAATTAAACTTGTTCAAACGAAAGACTATATAACCGAGACATATCTGGAACTCATTTCCCACTGTTCTCACTCGAGATTCTTCCAAGCATATATATCACGCAAACGGACCTGTCAGACACTCGCTGTTAGCTACGAATGGAAACGCATTACTCACAGCATTCGTCGTCGATGATATTCGCGCGTAATCACGAATGTCTGTACAACAGTTAGATGCCCCGCGTCGTGATCGAAAAAACTACAAATTCCTTTCGCAGCGACAGCTGACATCGGTTTTGATCGATAGAGTATCCTACCAACAATTCTACAATTCACCGCCAGCCGGCAACAAATCTTCCCGCGGCTCCATTCTTCGTGGAACATCTTTCAAACCGCGAGCGTTCCTTTGGCTTGATTCAAAAACCGTACAGACAGGTATACACCTAAACGTCGGGGGCTGCAGATTTATAGGCCACGTCCGGTAATGTGGACAAAGAGCCTGCACGCTGATGGAATGAACTTGGAGAACGAGGACGCCGCGAAGAGCATGCGCCTTGCGTGATCCTGGTAATCCTCGTCGGTCCAACGATACACCAACCAGCCCCGTAAATCAGACATCATCGGCGATTGGTCTTAATTTCCAGCGGCTACGTGGTCCGAAAGTTAAATCGGCTGGAGCATCTGTACACGGGACAATGGAACGCGGAACGTAGACCCGTGATTCCCCCATGAATCCTCGTCTTCCCGGCGAACGTCAGGGCGCTGTCAAATCAGCGGAGACTTAAAGGACGACGGGCCTATTCCCATCTCCGAGAAAGCTGTCTTGGGGGAGACTTTCATCGTCTATCGTCGTCGAAACCCGTTGTATTCTGTCTGGACGAGGCTTCACGGCGAACCAAAGGCACCGTCTGCGGGGATTTTCTTTGTCATTTTCGTGTTCTCGCGAGCAACACCCAGACGATGGATGTTCCTTCTTGACACGTGCTTCCACTTGTAGCATCGATGCCTTCAACGTATTGTAAAGAAGTCTGGCGATTCTTATAAAATATCTTCTGGGGGGCGATTTGAAATTTTTTCAAATATATGTCTTCCTATTCCGTGAATTACGTTCAGTCGATACAGTTGCATAAATAAATATATCAACGGATGCTTTGTTTTTGGGGAGCTCAAAACGCTTCTTACTCGAGGAGGAATCATCGACCACCGTTGAGGGAACGATTCCAGAAATTATGGGAACCGTTTTCACGCCCAGCGAAGGGGAGAAAGTGTGTCAAGGGAGAACTACCCTCGTCGTCAATTCAAACAAGCATCGGATGTTGTATATAGATCAGGGAGATACGAATACTCGAGCATTTTTTGGGATTGAGGCACACGCTCCTCGGGACTATCGAGAAAGAACCTTGGTACCCCGAGGCATGTTTTCTCACCTACATTCCGTCGTCATTGCTGTGAAAATATTTGACTGTGCTGGAAGAATATGCCGTATCTTGGAAGGAGTCGGGTGGTTCTAATCTCAACTTGTAATTTTCGTCGGTCGAAACGTGGATCGATTAGTTATGCATACATAAATACTTTTCTGGATTTACTCTTCACTGGGACTTTATTAAAACATATTTCGAACAATCGTGTCTACGTGTAAACGAAGAGAATGACGTATGAACGCCGTAACCGTAAAATGATTATCAGAGATTCGATTATTGGGCCACGAACAATGCACATTATCGAACCATTCGTTAATATATTATTTTCGTTTAGAGAATTAAACAGATGCACGAGACGAATATTTGGGATTACAATTAATTCGCGCACGACCACCACTGGAACTTTCACGTGGACGGAAAAATGGATTTAATCTTGAGCAGTGTACCGACCATTGTCCCTCGAATGTGTTGGAACGGAAATTAAATTCCATTAGTAATTTAAACGAGATAATTACGAAGCATGATTTTGTTAAAATTCCACGCGCATAGTGACGGGGAATGTTCCCCATTGACGTCAAACGGTGAGTCCTGGTACTCGTGTAAACGACGAGCGTTTCAGAAAGGTGCACGGTTCTGCCAGATCGAATACCGGAATCCTGTTTACATACCGAGCGTTCCATCAGCCCTTTGTAAATCGACATTTTCGTTTCTCCAACTCAAACAACGGGGCTGCGACGCGCAAGGGATGTTATCTTGAAAATAATTGCGAACGCAGCATCCGTGTCTCATTGTACAGCTAGTGAGGATTTCGGTTGTCCCCGTTCCGTGTCACGTTTGTGGACGTAACCAGAGGATACAAAAATATTTGCCGATGTTGGCACGTTTGACAGATTTATTACACTTACATCGAAAGTTCAATTCGAACATAGACGTCCCCATTTAGTAAATTTAAGTGGATAATACCGAGACTGGTCAGACCAAGGGTATTACTGTATTAACAGTGTACCTATCATGTTTCCCATTTGAGGATCACCCATATTCAATCCCATTTTTTCTGTACTGTAAAAAAAAAAATATAACCGTGTTGAGAAAAATGAAAAATATTGCAATTCCAAAATCTACATGGTTCTGTTCAATTATCTTTTTCACATTCATCGAACACGTTTTCTGTTTTATTTTTTTTTTTTGCACAATGGGATTATAAATTTTTGCTGTAATTAAAATTGCAAATGTTTTAATGTAAACGAATGTTATTGCGCTGCACGAACACGAAGGCATTCATTGTTCCGCATAGGCTGTCTCAGTCATTATTGTGGAGAGCAAGTTTATAATCAACAGTTATCGATTTCATCCCTATTTTCTGGCTGCACGCCGTTCTCCTGCATTTCAAATATTCGAAATAAACGCGAGCCGCGCGGGTAATCGGCGATATGAAAATATGTTATTTTTTTAAAACATTTCGCATTGTTCGAGGGATTATTAATTTTGATCGACAACGTAAAATATTCTATCGCCCGTGCCACGAGGCAACAAAGATTTACAAATCACGATGCGAGAATTATATTTCGAATCGAAGCTTCGAAATATTTTTTACGTTGTGAATTCTGAAATTCTAGAATTTCATCTAAGATTATTGGCATTTTCACTGTTTTTAATTGAAATTTTTTATTACTTTCCTTCGTCGAATCATATAAAAACGTATGACCCATAATAATAATATTGATTTATATTAATTTAGATTTGTTTATATATTTCTGATTCCTCCTTTGTTTCTATTTAATATTTACGTAAAGTTGAGTTTCGTAATAACGACAAAACGAAAAACTGAATTTTCAACGAAGAGGAAGAAAGTCTAAAGCGAAGTGGAAAACAAATTAATTTAAAGGACGAAACGATCAACCGGGGAGATCAAAATTACAACTCGCCCCAATTGGCCGCGCTAAAAATTCACTGAAACCGCTGCTCGTCGAGGTGCCACGGCAAAATGGGAAAAGTATTCGCATAATACGAACAGCATGGATAGCAGTCTTAGAGAAACCAGTGGAATTAAGCTGGAGAAGCTTATCTCGCGGAGGTTGGGCCGCAGAGAAGGCTGGCTTTTCAGTAAAGATCGTCAACCCCTTTTATCCGGCACCTTCCACTTTCTGTTGGCATTCGCCCGGTTCGCCCCGGCGAGGAGAAATATTCGAGAGGATTCAGAATGGTCAAAGTCTGGACAAACGAGGGTTATCTTGCTCCTCGTTTCCCTTAAATTCTACTACCTTCTACGGAACCTTAATATTAGCATCGCCGTGGAGGGTGCTTTGGTAGGAAACTTACTTTACATCGATTTAACAGAGTAAAGGCTCGCGTGGCGGTCTGCTCCACTCGATTTTAAGGAAACAACCATTACCGGGGAAATAATAGATTTCCCGGTAAATCGCGACCGAGATGAATTTGAATTTAAACTCTCAATGCGCAGTCAGCGAGAGAATTGTTTCGTGATTCCCGTTGCGAACTGTTCCATATTTTTTAGTCCAGAATTCTGTGGATTTGTTGGGAACAGATGCGGGGGAAAACAATTTCCGAGAAATTCAATTAATTCGACGGATAGAAAAATATCTTCATTTTCGTTTTACTTTTCACTTTACTCGTCCAAGAAAGATATTTTTCCTCGTTGTTATATTTTCTTCTTTAATGTATAGTGTGCATTAATATTAACTGTAGCTCGTTAACACACAGATACGAAAGAATTTATTCAAGCGATTTCATCGATCTCGAATCTTTGAGGCACGCGTCGCGAGATAATTGTTGTGATTTCATTAGCAGTTCACGCGAAGCTGATAATAAGAAAGCAATCGTGCTTTATCTGGCGGGAAAGTTTATAGCCAGGCCACGACTTAGCGGCAACGCGACCGTAAAACAGCAACGGTCGTTACGTGGAATCGATAGGGAGGAGCCATAACGATAAGGCGGATTTATGTATTTTATTAACCGACAAGGACGCTCGCGCTGCAGATTAATTGATCCCCCTCCGCCCCTCCCCCCAGCAACTTCACGTCCAAGTGTAAACGCGCAGATAGCATTCGTTCCATTTATTTGTGGACAACTGTAATCAATTACGGAGGATGTTTTATTGAATCGATGACGCTCGCGATAGCCCTATTCAGAATAAACTTTTCGATATTTGCGTGCAAAATACTGTTAAAATTCGTAAAAACAATGTAGTCTATAGTTAAGTATAGTACAGTAAAGTTCCACGACACGTTAGATTAATATTTATAATTTCTTCGTATTCTTTTCGACCTATATTTTGCGTCATCGACTCTATAGCGATGCTGTACGATTTCTAACGTAAGCCATCGATCTCTAACGCGCGAAATAGTAGCCGTCAGTAGGAAAGTGCGGGAAACTTCCGGCAAGAAACGCCAAAGAATGTAAAACGCGTCGGGGTATCGAAGAAAATTTGACGCAAGAAGTCAGCCAGATAGCGCTGGCCAAGTATGGCTGCTACTTTAAAACAGATGGCGGCATCGTGTTGCAACTTACCCGAAAAATTCTTTGCGAACTATCCACTATAGAAAGCTGGGTTACTTTGTATAAAAAAGTGTCTGAAAAAGTTCGTAAGTCCTGGAACCAGCGTTAACGATTAACATCCTCGCTTTTAAAGAGAAATAAAACGTTTGGAAAACTATGATCCAGACACGTTGGAGACACGCGAACTGTTCTACCCTGAGAATAATTAATTTCGACATGTAACACTCTCGAAGATAGTTGTACTTTCTTGTAGGATTAATTTAAAATTGTAAGCAGGCGAGTAGCTCTCGAAACAAATAATAAAAGAAATCGAGCCTTAAACCGGAACGTTTCCGCGGAATAAATTTCTGCGCCCCCGCGTCGCTTCGAGGGACATTATTGCTCCATTCGATCAGGGCAGTGAATCATCCGGGGCAGGATTAAAGTCGGAGGCGGTCTCGATTTCGCGCGAATTCTCGCAGGCTGAGCCCGAGACGCCGAAAGTATCGTTATTTACGAAAGAACATCGAGGGAAACGTTCCGACGAACACTTTCGCGAAACGAAATGTCTCTTGGTCATCTGCCCCGCGGCGGTAACCGCTTCTCCCCTTGACCATTGTACCGTTCCGTGGTCCAACGTTCGTCCGCGAATTCGTTGAATTCCATATCGCCGGAACACCGACGCGACGCGAGCCTCGCTTTGATTTTTGGCAAATGTACGGAATGAAGCTCGACCACTGGAACCCTTTGGCCCGGCGATTCGTTCGACCCGACTTGCTCTCTGTCCTCTCTTTCCTCCAGCGATATTGCCAGATTTCCGTTCGAACGAGCAAACGTTGCATGAAACGCGAATTTCTAGCTACGATTTATAAGGTGAAAGTACCAGCTTCTACCTCGATTCCTTTCTATTACTATAAACGTTAGTTTTATACAATTTTTCAATAATTGGAACCATCAATTTTCTACATTTTCGTCGAGTATTTCTACTCGAGAAATTTTGATGATATCCAAACTTTTTTATTGTTCTTACTATATAAAATTATTAATAGAGTTCATCGAGATTTATTATTTCTGTCGAGGTTAATATAATAGTATATTAATTTCACTCTCTTTTTTAACCTTCAACCCAGGGAAAATATGTTAACCTTGATACCTTACAGCTGTTTAATTTTAATTAAATCTGGTTGGGTTAACCATCCATTAGTCCTTGGGTGTGTCTGAGTGAACTTTTGCCCTATACGTAGCTGCTCGGTGTATTCGTCCCAGAAGGACCAGCAGTGGTTTGGTTAGGTCTTGGTTAACGTTTTCTTGGGCTCCATCAGTGTCTAACTTGAGTTCTGGTTAGCTTTGGGAGTAGTTAGTACGAGTACAATTCGCTTCTCGATTCCTTGGGTCTTGATCCAGGTTTGGCTAGGTCCAGGTTAATTATTTTCAATTTCAACTCAAAAATTTTTACAGCGATTCACCCTCTTTTCTCTTTTCTTTCACGTAAGTTATCTTCAACTTAGAATTTTCACCTATTCCAATATTGATTTTATAAATTTTCGCTTTGCTTATCACGTTAATCTCCATGTGCATCCAATTGGTCATGCATCTATGCGATTCTATCCACTTGATTACAGCCTAGAACGCTGCATTGATTTCATTTGGTATGCATATCGTGGACTCTGGAGAAATCTGGATTGAGTGCGCGATTGTTGGTTTTCTTTGAAGCAAGTAATCAAGAACGGTAGGCAATTATAAAATGTAATACAACACGTGTACACTTCCATGCCAGTTAACTGTGGACTCTAGAACATTTTATCGTTCTTTCGTTCCTTTTTTCTGTTTCAAGTACACTGCATTGGTTCGTGACATTTTTATTTAATTCCAAACAATTTAAATCTTATTTCGATCGAAAGATCCTCGAGCCATGTGTAGGAGAGGAGCAGAGAATTACGTAGCTCGACTCGTAGCTCCCTGAAACATTTATCTAAAGTCGGGGCCAACTCGTCCGTTTGATCAGGAATTCGCCATAATTAGATCCGCTGATTCTGCGGTAACTTCGCGCAGAAAATGTCGAACGGGGTAGCTCGTACGCCGACAATCTCGTTTTGTATGAATTCCCGCGAGATCACGGTGGTCATCCGGATATAAAGCGATCGTTTTACAACCCCGGACGTGCAGCCGTGCGTGGCAATCGGTCTTCAAAATAGCAATACGTTTCCTTCTATTCGCGGAACAATGCACCAGAGACACGATCACACCGGGCCACATATTTCTAATCGTCGAAAAAATTTTTTACTCGGTGCTTCTCAAACTCTTCAAAAATTTTCAGAGAATTTTGTGTGACCCAGATCTATCGCCAAAAAATGTTTCTTACTGAACACTCAAATTTTAGTTATAGAAATACAAAAAATAGTCGCTCACAAATGGATATTGGTACTAGCAAACGTTCCCGAGTGTTAAACCTAACCCAGAATATAAATCGACGGGAGAAATTGGTTCTTTTTACTGGATGGTAGATATATGTTCATGGATGTACTAATCAGGAACGTTCAATAACGAGTGACATTATTTCCATATTCGTTAAACTCGAGAACGTCTTCTTAAATTCATTTTCAATTGAATAAACAATTTATAATCCAGTTTTAAGGAGGTTCTCAGCTCGAACCGAAACGTCGAAGAATAAATGATTTGCTCCGTTATTATTGCTTCGTCTATCACAAGTAATGATCGATTATTTGTTCAATTTAGTTCGAAGCTACGAGGGGAGAATTGTTGGCGCGGTATCGTTGATAAAATGGCGCCGAAACGACGGCAGGTTAACGCTTTCTTAACGACGGAGTCGAAACAAACTAGCGGGACGATAAACTCCGAAGGTACCGCGTGTTCTTGCGCCGAGATAGAATTTGACGGGAAGTTTTGAGCTCTTAGCGGCTAGATGCACGGGGAAAAAACTTTTCCATGCACTTGCTTGTCGCGTTTTGTGTTTTCATCGCGAAACTTCGGTAATCGGGAACTTTCTACTTCGTAACTGTCTATCGCCTTCAACGCGGGGTGAAAACACGTCGTTGATGGCCCGAGCTTCCGGTTGGAAGTTCTGTCAAGCCATTTATAATAAAAATCAACGGAATGAATTAAGTACTGCTCCTGCCTTGTGTCATAACACACAGTCTTACGTGTCAAGAAAGCTCTTCAAAATTCAAAGTGTCAATTTAAAGAAAAATATGCGTAATAAATTTCATTAAATTTGGTTGAACGGTTTTCCACTTATACAATGCCATTTTCTCCGTTATAAATAAACATGGACATTTAAAAAAAATTCTTTTCAACAGTTTAAGAAGTGATTTATACATGGTAAGACTGATAATTTCGAACGCATATATTTCCTGCAATATATTCGCGAAGATACAGTTTTGAGCTTGTATTTTACTAACGAAAGATTAAAGAGATAGAAAATTGAATAGATACGCTATGTTCAATATACTTAATGCGTAAGATTTAGGGAACCGGTACACGTTAAGCAAGGCTAATGAACGTTCTTTGAAGATTCCTCGAACTCCACGAAGTAAGCGAAGTTCCACGTAGTACGAAATGCGAGTCAAATTTATGTCTGGTAGACGAGTACTTTGAGATTTTACCGGGTACCCGAAATTTCCCAAACAACGTTCTCCATTCTCTTTAATCTTCTTAGAGTTCTCTGAATATCTAAAGCGCAGAAAGTATAATCTGGGATATGCCATAAACAAGTCTTTATAGAATATTCCGGCGTATACGTCCTTTGAAGTCTTTAGACATCCAACGCGGTCCCTGAAAACTTTCCAGCCCTTTGAAATCTTTTCTAGACATTCTGATTTAAATCGAAGCATTTTGAAACATCTTTTTGAGCTCCTTGACGTGCTCTCGAACCTTTAACATACATGGCCTCTCGAACCTGCCCATTCCTTACTGTTATTGAATGGCTTCTTTCAGTTTCTTCGTTTCGCGGAAGAGCTTCACATTTGTCCGACGCGACAGAAAATATTCCGCGAAGTGTTTTTCACTATTCTGCGCAATGTATTCGACTAAATTGTGTCAGTGCTCGACTATCCAGCGAAAATGTATGCATCGCTCCGGAAGAAAGTGTGCTTAAACGAGTCAAATAAAATATCTGGATATCCCTTAAGGGCCCATAACTTATACTTCCATCTTGCAGGTCAAAATAAGAATAAAACTTTCTTTACGTGAAATTGAAATCTCTGTAAAATTTATTCGTAACAACGTGGTCCAAATAAAGAGTCAGTTTCTTCAGAAATCAACGAAAATATCGATGACAATTTTAAACATTGAAACGATCTAGAGGGTCTAATATTTTGGTGTGCAATTAATTTTTATCTTGCAAGAACTGAAATTATTGCAAGTTTCACGTTTAACAAAAGCAACGAGATTCATTTTTGTTTCGCGAGTAGAAAGAGCATCGCGTCTGTTTAATCAAACAGACAAGCTGGGCGAATTATTTTGAACAGAATTCGCCAGCTGTGCTAAAATAGAGGGAAACGTACCCTTAGAAAAGTCTTCCGGGGAGTTAAGGACCCCGTAGAAACTCGACGTAAAAGCCGAATGCGGAATATCCTTTTTACGACGGGGTCTCTACCCGAGACGAGTAGCTGCTCATAAAGGCTTTGATCTGAATTCGTGACACTACCGATTATTTCATAGGATTTACGAGTGCTCTGTGCTTTTATGTTGCCTGCTATCGCGCAGGAAATGCGAAAAATAGCCCCGTCTCGTTTGAGACCATTAAGCCCTCGACAGTTTT
This sequence comes from Colletes gigas, assembly GCF_013123115.1. Lineage (NCBI taxonomy): Eukaryota > Metazoa > Arthropoda > Insecta > Hymenoptera > Colletidae > Colletes > Colletes gigas. The sequence goes on from NW_025106637.1 coordinate 3,560,991, forward strand.
TAACGTCGCGTTGATCTTTCTCCCTGCGAGTGTTTGGAAACTAGTAGCACAGAAACGAACAAATTACCCGGAAAATTGCATCCTAACAACGAACATGGAGCATTATCGTTGGTTCAGGGAATATTTTAATTTCGGTACGAAAGTTTGACTGCACGCACGTTACAGGATGCAAAATCATTTATTTCCCTTACATTTACGCTTATTATAGTCACTTCTACTCAACTGTTACGGAAGACGAACCAAGCCAAAGACAAAGACGTATAACATTAATAATTCGAACTACGCTTTTACAGCTACCTTGTCAAATTGCTTTCGCGAAGTAATTGCACTGTAATTACACGGTAAGCGTCGTGTAACTGCCGCGTGTAATTAGCGTGTATTAGCTAACTCGATTCTTATCAAACGCTCTAGTAAATTGTTTATTAAATAGCTGGCCGTTTTCGTTCCATGTCGTTATTTAATATACCGTATCGCCGTGAGCCATCGACGAAAGCAACACGCGAACCATGGAAAATCGAAAACGCTTCGACGGTTCGTCGCTCGGTACACACCATGTATCGTACCCCGCGGAGTACATATTACATTTTACATGGATATGGCCACCAAAGGCGCTCACCCTTTCAATAGTAATATTCCACGGAACTGTGCCTGAGAACGATACCGTTTCGTCGTGAGTTTCGGTAGCCCCGGTATTATTCCGTGAAAAGCTGTTTCACGTTCACCGACATACAAACACGAGAGGGGATGCGCCGTGGGGGTGTCTCGTATTTTCGTCCACGGTCGCGATAGAGGATTGTAATTCCGCGAACGGGCTCTTACACAAATAACGATTACGTTGAATATCATGGCTACGTGCCATTTTTACACGATCCCGAAAAACGCGTCGCACAAACAGCCGTAACAGCGTTGACTACGTTCGAGCCGTCGAATTTTAATATTCACCCACTCGTACCACAATAAACAGAGCTTTCCAAGTATATCGAGACGCTACTTTTTGCAGTGTTTCGTTGTTGGGAGTAACAGCTTGTAAATATGGACGATGCTCGCTGTGAGCTTGCACTAATGAATTTTTATGCAAACTCCAGATGATCGAAATTCGGTTTCAAAAATATTCGTAACGATTCGTAAACGATTTTCTCAAAATTTTTTATCGATATCTCATTTATTTCTAAAATTATCTTACGACATTCGTACAGTATTTTCCGTGAATTATTTTCACAGTGAGATTGAGTATTCGTGGAGCACGAACGGTGCAATTTCAAAATTCACGTACAAGATTACGCGCGAACGTTGAATGTAACTTTACGATGGTATTCTCAGGCCACGAAATATTTTACGCGAGGCATGTATCGTCGTTATTGTTCGGGATTTTTCAGCGACGCGAAAAGCGATTAGCGGAGGAGGGAAAAAGGCGATGGAAAAGTGGCACGGCGCAGCCTTCGACGCGTCTCCGCAGCGGCATTTCGCTTCAGAAAACTCAATTCTGCTCGGGAAATGGGCGACGTGAGAGAACAAATGGTTAAGCCGTCCTGGATGTCGCTTAATAAATCGCTCGCGTAGCATTCTGCTGTTTTTCACCTTTTCTCTCTTCGGACCGTGCACTCCACTATCAGTCTACCTCTTCCTCGCCGTCGGTTGCGCATATTATCCGTCGATATTTCCGATCACGTTCCTCCGCGCGTCGGAAAACAAAAATGTTCGTCTGTAAACTTCCCGCGGTGTCGACGATGAGTGAACGAATTAATATTTGAAAATGAAACAAAAGACACTTCGTTATCGTCGTCGTGTTTGGTCCACCAGTGATTTTACTACCGTTGCAATTATTATTTCTCGCGAGACTACTGAAAAACACCTATTTCTTTAAAATATATTCATTTATAAATGTACAGTTGGACGCTGGTAACAAAGTTTTAAAAAAATAGCTTCTTTGTTAACAGGTACTATTTTATGATATCTCCTAAATTATTAACACTATTCCACATTCTTGTTATAGGATAAATTGAAAGAGTACATGTTTAATTTTGTAATAACAACGTTAAACTGAATATCAGAGTCGTTTTAGCGGAATTAACTTGGCAGACAAACGTCCTCCAGGTAGATAAGAAAAATATCATAAAATCACAACGTGACACAGTTTCATCACGGTTGAAATCATCATTCATCATTCAAACATAACACGTGTTATGCATAGACAAACCTCTGTACAACCTGCACCGTGACATTTAATTAATGTTTATGTAATGTTAAAACACGATGTGGACTTACTTTAAAATCACAACGCGACAGAGTTTTATCGCGGTAAAAACCATCCTTCGCTTCGGATAGTAATTTACTCGGAGATCAGCGAAGCAAATAATTCGTTGTACAATCGACCAAACGTCACCCCGCGTCGCGACAACGTGTGTGTAACGAATTTACAGATCCGACTCGGCCGCTGTTACGATTTGGTGTTGATTTTTAAATGCTTTCTCCGATATATCGCATTTTGTTGTATTCTGGGTGAGTTCAACAACAACGTACACGATATTTCGCTTCTGCGCGTAAACTGAGAATATTTATCTATGCATCCGCATGTCGTATTTTGTTCGATTTATCAATTCATATCGTGCGTAATGTTTGATAAAATAAACGGTATTATTATTGTCGTTGTTGCACCAACTTGTATCCCTCGTTTCAAAAGCTTATCCGAACAAAGAGACCCATTTCGAGCGCTGTGACGTAGATTTCCGGCGCCAGGTTAACGTAACCCGCATACGATTCATAAATTAATTTACAGAAGTCACAGAAAAAGGCTCATAATTGTTCTCGTATCCCGGTTCTTGTCAGCGTGAATTTTCAGCCACGCGGGAAGATAGCAAATGAAAATTAAAATTCCCGTCTTTTCCGGCGTTCTGTCATACGGGCAACCTGTTTTTTTAAACATTATTTCACGCAGTGAGAGTATTTGACGATTGTTTAAATGTTGTGTCCGATGACCCCATCGATGGATCCAATTGATTTTATTTAGAGGGAATATCTTGATTCTTGCGTTCGTAACGCTTCGTTTAAGCCATCCTGTGCACGGCAGAATTTTCAGAGAGCGTTTTTTTTTTGGAACTAATTTGCGGAAAAGGTGCGACGGGTTCGCGATGGGGACGTAACGAGAGAGCCATTCGTGAAACGCGTCGCAACGACGCTACGAAGAAAAAGATCCCGGTGGAAGCGTAGTGCAAGGCAGATAGGTGGACTCGGTCAGCAATTCCGTGTACCGAAATAAAATCCTTAACGATCCGGCTCTCGTCGTCCCTTCCACGACTTCCATCGAAACGGGCGTGATCAATTACATTTCACCGTTCGCCCCGATCGTACACATCCCACCGTTTCTCTGGAGGCGCTTTCCCGGCCGATTGCCCTCCACCCACAACCCAGTCAGCGAGCCAGACCAAGGCGGAAACAAAAGCAGTAGGAAAGGAAACAGAAATCCGCTGGAAACTGCTCCTTTCGTCTCCACCGCAAACTATTATATTATACGCCATTACGTCGTTCCACGCGACTGTGAAGACGATATACAGGGTGCTCAACCACCCCTGTGAAACATTTTAATGTGGAGATTCTAGGGGCTAAAATAAGACGAAAATCAAGAATACTAATTTCTTGATTAAGTAGTTGAAACTAAGTAGGATTATGTGTATTCACCAAAAATGATTGTAATTGACCCCCGTAACCAGAAATAATTTTCCCAGAACGATTTGGAATTTTTTAATTTTGTCGAAAAGTTTCACACATTCTCGAATTTTTTTCTAGAAAGTAAGCAGGATTTCGGGGTATGTCTATTCACCAAAAGTTATTGTAATTGACCCCTAGAACTGAGAATAATTTTTTCAGAACGATATGAAAAATTTTTTTTTTCAGTGAAACACATCGGTAATATGGTCAGACATTATATTTTCGGTAAGGAATTTTTTTCTCGAAAATACGTAGGATTTCGGGGGTATGTCTATCGACCAAAAATGATTGTAATTGACCCCAGCAATCGAAAATAATTTTTCCAGAATGATTGCAAATTTCTTTTTCGCCGAAAAATTTCAGTGAAACATATCGGTAATATGGTCAGACATTACGGTAAGGAATTTTTTTCTCGAATGTGCGTAGGAATTCGGGGGTATGTGTAATGACAAAAAATGATTGTAATGAACTCCCGCAACTGAATATAATTTTTTTAGAACGATTTAAAATTTTTCCATCAGTTTCTTTAAACAATCGTTAGTAAAATAGAAATTAAGAAACACAGCATTCGTGTTAAAACTGTTTTACTCAAGTGGTCACATCACCTTGATTGTGAAGTGACCTGTTACATTGAAGCTTTTGGAAACAATTTTTCTTAAATGTCTGTATTTATTTATAACGCAGAACCTACTTCTCGGAGCTCAATTTAAAAAAATTCTAGGATAAACATTCCTGTAAATTACGTCGCAGAATAATCTCCGTTGGAGGTTGAAATTGCGTTAAAATAAATAATGAAAAGAAAGGTAGCGTTCTTCTAAGAATTTTGTTCACTGCGAGCGTGTACCACCTCACAAAGTAACTAAGGAGGGGGGTGGGAGGATGACGGTCGGCGATGCTCCAGAAACTCCATTCGCGACACTCATGACTCCTCGATCCCCTTTTCCTTCGGTAAAGTCAAGGGAATGGCGACAGAGAGACAGAAAGAGAGAGAGAGAGAGAGGGGGTGGAAAAAAGAAAATTGCAGCAGTTGAGCTACCGTAGAAAATTACCTCCGTCCGTTTATCCGGTTACCATCAGATTCTGCGTGTCCCCCTCTACGTCCTGTTTCACCTTTTTTCGTTTTACTCTTTCACCCCCCACCCTTCTCGGCCTCTTCGTTCCTCTTATTGGCTTCGTTCCCGTCCCCTTTCCGTCCTGGCCGCGTTTTCGCGTTTCCGGCGACATTTTTTGCGATCTCGCCGCGTTGAAATCGTAAGGGACTCGGGATTTCTGGATGCTACCAGGCGAGGCGTTCGTTTTATGGGGCGCGTCGTTTGCCCTTTCTATCCTCTTCGCGCCCGCGTTCCACCCACCCAGACGGGATTTCTTTTTTGTTGCCCAAGAAACTCTGGATCGCGAGAGGAGGAGACGGGGTGGAGCACGAAGAAGAGATTTGGGCTTAGGAATTTCAGACGCGAGTGCTAATTGCCGTGGAATATCGATCGTGGATTGAAGAGCACTGATACAGCCATTCGTATCCATTATTGTGGTAAAAGTACGTAGATATACGACAATAATAACGTTTAGATACTCAGCTAAACATCAAGTGATGTCGCTTCTATTGAATTAGGAGCATCCAAATGCATATGTCTTCGTTGCGTAACATTTAGATGAACGATTAAATCTCCATTATAACTGTATTAATGGATAACAGCAATTCGTATCCATTATTATGGCAAAAGTACGTAGATATACGATAATATTCTGCTTGCAATGCAAAATTAGGCTCAATTATCTTTGCTTGATGAACCTACGAGTGTATTAATCTCGCAGTTCTCAGTACGAGATTTGCAATTAGCGTAAACTTCTCTCAAAGCGGGTACGCATTTTTCTTGAGACCCCTAGCGTACGTGTACAATGTATCGATTTTTTTGCGTATATATATTGAATGCAAATCAAGCTTCCGTATTCCGTATTCACCCGGATTCGGCGGCGGCTGCTTAGAAATTCGAGTACCGATGCACGAGGAAAAATAAGACGACCGTCCAATTGATTTATATTTGGCATGTTTATGCGTTCCTCGGCCGTGAATTCTCGAATACGGCGGATTAAATTAAAAGCAACATGGGTCGCCGCCGTTGAATAATATTCCGGCGCAGATTTTCGTTTCGCTCGTTGAAAAATACCAGCGCCTGGTAAAAGTGCTCGCCGGCGACTATCTTTCTTTTTCAATCGCACTGGGAATTCTTGCAATTAATCTAATAATTCGGAAACGCGATCGAGGCATCGTAAGAACTCCATTGTTTCAAATGGAAATTACATTGAACTAGATTCCGAGGGAAATCACCGAGCTCGTTTCAGAAATTATTTTATTATTATCCTTGAAAGAACAAGGCCGAGAGAAATCATAAATTGAAAACGTGTCATCGGGTAAATAAAACTGGAAATTGTTTGTTCGATCGAACTGGCAGTGGTCTGAAAATACTTGCGTTTAAAGATCGTTTTCCAATAAAAATACACGGATCCTTCCTTTTCGCTTCGAACGAAATCGCCCGCGGTTAATTCGGAGCACCGCGTATGATTTACTCCCGACGCGAAAAACGCACCGACGTAATCACCTAATCCGTCTCTATTAGCCTCGAATCAGTTACCCGACGATTATTTTCGGTACACGGCGGAGATAAAAGTTCGCTGAGCAGCGCGTTGCAGTTTTTCCCCCCCCATCGGCGAACCGGGGATTCGCGTGGCGGAAGAAGGTACGATCCGTCTTCGAACAAACGTGGTTACCCCTTGGTCCGACGATCGTCGACGTCCCAGCCCCGCGGCAACGCCTTTAAATAAACTACCCGTGAGTTCTGGCGAATAACTCGCGTCGGACCGTTGAATGCATTCTTCTTGCTTGGGAAACGACGTCGGTTCTCGCGCTCCGTTTGGAATTTCGTTCCCGTGAATTTTGGACGACCGCCGCGGCTCCTGGAAGCTTGATAATGCGCGCGACGCAAGATGAAAAGGACAAGGTAGGATCAAGGATGAAAACGGTCGCTGAAAGCTTAACATGAAAAATGCCCGGATGATCCGCTAGCGTCAGAGAAAAATTATATCATAAGCCTTTCGTCGCATACGTGCCTTTCATAGTCGCAAATTAAAGATGCCACGGGGCAGCTTCACGTCCTCTTCCGCGACCTGGAATTCTCTTACGGAAAACGAAACTTGCAATCTCTCTCGATGATGCGAATTTTTTAATTTGTATCCGACGTTCTGGAAGGAATGCTCCTTGTCTAATTATCCGATCTTTTGTATATTTCTGAGGAACGATAGAACAGCTTAACCCTTTGTACTCCTTGTGTCCAGTGTGACTAGACATCAATTTTTATCTTTGGAGCTTCTTCGTCAAGTCCCACTCGACATTTTTTCAAGTCCAAACCAAAAATACATCAACAGTGTAAATAAAACACTTGTTTTAACAGGTAAATTTCAAATAAAACTCTTGAAAGTATTGAGAGCCGCTGGTAACAAAATTGGAATATAATTCGGAGTGCAAAAGGTTAAGGAATCTTTTCTTTCCAATGTCGTCCCAAATTGTCAAAGTATCAAAGAACCGCGAACCGTCCCCATCGATTCCACAGATTCCGTCCGTGGCAAGGGCAATGTTTATTGTACGATTTGATCGCATATTGCCTCGAAACGCGTCGTTTTGGTGGCAAGGTTCACCGAGGAGTCCACGGGGAATCGTGAAAGAAACGTCGATACGTTTCACCGGCCGGATAACCGCGATCTCGATGCTCGATTTGACAGACCGGCCGCACGCCGGGAATATTCGATTAAAAAAGTAAGTGGGCGCGATGAAACACACCGTTGTTTCGATCCCTGTCGTTTGTCCAAACATTTCTCGCCCGATGGAAACGGCGAAACACCCCGTCGAAACCGGTTTCCACTGTTACGCATCGATAATAGCGACGCCGCGCCGGACTATTTTATTGGGCCAATCTCGACGTCGTAACGAGTGACAGGGCACGCGAATTTGTGGCCGTGCACGATTCGACGTGTTTGTCAGTGCCGTGACGCCGGTTTGCAACGCGAGCCATCGAAATCTGGCGACGTTTCCGCGGATCCTGTCAGGCGGCGACCGGGTTCGAACCATATTCTCCCTTGTTTTCCTTTTTTCGCTTCGTTTTTTCGAATCGACAACCACCACGGTGCATTTCTGGTTCTCCTCATTTGGAGTATTATTTTCGCTCGGATGGCTAAATGGGTCAGAATTTTCTCGCGGATGAACGTTCCCGTACTGGGAACCTCGCGGCAATAAATGTAAATCGATGTAACTGTTATTATATTCGATGCACAGGATACAGACGGAATATCAGAAGCGAATTGGCTCACAATCTTACGTTTATTGTACTTTATTGTACAGACTTCTAATCTATAACAATGTAGAATATTTACCCTCTTGGTACAAGATACGATGATCCCAATAAAAAAGAATATTTTATTAGAGCCTCTTAACCCCTAAGTGGGGACCCTCAATCTCAACTGAATTAATTTACTTATTTTTACCAAATTGGTAATTAAATTGGATTACATAAATTAAATAATGACGAGTCTGACTCGTTACAAGTTCCTGATGTCAAGTTTACACAATCATGAGGCTACTCACTGGTCGTTGAGTCTTACATATTAAAATCAACATATTTTCACATTCACAAGGGCTTATTCGTGGCCATTCCTTGTACGAATAAATTTAAATAAAATTGTACACGCTTGAAAAATTATTTAAATAATTGTTTAAACTAGCAGTGGGCCGCAATATCCACTTAAGGGTTAAACTACCAATGAAATATAAACTGTAAAAAAAAAAATGAAAAACAGTAACGAAACCAAAGCCTAGAATTAATTTATACGTATAATGGTTTATAATTTTCTACGACTTGGCAACTGCTGCAGGGCGTCTTCGAGGAATCTCGGGGCAACTTATCGAAACGATCACCGATCCTGGCTGCTAGGTTCTGCGTTCGGGTCACCGAATAATCAAATCCTCGATCGCCGAGCCGCGGAGCGAAAATAATTACATACTCGGGGTCGTCGGGCTGATGCGAAAAGCCTCTTTGGGATTCGTCGGTGCCCGGAAGCATCGGGAGGCGGTCGTTCGGTTCCGGGACCGAACGATTCAAGGTGGATGATAAAAATGAATTCAATGGCTCGGCGGGATTAACCCGCTTTCGGGCCAGCGACGTGGCCGCCCGTTTCGTTCGGCCATTCAATTTAGTTTCACGCAAATACCGACTGCCGCCGGCTGGGTGGGGGCGCAAGGGCCGGGGGTTCGAAGCGAAATTGTGTTTGCATTTCCCTTTTGGCCCGCGCTCGAAACGGGCCAGCATTTCTTGGACATGCATACGGATGGCGAAATTTGCGTCGAGTCATTTACCCCGTAGGGTAAGGGCGAGGGACAGGTCTTGTTATTTTTGTCCCCCGGTTCCGTGAGAGAAATTGAAAACGTTTAATTCGAGGCATCCGCCCTCCAACGGGGGGAATTATCGACGAGAATGTTTCATTCGATTCGCCCAGGACTACGATCTACTTAACTCGAACGATCTTAACCGGGGGGGAGGGCTGGACGTCGAGGGTGATCCGATTTACCGAGTCGGGCAAAATGTTTTGAATGATTAACAACCCTTCGTACGTTATTTCGGAGAAAACCGTTTCGGAGAAGTAGCATTCTTTGATCACTAGACGTATACAATGCGAAACATTTTCAATCGGTACGTTTCGATACTAAATTTCATCCGTCGTTAAAAAAGGAAAGGATTTGTCTGGCATCGTGTCAAATTATTTATTCAATTTCGTTGCGTTTAACTTTTCATTTTTGTGATAAAATATTAGCCAACCTCCTTTTTAATGCAACGGTTTCCCAGGTAGAAGTAAAACGTGCTACTTTTAGCGACGAGCTATCGAAACATGCCAGTTTTTGTTACCAGAAAGCACAACATGCTACTCTTTGTCGCTGCAAATGAAAACATGCTACTTTTCGAGATCAAAATCCAAAGTGCTAGCCTTTGTAAGACAAACGAAACATGCTACTTTTCCCTGTGCATGTCTCCAGCCTCAAACGCGACAGATTCAACGAAACATGTATATTTAGGCCCATAATGGTACAACCCATAGTTATGTGGTCTTTTTTAAAAGTGAGATAAGGAAAACAAGAAATAAATGCAGTCCACATTAGTTTTAAAATGATCCTACCTGTAATTACGTTCGAGACGAAGAATATATTGATTATTATTTTATATTATGGTATTATCAGCCCAGATTCAAGATGTCTCGTCTGTTTATTGATTATTACGCCAATACATCGTACAACTAACAGATATAAATATGTCATGCATCTCAATAAGTCTCCATTGGAATGGTTTATGACAAATTTCAAAACTGAGCGTACGAACATTATCGATTCGGAGAATTCGCAAAGAATGGAGTCGCTTCGCGGTACACACTTGTTACGCGTTACGTTCTAGCGCTCTGAAAACCGAAAAGAGTTAATTAAAGTTGCGTTCGTTTCGTCCGAAACGAGCTACGCTCTAAAATTTCATTCCGTGTCTTCCTTTCCTCTGCTCCCGCTATTACGTACTCCGTCAGAAGTTCTAAAAGCTTTCATATTTCGCTACTTCTTCTTTGTCAGCATACGGCTGGCCCGGAATAAAGAACTCCGTACGCGCTTTGATGCGGAAAAGCTACCCGAACAGGCACTCGCGTTTTTTCCGGCAAGAAAATTTAAAAGTGAAACATTTGTTTTGAAATATCCATGCCGATGGATGAATTCCTTCCAAGAATATCACGAGTCGCGAGCGTACAAGTAATCTGGAACAGTCGAGTAACTACTTCGTGGAAGCATTTATTGCGCTCTCGAACATCGAAAGTAAACTCGGCTAGTAGTAATATCGGTCTCGTATCAGACAGTCTCTATTCGCGCGCAGAAACGTCCGCAATGGGAATATTTCAGAGTTGAAAATTATTTTCTGAAGTGAAATACTCAATAACGATTCAATAATAGTCTTTTCTTTTAATTTGAACATCAGAGCTTTCTTGAAAACTAGCAAAAATATCGACTCGATATTTATTTTAACCTAAACAGTCGACGAGAATTTGAAGGAAAATCGTTCGAGCAAAGACTTTTTACGTGTTCGGTGATATCTATGCAAGATCTCATTGTCGAGCACCGTGGAAAAGAGTCCCCCTCCGGGGACGCCAACGCCAAGACTCGTTGGCGTCCCGTAAATTGTAAGAAAATTTATAGCAGTTGGTGACGTTACGCTCGGAGCTCTTGCTGGGTCAGGGGGTCCTCGACGACTGCAACTGCCTAACTTCTCGAGCGATTTACCGCCGCGTGCCTGAACGACCAATAAACTGGTAGTCTGTTAACTACCATGTACCATTGCAACGGGACGTTTCGCACTTCTTGATTGTCCCGCGACCCAAAACTTTCCTAGCACGCCGAGCACGGTTGATTAGTTTTCATAGTATCCGTGTCATTAAGGGCTCCGCCTAGATTGGAACGGTCCATCGACTGATTTAACTCATGTGTTTACAACCGTATTTAAAAACTAATTAAAAGGTTCTCCTCCGCGGTTGGAACGTTCACGAGAGAAGCGTCGGTAGTCTCATCGAATCGTGGTTTTAATCAAGGATCGAGTGATCCCGAGTAATTCGACGGAAGACCTTTCGCGAGGGGGAACGGTTCTGCCAAAAATAGCCACATTTCTGACGAGAGAAACGTCTCTCCCTCGTTGAAATGTTCAACGAACTTGTTCCCAGTTGGAAAGAGTCTGAAACCCGTCTTGGCAATGTAATTACATCGTTGCATGATGCTTGAAGTTGCTGCTGACAGAAGTTTCTTCTCTATTCGAGATGAGCACGAGTTTCAGTTGAAGTTAACTTGTAATTAGACGCGTCGTACGGTTCAACTGCGCGAACCCTACCCACCGTCACGTGAACGTTCGGACGCTTCATTGCACCTTTATCCGTTTCTACCTTTTGGTCGGAGGCCTCGAGTGGCAAACTTGTCGTACACATACGACGATGTTTACATTCGAGTTTAGTTTACTTTCGGTAGGAGCAGCTTGCACAAGAATCACTCATTCTATTCGCGACAACCTTTAAATACCTGTCGGCGGGAGTCGGTGGGTAACTTTGCCTTCTGCCTGGAACTTATCGAAGGGAAACAGCTGGAGGAGTGTTTGCACCCTTTAGTAATTAACGTCCAACCTCTAACATGGAACGTATCGATTTATCGTTACAGGCGAATGGCATTGAACGATGGAGGGGCTCGAAGAATCGCGAAGGAAATATATTGCGACACATTCCTCGCGACCGTACTTATCATAACGGGAATTCGATTATGCGATCGCTGATTCCGTAGAAAACCAGCTGCTTAGAATGTACTGGTTTGTGCAAAACTGCATGGCTGCTATAGTGATCCCTCGTGTTGATCACATTGGAGGCGAAAGTGAGAAAAAATTTTAATGGGAGATTCTAGAGGCCTAAATAAGTCGAAAATCAAGGATACTAATTTGTCGATTGAGGCTTCGTTGAAAAGTTATAAAAACATTTCCGACCACAGAGGATATTTTCGGTACAGAATTTTTTTCTCGAAAGTGCGTAGGAATTCGGGGGTGTGTATATTCACCAAAAATGATTGTAATTGACTCCCACAACTCAAAATAATTTTTTTAGAATGATTTGAAATATTTCAATTTCGTCGAAAAACTTCTACACCTATGAATTTTTTTCTCAAAAATGCGTAGGATTTCGAGGGTATATCTATTCACCAAAAATGTTTGTAACTGACCCCTGAAAACGAAAATAATTTTTTCAGAACGATTTGAACAATTTTTTTTTCGCCCTAAAATTTCAGTGAAACATATCGGTAATATGGTCAGACATTACGGTAAGGAATTTTTTTCTCGAAAGTGCATAGGATTTCGAGGGTATATCTATTCACCAAAAATGATCGTAACTGAACCACGCAACCGAAAATAATTTTTTCGTGGATGATTTGAAATTTTTTGTTTACAAATTGCAAACAAACGTAACGTCTCATAGCCATTTAGTTGTTGCAATTGGAAATCGACATTTTTAAAGTCTCCCGTTACCTCCACGTTCTAGGTATACGTCACTCGAACACTGTTCGATATTTTTTCCAACGGATGCAATTAGAGAACCCGTCGATTCGATTATTTTCACGACGAACAGAGTCGTAATGCGATTTTGTCGAAGTAGCAATCAACAATCGAAGATACGCGAAGGTAACTGTGGAGAATTGGTAGAAAGATGATGGAGAACGCGAATCGGGAAGGTTTACATTACGAATACCTTACTCCTGCTCGATAATAAAAATATTCTTTCCTTTTTCGGAACAAATCTCCAATCACGGGTCCTTCGTCCTTAAAAATTTCCGTACTTACTCTCGGAAGTGATTTTATTTCCGCTGTAAAAATAAATTCAGGATTTATGCTTCAAGTGGTACGAACCAGATGTCGTTAAAAAATATTGCGCTCTCGTTAAAAAATTTTTAACTTACGACTGGACGTGAATCGCGCGTCCGAAAATCAGCTTTCCAATGAATCCAGAAACGCGGAAAAATGCATTTAAAAGAGTCGTTCGTTTGAAATTTTTACATGCGAAAATACGGTCAGCTAATTATCATTTGCGTTACGTTTTGAAACTGGTGAACAAAATTTGGTTAATGTTAAATTAACCGTATCCCAAGAATCTCAGGTGGACAGCGTTTAACGAACAGAGAGAAAAAAGGAGTGGCAAAGTGTTCTCGGGGATGGCGGAAAACAGCGAATACAACTTCCCGCGGCCACATAAATTTCGATTTCTGGGCAAGTTCACGGCGAAAAATCCGCGCTGAATCCTCTTAGCTCATAATGGGGAATAATGAAGACGAACGCGCGGCGCGAGGTGCAACTGTGACGTTTTACGATATACAAATGTAACCGGGCGAGCGTATTTCATCCGGTGTTTCGCGCTCATAGAAACGAAGGCAAACGAAGCGTAGAAGCCGGTTTAAGTTATGCAGCGTTCTTTATTCCCTCACCACTAAAACAAACTAATGTTTATTATTTGTAAAAAAAACCAGACACTCCGTGAAACGTTGGATACGAAGAGATTTCGTTTATTCATTAACTCGAAACAGTCGAGTTTTACATTTTCTTTAATTTTCTTAAAGTAGGAGATTGAAAAACAGAGAGTTTAAATTTGATTTGTACTTGGTCAGACTACTAAAGTGTTGAATATAATTTAAGCTTCTGTAAAGCGCTATCCTGTTCCTCTACGTTCAAATTTATCAGCTTTTAGGCCACAAATAATTTCCTATATTACGATACCTTATATTTGATAAATTACCTCGACTAAATTTTTCAACAGGAATTTCAAGAATTTTCGAAAGCAATGGTTAACAATAATTTATCGGGATATCGGATCTGCGTTTAATTTCTGACGGGAGAAACTTCGCTGAATGGAAAACGGTGTTCTTATATCGAAAACCATGAACGCGTTTGGAAATCCCTATTGCGTTTCATTAGTGAATGAAATCCTATTTACCACTCGACTATTGTAAGTACACTGTACATTGTGAAGGCTATTGTGAATGCTCGTTTCAATATGTGACGGCCTTCCTTCATCAAAGGATGGGAGATCGATACTAAGAATATCGAGACTTCTCGCTGACCCACATAATCGAAGAACGAAAATATAACAGCTAAGCTAAATACTATCTAGTTGCATCACTCGATTATAAAACAAACAAAAACGTCTGCACATTTTAATTTCGATGTAATTTACAATCCTGAAACGACAAGTATTAATTTAATTATATCGAGGCTCGAGTCTCCGATGTGGCGCAATTCTCTAAGAAAGAAACAGTGGTGGGGACGATCCTTGGTCACGTATCGATGACGTAGATTTGCTCAACTAGCGAGGCATTATTGCACAAGCGTGCATCGTCCCACTTAAATTCCCTGCGATAACGTTTCGATCACACCAAGCCTATTGAATCGAGTTGCTCGACTGTTCGAGGTCGACCGTAAAAGAAGGACTCGTAATGGCGAAGGAAGTCGTTACTGAAATTTCGAACCAAACGCTAGGAAACTTTTCGTACCGGACAAAGGTTACCAACAATGCCAGTGTCGCGACAATACAGATCGCCAGGGAGGCGAAGTTGGAAAAAAAAAGATATCAAATCCGCTCGATTGGCCGTCGCACCCGATAAAACCATGCCGCATTGATTTCGTACGGTCGATTCGCCTTCATTTTTTCTTTTTTTCTTTTCACCACGAGCAACAAAGTCGCCGGAGGATTGTCGAATTTCGGTGTATTTTCCGTTCCTCATTTTTTATTCCGTTTTTTCGAACGACGCAAAGACGACTCGCGACCGCGGACGGTTCTCTCGATCATATATTTTTTTTTTTTTCGAATTCTACCATTTTTCACGGAAGTTAGAACTCCCGATTTACTCGATTTTTCTCTTCTCTGTCCAACAACTAGTGATTCGGATTGATGGTGATGAAATACGGGAAAAAAAAGTTTGCGTGCCCGCGCGTTCCGATTCGCACGCGCGGAGATTTTTCCTGACAAGGTTCCGTACACCGTTTATACTGAAAAATCGTTGTCCGACGTGCATCTGGTTCGCCATTCCCCGAGATGGATTGGTTTCAAAACACGCTGTTACGGTAATAACAACCATTCTATCGCCACGACAAAAAAAGATCACTCCAAGGTTTCTTAAAAGGAACGCAACTCGATCGTATGGACTTTTACGTAATTTTATGCACAGCGAGAGAAAATCTAGAACACATATTTTCTTTAAAGTATTGTGAATGTGAGAAATGTCAAAGAAACCTTAAGTTTCTTCCTAATAAATAGTAAAATCAGTGTCATGCTCTAACCAATTATTTTAAAGGGTCGATAGAAAAAGACGATCGATTCCGCGGAATATTTCGAACGTTTCCCGGAAAACGACGCCCGAAGAAAATGGGAGAAAAGTGTTGGACGATGTTAACTGGCCGCGTAGGGGTGAGAAATAATCCAATCGCCGGTGGCTGTACTTTTTAACGATCTCATTACCAAGTCCGCTGATCGCCGAACGGACCGAAGATGACGTAACGTCATCCAGCGCGGGATACCCGGCCAGTCCGTTCGTTATCGGATCTTCCGTGAAATATGCATGGAATTTTAGATAAATTCGCGAACCGATATCCATCCAGGAGTCGCGTCTACGACGCCCGTTGGCCGTTTATTGCCGAATTATACAGCCGCGAACAAAACCATAATTTCGCTATCCCGTGGACCAGGTAGCTTCGCGCGAATTCATTTGGCGGGGCTCGGACCGGTGGCATGGGCGGATCGACAGAACCGGAGGGACATTCACCGGGGACCAAGTAAATGTCGACGATAAAAAAGTTTTACGATCCATCGACTGTCTTTGAATGTACAATTCCAGCCACGGTTACTCCTTAGATACTGTCCTTTCGAAGGGGTTGCTTTTATGGAGGCGATGGGAGAGACGAGAGCAGACGGTCGCCGAGTCTCTAAATCGGGTCGAATGCTCGTTTTAATATCGTCTTTTTGCGACGGGGATCGTTGCTTGTTAATGTTGCATCGTAGAATGTCGCGAGATCATTTGCAGAGATACGTTTGTTACCATTATGACGTCCAAAGACAAAGATTGTTAGCGTTCATTGTTTTTGTTTTTAGTCGACTGTTCGCCCGCGTTTATGCGTCTTTGGTCTGCTGTCCCCTGTGTCCTGTATCTTTATTAACTTTCCTCCTTAACAACTTGGTGAATATATTTTCCGGAAAGAAAATGCCTACTCTTATCGCTAAGCAAAATTTAATCAACTGACGAGTTGTGTCTTTTTACGTATATTTCAAAGAATTTAATTCTTACTTTTCTGTAAAAAAAACCAGATGTGTTTCCTAATGAAGGAAAATAAAATTGACAAATATTTAGAGAGTCTGACCTAACCGTAAGTAAACCAAATTTTGTATCTCTTTTTCTATTTTTTTGTATGACGAAGACAGTAATGGATCTTGTTACATACTTGGATCAGTCAGTTATTAGACTTCTGTTTATATAAATTATCAGTGTGTGTCCAATGTCTCCAAGAAAACACGCGCGGAAAAAGGATCGATTTTCCGGGACCCGCGAATGAGAACGCCCACTCGTCGGCTGAACTTCGAGGTCCCGCAGTGGCCACAGCGTCGAGTCGAAGAAGCAGACACTTCCTGGCTCGAGAATGTCCTCAATTCCCTTCATCCGGCAGCATCATCTTGCCAGGCCCTCGCTCGCCGAAGAAAGAAAAGAAGAGCGCACGGTTTTAAGCACACCCGGCGTACCGAGAGTAGCACTTCTTAGCTACCATAACGAACGTGTCGAGGGTCATAAAAGTGATGCCACTACAATTTACGTTGTCTCGACGGTGTCGACGTCCGACAAGGGACGTTTCGCGTGGAACTACGGTCGCGGAAACGCGGAGACGTTTACGATTCGAGGAATTTTTTTCCGTGATAATCGGCAGGGTAAACGCGTCCGCTGGTTCCGTTGGAGGATTCAATTAGAACGCAGCTGGTCCATCGGGGGACCGTATTCTAATAAGGAACGTCGCGTCGAGCTTGGTCCGACATCGTCCATCTCCGAGCAAAACTTAGGAACAACCGTTTCCACGCGAACAGTCGGTCTTCTCCATGAAATTTCCATATACGACCTTCGACCCAGCGAGAGGAATCTTGTCGAACGCGACACGAGCCACCGACATCGTGACACAAATGGCTGAAGCCACGTTTGGGACGCGAGAAGTTCGCGCGAATCGAGCCAGAGCATTTTATTTCACTTGGTCGCGGTGACGTTCAGGAGGCAATAGATATTCGCTACGGTGCAAAGTCCACAAACTTTATTGCCGCGGGAGGAAATTTCGCTGGAAGACTATAGCCTCCCAGGACGGGCCAAGGTAAATAAACTTTTCCTCCTGCGAGCGAAAGTTACGTGACTAATTCGATTTCTTTCGCGAGCCGGTCTCTCCCCCGTCTCCAGTGTCAACACTTAACCGTGGTCTTCCGAACTTTCGGAAAGGAGTATCCCCCGTAACCAATAACCGTGTCACCGAGTTGGCCGAGAGGTCTCCATCCTAGCCAGGCCCGAAATAATCGTTCCGGAGAACCTTCTCGTACTCCACGCGAGCACGGAGAGCTACTCTCGGCGGGAATAAACGACCAAAATTGGTATACGCTCGGAGAGGAATGTTTTTTTCCCAGCCATCCAACTCGATGGCCACTCCGGCCCTAAAAAAATCCGGATCGAGGTCGTTCTCGAAGCTTTCCAAGGGGTGAAAAATGTCTTTCTTTGCGCTACGCTTTCGAGCATCCAGCGAACCCATTAAACTTTCGAGCTTTGCACGGTACAATCTATGCTTAATCCTGAAAAAAAGAACTGCGCCAAAAATGGGGTTTGTTTCTTTTGAAATTCCACTTTTCGAACGGACTATTTACAGATTTGCAAATTAACGACGCTCGAACGGATGCTCTGATTTGTTGCCACGTGATTTTTAATTATGTACACCAAAGAGGATCGCCACGATTGAATAAATAAACGGATAAACGAATGAATTTGACCGAACCGGGTTCGGGGTTGTAATTATTCGAACGGAGCAAGAGGATTAAAATGTACTCTCGTCCGTAAGCAATAAGGTACGTCGTATCTAGTTTCGTGTTTCAGGGAAATTAGGTCGACCGATTTCCATTTTCTCGGTGTGTACAAACAGAAACGTGGAAGACGGTGACACTCCGCTATCGATTTATCGTGTTATCCTATACGACGTGCCATGGCGATTGGCTGAAAGCGACAAGTTGACATTCAACACGCGCACGCAGGCGATCGAGAGAAAAAAAAATTCAATGCTAATTGTTAACGTTCGACTCTTCACGGCGTCGAGCAATTAATTACAACGCGGATAAAGCCCGGCGAACAGATTGGAAATATTTATCGATAATGGCGATATGAATCTGAATCGAGACTACGCGGAGAGATTTGTTCTGTACTTGACGGCTGAATGATATTTAATATAGAGTGCTTTGTGGAGTAGCTACTTTATATTTGCCTTTTTCAATTACTCTATTCCCGTTCGATTTTAAAATTATTCAATTTCTTTGACATCGCGGTAGTTTGTTCATCGTCGAACGCGATGGAGACAATTTTGAGTTTGAAATATACGAAAGTCTGGTTGGACATGCTAATTCTCAATGGAAAAGTGTATTAAATATATAGGATTTGTTTCCAGGATAGCTGATGTTGGAGATTTCTAACATGTCTGACCATTGCTCGATATTTCTACTTGGAAATTTAATCGTTGGCATTGGATCGGTATTATCTGTTTAAAATTATGATAATTAGTTTGAAGGCAGTAAGATGATCGAAAAATACATAATACTATACCAAAAATAATATTTAAAACGATAATATTACTATTTGCACTATCAACGATTGGATACCTTGTATATAGAACAGGGAGACTCTTTTTGGAGCCAATAATTCCTATATTAAAACTCAGCATAATCTCTTAAGAGGACTCCACCACGTTTTGTGTAAATTTAAAAAGAAACGAATGGATCAAAATTTGATTTCTGCCTGGCTGTACAGTTTTATTAACAGCGCCGTTGATTAAATAATACACGTATTCGACGGTTCCGTAAATATATAATTTCAATATTTCGCTCGCGCTTTATTGTTATCTCAATTGAAATTCCCCATTCCCAAAATCTTTAAATTTTTTCTCCCGGTTATTGAACAGCGGTTGTGAAAACAATATTTTTTATTTCTAATGTTTACGAACTGATTTTATTGTAAACACAATGGATCCAAATTTCACCGGCGAGGATCGACAAATAAAGGTCGAAAATATTTCAAACATACATACCTGTACGCATTGTTTGCGAGGGCCAAGTGTACGCGCGGAGTTTGTTTACCGAATTTTCAATTTCCAATTAACGAAACAGAAAATTTATACCGGAAGAGCGGAACGGCGATGGTGCAAAATATAATCGAGGGTAACGGTAAATTCGGGAAGGTCGGCGGGACGATATCAGCGAACGATCGCGAACAAATTCGACCGAATTTCCGGCCGGTCGTGCGTTAATTATCGTAATTACGTTTTATCAACACGTAGATGGCGCATCGAGCGGAAGTTATTATATCACTTTTTGCGAGGCCGCGTTGTCTGTTAATTGCGGACGATGAAAATTACTGGAACGTAATTCGATCGGTTTAACGCGTATCACCGGTAGCAGCTGTCTCGTCCGTATTCGCGGAAGCTGTCGCGTACAGACCGCCCTCTGAATTACGAGCGACGCCGGCAACGAAATAAATACGACCGCGTGCTTGTCGCTTTCGCTCTTTCGGAGAAAACGCGAACTTCGTTTCCCAGGAAATCTACTTTGGGAACGAATCTCGCGTCCCCGGGAATATAACTCACCCTATGACAGACCAGTAAATATTCCTTAGTCAGGAACGCGGGATATATAAATTACTACTTTATCCGAAACAAGCCCAGGGAAATATGAATCTCGAGGGTGAATTAATTTCCCGCGAAATAATTACGATTTTCCTATTACAAAATTTTATTTCCTTATTCCCCAATCTTCCCAGTCCTTCGAATTCCCAATATGGGCTCTAAAATTTTTCATATCCACGGTATCTCTTAATCCCAGTTCTACTCTCCATGCCCATAGTTTCCCACCTCGGTGCTCCACCGTTTCGTTTTTTATCCCAAGATTTTCAAACGCCCTACTTTTCCAAATTTCCATTTTTTTCAAACGTTTATTTCGACTTTTCCCAATTCTCTCGAAAGTTCTCATTTCCATCTTTCTTATTCCTCGAATTTCGTGGTAGCCTGATTTCTCAATTCCCCGATCCCGCCCGGTCTCTCAAGACCCCATTTCCCAGCTTTCCTGCCTTCTCTGACCGGAAGTTCGCCGTTTCTCTCCCGCCCACGCGTTTCAAATTACTTAGGTACCGGCCTGTTCGAGCTCCTCAAATTATTTACGAACTCGCCGTTTCCTCTCGTTTTCCAATCTCTCGTTTCGGTCCGTTCTAATTTCCCTATCTCATCGGGGCCCCCGCCAAAGCTTCTTCGGCTGCTATTCTCCGCGGCGCAAAGTGAATTATTTCCAGCTAGGCGTTCCTCGATCGCCCGGGCGTTCATCAATGCGCGAAATCTACGGGAAAATAACGCCCCGGCGCCGGGCGACCGTCCGTCGACGGTTTGCAAAACCGCCATAACAATTCGGTTAGAGATAGTGGTTAACGTGTAGTACGTTGCGCGATTACACCGGTGTACGTAACGCCGGTAACAATACACCCTGCATGCCGGGGCACGTATGACAACGGTAAAGCGGAAACGCAACATTTGCTATCTCGCGGTGTATCATGTAGGCCGAGCCCCCGCTGACGATTAAAGTCGATCCTCGAAAATGTGTCATTGCGGTTTCGTTAGCGCAAACGAACCACGATACCTGCGGCCGCCTCCGCTGTACACACGGCAAACGAACTACGCGATAAATGATTTTGAATATTTGTTGAACCATCCGATTCCGCCCACAACGCTGCAATACCACTCGTAACACGAAACACTCGGTGACGAAAATTTCATTCGATAAATTTAAATAGCGGATCATGGAAGAAACGTCCGTATTTCTAATAAGTTGGTTTTCACACCATGTGTCTTTACTCTGAAGATTCCAAGCGAAGAATCGCGGTGTCAGTAAACGGATTATTTTTTTAATTGAATCAAATTTTTCGTAAGCAAAGACCACACAGTTCTATGGAATAAAGGTTCGACGCGACGAAAAACCACGAAAAATTGTGAAAAATTATACTCGTGGCTCAAATGAAATCTAATTAACGAGAGGTAACGGTGTTCGTAAATTTGATTTGGGAAGTTAATAGCGTTCGCCGGGATCGATTTTTCTTCGCCGGGAACTAATATTTTCACGATAAATTAGCGAGAGATCGGGGCAGAAGAGCTTTTTCGTGCGCAAAGGGCGAGCGGATCGAAGGTTGTCCTGATAACCCTGTTGGATAGAATCGTTCGTTCCGAGGCGAACGGTATCGCTCGAGCAGAAAATACTGCATGTTACAAGGTTGTATGGTGTTCGGGATTACAACGTCGATGCGATGGTTGAAATCGATCTGAACAGATATTGTGTACACAATGCTAGAAGAGGGGCTTTATGGTTAGCGGAATGGGAACCAAAAATTGTATTCTGGAAACAACGTTTAACCGTTTGAAAAGCTTGTAACTTGCATAATTATGGAGCAATTTCTGGGACAAACACGAAAGTGAAACTAACTTTCACAATGAAATTTTAATCTAAACTTTAGCAATTGAGAAGTTTCTGTTTCTGATCAAATGTTTAACTAGTTCGTAAAAATGCATATTATTTAATCTGGTTAGAATTTTGTTGCCCCTAAAGGGTTTAAAAATGCATTTCTAATTTATATTACATTTACCCATGGGTTTGTGTGTTTGTATTCGCGTTTCGATTCGCCGCGTTGCGTTCCAATTCTTCATTTTTTCGTCCCTTCGCGCAATTTCGACGAACGACAGGGAAAACCACGGAATCTCAACCGGTTGCGCAAACGTATTGTTTGCATGTAAACACAATATTGTCGATTACGAGATATGCAACGGTAAATAAAGCGATCGCAACTCGCGGGCAGATATTTGCACAGTTGAAAAATATCCGAAGCGACCCATCCCCAACGTGGTTGCGGGCGAAAACCAAATATTTCGGCGCTACGTCTTGTCGTAAAATGTTATTAAAAAATTCCGTACGGGGCGTGCCGGTCTCGAGCAATAATTCAAACCGCTGTCTCGGAAGTATGTATTTTATGTATTCATAAAACTTCGCGGACGACCGATTCGAGAATGTCCCCACTAAATATTCGAGAAATATTACGTTTCGCGCCCGGGCAGATTATTAAAAAATGCCGAAACAGCATTCCTATCGTTTCTCGCGGAACTTGTACTATTACGTCATCTTCTAACAATTTTTAAATAATTCTATGAAGGCATATTATCCTTTTTGTAGAGATTAACTGGCACTATACGTTGCAATGTCGTGAACGATCGAAATTTTAGCACGATCCTAATATTTAAAAAAATTACGTCTACCTTGCAAAATAAAAGAGACTCGATTCGCGAGCATATAACGAGGCAATAGTGCACCCGCGTTCAGGGACCTTCCTGTACGCAGTCGAAGCTGTAAACTCGTTCGACCTTCGACCTTTGCTTCGAGGCTCACCGACAGGAAGTTGCTCGGGGAACGAGGGGACGAGAAGCGGAACGCATCGCGTTGCAACGTGGAGGGGCGTCTGGCAGAAGTATAACTGCAGAAACGTATGTGTACGATGGCTGTAATCCGATCCCGGGGAGAATAACTTCGTTATCCGACGCAGGAAGTCACTTCGCCGGATGAAAACTGTCTGCTTCCGGATGCGAACTTCCAATTCCATTTCTTGCCGGTCGTCGCCGTCCTATCTTCGTCCCGAATGACGCGCAAATGGATTTTTAAATCGTTCCTCGAAACAGTCGGGGACTGGGGTTTCTTATCGCAGAGCGGTAGACGGGTCTCTCGCGGAGCTCGTGGCAAATTCGAAGCGGGGCGAATCGCTTCTTATCCCCGGCTGGGGTAATTTCCACGAGCGACCGGGGGCTGCCGCGAGATATCTCCGCGCGCGGGAGTCGTCGGAGACGCATTAATTGTACCGGAGGAAGCGCGGTTCGAGCTGGATTTAGGTGCAGTCGTGTTTTTTCGAACAAGAAAGTTAGGGGGAGGTGTCTAGAGACGTCTGCTAGCAGGGGTTGTTTCTCTCTCCTCGTTCGAGCTCCCGGGGGCGTTTGCTTCATTAGGGAGTTCGAAAAAATATTATGCTGTCTTAGTCCCGTCGTTTGTCCTCGCTATTAAACCCATATTTTTAGACATTGACAGTGTTGTCATTAATTCGTCAATCTTTGTACATATTTACTAATTTACAATCTGTAATATGTAGCAATTACGTAGAACATTTTCTAATATTCTGTTCATTGCAACATATATGCAGAATAATACAGTTTCATTCGAAACGTTGATAAAAGCATTCTCGAATGTTTAATTTTGTTTATAATGACGTATTTCATTTGGTCGAATAACGAAATATATTTTTGTTATTATCATCATTGAGATGATTTTTATATTCAGAAAGGGACACAATATTTTTCAAGATACTCATTTATTGAATTACAGTTCACCGAGGATATAGTGTCTGACCCATCACTGGGCCGTACTACTTAGATCGCGCCTTCTCGAATATCAAAATTCACGTTACAAATGGTCACATAAACAACCCCCATCAGCGTAACATAATTTTGTCGGATCTGTAACTGATTACTGAAACAATACGGTTTGCATGTCAAATCGTGAAGAACCGTCTTTTTCCAACGATAGGAATCGTACAGTATTAATATAAAAAGACGTTTATTTGTTTAATTAGCATTGTTTTGCAGGTATCTAGCCCACCTATACACTATAGGCATTCTACGGTATTAAAGAGCCGAACGCGAACCGCTTTTTGCTTCCGCTGAATTCTATTTCGCTCCGACCGGCTCAATTATTTTCAGAATGAACGTTAATGAACATGCTCCCGAGTTACTCGACGTTTTACATATACGAATTTATTCCGAGACACCGTGTAATCCATCGTTTATTAAAACTTCGTTTCCCCCCCACTGCGAGTTTGCCGCTCGTTCGAGGCAGAGTCTCTCGAAAGATAAAGAAAGATTGAAAGAATCCTTATTATATTCCGATGGTGTGCATTCCGTCTTGCCGCGCGATCGTATCGAAATCTTTTCGATTATCCGCGACAGCACGCCGACGCTGGAAGGAAATGGAAGGTGCTTATTCTAAATGCATCGAGATATTGGAAAAGTTATTCGACCTCCGTGACAAGCCTCGGTATTTGATGTCCCGTCGAACGATAACAATTACAGTTACGTTTTCTCCTGTACGCCACACGCTTTCGGAATGTTTGAAATAATACGGCCAGGAAATGATTCCTCGCAATAAGTGGACCGATAACGACGTGCAGGTTCGGTGAAACGAAATATTTTAATAAAATGGACTGATCGGGAAAGATTTCTTTCTGAAAGCTGTGTTCGATCAAGCGTGGCTTGTACTACTTGTCCCCATACTTAAAATATTAATTCTTACGTCGATTCCTATGTGCAAATTTAATAGTAACCCCTGGGAAAAATTTTAAAGGGAGATTCTACAGGCCAAAATAAGACGAAAACCAAGGATACCAATTTGTTGATTGAGGCTTCGTTAAAAAGTTATAGAAACATTTCCGGCCATACAGTATATTCTCGGTAAAGAATTTTTTTCTCGAAAGTACGTAGGATTTCGGGGGTGTGTGTATTCACCAAAAATGATTGTAACCGCCCCCCGTAACCGAAACTAATTTTTTCAAAACGATTTGAAATATTTCAATTTCGTCGAAAAACTTCTGCACCTATAAATTTTTTTCTCGAAAATGCGTAGGATTTCGAGGGTATGTCTATTCACCAAAAATGTTTGTAACTGACCCCCGAAACCGACAATAATTTTTTCAGAACGATTTGAACAATTTTTTTTTCGCCCTAAAATTTCAGTGAAACATATCGGTAATATGGTCAGACATTACGGTAAGGAATTTTTTTCTCGAAACTGCGTAGGATTTCGGGGGTATGTGTATTCACAAAAAATGATTGTAATCGACCCCCGCAACTGAAAATAATTTTTACGTGAATGACTTCAAATTTTTTAATAATTTTGTAACGAAGCCTCAATCAACAAAGTGATATATGTTAGTTATGGAAATTCTGTTAGTTTTTGGTAATACTACATTCTCTTGTTAGTCTGCAATATTTCGAAACGCCTGTTTAAGCTATATTTGCGCCCCATCCATGGTTGTTTTCCCACCGACTGACGTAACCCCGGCGCAAAACAAGGTACCGCGAAGAGTATCAAAAGCCGTCCATCACGAGGCACCCGGGGCGCCATCAGAGGACCCACGCAAACCTCCAACGAAACCCTCCAATCTTTCGATCTCGGGGCAATTCGAGCCAAGGGAGCACGCGTCTCGTGAAAAAAATCAGAAAAACAACCTGTCAGTCAGAACCGCCTTCGTAGCCCTCGTGATTCCACACCGCGGGGCTGTTTATTCCGTGACGCGGGGGGAGGGAAAGGTCGAAGGACATTCGTCTCGGAGGACGCTCGGCCCTTCTGCCGGCAAGTAATCCCTACGGTCGATTCGCGAGGGATCTTTGCCGCGCCAGCGCGTCCCTTTGCTTCTCTTTTATTTTTTTTATCCGTGCTCAGCACGCCGGAAAATCAGGCCATCTGTTCGGGACAGTTATGTCTGGCAACCAACACCTCACCCGTTCCCAAAGACCCTGCAGTTTCATTCCGCCAACCGCCTCCCCTCTGGCCGTTTTTCCATTATTTCCATTAAAGGGCGCCCGGAAGGAGCAGCATTCCGTGCACGTTCCTCCGCGTATTCGCGGAATGTTGGCAGCTGGAAACGAAATTAGTCGGTATCGAATACCGCTCGGCGGTTGTTTTGGTTTCTACTCGCGTGGAAACGCGAATTAGAGAAGGAAACGTGGTTTCTTTTAACGAATTCTACGGTCAAACTGTACAGTTTCGGTGGCATACGATTACAGACACAGACGAACGATCATAAGTACACACACAGATCAATTTGCACATTTGTAAAGTCACGAAACAAATCGTTATTCAGCCATTCATATTATTTCGTCTTCGTGAAGTGATAATCACACTTATGGAATAGAAGGAATAATTCAATTTTATTGTACAACTGACCCGATGGAAAGTAATTGTAAAGGCAATTTAAATTTGGTACAATTTCGAAAACGACTGTCGAGTCAAAAAATTCTCATTATTATTTTAAAATTATGCACTCGAAATTACTGAAGCTTAAAGAAAGCGAATTTCTGTTTTTTTTTTTATTTCGATCTGTATTTTCCTCACAGTCATATTTCTGTCATTCAGAAAAATTTGTTATCGATTTTCTGCACACTCTATTTTTTATTCACTGGATAAATTCAGCGGCGCTGCAATAAAATGTTCCAATGGGGAAACAACTCCCAACGTCTTGCACCAAATCATACTGTGCAAACATTGCTTTGCTTTTTGTGTACTTCAGACAATGTACACAGCAATGAAGCGGTATTTCGTCAGTTAGTTTGCTATACGTAGGTAAAATCATGAAAAGGAATTTTTTTTCTCGATAGTTATTTAGACGTTCTTATCGCGAGCAACATATTTTTCCCCCTGTGCATTAGCAAGCTTGTATATTTATAAAAATATCGTTGCAGATACACGGAATACGTGTGCATGAAAAAGACAGAATTTCTTCATTGCCTGATGCATAATGTAGACGCACACCAAACGTTCCGTACACCTCTAGTGATGGAACGATGTTTTTCACCAAGTATACTTATCTACTGCTACAACAGGAAGAAATACAGTTCTCATGGTAAAAACATTGGAACGCCTAAGAAAGAATGATACCAAAGTGAAACATGATTTTATCGATGTATGAGCAACGGGCTCTGTTAAAAACCTTCGAAATACCAACAAATTTGAAATTAGCGAAAATTGGACAAAAGCATCCGGACCTCGTGCAATTAAAAAGTTTTCATATACAATTTCGCGTTAGCCCAAAGTTCAAACGTATTAAAAATAACATGAATTCTGTAGTTACAAAGGGAATAGAAAACAAAGCGAGGGACAAAGAAATAAATGAAATAATAAATTAAAATTAATGGGGAAAACTTATTACTTCGTATTTTGGTCGTTATCGTCGTAAAATTCAATATTTCTCGCAATTTGCGAAATTATTAAAGATAAAGGTACCGCGCGTTTCGAAGTACATTGTTCCATAATAGGGCCGGTATCGCTAATGAATGGAAAACTATTGTGCATTAGCGATTTAAAAATGATTCGTTAATCCAAATATTACACGAGACGAGCGTCCAATTTCGCGTTTAAATTGAGAAATAAAAGGAAATTGATCGATTCGCCGGGACGAGCAATAATTGTTTTCTAATTAGAAAATAAATTAACCGCGGGCGCTGCGCTTGACAGCGTTTCGCTTGCTTGAGCCTCATCCGCGCGCGGATTTCAGTACTTTTGAGCACAATGAGTCTCAATTATTTTGCGTCACACCGATACACGCCAGTTACCACGGTTACAATTATGACGGGACGAAGCTCCGTCGCTATTTCTATATTTCTCGTGCGGAATTCAACGCAATTACCTTTGTTCTGCTCTAATTTTAACTGATTCTTTGCCTTTTTACACGCGACGCTCTTACGACTTTCATTGCATCGATTCTTGCAACGCTTTGATCCAAACGATCGCTCACTTGGGTTTCGAAATTACAGTACCCAAAAGAACGATCGCTTCCGGAAGCAATTACTGCGTAATATTATTATATTGAGCTCATCTGTCGGGCACACACACGTCATGTCGATGGAAGATACAATTCGCTCATCAACCGACACGACATAACAATTAGTATACTGTCAAATCGACCACAGTATAATTTTAACCATCCCAAACATCTAATTTATTCGATACGATACGTACGTTTAAACATAGATTATCAAATCGAAGATTGAATAATTATTCTTATCAAATTATTGCCCTTGAAATATAAAATTCACAAATGGGATCGATATTCAACGATTCAAGTTTATGCAATAATTTCATTCGTTGATAAATAACCATCCTTTTCATTTATAACAATAGTAGAAACACTTACCCCATGCAAGTCGGCAAGAATTATTGACACTGAATTGGCATATACATACCTGCGAACAAAATCGAAACGAATGATTAAAATACAAGCATAGTGATTCTTATTTTAAAGAGAACATCTCGATTTTAAAACATATTTTTCTCTATGTAAAATTATTCGAAATCGATTGGTACAAATGATAAATATCCTTCTCGCGTTCGTTCATCGTCGTCCTTTATCTAATATAATTTCCCACGATTCCAAAATATTTAAATCTTTACATAAGTACATCCTGTCTTGAAAACACTATTTCACTATTACCGATAAGTTTGTAGCACTCGATATTACCTGCGTGCACCGTAGTTCAATTCCCCGAACAATTTAAAAACAATGCCCTCCCCGGAACGTCTTAATAGCCGTTGGTCGAAGCTTTAAATAAATTACTTGGCGAACAAAATGGACACCGCAGAGGGCAGGGATATTTCACGAAACCTGGCGAACAACATCGTACGTACCACGCACGGACAAGAATAACCAATCGAACTACCCTCCAGCGTGCGATAGAGAGTTGAAAGCAACAGGGGCGGTTTCAAACCCCGCAACAATGGGATGTCGCAGCTAATTTAGCCACCGCAGTTACCGCGCGCGCTGAGACCGAGCGACGGGGACGTCGGAGGCGAAGGAACGAGGATGTAAAGCTCCGGAAGGAACGGCACGATCGAACGAGCGAAGGGGGATGGCGCGCGGCTGCAGCAATTTTATTTCACGAGAACGCTCGCAATATCGCGAACTTTACGTCGTCGTATTCACGCCCGCCACAAAGAACACATGCCCGACGTGCGTAGGCTCGAGCCGCAAACACGCGATCCCGCCACCCGCGAACCCACCCACCCACCTCCCCCTATCTCGTTCCAGCGAGGGTTTACAACCCCTCGCGCGACGCTGGGAATCTAGGCTGACGGCGGCGTTGATACGCGACCGCTTTAGCCGCTCGCTGATGAGCAGGCGTATGATAAAAAGTGTGGAAAACAAACCGACGAACCGGGGGAGGGCGTTGAAAGAGAAACCGGGATCCCGTAAACGCGCACCGGGTGTCCTTTTCCGATTCTCCATGACGTTTTCTTACGTCTAACCCGAGATGGTCGATGTCTAAGATCCGCAAAGGGCATTGAAATTCTCCGTGACTCGCGATTCGTAAAACTGTTAAAAGAAAAACGATATTCCGGCACGTCGTATACAGGGTGACTCGACTGAGACTTTTACGTATACGCGTGGATGACGTTTAAAAGTCAAGTTCGTTCATTTAAACGGAATCATTTATTTTTTGTCGTTCTCTGTAAGAAAGTATAAAGCTGATCGTACGGAGAAACCTTTACTTTAAGAGATATTTTAATTTAAATATCGCAGAATGCTAGGTACACCTGCAGCCATGTTTTCTTGTTTTCTTGTCAACGAGCAGATAAAACTTTGATCACGTTTATAATAATTCGAGCATTTCACGACGAGACGGTACCATTGTTGGTTAATATTCAACAGCAGATCCCGGGTGGAAGGGTTCGTGAAAACGATCGTTCGAGTCGGTTCTTTCGCGACTGTTCGTCGATTCCGTGCAGGCATTATGGCGCTTTTCGAATCCCCCGTACGGTAGGAATTAATATTCAGAGACGTGGCTGCTCCCGTTGCGATTAGACGCTGACGCAATCGAAACTATGCGGATTGAGTTACGCGGAACGAAGTAAATGACGAATTCCTGGTTTCGAATCGTGTTTGGCGAAACTGTCTGGGACTTTGAATCGAAGCTAGGTCGCGATACGGAACGAGGTTGCCGCGGAACACCGTGAAAGTTATGCAAGCGTGAACGAAACGGTCGTTCCAGGAACTGGATGCACACGCCTCGCGATGAAGTCTGTTCGGGAATATTGCGATGTCGTTAATTGTTCGATATCGCGAATATTGAGATTGCGGGGATCATCGGCGGTGAAACACGATGGAAACGAGTGTTTCTATTATGGCGAACAATAATTTCACGGTGCACGATTTGCGCAAGTAATAGTTTATCGAACGTTCGAACAATTACTCGTGCATTAGCTACGATAGTTTATTCGTGAACCTCCTTTAAAATTAAATACACGCGACAATTTACCTTATCCGTTGGAGAATAGTAAATTTATGAAGCACAATGAACTGCTGCTGATTAACATATTGCATTCTGCTGATAATAACTGTTCTCCAAGTACCAAATGCACGTTGTTTATTCATGGCGATCGAGTTAATCTGTTGGACAATCTTGTGGAACAAACTTCGCAGAAACCACGCTGATTCTACAATTCCGTGAGGTTACGAGCCGTTAACCCAGAACTGAACCGTCGTTAAAACATCGTAAGAACAACCATCCAATTTCGCGAGTTCTACAATTAATATATTACAATTA
Organism: Colletes gigas; assembly: GCF_013123115.1. Lineage (NCBI taxonomy): Eukaryota > Metazoa > Arthropoda > Insecta > Hymenoptera > Colletidae > Colletes > Colletes gigas. Next base: position 3,591,995 of record NW_025106637.1, read on the forward strand.
AACGGACCGGACTAAACTGCTCTGTAACAGAGGTTATAAGAATCGTGACCAACTGTTGTGGCGTACCGATAGGAACTGAAACTCAATCACGATCGTCATTCGTTGTCCACGTTTGCGCCAAAATCTTCATCACGAGTCTACGGGAAGTGGTAAAACGTATTATGGAAAATGTCTCTCTGTGTAACGCGAAGCTCGCGTCACGCGGAAAAAGTTCCGCCGCTACGGAATCAATGTTCTTTCCCTTCGTTCACGGTGGTTTCACACGGAAGCAGCTTCATCTCCGTTCGGGTGGAAAATAACCGTTTCTCTTTTCATATATATTCGTTTTATTCCATGCCATTCCATTCGCGCCAAGAGAAAGAAATCGTATCTCGACGAACATATTCCACGTTTACGTTCCTGGTAACGAAAGATATATTTGGTTAGGAGAGGAGGAAAGGGCAGAAAGGGTGAAACCGAAGGTCTGAAGGTAGTGAAAGTCAACCGCATAACTGACGCGTGCAAGTGAAAAAACCGACCTGTGAACCGACGCTTTGGCACGCTGGATTCGAATAATTTAAACTGTGTAACCGAAGAATCGATTAATGGACGTGGCACAGCTAAATTAATTGGCACGGTTAAGAGGAATTTTAAAGAGAGAAATTTCTGTAAATTTTTATACTTCTAGAATTTATTGAAAAGGCGGAAAAAATACGACTCGTTAAAATATGTCGATTATTCTGAACAATAGTGGTGATGGTAACCGAACGTGAAACGATGTAAGTAGTATAGACAACGGTATGTCAAACACACCCATCAGCAAAGTTTCATCCCTGTGATAATTAAGGCATTCTCGCGGTGAAATTTAATCCCCCGAACAACAAACAGTAAATTGCAGCCAAGGGTCAATTCGTCCAAGTTGACCCAACAATGGCTAATCGATGCATCGACGCGTCCAAGTAGTATAACCAAAGCATTAGACTGACGCTTCGATGTAGAGTCATTCTACATCGGAACGAATCAACGAACAGATAGATACAAATTCTAGAAAAGTGTCATTTGATTTAAATATTGCACAAACTATATTCTGAGTTGTAATCGTTTAAAATTCTACACGTTTTCCACCAACCAGCATCTATCGACTCCTTAAAAACTGTGTTTATAAACTTTTGGAAAACTGCAGGCGATTTACTTTATACTATTTTCTTCCATTGGAACCTGGATAAATCCATTTTGGATATCTGTCGTGGTAAATACACTTGCACCCCGAAACAAGGCTAATCGATCTTCCATTAATAACGGAGGATATCTATCTTTCGCAACTTTCTTGTTCGATCGTATAAAAGTAGAGCAAGAATTTTTCTTTCGACTCTCGAAGATCCTTAGCACCATAGAGTATCGTTTTATCAATCCCTTTACCAGGAATCTTCCATGTCTCGTTTGATAATTTCCACCATTTTGTAAACGTACTCCCGATACGCTTCGTTTGACGTTTTACTTCGACGCGACGACTCTTTACATATTTTATGCACACCCACCACTTGCGATAACTCCCTCCGCGGTGCATTTCTCATTTTAGCCCATCTCTCGCAACACTTTTCATAACTGACAGACAGTTTTACCGATCCACGTAAAAGTCTTTTCGAATATATCACCTTCCCTACGGTTGGTCCATTCGCTCCGCCATATCTTCAAAACTCCTGCAGTCAACAACGATCATTAATCTTGCAATCTCCAGTGAACTCCAATCATTGACTAAGTGTCACAATGGTGTATATAGAAAGACATCTTCCTTCTTCTTCTCTATGCCCTATTTCGAGCATCACAATCGCTCTCGAACGATCTTCTCAGTTTCATTTTATTTATTTCTTGACAATTTCAAGCATTGCTTCGTCGCTGTTAGTCTAAATACGGTAACGGAATGTGTCCGTTCGAAGCTTGGACAGCAAAATCGTAACATACCGAATGTCGACTGATCGATAATGTTGTGTCAGAGCGATAATGGTCGTCGAATCGCACGGCGACGTAGAACATGCCAACGTTCGCCCGGTTGGCTTAAAATAACCCTGCATCTGCTGTACGAGGGTCAAAGGTTTAAATCTACAAGCCTTGATGTGGTCTCTATAGAAACCATAATAATCCGATGTGACCCGTGGATAATCGTCGAAATATTCATTGCTGGATTTTCGTGATATTGCTCACAAGAGTTGAAGAAATTATATAGTCTTATGAAAATGAAACTAAATACAGCCCACGATAGTACAGAATCAAGAGACGAGAATACTATTTTAGTAACGAACTATAAATTTGTATTATATGGCAATTACGTCTGCTCTCCGCTCGTTTTCTCATTCTCTCGTTCCGCTGTCTCCAATTACTAATTATGCAACGAACAAAACACCGGTGGACCCTCCAGCGCGTAAGTTAACATCGAATAAAAATTAGAACGCGAAGTGGCGAGTTGGGAGAGAGGAATCGCGACGAAACAAGGCCCAATAACTCGATAAATTCCCGTCGGTCGTTTTAACCGGTAACTAATGGATTTTTGCACTTTTCGGGGCCGATAGAGGCCCCGCCCTTCGAGGTGGTACTTGCGGGAACCGATTCCACTTGTTCCCCGGCGGTTCTGCGTTTGACTCTGAAATACGGTCTACCACCACACCTACCCGCCCGAAACGGGCAACTATTGTCCGTTGGAATTCCGTTGGATTCGTGGATTAGCGCGCGGAGGGCAGGACGAAATCTTCGTCGAAAGGGGGGGCCGTTGACAGGAAGGACAGAGTCGATTACGCCTTTCGCGCGACAGATTTACGGCGGGAATTCGCGCGACAAAAGCGAGCCAAGGGGCCGATTTAATCGGCGGTGTCGAGCACGAGACACAGGGAGGGGCCAAAACTTTTTCGCCGGTCCCTTAAGTACTCGAAACAGTTGCCAACACGCTACGGCCGCCGTTTCGCCCGCGTCTCCACCCTCACGGGGTGAAAAAGGGTGGAAAACGCCGATGGAGGAAGACGGAGTTGCAGGAAGACGCAAAACAAAGTGCAAGGCGACGACGGCGCTGGAAAACGACGGGAAGGAAGGGTTGCTCGACTACCGGCGTAGAAGGGAAGTACAAAAGGGGTCGAGATAGCTTGGCGGGGGTGCGAAAGCGAAGGCTGCCGGTGAAATGTCCTGTTGCCTCCCCGTGCCCGCGACCCACGGCTGCCAAACGGTCGACTTTTCGTCGATAACTCAACGAAACCGTCGACGATTCCTCCTAACACCCTTTGATTTTTCTTCACCGAGTTTTGATTCGTTCGTACGTTCCAGGAATCTGCTCGAAACTGTCGCTATTCTTTCGAGAGTTACGCGAAAATGATATTGGTCCGAAATCGAGCAAGACATATTTCGATACGTGTTTGCAAAATTTTTTTTTAACGCAAATCTTTTAGATATTTTCCTACCATATTTGGTAACATTGTTTTATCAAATATCCAAAAGTATAAACAAAGACTGCATCTCAGAGTACAAGATGACAATTGATTATATTTAGAAACACAATTATCTTTCTACTTTTAAAGTAATGAAAATTGTAGATTACATAAACTCCTGGAATTTCAAGATAAATTTTATCCAACGCAAGTAGAAATTTGGCATTGTTCCTGTGTATATAAAATAAACAAATTTGTTAACGTCGGGCTACATCCTGAAATTTCTTGGAAGAATTATGCACAAGCGCGTTTGTTTCCTCAAGAATGAAACCGTGAACCAAAAGAATGCATTCGAGGTATATTATTCTTTCTTTCCTTGAAATGTTTACATTTCTTTTTATTTCTACGACCAGGGAATTTTGACAAGAACGACGATTTTGCGGTAGAAACGGGAGATTGAAAATTCGATTTTAAGGTAGTTGTAGAAGGACGTAATAATTCCGTACACTGTAAATCAAAAGAAAATCCTGTAGTATGGTACGCTAAATCAATACTTCGACAAAGTGGAACACGGAAAGAAGATATTTTATCATTACGCCTGGACCAATAACCACAATATCCAATATCGATATAAAAACGTCGTTTGATTTATTTATTTCAGGTCAAATGAAAGAATTTATTGCTGAAACGACTAATGTAAAAGCGTCGCTTCGTGTACCAATTAACGTGCCATCGCTAAATATAAATATATTATAAACTTGCGAGGCAATAGTTGTCATCGTTATAAACGTTATACGCTTGAAATAATATCTAAATATTTATATTTGAGTGACGCACAAAATGGAGAACACAGGAAAATAACAGACGAAACTCTTATACGGAGTACACGATAGAAATATGATAAAATAATTCAAGTGAATGGTTAAAAAATATTTAATTTACAAATAGTATATTAAAATTCTTTTTTCGTTTCTTTTTCTTGGACGTTCGATGGAACGAAAGATTCCCTCCAGTCTGTTTTACTCAATATTTTCCCTTGTGTGTAATTAAATGTTGCAAGTACGTAGCTCGTACGATATCTATTCTTTGATAATTAGCAATCTGATTACATCTTCGCGACCAACCGAACGTAATTAAATGCCAGGTTTTCGTTGAGAGAAGATTTTTTAGCATTATTAAATAGCTGTTGCAGTTTTTTTTGATTAAAACTTGCGAGCGAAATAGGCGAACGGTGGATCCCCGAATATGCGTGTCACGCGAGAGCGAATTAAAACGATTTATGGAGTACGTAACGGGACTGGATCAATCATTTTAATGTATTCGCATTTAGACGGTATCCATTCCCAAACGTCCGTTATGCAAACACTGTGGAAATCTGCAATACCGCGGAACGATTTTCGTGGCTCGGTAAACATATTTCTATCGATATTTGACAAATAGTTTATAACGAACACAGTTTACGTTCAACGATCGCGAAACTTTCGGTGAACTTTGACAATTTCTTTCACGGAAATTATTACTACGAACCTGTTATTTTTATGGAATATCCAGCAATAAATTATCGGAATCGTAGACGTTGATTATAACGAGCCATTACGGAACGAGTTGTCGCGAAACGTTGTTTCATTTAAGAGGGCTGATGGTACAGACTAAAGCGATATAGAATTATGCGAAGGTTGCCCCGAGACGAAAATGAATATTAATATCATTCGCAGCGGGAGAAGAGCAACGCGAGCGGTAGAATTCGTCGCCGCGATATTTCTGAATTTCCATGGAACTTAATACGGCGCTTCCATGCGTTGGAGCGACGCCAAAGGGGACCGATTGCTACTGCCAAAGATACTCCTGGCTGAAAATTGGAAGCCTGGAAGTTATCGTTTTATTTACATCAGGAGTTCCGTTTCAACGAGCATTATTCAAATGCTTTGTTCCACGCGACGCGAGCCGCTGCCCCGCCGGATCGGCCAATAAAGTAAAATCCATTTATCTAATGGCAGGACTCGTAACGCGGACATAGTTCCACGATGTTCACGAAATTAATTACGCACGATGAAAATTGGTCATGGTAAACCCGTAAAACAAAAGTACAAATTTTATTTAACTGTATTATTGTTTCGTAAATTGGAGAAAAATTGAATATTACTGTAGTAACATAGAAAGTATCAGAAGAATAAAGAAACGTAATTTTAATGTTATTTGAAATAAAAGTATATTTAAGATGTGATATGTAAAAACGTTTTTCACAGCCCGCAAAGATCTTGTCGCCACAGAAATTCAATTTCTGCTTTCAGTAAGAGTCTCGGGTACTCTGTGCAGAGGAGTTGCTCGATTATAGTAGCGGTAGGTTATCGAAAATATCGAGTAAAAATTTTCGCGGCTGAACTCCGTGCAGTTTCATGGAAATGCTTGGAAGAACACCTAAAACGTAAATTGTTTTTGAAAGATGCATTTGTTCCATAATATTACACAGAACACGACGTACTTGGCAGTGGCATGTTGTAGCAGGACACGTTAAATTCGAACAAAGCGCTTGGAGAACAAACTCAACAAAGGCACGTTTTGCCTTCCGTTACCAATGTCATCAAATATATATTTTAATTGAAACAATATTTTTCGCGATTTTCCATGAAAATTCTGTTTTAGAACAAATTTTATTCTGCATTTTCGATGTATAATCTTCAGAGCGTATCCAACATTTTAATTACTCGTAATAACGTATATATTTTTGATGGAAAAATGATGAATTTTGCCTTTTCATTCGACGTTTCTACCGATGTGAGCTCTTAAAAAGGCGCCCACGGTCGATGAACAGTGAGACTTGTCTTTGCGCGACAGGGAAAAGCTGTAAATTCGAGGCTCCGCGCGGGCAGCGGATGATTTTAATGCGACGCGCGGAAAGAGGTTTCCTCGCGATTCCACCTCGCTGGAACCGAGATTCCCTTTTGTGACTCTGACAGCGTATGCCGGTAAATAAGTGGTTGACGTGACCAGCCGACTTATTCTTTCGCGGGAAGAGGATCAAACCGGACAAAATACGAGGCACGTATGTCGCGAGACGTTGCTAGAGTGTACGCTGGCGTGACTTCCTTAGTTAAATAGAAGAAGTCGGCGTCACGAGTCGAGAACCTGTTCGTGCTTTTATAGCGGTCCGGAGTTAAAGCTGAGCTTGACGCGGTTCGATCGGTCCAGCCTGACAATTTCAAACAAATAAAATCGATAATATTTCCACTTCTCGAGAACACAGTCTTGCGAACGTACCCTGTTAATTTTTTGGAAAATTAGAAAATTACAAGTTTGATATGAAGTGCGAAATACTGTAAATTATTACGACCAAATAGAAATTGAACATTTATTCAAACCACCAGCAGTTAAATAGCATGAATTCTTCCTCGATAGCGAATTTTAATCAATTCACTGCATTATATAACAAGAATATTTAACATTTCTATCGTGTAATAAACATTAATTGTTTAAGCAGTCTCTAAACCGTTCCATACCACGAAGCCAATTTACAAGGGATTTAATTGAAGTAATCCTCACAATAACATTACAAATCTGTTAATCTTTTGGAGATGAAAGCAACAGAATAATTAAGACCCTCGTGAAGCTGTAACAAAATAATTTAAACAACGTTGCCTACGTTTCAGAACATCGTCACGGATCTCGCGTTTGATTCAATTTTAATAAATAATGAAAATATCGTAAGTCCTTCCATCGAACCTGGACCTGAACATAAGTTAAGAATTGACGAAGTATTCGAGCAAAGACGAACGAGACAAAATTTATTCCATTTACTTTGCTCGACCCAGAAACGAAGAAGGTTACGCGTCACTGGCGTAGACGTTTTGTTCCCCGGATGATAGATCGGCCGCGTCTCCCGCATGATCGCCAATTCCAACGATCGTTTCCTCGTACGGTCGATCAATCCGACCGGGTGAAATGATTCACGAACGCGTCATCCGTTGCTCGTCACCGTAGGTACCTTCGCTCTCCGCGGCCCGTCGTGCTTCGTTTGCATAATCGTTTGTCGTTTCCGTCCTCGGGGCGACGGGGAAGACAAAGCGGCTGCGAAAAGATACCGCGCGGAACCCTCGAAAATAGAGACGAAACGGCGCGAGGCGAGGCTCCAACCCGTCCGACGTCTGACAGCCGCGGCTCATTGTTTCGGGCTGCGTGCTTTCATCGCCGCCCGTTTAATGTGGACCGCGCTGAAACAACCCACGTTTGACTCTGTCGGCGGTGGGTTCGCGCCGTAATATCGAGACGTAGACGAACAGTTTGGTGGATTGCTGGCAAACGAGAGGCGATCAGCACTCGGTGTCACTCGGCGACACTTTAACGCTAAATTTAAAATCTCGTTTAGAATCTCCAACGCACAATATTATTTTAGCGCCGTTCAACTTCGCGACATTTCCTTATTTAATTGAAAACTAATTTATATTCAGGATGTTTGTACAATGCGAACTGGTAAGAGTAAACGTATCGTGGCGTGGTGTAGTACGCACGCAGATTTAAGAGCGTGAATTACAAGCGCGGAGAACGTCGTCGAGGGTTTGCGAGCGAAAAAGGAAAGTTAAGGGCGCGAAGGAAAGCACGTGATGATGCATCGATCCCGGTCACGTGCGGAAAACATTTCGGAAAGGTACGGAGTGTTTGCGCGGGGATAAGTGCATGCAAAAAGGAAATGTCAACCGAGCGGCGAGAGAGAAAGCCGCGATGCATTTTTAGAAAGTGGAGTACGAGAAGCGGAGTCGGAGTTGAAAGTATTACGAGGAGAAATAGAGTCAAGCGCATTGAACGTTACTTATACCGCGTTGTATGCACGTTACACTCATATACATATGTTTCACGTGTATAGAAAAAGAATTTACCCCTACGTAAACACGTAGTGATGATCGTTAATAAAAATTGTATAAATGGTCTATATTTTTATTCGTCATTCAGCCCCTATATTACTTTATCTGTCTTGGTAGATAGGGTTGCACGAGACGCAGTTCCTTCGACACTCGTTACGCGTGTTCGTCGCTTATTTACAAGCGACTCAGCGATGGGGAGCGATATACCCAGAGTTGCAGCTGGTTTAGAGGGGACGAGGGTTCCCAAGCAATTTTATATCCCTCCCCCTAGGCTGCAGAGAGCGTTCAACACTCCTTCGACCCCGACAACCCTCGACCCTCCCCTCCACGCTCGCGTCCGAGTGCCACCGAGCCACCCTCGTCATTGTTCTTTTTTCAATTTTCGCGCCAGCATCCGGAGCGCTGGCTTTTTTTCCACGGCGTCGACGTTTTCGTGGTCGTTTTTGCGCACTCCTGTGACTTGCTCACAGGGTTGCTTAGCCTCGAGGCTGCACCATACTCGGGGGGTTGATACAGACAACGGACGGGTCTGGGGGGAAACTGTTCGCCTTTTACGATACGATTCGAGACAACGTCGAGCGTCGAGGTAATCTACGAAGAAGACTGATATTTTTAATACTCAGCGTGCGCCAATTTTTAAACTCCTTCATATTTTGTATATTCTGAAACCGGGTTTACTTTTTTCAATTCGTAAATGTGTAATAACGAAACATATAATTATTTATGAAATCAGGAGTTTTGAAACGTGAGGCAGTATGATGTATGAATCTAAACGAGGTACTGGGAATCAGAGCAAGATCAGATGCCTTATTAGCGTTGGCAAGGAGAACATCTTCCATGGAGTAAAGATATGTATCGCGAGAGTTACAAGAGAACCTCATTACATGGTACTTATATTTAGTTCTCGGATTATCGAATCTATGCTATGTTTCAAGTTTAAGTAAGTCGATCTGGAGCACTGGAACACGAATTTCCTAACGTTGGACGAACTTTGGATCAACGTACATCGCAGTATTTACGTAAGAAAAATTTCTGATAGGTTCGTTAGAGATTTAGATTCGTTCGAGGATCTAAAAAATTGCATAAGAGGAAAATTAATAAGAAACTGTAATTAAAACAATGAAAAAGAGAAAAAAACGCGTTTTACGCCCGTCGATGGATCAAGATTTCATCCACGGAGGATCGAACGAACGTGTACAGTCGCCAAATCGCGCAGGAATATCGTTTCCACGAGTTCTGCGCTCCGGATGCCAGCAATCTGGACGCGAATTCCTCGTCGCCGGTATGTCTGGCCATGGATCGTGGAATTCTACTTCGCGACGAAAATGCACCGGGCGAAGATTGATATTCGACTTAGAGTGCCCGCGGTTTCCGAGAGGGACATTCGAAGTGCCTAGGAAGTTATTGGATCCTCGATTCTCTATCTACCCTCTAAATCAATTACGATTTCAGGGCTAAATTGATACGCGACCGTTTCTCACACACGACGTTTGACAAAACGTCTCGTATTTTCGTGAAGTTTCGATGGAACAGCTGCAACCAGCACACGTTCGCTTCGTTTATACCGCCAAAATAAATTACAGCTTCAGACGATTCGTTAGGCATTTCATATGGATCATATTTTTTATTTTCATTCATTTTATATTAATTCAAAACTGTTATCAACTGTTTCAGATAGGAACTATTTTGTAGAATGAGTAAATATTATTTTTGCAGATAATTTAAAATATTATCTAAACATTTTATACCTAAAATTAACCCAGACGCGATTTATCCCTGTAATTCGAAGTTGCCATTAAACAGGACTTTCTCTGTGGCAATGGCGAATCGATGCCTACAAGTGGTCAATCCAGTTCCACAACGATTAACCCTTCGGCTTAAAATATCTACATTGTTAAACCCTCTCCTGTCACTTGTTCCAACTTGACCACAATCTACCAACTTGCAACTAATTAAACTTTCCCTGACCAGTAAACAAACGTTCCACAATGACGCCGATAATCATCCCCCTGGCCGTCGACGCGTCGAACGCCGGGGGTTAACATACCCTTGTTGACGCGCGTACAAACTTGAGGGATTGTCGTTTAAGCGGGTTAAGCGTAACGAGGTTTCAAGCAGCCCCACGAAGAAATTTAATTATCGGCCCGAGGGGGAAAACAATAACGACTTACTCGAAACCACGGCGGCGCCGAGCAGCTCCCGATCAAGGGATGGAACGCGAACTCTCGACGGTCGTTTATTCATCACGGAGAGTAAAAGTACCCCCGGTACTTCGTAAAATCGAAAACGTTTTCTTCGCGGGGGAGGTGGTACACGTCGATGAAATTTAATTAACCGCTAGTAATCCGCGGTCGACGCGTAAATTGGAGGAAAGCTCGACATCGATTCGTTAATTGTCCTCGAATTTGCATTCGTATTCGCGGAACCCGTTCGAAACAACGACGTTAACAGTCTGAAAATACGGTCGAGATGGTAGAAAAAGAAGCTTAGAAATCGTCCAGACATGGCCCGTTCCCTGGATCGCGGGGCCGTCCAATTTTATTTCGTTAATTGATCCGCCCGGAGTAAATAAACGCGGCGCGAACGAGCCCCCGGAACGCGACCACGAAAACCCACCGTGCGCTTTCCAACGCGACGCGCGAATCTGGAACTAGTTTGCATCGAGAGCGGGCCACCTAGCCATCAGGGGGTCAATTAGAGTCTCAATTTCGCCCGGGAACCGACTTCCATCGTTTCCAGAGAACAACCCTTAGCGGTCTGCGGCTCTAGAAACGAAGTAAAATTTCGCGGCGGACCAATAGCCGACCGAGAACTAAACGAAACCGACCTGGCCCGGGAGAGGGTGCTATCAAAATTATTTCACTCGTCGCGCATAAAGCTGTTGGCTCGCAAATTTTTATTGAAATCGTGGCATTACGGGAAATAACATTTTTAATGGACCAGCCCCGACCCGACGATGTTCGAAAAATAATTCACCGAGAGAAAAAACAAATAACCGAATTGCTATGAAAATATATTAATAATACTCTCTTGAAGATTATAGTTTGTTTTTTTTCATTTCATTTCTTATATAGGCAGATAAAATTCATTTTTAAGTTTTAATTATTTCTACCCTGAAAAAGGTCCAAAAGAAGGAATAGATTTTCCTGAAGGATCCACTGCCTGCATAGATTACTCGCGACAGGGGGGAAATATGTTATATTAATATCTTTTCTAAAGAGACAAATTCCGAGAGTGAATATTGAACGAAAAGAAATTTGAAATTTGACGGACGGAGTACGAATAAACTCGGTTCATTGTTAAATGTTTACGGATTGATTGGAGTTCGTCGAATAGTAAAATTTCGTACAAAGGATTTTCAGCTCGATCGATGCAACGATATAACTCTTACCATCGGCAATTCCAGCACACTTTCACCGGGTTGTCGCTTAATCAAAACGTCGAAGCTTTTTCAACCCCATATGTTCGCCGGAGCCAAGTCCCCGTCGAAAGCTGGGCGCGACTTCGGACAATTTCGCGAAAGTTCAGTTTTAGGTAATCGAGAGCCATCGCATAAAGGTCGATGACATCTATTCCCGGCCGCCATAATTCACCGACGTCTTTCCAGTTACCCGTGGAAAGTTCTCCAACTTAGATTAGCGATTCAATTTGGCCCCACACTAAATCATCTTCAAAATTGTTTTTTAAACGTTACAACGTGTAACTAGTTCAACAAACTTGCAGCCCCGGAACGTACGTTTCTCTGGTTAGTTTCGAACCGATTTGTACACAGAACCCTAAGCGACTGGAGGGCTTCCAATCGGCTAGTGGCCAAAAAATACAACTATTATATAGTTAGACAATATTAATCAGTGACTATTATTTAGTTTTTACTGTTAACAGCTTGCAAGGAAAGAACACAAACTGTTCGACCTTATGGAAGGTTTATGGTAAGGCAAAAAATTCGTCGACAGTGTACCATGTAGCCCTTTCTGAAAGGATCCACTGTCATTCGACGTCAGAGTTTTCTTTAGTGCATCGTGATACGAGAAAAGTCACTCCGTGTTACAACTCACTAAAAACCAGGACTTTGTTTTATATCGTGCTAGCAAACAGATCTTGGTGTTACAGCTCGCGAATAGTAATATCTCAACTCACACACAACACGTTTAGTCGTCGAAATCACGCTCTCCATCAGTCAATAGGTAATAAATCAGTTCGACTAAAACCTCTTCAATCTCCCCAATCCTTCATCCAGGATTATTCATTTATTCCGAATTTGCGAACGCCATCGAAAGATTATGACATTATTTATCGAGACCGCGCGTAGCAACAAATTGAGTTTCATTCTCTATTATTATCTGCAACCATTTTATACGAGTTCATTTTATCACCACTCCATTCTCCAGTTGGTAATTTCTTAATACATACTTAGAGCTCCATCAAAGACATCTGTTTATTTCATTTTTCTATGGATCACGTCGCCATCCCTAAATTTCACTTTCAAGAGTAATAGAAGTCAGAGCCAGTGTTTAATTTTGAACACGAAAAGAGAAATGACAAACTTTCCCCGTAAACTACAAACGTAGCCCCGTGTCATGATTATTAAAGAATTTGGTGTACAGTTCCATTAAACCTTTAATTCCACAGATGGAACGAGGAAAATTAAAGCAAAGCCGAAAACGAATGCGATCGGTTTTAGCTACGAATTGAATTTTACGACACCGGTGCCCGATTAATTCGACGTCGAGACGAAACTGCCTCTCGTTCGACGCCGTCGTAAATACGTTTATTTATCCATAATGCTCGCTGGCGACGATATCGACCAGCACGACTCCGAAACAACCGGCTCGTAATTACTGGTTCGTTTTACTTGCTAGCTAAATCGCCGCGATAATTCTCGACTGTCGTTCGCGGTATCGTTGCGCAACCCGCTCGGCTAAGTGGACCACCGGCGACTGGGAGTTTTGTGTCGCAGTACAATTTCGAGGGGAGGTGTACTCCACTATTAGGGGCTCCATTGTGATAAGTTAAAGTATCATGTTGAACGCGGTGAAATACAATGGGGGCACCAAAATTCGTACCAAAGATCCACCCAGTATACTGTTAGTTACAATGTTAGGTATTCAACGTCAAGCTGAGAAATGTTTATAATAAATAAGAGGCCCATGGCTGTTTATGTGTCAAATTTACAGAAACTGAAAGAAATCGATTTTTAGATACTTTTCCATATCAAGTGCATTCTGTAATTTTTTAAAAATTAAAACATCCTATAAATGTTTTAATTATGATGTACATCTACAGATAAATTCAAAAAGCATAAAACCCAGTTCCATAACTTCAATTTAGCCAATCCAACGGAATACCCACGAATAAATATGCATCATGAATTTGTTCCATCAGTAGCGTATTCGAGAGACTTTTTATTCTCCACCGCTCAACAATTTTCAGCCAAAGTTCCGAAGGGTTAAGGCTATTCAAAGTTATTATCACGCAAGATATACAAATATTTTCCATCGTTAGCGCCCATTGTCTCTCGAACGGAGGCTGTAATTCACGCGTCTGGTCCTCGGCGGCACAAAGGGAAAGAAAACGATAATCGCGACCGCATTCTCCGGAACAACGTCGAAAGCGAATCAACGAGTAGAAGATAGGATAATGGGTGATCCACGGAACGACGATTCTTGTCCCTCTTGTTTCGACTCCCGTTGTCTCCTAGATGCACGCGAATTCTTTGACGGGGTACGGACGAAGTGAAGGCGGAAAGGGAAATAAAGAATGCCGCCCACCTCGTGGAACGTATGTAATTCGTATTCCAAGTGCGAGTCGACCGTTCATCCGCAGCCAGCTGGCGCCCTTTGATGTCTCTGTTCCGCTCCCGCGACTCGTTTTTTTCTCATTAAGTATCAGCGTGTCGACGGTACACGTGTGCGGGGACGCTTCTTTACGGCGTGATTAATTAAAACGGCATCTTCTCGGGCTAACGAGGCGACGCGCCAGCCTGTGACATTTGACGGACGAAATTTCACGCGGATTCCTTTGACGGTGAACGTCCGGTCGGATGTTCTCACGTTTCCAGCGAAATAGAAACGCTACGTGCGTTGGATGGGAACAAAATTCCTGGAATAATGATAAAATAAAGGAATAACCGTGGACGGTGCAAGCTCGATTTAATCCTTGCCACAGCAAAGTGGAACGATCGACGCTTTATTACGGAGAAAGGTATTTAAAAGAACCCACGATTTGTTCGTTATTATAATATATTAAAAATTGTAACTTTTAACTGCGAAACATTTATCGCGTATTTGAATTATTAAGAATCTAATTGGACCCAGTTGCACGGTTCCAAACCTACAAGTACATCTATTAAACGTTTCAGGAACTCAAATATGTCGTTTCCCAATAGAAAGACATTTTTCTTTGTCCCCGACAATAGGGAAAATAATTAACTGTTCTTTTTCCACGTATGACGGCACGCATAATAGAGTTTTCACGCAACGACAATCTATTTGCGTACTAAATACCCACTGTCCGTTTCTAAGGGCGTTTGACGTTCCATTCAGGACAGATCGCGCTTTCAATTACGCGAATCAGGACGCATTGGACGCGTCGGGGCGTCCGTGAAATATCGTTCCAACGCGCGGATGTAAAAAGTTTCGCGGACGGAAAACGCGACAAGTGCGGACGTTTGCACGATTTCCGGAGTTGAAACGGCATTACTAATGTCCCCGGTCACTGCTGGTAATTAATGGCCGGCCCCCTCGAGCCCCGTCCCGCTTCCTCGTTTTATTAATCGGCGAGAAATAACGAAGGTTACTGGGTCGCGCGGCCTTCGTTTGCCCGGCGTAAATCGTTCCTGGCGACACGGCTGTCTTGATGGAAAGACGAATTGACGTTATTAGAGTACCGTGTCGCGGAGGAATTTGTTTTATGACGTTGCGCGACATAAGTCTTCAAATCGGATAACGAATAGTCGATGAAATTTATTTAACGCCCTCTATGGCGAATTAATCGCTTCTTTCCATTTATTCCTTCCTCGATTACGACTTATGCTTATGATTGAACGTATTTTTGTTTGTCGAATACACGAAATTCGTAGATCATTCTCTTAGTAACAAAAGGAAGAAAGTTAACTGGGTCTGATTGAGCCAAAAGCAATTATAATTTTATTAATGACACCTGACAAAATATGCTGTGAACATAAAATATTAATACAAATTTAAACCAATAATTTGGACCTTCGCGTCAACATTCTGGAAAAGATTGGGAACTTCGCATTCTATGGGAGCTCGCGTATAGTGCTAGGAATATTAAGATGGATGGGAATTGTGGAACGCATTAGAAGATGCGAGAGGCGAAGGCTGAAGGCATCAAAGTGGACGACAAGCGGTCATAAATTTAAAGCAACGGATTCATAAAAGGAACCGTTGCTATTCTTGCTCTTACGACCAAATAAAACATACTCAGGTATAAATCATTTCTAGAGAGCTCAACGATTTTCTATAAATCTATTATTTAACGATTTATGCGAACGTCGAAGAACGTGTGAAAAGATAAGTTTACATTTAGAAAGACGCTTATATAAATAACGATTTTAACGAATTACTTTATCCAGAATGAAAATAACATGAATAAATCAGAACAATTGGATGGTACCCAGCGATCGATACCGCAGTACGTAAATTAAAACAAATTAAAATGGAATCGTAATCGTAATTTTGTTCATCGTCGAGCGCGATACGCTACATTCAACTCTTTGCGTGCACACGACTATGCATTCCAATCGTAAGCAAACCGTACAGACCGTAAAGTACTTGAGTTTAGAGAATTAGTAGAAAAAGGTTATTTAAAGCTAAAGGTTTTATCCCATACTCGTTTTTTTTTTTTTTTTTTCAGCGCGATACTTCAACCGTAATTTCAACCGTCGAGAATGTAAAACACGCAACAGAAGTTTGTAACGCGTATGAAAATTATTCGAAATTTTCATCGAGATAACTCCGAGATTTATAATACAATGCTGGCGAGCTTCGGAATAAACCTGAAACAACGGGGGATAAAAATTTCGTTTTTATTTTAATTCCGCTCCGCAATTGTTTCCGCTTCGCGTGTCACACGGCTAGCAATCTAAAAATTCGGCACGCGCGCTTCTTTGTTACGCTTTATTCGCTGGTATTTTTTGCCAAGCCAGTGATCTAATTCGCCGACGCTGTTTGTCACCCCCCGCGAAAGAATACCACCGGAAATCACGACTAATTTTCGTGTCGTTTTAACCGAAGTTTCAAAGAAAATTTATACGTATGTCGAAGTGACTTTGCTCGACGAGTTAAATGTGTCGCTGCTGGTTGTCGAACACTTTGCGCGTTACAAGTTAATTAATATGCTCTTGGAATGTGTGTGTTCTTCAAAATTTCGATAACGAGTGACTCTTAAGCCGCCGAGTACTAAAACACAGTTTCATTATGGACGCGGTGGAGCTATGAAAATTAAATTTAAGCGTTCGTTCAATAACGGGAGCACGACGTCTGCTCAATGGCTCGGATATTCGTTGGTGGGGATCATCGTGTGCTGGGAGACGTTATTAATAAACTGGTCCGGGTTTAGAATGACAGAACGTTTAGGCGAGCGCCTGTTGTGCAAATGTGGGAACGGACTGCGAACGTTGGATGCAATAAAATGTGGAATACATACCGGCAAGAGCAACCGGTATGTAGGGGCTATGAGAGACACGTAGGTGAAGAGCCCCTTAATCCCTCCGGTCATGCGTTTCTGACGTCTCGCATACAATAAGCGACTGAACAATAAAGTTCCGGAACGGAACTGTGACTGTAGAACTATTTACTATAAACGCTAGTTCATAACGTTGGCGCTGCGTGGCTAACGTTAAAGTAATTAAATGCAACGTGAAATGCAGTTGCTCGCATTGTTCCTCGGACACGGCGCCATTCTGAATTTGTTATTTCGCGTAAACGAGAGTTGCTTGTATATTCTGCCGCTTATATCATGAAAATATAAACGATCGATCGATGTTTATAAGTAGACAAGCAGTAATTTGACTTTCTCGTAACTAAAAACTGTATAATTTGGACAAAATGAACCATAAATTAAGTGTCTTCTGGTTCTAAAGGGTTTTGACGCCTGAATCAGTCTGCTCCAGAGTCGGGTTGAGCAAAATGTAATCTGGCTACATTTGCCACGATGACATGTAAACGCGCTCCGATCATGCAGCAATTACACGACCATTAGATAGTTACTACATGCTTCCAAGATTCGCGATTACGATTACACGGTAATTACATGGTAATCAGTGTGCAATTACGTATGTCGAATTACATTTTCCTCAATTTTTGTTTTACGCAATATTTAATACCGAGACGGATGCTGATACCATTTCTTCCAGATATGTATTTATCGAGTTCGCGGTAGACTTTATCGCCGAGTAAACATTTTTACGATCGTAAACATGGTTTTATTCGTTGACCAATCGGTGCCATAAAATCCGTGGGAGCTAACAAAGAGAGTGGCAATCACACGGCCGCCTGCGTTCCAAACTCCCGTGGCACGGGTTCGGGGAAGGTGGTAACTTTTATCCGGACGGCCGCGAAGTAATAATCAAACCCGGTAACTTCCAGAAAATTCGTTTCAACTCTGAAATACTTGGCCGCGGAGCGTGAATCGCGGGCATCCAGCCACGGGGCACGGCCCGTGAAATTATTTGCTCGTTCGCTCGGGACGAAAGATAAAGTGGCTTCCCCTGTTCCGCGGAGAGCGTTCCTTTGTATCGTCGATACGGGATCCCACCCTTAATTCCCGTCGATGATCAAGCACCCTTTGCACCTCGAGCGAGCGTTTTCTTGCTCGCCCCATGTCGCGCATTTTTTTTCCCGCCCGACGCCAACGAGAACGCGAGTTTATGAGGGTTCCGGCTGGATTTATTCTCAGACTCGACTCGACGGGAGAGATACGAGTTGGAGGAGCAAGAAACGTGCAAGAAAGGCTGAACGATTCGATTGTTAAGGGTAGATCTTCCTTAAAAATATTAATATTTATAAATATTTTGGAATTTAAGATGAGCTTTACCTATTTACGAAGAACAAAGAAGGAAAGTTGATACTTGATGCTTGACTCCATGAAAAATAAATAACCAATAAACTGCTCGATGAATTATGCCATTTACCTGTGCTGTCTACGTGATATATTCTCACCACAATCTTTATTGACTACTTCTGCAGTAAAAGTAAGACGATAAGGGCCTCATCGAGGTATTTTCGCCCGTAAAAATCTACCTGACAGACACGTGATTTATATCGACAGCTCGAATGACGTAGCAACGTTCGCAACGCGTCCGATCGAGATAATGTCCCGGATCGGGGTGGATCATTAATAAAGAGGAGCCAGTGGAGAGCGAGAAAAGAAATATGTAGGACATTTAAGTCTTCGTTCTAATCGGACGACTCGTCGCCCGCAACACGGGCGAAACCCTTTCTTCTCCGAGCACCTTTATCTTTCGTCCGGCGAAATATAGGTCGGCCCCCGAAGAAAAATGAAAGAGCCGAGCAAGACCGAATTCGAAAGCCCGTCTAGGAGGCGAGCCGCGTGAAATATTCAGAGAATTTCCTCCGTTTCTCTCGCGTTTGATGGCTCCACTCTCCACTGTCTACTCTTTTGCCTCCGTCTTTGAATTTCATCTCCGCGGCTCTTGCCCCACCGACCCGCGGTCCATTCCTGCCACCCCCCCCTCCGCGTCGATGCGTACGGTTCACGTATTAAAAAAGACACTGACGACTCTGTTCGTCGGTATTTTATTACGCGAATGACTCGTGGACTTTGTCAAAATTCCTCCCGAGTATCCTAAGAACGTCGTTCTTTTCGACGGAAATTGTACCCCGAAACTCGCGAAATTGAAAATGTTTGAAATTTCGAAACGCTTTGACTATATTACACTTCTCGTCGCGCTCGAGTTGAAAAAATTTCAGGGGAAATTGAAAACCACGTTTTCAAACAAATTTGAAACGTTACGCGATACGTGATAGATTTTATGACGGAAATGTTAAGAGATAGGACCAATGTTCTGTGGTTTCACTTATTTCATGGGGTTAAGGAACAATTTTTCGAATATTTTTACAATTTCTACATATTCTCCATCAAAATACGCGTCGTTTGCCGCTTTAAACATTAAAATCCCCCAAACCGTTCAGAAGTTACGACGGTTTAAAGATACGCACGAAATTTCAGTGAAACATATCAATGGTATGGTCAGACATTTCAGTAAAGAATTTTTTTCTCGAAAATGCGTAGGCTTTCGGGGGTATGTGTATTCACCAAAAATGATTATAATTGACCCCTGCAACCAAACATATTTTTTTAGAATGATTTGAAATATTTTAATTTTGTCGAAAAATTTCACACCTTCTCTAATTTTTTTCTAGGAAGTGCGTAGGAATTCGGGGGTGTGTATATTCACCAAAAATGATTGTTATTGACTCCCACAACTGAAAATAATTTTTTTAGAATGATTCGAACAATTTTTTTTCGCCCTAAAATTTCAGTGAAACATATCGGTAATATGGTCAGACATTACGGTAAGGAATTTTTTTCTCGAAACTGCGTAGGATTTCGGTGGTATGTGTATTCACCAAAAATGACTGTAATTGATGCCCCCAACCAAAAATAATTTTTTTACGACGATTAGAAATTTTTTTTTCACCGAAAAATTTCTGCTCCTGGTCTGCCGTCCGATAACACTGGATTAACTCTTTCAATCCTTCCTCTAGTCAACTTACATGTATTTTCGCATACGCTACAGCTGTCTGCTCCTGTAGGAGCTGTAAACTCCTATAAGATGTAAGATCTACTCGTATACCGCGTAAAATTTGGAAAAGTTAAATAACGTAACGATTTCACTGTATCGAATCATCTTTTCGTTATTTTTATGATATCGAATTCTGTTCTGAACTATGGAAAAAATGACAGATCGATTTATTCATCTCTGACCGCCTAAGAAACTATCGGGAAACTTCAATTCCCGGGTTCGTGCATCCGCGCGCGACTTTGAGGGCGGCGCACAACGGCTGTCGTTACTTTTCTGCTCGAAGCTGGCCGCGGGATCGATCGCTCACGGCGACACGAGTCGGGCAAAGTACGCGGAACCACATTTAATAATGCGGTGGCGTGTATGAACTTCTGCTGATGGCTGTTTGGAAGGGTTGTCGGAAGGACTCTCGACGTCCTTGTTGCTGGGGATGGCACTCAGACGAGACTCCTTTGGAGTCTCCCTTTTGTGTCGCTACGGTGTGCTTGTTGCGCGCTTA
The DNA here is from genome assembly GCF_013123115.1 of Colletes gigas. Classification (NCBI taxonomy): domain Eukaryota; kingdom Metazoa; phylum Arthropoda; class Insecta; order Hymenoptera; family Colletidae; genus Colletes; species Colletes gigas. The sequence goes on from NW_025106637.1 coordinate 3,612,527, forward strand.
AACAGGTAACTTCATAATGTTACCTCGCGGGAACCGGCGAGTTTCTGTTAACGAGACGCTACGGTACTAATTGCGAACACCGTTTCTTTGATGGTCCCGCTGTCTATACGATTGGCAGAGCCTGGGAGTTAGTTGCCCGACCAACTTAATTACCGTTATTGCACGGATCTCCGAGAGCCTTTAAATCTTGGCGATTTAAGCGTCGCGCGAATTAGCTACGCCGTTCGAAGCTGTTTACGAACCATAAAGTACGCTTCATAACGAGTAAAACATGGACTGGCGAATACTAGAATTATTTTAAATACGGTATGTGTCATAAAAGTCTGAAACGAGGGCGTACGGGTCCTCTATTAGAAATAAAAGTTGTCGCACAGCCCACACCGACAGTCCCGAAGCGTTCGTACCGCCATTGCCAGTCGCGTCATCGAATCCTACCTCCTGTTTTATGACCGACCCAGTTAGAAACGTTCCATCCTGAGCCTTGCTAGACAACGCGTTGAATGTAGATGCGGTGGAAGCTTTTACCCGCGGTGTCTTATCGCTTTCGAGATAAATATCGCGTCTCTGTTTTAGTAGCATGAAACGGTTACGTTGGACGTAAGTGATATAGAGAACTCCAGACAGTTTCAAGAGCTATGTCGGGTATGTGACATCAAAAGTATTTTTAAAGAATTCATTCTCAAAATTAGATGGTAAAGAAAATAAATCTCGAGAGGACTCTTGAATAAATTCAATGACAAATTGTGGATATTCTTGCACTCTCTGCTTCCAGAAAAGTTGGTTATTTTTTATTATAGGGTATCCTGAATAAATCCATTTTCTGTTTACCGTTGTCGCGTACAGGGTTACAAATAAACAGCTTGTTTCGGGTGAACCATTCGATGACAGGATGTCCAACAGGGGTAGGATGTCTCTAATGTCCTAAGATCATCGAGGGTAACAAACACGCGTAGCCCTTCGGCACCCCACTAAACACGTGTAATGCTTCACGAGCATCTTCCCGGTTCCTGGCTGAATCAATTCGCGGCTGGGTAATCCTACTTGTCACCAATGGCAACGTAGATCGTGTCCTTAGTTGCCAGGCAACTATTTAGCTCCGTGATCTGCCGGAACACATCTCGTCGGTCAGAATATAGACAGACGTATCTTATCAGACCTACTTACGAACATCGACAAAACCACGGCTCGCTTGTTATCAATTCTGTTATTCTGTCGTCGGTTCGAGGCAACGAAGACGCTGAATAAAACGACACGTTCCACCCAACAGCAAGTAAAATGCAAATATAAATGTGAAAATAATGTATACGAATAGTTTATGTTACAATAAACTATGACGTTTACTGGTTAAGATCGACTCGAAATTCCAGCCTGAGAAACCAAGCATATTTAAACAATTTTTTTTACCGATATTTAAAGGCACTTCATTTGTTTATATCGATCACGTTTAAAAATAAGTTTCTGTGAATATTTTGGATATTTACATTTGAAATTTTGCACTCTGTCGATGATGGAAACGAGTAATATTTATGACACTTAATACGTGAAAATATGACAGAAATTAAATCGTCAAATACGTGAAAAATATTGAAAAACACGGCGTCGAACGATTTTAAGATACATTCCCAAAGTTTTCGGATCGCTAGACCTTTTGCAGCGTCGAAACGAAGAGAAAGCGGACAAATTAAAGTCCCCCCGTCGCGTCCGTTGTCCCCGATTCTCGCCGTTTTTCGGATATATAGAAATGTCGCATTATTCACGGAGCAGAAGGGTCGTGACTATTTTTCGAACACGACTGGGGCAGCGAACGCATCCGTGGTAGTTTCGCATTTTGGACAGTTGCCGAGGCAGCCGTAGTTCCAGTAGCAGGTAGTCACGCTCGCGCGCAGACTCGCAGAATGGCGTGTTCTGGTTTCCTGTTCCGGCTTACATTTACGTCTGGATGTTTCATTGTCGAAACGCGAACGTGCACGCCGCGATACATGAAAGATATGAAAGCGGTTTGACCTGGATCCGCGAAACGTAGAAGGGGTGCTGGGGACAGTGAATGTCCGATGTAAAATGTGTGTCTATAGTCGAAGAGGATATAGAGGCAGCGTACCTTTTCTTCGGGTTGTCGCTGACCTTTTAAACTTTGATAAATAGTCAAGAACCGTCGAGCCTTTCACGTTCAAGTTTCGTCAAGATCCGTGATTTAAACAGAACCGGAATTATTCGAACAGTTCACTAATTTTTAATATTTGAGAAAATTTCAATATCGCTGTTCGATCATTACTATACAAAAAGCGGATGAGAATTGTTTTATTGAACTTTGTATATTGCGTTTCCCTAGTCATCGTTAGTCGCTAATATTTTGCGAAGTCTATGAATTAAAATGAAAAATTCCAATTAGTAATTTGTCGATCGGTACTCAATAGTCTTTATTATCTCTATAAGGAAGGAAAAATTCAAGTAAAACACTCGATATATTTCATTCCATCGCATACTTTACCATTTATAAAATTTCATTTCTGCTTTTTTAAACGCCGTAAATAGTTTTCATTTTTAACTAAATATCCCGTATTTTTCTTCTCCCTCGTTATTCAGAACTGATGAGTATTGAAATAACACAAAATTGAAACGTTTAAAATATATTACATATGAAAACCTATGCTTGCTTTCGTACTTTGTTATTTTTCATTCCAATATTATCCTTGCAATATTGCAACTCGGATCGATTATAAAATATCCATCCGAATCGTAAACCGTACGGGTTTACAAAATATTATTTCTACCCGAGGGAACAACAGAACGATTTAGCAGCCATTCGTCCTCGAATCTAGATTAAATCGAGATCACGACGCACTTCTCGACCAATTTACATTTCTACCAACCCGAACAATTCGACCCTGCCTCGCCCTCGCGCCACCAGCCCTTTCCAACAACCACCCCTCTCGACGTGTCACGCAAGAAAACGCCCCGGCATTCCTGTCGCCTTTGCCGTTCAATTTCCGGCTCGGGAGAGGCTACAAGAAAAACGGGGGTTCGTCGAAGGGTGGCGGAGGGTTGGAACGACCGACGGTCGGGAGTTCAAGAAGCGGGGAAAAGTAAAATTTCCTATTTCATGGAGAAAATGCAATGATGTACTATTATTGAAACCGTTCCACGCCGCACGCAGCCCTACGAACGCGCGTGCAAGAGCATCGAGGGGGTGGTAAAGGGTGCGGAGACGAACGCGCACCGCAGGAGGGTAACATATTGCGCGTATATGCCACGATGTTCGACGATTTTGCGCCCCAGAAATGAAACGTCCCGTGCCTGCCTGTCGTTGTCTTACTCGTTGGTAACTTCGAATCTCTCGCGACTGGAACCATCCCCCTTTTTGAGACGATTCGTCGAATATTGCGTCGCCCATGCTGACGTGTCGACTCTACTTCGAGAAATCCTCTCCAAAGAATTACGTCAACCTGACTGAGGCAAAAAAGCTCCTAGTCTTGTTTTAAAAATTATATAAAAAGTTATTTAATTTCATTCTGGATACTCGATAATTACTCGATCTTTTAATCCCGAGTGTCGGTTGGAAAATAGCTTTCCAGTGTAAAGCGTTATCTGATAATTATTATGTCTGCGCGTCAGAATTGAGAACCAATTTGGTAAATTAAGTTTCACGGAGTGTTTCTAATAAAATTCATTCGAGCAATAAAGTAGCTATGGCGAAGTTGCGAGTAACGCGGGATACGTTCGAAGTTCTGTCAGAAAATTTACAGCCGCGTCTGAAAATTAGCAGGAAACTTCTCGCGACCCTGGATCCTTAAATCACTCAGTTTTGAGATACAGCCACTCTCGAGGAATACAGGATGAATTTAGTAACTGTGCCAACGTATAGCTCTGCTCTAAGCGGGGATAGAACAAAATCGTAGAGGAATATTTTATATGGATCAATATCTTCTATCATACCGCGATACGACCTTACTCTCCGGTGCATCGTTCTACTTACAAATTGCAATTGCACGTCTCGTTTAAACGAAGTTATCTTACATCTTTTGCATAAATCGATTTCATAGATCATTCAGCGAATGGAAGGTACGAGCTACGGTCATCGACAACTGGAAATAAGAAACTAATCCTTTCTGTTGTTTCTTACACTTCACACACGATTCATGAACTGCAAAAATGGACACATGATTGATTGACAAGTGTTGTGGTTCTGCTGACAAATAGTTTCATTGGGAAAACCATAGTCGTGTCATAGAATAATAGAAGTTATCGATTTGTACAATAATCTACGATTCTCTTGTAAACGTCAGTGTACCAAATTTTCGTAGATCTTTGATCGATCGACGAACAATAATGGACAATCTGTTTTCGTGGTATAATTACTTACCCATGGCGGGTGCGTAGATGTTCAAGTAGAGGCAATCCTCGCTCTGATTCCGCAGATGTGGCAGCAGTCTCTTCAAGTACTTCAGTCGGCCTTTCGGCATACGCTCCAATGCTTCTTGCTCATTCGAAATGTCGGGCAGCTTTTGGGGGCAGACTGGACCGACCGAGTCCGATAATCTGCAAAGAGGGATTCGTTCGAGCCCACTCATGCGTGACGGTACGGATAAATCGAACGCTCGAATCGCTCGATTCTTGGAAGACCGCAGCTTTTCGAACGAACGATTGCTGTTAATTCCATCTACATCTTCCATTCACCGAGAAACCGACGAGCAAGAGTAACCACGGATACGAGACGCCCATTGGCCCGAATCAAGCGGATCAGAAAGATACCGAACAGTCAAAGAATTTGGAAAAATAAAATATAAACCTGGAAACACCAGTTTCATCTTTTGATCATTGGAAAATAGTATGGAATGCTTTCAACAATTCTAAATTCGAATTTTCAATATAGATTTTCGTACAAATTAATTAAAAAAGTCGTACTTGGAAGAGTATATCTCTCTTTGCGGGTTCTATTCAAACAATCGTGCTCGTAAGCCAAAAATAATTTGGTTCACGGTAGCATAAAGTAATTTCGAGGGTGTACTATTGTATTCCTTTTCGCGAGTAATTTGTTGCAGCCTATTTTCAACGCACTGTGTATCTCTGGTCTGTGTAATGTATGCAGATTAAGGTCATGAATAACTACTCGGCTGTTTCCGTATCGTTACGAAGTGGGCGAGAAGGTAGCTCATGGAAACGAAGAATCGTCGCCTCGCTGCGCCGAAATGTTCGAAATTGTTCTGTGAACTCGTCTTTTCGTAGCTAGCTGATCAAGGGAGAGATCGGAGGACGATTCTCCGAACGCTACACGTTTAGTTTGTTACCCGTGTAAATTAACAATACTTGGACGCGTTTTCATTTTGTCCGCCCGCGGTCGAGGGTGCAAAGATATAGAAAATTGTTTCGTCGGCATTTCTCCGAGTTCCGCAAACGACTTTAAGTGCATTTTTATTCCGAGGAGCCGCGCAGAATGACAGGGTAGTGAGTGAGTATGAAAGGGCGTACGGACTGAATACTTGAGCGAATTTCAAAGGAACAGCTTGACATAACTTTGCAGGAAATATGCCTCTAGAATACGTTTAAGAATCCGCGTATTAAGGGAAATCCAGCGAGCAGAATACATTTCTCTGAAATCAAACCCTTGTAAATTTTCGGCCGTCTCGGACGACGTCGCGAAACACGGCGATTCGTTTCGTTCGACGAACGACGGGGCATCGATTATGCGAACCTCCGTCCATAGTAATTCTCGTCGAAACATTTTACGAACGCTGCCAGACGGCACGGTCGAAAATATTCTGCAACATCGTTATCTCGTCGACTGATCGAATTTTAGGAATACGCATTCAAACAATTAAACTTTCCGAAACACGTGGAAAACAGTTCTCGATTTCTTCTGCTCGGTACCGTGGTTATATTTTATAAAAATAAGGAATAAAAGATACAAAAAAAAGAAATCGATTTTTTTCAAAGGTTCACAGTAGAATACCCCTAGCATTAATATATGTAATGAGAATCGAATGCAACTTGGAGGGCAAAAATGTTTGTTATCGACGAGTTGGAAGAGATAGAAGGTTGACACTGGAGAGACTTGGACTTACCTGACTCCTTCCCAGGGACTGGGCGCCCTGGTCGGCGAGAATCTGTTACCACCGACCGGGGGGGTGGCGTACGGTATCCCCAGGTAGATGTCGATTGGCTTGTGGAACTTGCCGTACTCGAAGGACCGTATCAGCCCCTGCACTTCGCCGTACCGGGTCTGAACGATCCGCGGATTGAGCTTGCTCTTGATCGAGAGCGAGAGGGTGGGCGGTGCAATCAGACAGACGAGAATCAGGAAGAGTTCCATCTTGCTCTCCGACCCTCCCCCCGCGCGCTACCGCCACGATTACCCTGTGAATACGCGCGCGCGCACACACGCTCGCCGACTCGCGCCGCTCCTTGCAATCGGTATCGATCACCTGTCCCCGCGGCGATCGCTCTTCATTTAGGCCTGCTCGAGCGCTAACTGCGCGCCACCCCGACGTAAGCTTGCGGTTTTCCCTGAAATTTCAGTTGCAACCGTTTCAGAGAGCCGAGCAATGGCCGCTGGACGGGCAAAACTAATTCCCGCGGCGGACACGCGACGAGTTCCGGCACCGGGGGCAGTTTACTCTACTTTCATCTTCGAATAATCGTGTTTGCGGCTCGCGCCGCGGAAATCGGATCACGCGGGAATATTCGACGCGAAAAAATGCATCGAAAGGGTGGAATAATATTTTTGTCTATCGTGCACCGTTTTCGAGGAAATTGAGTTTAATATGAATGTAAAAAAAAAAAATCGGGTCGCCTGCACCCGTCCGTCGTTAGAATCGATTTACTACGGAACGGAGGCTACGTACGAACAATTCTCTTTCTGGATTTTCTAGTCAGTTTTTCCTCCTGAATAACCTCCTTCCCAGATTTTCGCCACGACGTGATCGTTACTTTGTTTTTGTTAGTTAATCCTCCGTTGCGTATCGTGATTCAAAAATTATTCACTTTAAACGTTAATTAATTCATGCAAATGTACGAATCTTGAGGAACCCTTTTTTAATTTTTTCAGTCAAACGTCAAAGCGATTATACTTCGATTCATCGTTAAATATTACTTTTGACCATTGCTGGGGTACACAATTTAAAAGCGTAACAATTTTTTTTTTAACTTTTAAGTGTTTCGAAGTATACGGCCGCCCACAGTAAATAATCCAAAAATGATTTCGTCTTTAAGTGGTAGAATAAAAATTCGTGCAACGGAGGATGAACAGCATGCTAGTGTTCCCGAGACTGGTAATTCTGAAATTCGTTGCTAAAACAACCTGTGCAGTAACCTCTCAGAGCTGTTTACGAGGACGTAAAACACGGAATGAGAGATTTCTTACGAAAATTCTAACCTTTTTCCTAGTTCCAGCCCATCGACGATACGCTAAACAGAATAATAATTCCACGGTCGAGGCCCCCCCCCATCCACCTCGAGTTCCCTCGTTTTAAATTCTCATCTCGTGCCGGAAATATTCATCCCTGGATCCTTGATACGAGATAAAATGAAACGACTGTCAGTGATACGCGAGAAAATGTGAAGTTTACCGGTTTGATAAGAGCAGGGAAGTGTACCGTTTGTAAAGATCGTGCTCGCGTAACCTTATACGTCGAATATTTCGTAGATGTAATTGAATCTCGCGAGGGGGAGACTCGAGATGAAATAAGAAACTTGACAAGCTTTGATGTAAATATAGACACAATAAAGTCTAAGTGTGCCTCGTACGTTCCTAATTATAAATTCTTACCTCGAACAGAGTCGAAATTACGTCTATGACGTCAGCTTCGACTCAATTAATAATGCTCGATCGAAGCTTTACTATAGAGCAACGGTGCACCATCGTTTTCATAACTGGGTTAAATAATTATTTTGCCTATAACGTAATTTCGCGAGTCGAACGTCAACGATTTGTCACCACTGCCCTAAACTTTTAAAAACGAGTCGCTCGTGACAAATATCCCCAATCGTTCTCCTATTTTTAAAGCGAAGAAGAAACATTCCAATCGTTAGGGACATTAGACGCCTACTTCTTGTTCGTAAAACTCCAATCTTTGACGGAAACTGGGATCCCTCGACCGCGACGAATGTTTATAAAACATCCCGACAGTTGCTTCGAATCAATTTGATGTCGATCAATTCCGGAGCCCGAGGGCCGATAAGACAGTGTTCCAAAGCGGGCGAAGAGTAAGCGAACGTATTCGTACGTGGAACGATTATGGAAATCAGCACTTATCAGGCCCGACGGGAGACTCGAGTTCACTATCGCCTAACTGGTTCACGTACTCTTCGTCATCCACGTACTGGGGACCAGGAAGAAGCAGATAAGCTATTTTCGGGGCTTGGCTTTTCTCGGTGATCCCGGTCCCGCTTATCAGCGACGTTCGAATCTTTCTTCCCAAATCTATCCTGAAGATTTTCGACCAGGACGAAGGATATCCCGAAGTTCTTCGAAACGATTCGAGGGATTTGCGAAATGACGTCAGTTCGATCATCGTTCCCGGGCAGTCGAGCGAGACTCCCAATAGCACGAGTCCGATACTTTCATCGACGTCAACAAATACATCCTGTTCACTATCTAAACTAAAATTGTAACGCCATAAAAATGATTTCTATTCCCGTTTTTAATATTCGTGCACTAAAATTTAATTCCATAAAAATTACTTTACATATTTGTCTAACTTCGAATGCTCCCTTTGATCAACTAGTCAACCTAAATCGTAAAATCAGTTGCAATTAGTCCCGGGAAGGAGGTTTTAACTCGACGAGAAAATATTGTGAAACTCAGGCTATGTCAACGGATACGCGATCGCAAGATCTTACCATTAGACTCGATCATTGGCATTAAATAACTTTGTTCTCGCCATTCTGGATAACCAGGATCAACAGCAGACGAGGAGTCACGTCTATGAATCTTGAGGCATGCTTCGGAACTGATTGAAACGCGAGGAGACGTGATTTTCGACGGTTCGTTTGTGCCTAATTCCTCGATCTCGCCCCCATTATCCCTCCTACGCTTGCAACAGCGCTCGAAACGGAACAGAGTCGGGAAAACGGTCTCGCGTCGCGTTACACGACGATGTTATTCATACGATCAGTTTAATCACTATTCAAGGATCACGGTTTCAACTTCTGCACTCGTTCCCCCGTCCGTCTGTATTCGGATTATAGGCGCTTCGTCAATGTTACACGCACAGTAAGTCCTGCAACAGAAAAGATAAATCGCTATTAGACTGAGAATGACTAAATAGACTAAAATTAAAAACATGAATTTTAAGCTGATATCTGTATTGTTTTTATTTTTAATATTCATGTAGAATGCAACATTGTGTTATTCTTTTCAGTGGAACAAGCATGACACAACAGTAGGCATGACAACAGTGATGGTGACGCAGTAGTGTAACGACAAATATGACCGACAATATAGTGATATAGCCACGAGTATGCTGATACCGCAGCAGAGTACTGAATATTCAAAATTAATGTATTCCCCTATAATTTCTGTTCCGTAAATTTGGCACTGAAATCTAGTGATTGCCAACCCCCATCACTTGCAGCAACCAATTTAATTCCTCGTGCATACGTGAAACTACAGACAGAAAATTTTAGTCCATCTTAAACTTGAACAATTGCTATACTGTCCGTGGAATGAGTAAACTGAGCAGAAATTTTAAAGATAACGTCGTCAAATTCATTTTATTTCCTTCAATGCATTTTAGAACACCTTAAAGAAGCCAGCCCATCTTCAGAATTGGAGCTGGTAGCTTTATAAGTGACCCAACGTTCACAGATGTTACTACAGAATCTGTCTTCTAAACAGGACATTTGTTCTCCCATCCTTGAAGAAAGATATACGATCCTGGTTCGTGTTGTACTACGTGTAAGTGCAATCTTGTGCTCTACTCGTACGTATCAGGTGTCATTTTAAAGTACAAAAAGAAGCTTAAGAATCAGTATCTTATCTAAGCATAGATATTGAAAATTCATTACGAGATATAATAAAGAGTGAAAGAAACGTTGAGTTTACTGTCTGATTCTGGAATTTTAGCTCGTAAACGTAGAAAACCAACAAGTGAAACCTTCCATAAAATAATATTTTTATATAGTATATTCCTGTACCCTCAGAGGTTGATGATAGCTGCTCTTATCCATAAACTGTGATCCTCGAGGGAATGCAGTTTCAGGCTGTCAAAGGAACGCATCGACGAAACGAGCAGCACTCCAGGATAAAAAAAAAACAGTATAAAAGGTCCGAACGATAGTGCATTCTACAAAGATCTATGGCGGGCGATTTATTCTTCCGTTTCGAGATCGTAACGTTTTTGTGTCCCAAGTTGATGGGTCATAGTACATCGAGGGATTGGAGTCAATGGTCGAGAACGTAAAACGATATAGCTGTATATTCCTCTACAAGTCAATACAGATAAGAAGCATAGTTAGGAAAATAAGGGGGATGGAAAGCCTAGTCAAACATGAACGTTGATCCTCGATATTGAACATCCAACATGCATACGTAAACTTTCCTCCTGTGGAGCAGACTTCAAGGGAATCTCTTCTCTCAGGAAAAGATAAGCCACTTGACAAGGTTTAACATCCACTATCGGGAAGAAGAAGAGTTCGAAGAGCGTAAAATTATTATTTTCACGGTTGGAAAATAAATTTCTCCCATATATCGAGAGAATTTAATCACAATACACGCGTATATAAAAATACGAGTTTAAAGGCTCCTGTCCGTAAAGTGTTTCTTATAATTCGATACGTCGAATCAGCGCGAAAATAATTCGTATCGAACAGCTAAACCTGCCCATTAAATGACCACGCGCGAAAATGTGCGTAACTTCGATAAAATTCACTCCGAAAACGCTCGGATCGTTTTCATTCCAATTTTACGCTCGATGATTTCGATCGACAAATAAAACCAAAGCTGCGAAACACCGATGGAAGGCTCGTATGAAATAAAATAAATGGACGGAACGAACGATAAAATTAATACAACGATCCGTGGATCGTATCGATTTTATACCAGGCGACAAGGCACCAACCTCCCGTGAGTGTTCTTGAGCGAATTCTGCCCGTCGAAAGTGATTTAACCGAGAGGATAAAATTCCTCGCGCCAAAAGCATCGGCAAACATCGCGACGATAGGACGAGATTTCACGGAAGTGGGTCGCCCGATTGTTCTAATTCCCCAAAACTTAATACGCTTACGAAATCGCCGTTCCCGCGATTTAATCGTCGCGAGCAGTTTCTGAATAACCTTTCTCGCGTTGGTCGCGGATAAAACTCGAACGCGTTCTTTCGGCGCTCGCTTGTTATCTGAAGAGCACAAGCAAAGCACGCTATAGTATTCTCTTTCAGCGAAGAAAGGAAGACGCCTTCTCGCGGAGGTAGGCACGCCGTAACAACGCGCAGTTTCGCGTCCAATTAGCACCGTTAAATAGACTAATCGAGGGAGTCGAGCAGCACGGCCAGTTACCAGCGCACCTGCTATACCTATATCGTGCTCCACAGTCGATTAGACAACTACCCAATAAGCGACTCCACGGCGCGGATATTATCGGGCTGCCGAGGGCAAATGACGGGAGGCTGCGCTGAGAAGCGTAACTAGATGGCTTTCGAGGCGCGAAGAGCTCCGACGAGGAACAGAGAGGAGACGCCAGAAGGTATCTTGGGAACGGACACGGCATTTTCCACCGTACGCTAGTAAGAAATAAGTAGCAGTCGCGCCAAGGAACTCCAGTAACGTGAATAGTTATCAAAAACTTGATAGAAACTAATTCCCCGTTTTAATGCTCACTGAAAGTTTCAAACTGCCGCGGAAATCTTCCTTTGTCTTTCTGACTTCCTAATTTTTCTACAGTATTTCAATATATAAGTGTTCCTAGATCCACTACATTTTCAGATTTGATAAACTTCGTATTTTCTTTGGTAAGTAGTATCGGTACAAATAATATTAATAATGCAGCCTTGAGCTTCATGTTCGTTAAACACGGCGTTAAAATTAAATAAAGCTGACTGGGAAGTTGGTCTCCCCCGTACCCACGCCTTCAGAGATTGGGGGAATAGTAAAACTCAACGTTTCAACTTCCAAGTAATTCCGCATATTCGCTGGCTGACGTAACAGCTTACACGCCGGTGTAGAACTTCCCGTATTCATAAATGAAATTATCTCGAAACCCCGGGATTACAAACAGCCGACTACTTCCGATTCCAGCGTCACGGTTCAGCTGGAACCGAGTATCACGAGTGCATTCCCACCGCCTTCTTACGAAACGTCCGGGAAACGGCGAGAAAACGGAAGACGAAGAAGAAGGGAACGAAAGGGGCGAGTCCGCTGCGTAACATCCTGGCCGGGCCACTAGCACCGCGTCATTAACCACACTGCACTCCATTTCACCCTGATTATCCCGTGCTCAACTGCTGGAACAGTCGTTCGCATACCAAACGGCTGGACGTCACACGCGTGTATACGTGTTGACACGCACGACCGAGTGACGCTCGCCTCCTGTGCACACAGCCTGTGAGAAGTTGCCAACTGATATCTGCGGATCGTGCTGCTTGTGTTTCCCAAGTAGTAATAATTGTTTCTAACGGACAGCGCGACTCGAACGACGGCAGCTGTCCTCCTGCACTGCGGGCTCTCGGTTTACCTAACGTGTATCTTCGTCGTTTAGCGTAACGAGAATTCAAGATATCCGTTCCTTGGATGCATAACAATCCATCTATTATTATTAGTTTAAAATATTGTACTTCTATTGATACATATTAACACTAAACCAAATGACCAGTTCTTTTTCTCTTTTACTAGGCAACGTACTTCTAATTTTTCCATTACATGTATGGAAAGTTAAAATATAATTCTTTTCTAAAGTATTCAATACTTAGTCTAAACGTGCATACTTGGTACTTGAACTTCGTATAGAAAATTTACGAACTACGTTGAAATATTTTAATTTTCATCGGACAGAGGAAACGAATTTTGTTTCAAGAGAACAATTATTTACGAAAAAACAGCATGGTGATTATTAAATGAACAATTTATAATCCAGTTTAATCGCAAAGTAATCGTATGATCGATAGGAATTGTTGAAACTTCGTTGGATGTATAGTGTAAAAATAAATTGCAAAATAAACATAGAAGACAGCATAAATAGTAATGATTATTATACTCATTCGATAGGGGATGAAATGGCCTTTAAAATGAGCGTTTGTGCGAGTCGATAGCTTTATTAGTTCCGGAGATATGGCGATTTTAGTTTCAAGTCGATGCGGTGGCTAGTTTCGGAGATACGAGGGTCCGAGGCGTTTGTTTACATTCTTACTGCGGCCTTGTCAAGGTCGTTGACCGCGCGCGCGCACATTGAAAGTAGGTCACTCGGTCACGACAGTCACGAGTCACGTGCGAGAAAGAGAGGTCCGGCGCGACGCGTCAGACGGAGACAGCGATAGTCGAATTAAGAAAAATTACCCCTTTACATAAATTACGATATCTCGAAAACGGAAAGTCCGATCGCCAAAAACCAAAAGCCATTTCAAAGAGGAAGGTTTACCGCTGCTAACGACGGCTCAATAATTGATATAGCACTAATAGTTTCGGAACTACACGCGTCCAAAGTTTTAGTTTTTTTAATACACGTTAGTAGGCTTTCGTAAGATGGACAGTGGAATTTTAAAAATTACCCTTTCATATAAATTACGATATCTCGAAAACGGAAAGTCCGATCAACAAAAACAAAAAGCCATTTTAAAGGGGAGGCTTTGCCGCTGCTAACAATACCTCAATAATTGACAAAACACTAGTAGTTTCAAAACTGCACGCGTCTAAAGTTTTAGTATTTTTAATACGCGTTATTAGACTGTTCGAAGGCAGTGGAAACTGAAATCTGCCTCCTTTCATCTTTGCTATGAATATATTTCCTACTTACATCCGAAACTAACCAAAATTTGACACGAAATTTTGTCCAGATTTTTACAAAAGATATAAATCCTTCAACCGGTCAGATGATAATTCCTACAACAAAATTAGAAAACAGAAACTTAGAATTCATGTATAAAAGATCACTAAATAAAACAGAAGAGTTTAATAAACTGAAAAGTGTCTGAATCTGTTACAATTATTTTAATTTTATATTACTTTAAGTTCAAGATCATATCGCGAAACAAGACTTGAACCAAACCTTTATGTCAGTTATAGTGCACGAAGAATAAAAAGCGTAATTGCTAAAATTCGATCCGGTTACACGTTTGGGTAACAATTTAATCGAGTTCGAGAGCATCGTTTCTTAGTGGCCTCGAATGTTTCGCGGCGGCCAGTATCGATCATCGTTGTTATATTGACGTTTACTCGCAATTTACATGGATCTTGAGGCTCCGAGGTACTTAGAAGTTTGCGTGTCGTTCATTTATCAGGTTACACGTTAATCGAGTTAAGGGAAGTTATGGTTTATAACCGTAGATGGAGATGCGTGCTTCCCCGAACTGATTCCGTAACCGGTCAAACTTATGGATGAAAGACGTCGTTCCTAAAGTTATTCGCCGACTCGCGAGTCGAGTACTCGCTCGGCGTTACTTCTCGTCTACCACCGAGGTACCATTCCATCAGAATTTACGTCCTAAGGGCGAGTGAATAATTGAAACGACGCTGGGAATTTCGAACTCGAAAACATCCATAAACTCTCGATGCACTTTTAATTAAAATTAAACTACTTTCGCGCGAAAGACACCGTACTTCGCTCGTAGATCAATTAGACGCGCTTCCTACATATGTTTAAGAGCGTTAGAATTTTCCAAACGAAACGCTCGAAGGTTGTATTTTCCGTTTAATTTTTGGGAGACATGTTTCGAACGCGCAGTCGCGGTGCACACGACCCCTCGAGCGCGTAGAATATTCAGCAATCAATTATTTCCTCGCGCGTTCAGCAAAAATTGCACCGTGTTAAATGTGTACGTCACTCTCCGTCGAATAATTGACTAACATCGTAAAAAGTTTCGATGCTAACGCGACAGCGTGACGGTGAGGAGCTCGAACGGATCCAATATTCTGCCGAAAAAATCTCCCCCAATTAACGATAACGAGACGAATCGAAAGCACAACAACGCGTTCGTCCCGCTCGAGCGTGAAAAAGCTGCACTTCGGCAACGAAGAACGCTGACACGGAATTTATCGCGAATCCTACACGTTGGAAAATTGCACCGCTCGTGATCGTCGAGACGATCCTACCTGAAAACTTTCACGCTCTCTAGCACGGACGGAAATCAATTAGCGCGTTTGGACCGAGAGTAAACCAATAGAGACTAGAACACCGAGTTTTTCGTTTCACGTCTTTCATGAACAGAATTAAGAAGAAGAATTATAGAAGAACAGTTTCATAAAAAGGTATAATCATGCAACTAAATTTCCGGAAATAAATTTAAATCAACTTTCTATCCTAGTCTTAATATTTTCCGCGGATAGTAGTTGCTAGATTTTTTTAAAGGGGTGGTTCTCGGGAACGAAACCGAGAGTTCTCGTTGAAAAATCAGAGACCCGTCGGGGGCGTGAATCGAGCATAAAGTGGACAGAACGAACGCCAGGCACGAAGGCAGCGCCTCGTTGATGAAGGAGGAAGTTGCCTGATTAGCGGTATTGTTCAGGAAACGAAGTGAATCCGTACGTTGCGGGTCCATTGTTGCCGTATTCCAATCTGGTTCGGCCAGGCTCACCGGCTGTCAAAGCAGCAAATTGCATTTCCATCCTCGCATAAACTTGTGTACCCTTTCTGAGCCTACGATCGCGCGACCCCGCGCGGAAAGACTCCGACCTGAAATTCCGGCAAACGGAATTAGAAATTTGCCCCGTTTGGCCCCGGCGCGCTGATGAAAATTGGGAAATTCGTATCCATCGGACTGCGAGGATTGTTTGCCGGTTCGCTTGATCGCGCCCGCCTTCCGTTCTTCCCCAAATTAAATGACCACGATGATTCGTTTAGTACGCGCGTAACGTATTCGCTTTTATCGTCCGTCAGCTCGAATTTCTGCTCCCTGTATCGTGACTTTCTCAGAAGCGCCAAATGCAAACGACACCATAACGCTTTTAGTTTCTCTTTATGCTCGATTATCGCTCTAGGAAACGAGGATTTCGTGTACAGCAATGAACATGCACTTACACCTCGTATTTTTACATAAAACTTCTGGATTTTTAGTCATTCCAAGAATACATATATGATAAACGAGAGTTCAAGCTGGGGTAAAAATGGAGCAAAATATGGAGTTTTTAGAAAGTTTATATTTTTAACGTGTATAGTGAACCTCTTGAGGAGACAAGGTCACAGCTATAATGATCGAAAGCGTCGTGGGATGAATCAAATAAAATTCCAAAGTGGCAGATGATAAAATAAGACTTAATTTTTAACACTTTTACATTACTCTGTTTCAGTCTAAATACACAAATGGCGTCAAAACGATTAGCTTTTCAGGTGTTTCTATCCATCGAGGAGCAAGGTAATCTTTACTTTGGTACATTTTAATTGCCATTTGGTTGGTTTTGAAGTTCACAGCGATAAAGATTTCATCGGACCGAAACGGTCGTTGAAACGAATCGAGGGGATTGTAACGCGGGAATAACAACGACGAAACATCTGCCCTCCATCAAAGATATGTTTTATTGGGTGTTACGGCGAGACCCCGGGGCAAATGGAAAGTTAGAGTTACCTTTCCATTCACAGAATGGCACGGTACAATAGTCGCCGCGCTATGATCGACCGGGATATTACACGGGCGATTTATAGGCGCGCGTCTCGATGGGTTCTGCGCCGCGATCCACGGTTGAAACGCGAGTCGATACATCGCGAGCACTTGGCGATTCGAGAGGGGCAAACCGCCGTGAAACTTTTCCAATTAAATTTCCAGGATTGTGCCGACCTCGTTGCGCTCTTGTCCGCGAAAGAAGATAATGCCGGCTCATCCCGACGCCAGATGAAACTTTGGCCGCCGCGGACGTCACGGATGATCGATAGCCACCCCCCCACCTCCCGTTTATTTTAACAATTTTTCTTGCCTTATTAGAATACTTCGATAACTCCCCACCGACTAATATTAACCAATTTTTCGTGGTTCCTTTCGCCCCCCTGCCCCCTCCACCCTGGAAAAAGAGCACCGCAGGTTTCCAATAATTTGTCACGGAACTTCGAATCTCCTTCAACAACGCGCAATTCGTATATTTGCGTTAGGGGAGTACGATTTCAATTTAACCGATAGAGAGAGATTCGAATTAGTTTATCGATCGTTCGTGATTCCTCATTTTCCGGCGGATTCAGTTTATGAAAATGGAGATACGCGTCGCGTAGCGAGTTTGGGTATAACAGTTTTGCTGCATCATTCATTGACCGCAACTGCTTCAGTATGCAAAGAGGCGTATCGATTTCGACGCATGCTATAAAATTACCCACTACGGTTCTATTATTTCCTCGCTAATTCCGCGAGCCTAATGTTTTGGGAATATATTTGAACGGATTGAATTAAATTCGAGCACGAATTAGAATATTAATTACTAGCTGGACGTGTGCGTGTGTTGGTTAATAGAATTTATTCGAACGGAGAATCGTGTCAATGGTAATTTAAGGGAAAAGTTCGAACGTAAGATCGTGGATTGATAGTTCCGATTCGACGATAAAGATTTTCCGACACGTTTGGCGCTGAATGGACGTTTTCATCTTTTTCTAAATTACGAATAAGCACCACATATTTTTTGCATTTGCCACACGTAAATAATAGACTTGATTTCTTGTAATTTATGTAAAGGATAGTCGATGTTCGGAGAGAGGCAAGTACTAAATTTTGACATAAAAACAAGCGACCAATAATGAAAATTGAAAATCTAAAATCTAAAATGACCCAGGTCTGACATCTGCGTATCAAAGAGTAAAAAGTAACCGTGTTGTTGCAAAAACCCGAGCAAAAGCCATCCTCCAGCAATCGATAGAACGGCCAGAGACAGTTCGATCCAGGAATAAAAATTTCTAACGAATAGTCCCATTGGCGTTCAGGTCGATTCCGAGGAGTACCGTCTGCGAAACAGAAAACGCGGAGGCAGGTAGACACAAATTCGGTCGATGGGGTGGAAGAAGCGGGAAGAAACGAGCTCGAAGAGTCGAAGGGCCGGATGATGATACCGAATAGACGCTCCCGAAGAGATTCTCCCTCCCCAGAATTCGATTGTTACGCGGCATAGGGAATATCGATTCGGTGTCGGGTGGGGCGGACGATCGGGCCTCTTCGCCCGACAAAAGAAAGCAGAAAAGTCTCCCTTCGGTTCTTCTTCGCGGAGCGACGTGATCGTCATAGACGTTCGAAGGCCATTGTTCGAGGCAGTCGTTACGCGGCGCAGTTCCCTCGCTGTACAACCCCCTGTAACAACCCCTTGTACCGGGGGCTTAAACGCGTTCTGCCGGCGTTCGACTACGCGCGGGTGCATTTCACTATGTGCCAGAAAGCATCCCCGAGCTCCGTGGAATCGTGGACCAAGATTTTCCGCAAATCCGGGACCCGCGGAAATTCCGGAAGAATACGACGCCAATGGGATTCTTCCACGGCGATTTCGAAACTGTTTTTAGACGACAGGAATCGTAAATGGAGCGGATGTACGGGGGGATCTTCGTACCTCGCCCTTAATTGCAAGCCGGGCATTCTCGATTATCGTCGCGAGCGAATCGTTCCTACGCTTAATGCGTTCTTCATCAAGTTTCCGTTTCTTAATTAAACGGAATTTCACGTTGAAATTTTATCATCTAATTATTTAAATTAACAATTACGAGGAATCAACAAGATATGAGTATTTCAGGAAGAGAGAAAGCGATTATACCAAGGTTGAAAGCTTCTAGATTCGAGGATTAAATGCGTGGAAAATATACTGACAGATGAAAATCAAGAATATCAACATCTTGACTGAGCCTTCATTAAAAAGTTACTAAAAAATTTCAAATCATTCTAAAAAAATTATTTTCAGTTGCGGGGGTCAATTACAATCATTTTTTGTCAATAGACATACCGCCGAAATCTTACGCACTTTCGAGAAAAAAATTCCTTACCGAAAATGTCTGACCATACATTGATATGTTTCCCTGAAATTTTAAGGCGAAAAAAAAATTGTTCAAATCGTTCTGAAAAAATTATTTTCGGTTTCGAGGGTCAATTACAATCATTTATGGTCAATAGACAAACCCCCAAAATCCTACTCATTTTCGAGATAAAAATTCGAGAACGTGTGAAAATTTTCGACAAAATTAAAAAGTTGCAAATTGTTCTGGAAAAATTATTTTCGGTTGCGGAGGTCCATTACAATCGTTTTTGGTGAATAAACATACCCTTAAAACCCTGCGCATTTTTAAGAAAAAAATTCAGTACTGGCGGAAGTTTAAAATTTAATAACTTCCTAACGAAGCCTCCATCAACAAATTGGTACTCTTGATTTTCGTCTTATTTCGACCCCCAGAATCTTGCATTAAAATTTTTTCCAGAGGTAGCTGAACACCCTGTATTTGAAAAGGGTTCTTCTCTTCTGAAGTCATAAATCGCGCTTCTTAATCATTACAAATTGTCACAAGTGTATACGAAATGCACGAACGAGGAGTTTGCAACGCGTACGATTTCTTATAGGAGCAATCGTAATCAGTGTGGGCTTCGGTTAGGCTGCGCAATCAGATACGTACGTGATCGTCGAGAGTCTAATAAATCGATGGTTCCGTCGTAATGGAAGGGAACGTGTAAAGTTGTCGAAGGCCAGCCGACGCAATTTGTCAGTCGAACGTTTTATTTCGACGCGTCGTTCGACGGTTGCCCGAATAATTGAAAGTAAATTTCCGGGCGCAAACACGGCCAGCTGCGAACGCGCGCACGGTCTCGCAAGCTTCGAGTAATTAAAAGTAAATCCCGCGCGATTCCGTTTATGATCGTCCAGTTCCCCGCGCCCGTGCCGCTTTCGTCGTCAACGTGAAATTGCTTGTCGGAAGGGAACATAGGTGTCAAACAGTCAACGGGAACAAAGTCAGCCAGAATGAGATCGCGGGTACTGGATTCGACATCGTGACGAGCGAACGTGACGCGACTGTGAGAACCAGAAAAGCTTCGGCCGCGTATATACAAGGTGTCCTAGAATTTCATAATATCTACAAACGTAAATTCTCATAATAAAAATACTGATTCGAGCGACGAGAAACATGTTTACTTTTTTTTTGTCGTGACATATTTTCATTTCGAAAATTCGTAAAGAGCGATGAAAAATTGCGAGAAATTTTTACCTTTTCATCAAGTTTATACTGCATGCGAAATAAAGTTACAGATAAATTGCGAAATTCCTATGAGAAATCTTCAGAAATTTAATCAAAAAGTAGAAAAAAATTGTAGAAAAATATTTCGTTAAAGCAAAGAATGAAATTAAATACAAATAAATGTTGTAAACAAAGGATAGTTGGAATTGTGCTGGAGATTCAAGATTATTTTAACGTACAAATACTGGAAAGATTTTTAAATCTATTTTCCCACGCGACGGAACATGATGGAAAACAAGCTCGTTCAATATTTTCGATTTCTCTATTCCACGTGAAATCACGTCCCGTTTTTGCCGCGATTTCTGGCCACCCTCTATATATTTTTTGTGAAATGAATCTTCGAGCGGCGAAAAATAAGGGTTGCGGTGGCCCGCGAATGGGGTAGGGCCATACGCAACTTGCCACCATATTTCGCGCACAATGCAGCGAAATTGACTACACGGAACCCAGCATTTGCTATGTAAAAAGGGGGACTCCAGAGATTTCCTCTTCGCTTTCGAATCGATTCGAATGCAGATACGTCAGGCTACAACCTACGCAAATTCCTCCTCGAAGGTTGCAAAGCCCTCCTTCTCGATGAATTTTCATACAAAACTATTGCTAACTCTAACGTCGCTCTAAACACGTTCAATTTTTTACGAGACCAGAACTAATAACTTAAAATAACTAACTTAAAATTTTCGTAACCTCGCTAAAATTCATGAATCCTGTTCAAATTGAATTAATTGTTTCCGTTCTCGTCACCCATATATGGATGACAATCAAAGTGTTAATAGAAATTGCAAGAATAGGAATTGCACTATTCTGCAACCAGCAACTGAATATTGTATAAATATTTTCTAACCCAAGCTACGGAGACAATTAACGACGAGGACTTCGTTCATTCTAAAGTAGCTATCTTTTTGTCGGCTGTAAGGCATGTTGGTCGAAAAAGTGTAAGCGTATACGTTGGTCGGAAGGTGATCGATGAGCTAGTGAAAGCATCCAGGCTACGGTCAGGCGTCTCTCGGTCACTGGAAAAAACTGTTTACCTTATGGTTGAGTACAGCGCGGAGGTCAGTGAACAATTTTTCGACGCTGTCAAATATTGATTCACGAGCTGCGACAGAACGCGCGTCTGCGCTACGGTTTGACGTCGTGTCGTCACCAATTACACCGCGATCAAATATTGAACGGCGGCATTCCGCGATTCTTCACGGTTAAAAACGCGATTAGGTCGGACAGAACGATAAACATCGCGTTCGATTAATTGGAAGTGGAAATGCTCGATATATGGTCAGACGCTGTCGAAGTGAAATCACGTTTCTGTATGCGTTTAATTATTTATCAACCTGATGGGGAAATTCTCGGTGGCAGAGGATGAATTTCTCTATATTTCGAGGTCTGGACATTTTGAAAATCACGGCTGAATACAAACTGGCCTCAAGTTATAGATCCACGATCGTTGCCTCCGATCGGTCGAAAGCGAAAGCGACCAGTTTATGGGCAGACGCGTTTCGCGTCCCACTAAATTATTTTCCCCCCCTTTCAACCCCTCCTCCGCGTCGTTTTATGGGAACGAAAGGGTACAGCGATTGGCTGTCACGGTGCACTGAAGACGAGGCCGATGACAGGCCAGCGAACAAGTGGTAGATTAATTTCGGTCGACAGTTTGATTGCTCCAGCTTGGATTAAACGCGCGCGGAACTGCCGGCTGGACATTTTTCACGGCCAGCCGAATAAATAGAACCGTTCTGACGAACAGACGAACGCTCGACTCCCCGGGAATTTCAATTTTCACCTTCACGCGTCGCCCGTCGATATAAAACATCAAGCAACACCCTCCGAAAATTCCAACGAATATATTCCAGACGGTAATGGAAAGATAATTTCACAGCCGCCGCGTTTTAAATTGCAAACCGAGGTCAGAGAAAGGTAGACGCGGCGAAATATCAACTGTAACGATACAATTAGTCGGCGAAATTAAGAAACTTTCGTCGATGGACGAGAAAATTCCGACATTTTTAATACGGTAAACGCGATTGTCAGAAACGAGCAACGATCGGAGTTGCGACGCTCAAACTAGATTCAAACGTCATTCCGAAAATTGAATTCAATTTTCACTAATTCGATGGACTAACTGTTCTACATTCATGACGTTGCAGATTCAGAGCAGGGCTTAATAACGGAAGGTACAGTTGCAAATTCTATAAAGGTTAACGAATAGATTAGGTTACTTGGTAAGTTCGTTCGCTTATTATACTTCATTATGTTCTCTTACTGCATAATAGGACGATTAATATTTAGAAAAGAAATTGTTTTCCACTGCGATAACGCACTACCCCGTAATAAATACGTTAATTAAAAATTTCAAAATTGTCAGTTAAATAAATTCAGCATTTTTCATTTGTTGCTTCTATCACCGATTAAATACATTGCAAAATGAACTATAATTATCGATACGAATATTAAAGATCGCAATCGAGCTTTCCATGGACCAGAATCACCAGCTAAGACTTTGCGTTGCCTTTGTTTATTTTTCATCGTCGTCAAAATATCATTTCACTGAAAAACCGAAGTAACCAACGCGAAATCCGGATCGGATTTCCAGGATTTTGCGCGTCTGGGATCAAGCAACGTGGAAACCACTCTGTCGTGGATTTCAACCGGCGCCATTAGCCTCCTTCGCCGCGGAAACGTCGCCAAGGGGCGAAGCACGGGAGCGAGAACCGAGAAAAAGCCTGGAAAAGTGAAAAGGGGACAGAATACGGAGGAAAGATAATATTCTCGGCCGAGCAATAACCCTGTCGAGCCGTATCCATTTCGTGGAGCAGTTTCTGGCGGTGGTTGGCGAGACACGTGGCAAGGAGTGGTAAGTTGGTCGTTATTGTTCCACGAATTGGATTCACTGGGCTTACGGGGCTAGCTATTTCGAAAATCTGTCTGGAAGCATCGCGAACTCCGTTGGCTTGTAAAATAACCGAAAATAATACCTACGTATTTTTCTGAGCTGCTGTAGCTCGCGTTTATGGGGCGAGAGCACCCTCCGTAGTTTGACCCCGAAAAAAAAACTGTTTTGACACGCGAGAAGAAAATGTTTGGACGCGAGTACGGAAGAAAAGCTGGCGAGAGGCCGAGCTCGAATGTGTCTACGGTTGGGAAAAAAATGAGAAGAGGCCCACCGGCGTTTTCCACCTCTGCGAAATGGCGCGGGATAAAATGTACTTTGGGACGGGCGCAGTTCTTCCGTGGCTCGTTCCCTTCTTGGTTATGGCCCCCGGATGCCGTAGCTTTTGCAACAGATGCATCCAACTGCTGCGCCCAGAGGTCTTCATCGGAAACAGGATCAACGATTTCACGAGAGGGGGATGGACATATTTAATAAATTATTTCGATACTTGTAAGTAGCTGAATCTTCAGTTCGAAAGTTCCAAAGCTCCTTTAATATTCTTTGGATATATAAGAATATTTGATCTATTTAGAAAGGATACAGTGTCTGTTATTATAAATTGGAACACTTCCTAAAATAGTCGCGTTGCAGCGTACGATGGTTGAATTTATAGTAACGATAGATTTTGTAAAACGGGGATCGTTATTAATTTTATTTTACGATGAAAGGGCTGCGTGCGGATAAAGTTTAAGACGTACTTCGTCGGAAGATTAAGGATACCCTAGTAAAATTTAAGAATTCGAAGAATCGACAAAGTTATGGGGGTTTGAAGGCGATAGTGTTTTACGGCTGGATCGCGATCGGAATCTTGGAAGTAATTTTTCTCGGGACTACATTTTTCAGATTCATTGCAGCGGTATCTCGAGAACGAGGAAAGCTATCCTTAAATTTTAATGGTTTGTAGAAAACGTAACTGCCCATCCGTGGCACAGGAATTGTGAGAATAATTATCATATTTATTTAAATGTTAATAAAAACGACCGCCTGGTTTTTGCTTTCCCGTTTAATTCCAACTCGGGGGATGAACAAACGCATATTTAACAAAATCGTTCTTGTGTGTTTTAAAAGAGCACATCCTCGCACTTTTTATACACCACCACCGACCTACATCTTCTTCAACATGCGTTTTACTCTAACTTCGTATTACATGTAGAGCAAAAACAATTCCTGCAAAGCTTTCCCAGGTAATTTTATAGGATTTGCATACGATGTTTACGTACGAAGATGCCTAGCAGTTCTGCACGCTGAGCCACTTATTGTTTATTCCGAATATTAACAAATTTCTCGATACAGAATCAATTAAGAAATAATTCTTTCCTTGAATTAAAATGCAACAATTAATTTGATGCAAGAAACGTCTGATCGTTGATAGTGAATCGTGATCTGTCCGTTTGTGTGAATCTGCGAGGTCTATGAGCCTCATGATTAACTGTTAACTGAACTTTCAGCGCGTCGGCGCAGTGTCTTTGTCGGAAAAAACACGTATTTAGGGAAAAGTGGGTCACATGGGGAGCGCATTTATCACATGAAAAGTAACTCCTGTGTAACTCTAATTTGCAGCGCGCAATTAGTTGCAAACATAAACTATGTCGAATCTCGGCTAACGAGAACGAAGATTTAAAGCTGGAGTGGCCCCCGCTAGGGTACACGAAGCATCTCCAAACTTGATTCTAATTTGACAGTCTTTCGTACATTTTTGCCCTACCGCAATCTTGTCTCTTTCATTAACATTCACTGTTATCAAAAAATGTATCCAAATTGTACGAATATACTTGTTCAAACTTCACTAATTAACGAATAAATTCGCTTTCTTTTTTGAACATTTCCCGCGCTCGCCACCAGAGGGCTACGGCTCTTGTCTCTCTCGCAAGTACTCGACCAACCACCTATTATCATACATACACTCTTCAAACTCTCCTTTTCCTTTCTCATACGTGACAATTTCATGATTCGGAATGCTTGATTGCAAAATTGAAAAAACCTACATTCGGGGGCATAATTGCCCTGAAAAGTTGAAGTGCACGGTTGAATCGGGGAACGCAGCAAGGCTAAAGAGTTCGCGAAGAAGTTCGAGCACACTCGTTGGCGCAACCACCTGCATGAATCACCATCGTTTGTTATAATCCGCCGGATAAAGCTAAAAAAAAACAGGGGATAGAACAAACAAACGAAGGATGAAGGAGCCCTGCCGGTTACGCGTCCCCTTCTCCATTTTAATTCATTACTCTCTTTAAGCAAGATAAGTGACCCTTCGGTAGCGTTTAAACTTTAAACAACGCTGCCTCCCTGCCGGCACGCAACCTAATGCCGTGACCCGACGGAGGCCGTCGAGAGGGCTGCTGGATGACATGAAGAAACGCAAAAAATAAAGGGGAATTCATTAAAACCGGATAAAGATTTAAGAACGTGCACATGCTCCTGCAGGCTTAACCCGGATTTAAATACATGTGGCATTAGGTCGACTCCGTTCCACTGTGCACTCAACGACCATTGTATTTTGTATCAGGCCTGAATTACTTTTTGCGATGTAAGGTCACACTCCAGGCAACTTTGAATTATTAAATTATACTTAAATATAAATTATTGTTTTCCAAGGAAATTAATTTTTCAATTTTCATTCTTGCAAGTACGTTTAATAATTAAAAATTTATCGAACTCACGTGCAGTTGAATTCAATTTCCCTGGCGCGTCTGACCATCATTCACTGTTTCTACTTAGACGTGTAATAATTGAATGGCATTCGAGATAGAATTGTGGAAATTTAACACTCTATTCAGCTACTGATTACTAAGAATATTATTATATAAATAAATGACTTTATAACCGAATTTGTGATCTTCTTCATGCTGCAAACAGCATTTTTCTCAAAAAGGGTAACGATTCGTTTTATCGCGATTGCTTTATCTAGTATTTTTAGGTAGTTCCGCGAAACAAAAACGCAATAGCTCCGACCATAACAATGAACGAGCTAAAAATGAATCGAGCTCATAATATCGGCCAGCGGCGTAGCGAAAAAAGGGGGGCGAATTCGAATTTTCGGACCACTTCGGTTAAGAATACGCCCTCAAACCCGCGACGCGGATGTCTGACGCGACAATGCGCCATAGCCTGCCATCGTTGGATTATTAATAACCCAGAAGGCCTGTTGTTTCCCCGCGTCTTTGGCGTAAATAATGAACGCCGGTGGTTCAGCTGGCGACGAAACTCCCGCGAGCACGCTGGAACAAGCGCGTCCCGGTTAAGAATGGATCTGGCACACCGGTTAGGTACCGCGGAGGCGAATGTGGCTTAATTAATCACCCGATTTATTACATTTTCCCATTATTTTTCCCCGGGCGCGGCGGGCCCGTGGGCTTTTGTACGAAACAAAGCGTCGAGCCGGGCTTTGTCCGCGTCTTTGGCCGGCATCGCTTGGAAAAAGAACAGAAAGGGATCGTCGCGTCGTGGTTCGAGTTAATTAGATGCTAGCTACAGGACACCGGTGATTTTTCTTGGTTTAAATTAAACGCGAATACGCGCGCGAGCGCGCCTGTACCCCGCCCTCTCCCCCGTACCCCGTTCCATTTCGAGCCGTTTAATTAACGTGTCGACGAGCCAACGTGTTCGCTGACTTCTCGCCCTGTCTCTGTCCGCCCTCAGACGCGGCCTCAAAAGAGGCGCGAGACCGCGAAACGACTCGCGATTTCATTTCGCGCGTCCTGTCCACCTCCACCCTCTCATGTGGTTCTTCGTGTTACTCCGCGGTCTCTACATTACCGGTGGTGCATCTATTACAATAGGTGGCACGGTTATTCTTCACGTCGAGTTATTAATCATTAACTTGAAATCGATCAACTCGAAACGTTTCGTTTATCGAGTCGTGTGACTGTTCTCTCTAGAACCGAATATTTTTTTATTATCGCTTGTGGCGACACTTCCCACACTCGCCACCAGATGGACACGCTCAACCTGTACCTCTCTCGCAAGTCCTCGACTAAACAAACTTGCAATTTTACTATCAGTGTTGTAATAGATATGCAAACCATTCGTCGTTTCGTTCGTTATTTCGTGAACATTATTTTTTTACCAAAATAGTTTGAAAGCAAAATGATATAATACAACCTTGTTTACAAGTACACTAACAAATTCAGAACGAAACAATTGGGAAGGATGGAAATATTCAACTTACGAATCACGTCCAAATGAGTCCTTCGCGATAATTCGGGGCGAGGCGCAATTAGTATTTTGCTCAATTACAGCACAGTCGCGTATATTATGGGTCAGCCACGATTTATCGACTGACCGTATATCGCCGGCCGGGAATTTCATTTCGCCCGGGTTTTTGCGCAAAATTTACTCGCGACGCGCATTTGCATCGATCCGATCGATTCTACGAAAATTGTATCAGTAATGACGAAACACGCTCTGGTGTGTTATACTAGCATTCAGCAAACACAGGCCTAACCAAGTGCTGAGACGATGTTCCGACAGTTTCGCGTTTACGTTTTCGAATCGTCGAATCTGCTCGAGGCGAAAGGAAATGAGCAAACGAAATTCGAATCGACTGGAAAATTCCGCTCTTCAGTCGAGCCTGTGAAAGAGTCTGAAGTCTCAACCTCGTACATTATTTAGCTCTTTTACAATCGTATGGGTGAAGAAATCAATTACTTTCATTATATGGTAATTCAGTACAGTGAAGATAAAAGCATCAATAGCGAAAATGATGATATCTTTAAATGATTGCATGAAAATATTTTCTAACTTTCGACTGACGTTTGAAAAATTATTTCGTTGGTTGTCACATTGGAAAAACGAAAATTGACAGATTTTATTTCAAAATAACAAAAATTGTCTGTCGCGTTACGCCAACAAAATCGTTTCAAATAAAATTTAATAAAATTAAAGCGCCAGGCGAGACAGACAAATCCAGTTTTACTTTTAATTGAACATGAATATGCAACGAATGTAAATTTTCATAGGGTTATTGATCGTCTTGCAGAAGTTAAGTTCGAAAGCAAAAACTTTTAACACTTTCTATTTATCTTCGAAGAATTGGCTGAACGTTGACACTGTAATTCATGCGTACATTCAACGAAAAAAATTTAATACAAATCAAATATGATATGCTTCGCATGAATGTATGAATAAATTTAAGGGATTGCCAAAGGATGGATCCACGTGAAGGTTTAATTCTTAGTTCCCTAGAAATATGAATTATTAAAGAGAGACAATATGTAACGATCGATATATTGGGAATATTGTGCAAAAACGTTGCGAGCTTTTCTTGGATTACGATTCACGGCGCAATCGTTCATATTCCTCGCGTAATCGGCGATCATTGGGAAATTGTACCGTCTGGTGATATCGATAATCGAAAACGTACAGGCCACTAATCGTTTCGATGGAAGCAGAAATGTTCAACGAGGTTTTCTATGCCCTGCAGGGACTCGTTCCCTGAGCGTCGCCTTTCTTGTCCGATATACGTGACTCCGCGTCGTGTTTCGCGAGCATCTTCCCCCGTTTCACCGAAGAAAACCAGTTTCGCGGGTGTGCAGACATGCGAACGTGCCTATATTTCGCCTAATGAGGCAGAAAGATTGCCGGTCTAGTGGCCACTCGCTTATTACGCGCTACAAAACTAGGTGCATTCTGTTTCCTACGCTCGGATGCACGAATCAGAAGATCCTTCGTTGCTATTCCCATAATTTTCCTTCCATCTGGTATACTTTCTCATAGAGACACGCTTCTCTGTTTCGAAAAATCAATACTTTCGAGCATCCAATTCGTTATCCCTGATCAGTCCCAGCTCCCTTCAACTGCGTCTAAATTTCCAGCATTCAACGAAGACTAATGATATTTCAGGGGAACGGAATTAATCGTGTATCTTTCAATTTTCGACCCGAGAGTTGCGTCGCGAAGGACGAATCAAATTATAATTAATTACAGGGAACAAACGGGACTTGATTCCTTGGGAAATATTGCTACTTGTAAATGAAAACGTACAATTAAGGAGCTTGATGCAGGTTCCGTTGGAATAGTAAATCAGATCAAGCGCCATTATCAACGACAATGTTCTCTGGCGAATCTTGTACGAGCTTCTGCTTTCTCTCGAGTACCTCTTAACAATAACGAGACGTGCTTGCATTGCTACATTAACGGAATAATCCAGATGCGCTTACTTAACGTTGGCATTTCTGTAAATACACCTAATCGGGCACAATTAATCCCGAAGTTACGTCTATTCACAGATACGCGATAGAACTAGACACACACGATATAATTTGTTTTTAACCTATTTCTAACAGAGTATGAGGTCCCAAATTACATCGTGTTTGGTCTTATTTTAAACAGAAAAACCTCGCGAATATATTAATGAAGCTCCCACTAACAAAAAATACAAAATAAATAGCTTTTCTACGTTTGCTTTTATAACCGCGATACTCTAATCCCGTGTTTCTCGCGCTTATCCAAGATCTGCTGTTTTAACTTTTCCACCGACCTCAAAGCGCTGTTTTTCTTTAATGGAACGAACAATTTTCAAACCCACGACCGCCGTTGTAACTCGCCAAGGAACGAGCTAGCCACGAAATTCGTTTCGCTTTGATGAAAATGTAAAGGTATTTTGAAAGATGCCCTTCCAGCAGCGTGTCGCGGGTCTCCTCGTCGAATTGGTAATCTTCAGAAAGCCTAACGACGGCAAAACCAATAAAAATTTACCCGGATAAAAAGCCGGTCCGTTTCTTGCCAGCGTCGGTCGTTTCATTAACCTCTAAAAGGACTGACCTCAAAACCGAATCGAAAAGTAGCCTCGACGGAGCTCGTCCGAGCCACCTGCTTTCATCCGCCATGGAAATTGAGCCGGTGGCTCGCGATTCGCCTTTAATTTAATCGCGAACGAATATCAGATACCGCAGGGTTCAACGGGAATCCGGAACCCTGGGGCGTTTCTGTCAGCCGTTATCTGGGTCGAGCCGCGATTAGATTTGAGAATCGGCGTGTCCACGAGACGTGTTATCGAATATTATGAGCGTTCACGGGCCACGAGTACACGCTTCGAATATCTGCTTTTTGGCTACGATGGCCGGTTATCGAAATCTTTTAATACGAATCGAGAGTTTATCGAGGAAGAGAGACACGTCGAGTCGCTACAACGGAATGTCAAAGCAGGATTTTGTTTCACAATGTCTACGAGCTGCTTTCCTGATAGTCACTCGAGCGCTTACGAGAAAGGGTTAAGTGTCGCCCTCTCGTGGCAAGCGCGGGAAGTGTCGCTACGGTGTAGAGAGATACTCGAATCTATCAAACCTTCCTCGTCTATATTCCAACGAACTAAATTTCATAATTTAGTATGAAAATTAATAAATTTTTAAGGTCAAAGATGATTTCAAGTCTTATATAAATTACGTTTTTAAAAACGGAGACTAAAATTCACAGGATATGTAATAACGCCAGTATTAACGATTACTTCGTGAAAGTGCTACCAGTCTATAATGTTCTAAATGAAATAATGCCTCGTAACGTCGGTTGACATTTAATTCTGACAACGTAGAATGTAATTTTATTTTAATCTTTTCGGAATGGGAAATTATATAATGAATGCGAACAAAGGGACAAAGAGTTTAAAACTATACGAACTAACAACAAGGGAAGTTCTAGGAAAAAACCAGTTTATGCAAAGTAGCATGAGATTGTTATCATTGTGACGTTCATTTATGTAGATTTATAAAGAAAAGAAAAAATAGAATACTGCTGTTTGCTTTGGCTATGCCAGAGCTGAGAAAGCTTTTCCATTAGTGCAAGAGGCAAATATAACTGATTATTTATTAAACTGTTTCTGAATATTATAAAATAAAAATTCAAATAACTATGCACGTGGTATTAATTTTATTTCAAACACAGTCTTGTTGAAAACTTAGTAATAATATCGACTAAATTCCATGCCATAGCTTACGTAGATCAATATATCAAAATAATATCTGAATTGGAAAGTACAATTGCCCCCCTAAAAAAATGGTAATTTTAGTCGCCGCTTCGACTACCAAATTGCTATCGTCCCTGTCATCAATTCTAAAATATTCCTCGCTGCTACGAAATTTTGTATCTTCGTTTTATCGTGCGACGCCTGGTATTATCGATCAAACTGTGACTTTATCGAGTCGATATCTGTCCTTCGTGACAGCCCGCGTTTCCACCGGCCGGACACGTCGACGTTAACGTGACGTATGCGGAAACGAAGAAGCCACCTTAGTCTTACCGCCATTGAACGTAGCTGATACTCGAGGAAAAACGGGGGGGGAAAAAATTCGGACAACGGTTTCGCCGTCGAGATGGGATTTCTTAACGTCGAAACGATATCGCGCGAGGTAAAATCGTGGCGGAACGAACGTACGTGAGTCGCGGAACGTTCTTGCCCGCGTCGTCGTTTGTTCTTGTATTCGCATCTCGTGAAATAAATAAAGGGAACGTCGCTAGAGACCCGTGGCGGTCGCGCGCGGAATGATAAGACGGACGGAAAGTGAATTGGTGGCGGAAGACCTTCCGCATAAAGCGTCTGCCACTTTGCATATCTCCCCCTTCGCGGTGTGTTTGCGTCCTGATTTTAGGCGAGAGATTTGCAGAACAGGCCTTCATCTGCATCGTTCCCCAAACCCTTTTTCTATTTCTTTATTTCTACCCTCCCGGCTCCCTATCTTCACTTCTCCTCTTTCTTCCCCGGTTTCGATCCCCTTTATTTCTTTTTCTTTAAAAAAAGGGGGGCCTGCCGCGGGAAGGCATCAGACGCGAGCAGCCTTCCTGGCCTCCGTATCGTTTCATTTTCTTTATGGCACGCGTATTGCGGCATTGTAATATCGGCGGGAACGGCCCGGATCTTAGGATCCCTCCCCCCCTCCCCCTTCACGAAGCGAAATGCTAACCTACTTCCCTCCCGAACGACTTTCGTTCGTTTCTCTCGCGTTTATCCCGCGGTTTCAGACGTCTGCTCACGAGCTTCGTCTGAAACATTTGTTCGAATAACGGGTAGCTTGGGAGATAATCACGCGGAAAGATTACAGTGCTACGCTTTGTACGAAGAAAACAGAAATTTGCAAGCGTCGCTCTACGAGGAGGAACGTGTTCGAAAATTTAATCTTCTCGTGTACGTGCACGCGACACTAATACGATGGAAGGAGAAGTATGTTTTAAGAGACAACGAAATTTTATATAACGTACCTTTTTATGTATTTCTTAAATTATTCCAAACAGGAGATCGGTCGAGCGCTTGTGAGAGAGACAAGAGCATAGCCCTCTGGTGGCGAGCGATTGGAACATTTAAAAGAAGGTTACTTCGCTATAAGATCGAATTTTTTATAGCGTAACCGACTCGTCAATCCTTCGATCGAACTAATCAAAGTCTATCTAAGTAATTCTTGATCTAGAATAAAATTTTGCGATCGTCGATCGTTTGTATTTTCTTACAGTAAACGTTACCATGTAACAGTTAATTTCGGACGAATTTCCCGGGGAATCGGACAGTGGAGAGCGATCAATAATTTCAAAATCATGAGTTACTGCGTAATTAACAACAGCAATAACGGGTCGCGGGTCTATCAACGGCAACAATTCGCCTGCAAATTATATTTTTCCTTCCTCGTAGCGACGAAACATCGCGCGCAGGATGAAAGGGCATCGATGGATCGTTCGCGACCGGTTACGATCTTCGAACAAAAGAAGAAGCCTCTCGATATAATTTACCCGTGTCATTGGATAAAACGGAGTTACGGTAACAACACGTTTCTCACGGCACGGTGAACTCTTTGAAATTTACCACGACCGGCCCCTCCCCCTCCCCTCCCCAACGGTTTCCGCCCGCGAACATGTTCCTCCGGGAAGACAGAACGGGCTTTCGTGGAATTAAAAAACTCGAGAAGAATGTTTCAGCGAGCGAAGTTCGTTCGGTCGGTTCAATGATTCCGAGCACTCTTGAAAATGGAAAGCTTCGGTAGTTTATTATAAATTGGGTGATTCGGCTACACAGCCCGAGTTGACAACTTCGTGAAGCAACCTGAGCAGAAGATCACGTCGATGGCTTGCAGTATATGCAGGGTGTGCGGCCAACCCCGGGGAAAAACATTGATCGAGGTTTCAACGAATTATATTTGCGGTAAAGAATTTTTTTCTCGAAAGTGCGTAGGATTTCGCGGATATGTGTAATCACCAAAAATGATTGTAATCAACCCCCGCAACTGAAAATAATTTTTTTAGAACGATTTGAAAAATTTCTTTTTCTTCAGTGAAACATATCAACGGTATGGTCAGACATTAGATTTTCGGTAATGAATTTTTTACTCGAAACAGGGTAGGATCTCGGGGGTATGTCTATTGACCAAAAATGATTGTAATGAACTCCCGCAACCGAAAATAATTTTTTAGATCGATTTGAAAATATTTTTTTTCACCGATAAATTTCTCCTGCTCGAATTTCTTTCTAGAGAATGTGTAGGACTTTGAAGATATATCTATTCATTAGAAATGATTGTAATAGATAGAAGCTAAAGAAGACCCCCCATTTTCAGAAGTATCATCACCGTATACCAATTCTTTCATATATCGAACGTTGAATTCATACGTTGGTCAGATTTTTGCGCGCAAGACGACGCAGAAGGAGCGGATTCCCCGGGGCCAGCCACGCAATTACACGTACATCAGTTGCAGATCCCTGAAACGAAACGCCCCGGAAAGAGAGCATCTTGTTTCCGCTCCCATTCGAGTGGCTAATTAAATCCGCGATATTGTACCGAGCGTAAAATTACCGCGACGAACGTCTGAGAATGAATAAGGGGCGTTCTGAATGCTGCACGTCTCTGAAAACATTTTCCCGCTCGGACGGGCCTCGGCGTCCCGGATGGAGAACGAATTCACCTTCTTTTCCCGTTGATTGCGCCGGCATAATTAAAAGCATCGAACCGCAACGGGAAGAATTACGCGGAGCATTTCTGAATGAGTTCTACAAGTAGATTTTTGGCCATGGGAGACATTTTGCGAAAAGAATCACTGATGAAAGGGGATATTTTCAGCCACCGTTGCACGTTGCAAAGAGGCTCGCGATTTCTACCCGCGAATACCAAATTAATTTACTTCGGCGAAGATTTGCTACACTGAGTCAAAATCTACTGTTGTCTGAAACATTATTCTACGAAGGATGACCTCGTTCAAGATCTACTGTAGCAGTATATTTTTCTAGTATCGTTTAATTTCATTTTTGAGGTAGTCTTTCAAAAAGTTTGTAGATCACTGACGTGAAATGATAGAGAAGACATCTCGGGTAGAAAATGTTGGTGTTTGTTGACAACGTGCGAGTGTCGTCCATGGCGTGTCACATATTGATGGAACTTATACGGCATCAGACACGAGCTATTATTGATTCAAAGCTGACATAACAGCGGTATCAGCAATATGATGATATGTAATGGATATGCCTCTGTAAATACGCGGCCATTTGCTGAATCGTGTCCCACGCTGATTCGAATAACTCGACCGTAAAATTTACATTGATCTCGTTTCGCGTTACTTGGACGTCCGACTGCCGATACTAACTGATTAATAGTCCTGATGATAACGTTAACTTGTAATTTCATAGCTGCGCCGGCGAGCCGCT
The DNA here is from genome assembly GCF_013123115.1 of Colletes gigas. Classification (NCBI taxonomy): domain Eukaryota; kingdom Metazoa; phylum Arthropoda; class Insecta; order Hymenoptera; family Colletidae; genus Colletes; species Colletes gigas. The sequence goes on from NW_025106637.1 coordinate 3,647,384, forward strand.
GTCACCGATACAGCGCGTTTATAATCGTCCCTTTCGAACTTTGATTTTGTTAAATTAAATATTTTCAACCGCTACATTTAATTGGAAATAAATTCATTAAATAATAATTCGACTATCCGACTTCAAATAAAATAAATAAAAGCAGCACTAACGATCACGAGATTTTTCAGTAAACATAGTTACACGTAGCGTATGTATTTTCCTAAAACGCTCTGTAGCATTCAATTAACCGACTCCACTATCGCTGATGGATCATCTACCGCTATCATGGGCCACAAGTTACCCTAATGGTCGTGGCCTCGCCATCGACGCGCAACCCCAACCCCCGCAAGCTCCAACGATGCCGGTGACCCCGCGCCGAGACAGTCGTCCAATTTAAATGTCACCGAGAAAAAATATTACGGCAATTTCGAAGAACGCTCGAGAAAGCCACGGAAGAATTTCCATTCAGCCGGTCTCCGTTCTCCGTTCGGTCTGATATTCGGTATGCGTAAGATATTCGCGTATAATCCGACAAGGGGATGACGTCCAGGACGCCGTTGGCCAGCCCCCGGGAAGGGGTAATTTATATTCACCAGGAATCGTCGTTCGAATAGGTTCTCTGTTTTGTGCTGGTAATATCGCGGTCAAACATTAACGCCGGCTGAAACAGCATCGCGCTACCAGCGGGATTTACATGTTAAGCATTTAAATCGCCCCCCACCCCCCACACGCACGGCCTAACCCAATCACCCCGTTTCACCGAGCTACTGTCGAGCTCTCTGATATGCTCCCGAAATGTTTTCACGAGAGTTAGTCTCGGTGTCCAAGCACCCACGTACGCACGTGCTGGACAACCATACTGCGCTGCACATAGAGGGTGGTTGAAAACATGCACAAGACGAGTAGCAAACAAATGGAACACTCTTATTTATTATTTTTATTCTCCCATATATCCACTGGAATTTAGCGATGAAACTTGCGTGTACTGTTTGGCTGATAAATAAATGCTGAATGATCTTCTCTTAGATCTTCATCAAGGCAGTGAGGAAAATTATGTTGCAATATATTGCATACGAAGCAATTCAAATTTCCTTTCCACGAAATCAGGAACTAATTCGTACTATTTTTAAGAGATGACGAAATGGAAGTTCATATCAACGCACATATTAATTTTCTACTCTGACAGAAGCATGATACGTTAGACTTCAAGATAGCCACTCGATCGACCACTTCTTGCGTTCACACGGAATTGAATTATTATATAGATACGAATGATCAATTTACCAGCTACGAATTGAAACAGACGCGCGTGGTATGCCCAATAAAATCAACACATGGTAAAAATAATTCACGTGGATGTCAGCAGTGAACTATTTTTCAGCCTCCCCAAGAAATTAAAACGTCTGCCGCTGGCTGGCCAGTTTAATGGCCGTTTAAATTCGGAGCTGGCCGAATTAAGCTTCTCCCTCGCGCGCCCTTCAAAACATCCCGTCCCCGCCGCCCGTTGGTTAGCACTTCTGCGTCAGCCCAGTTTCCACGTGTTATTATTAACATTATTATCAGCTCGTCGTGGCATCAGGCTCGTTTAAATTATTCCAGCCATCGGCCTTTGTCCCGCCTGCTAGATCTACATTACGTTGGAATCCCTGGTCGAGCCGCGGAGCATAATTATATTGACTTTGTACCATTGTACGCTCGAACCTTTCTGCCCGCGTGCATGCTTGCATCCAGATAGCACGCGGAGCGGATTTCTGCGGCCGCGGGAGTATATATCGCGGGCTGAAACTTGACGAGATACCCGATTCGTCTCAAATAAAGTGGACGTTGCCCGAGAGAGTCGTAAGTTCTCGTCTGTCCCCGACGATCGATCGTCTTTTCGAATCGATCCACTTGACTGATACCACGACAACGATTCGTCGAACTGACTGTAACCTTGAACCTTCGTATTTTTATCGTATCGAATAAATTTCAAATTTTGCAATCTTAAATTCACGCAGTTATTCCGTTACAGTTGAACACAAACGATTTTACAGTTTCGTGCATTTGGTGCCGCTTTATGCATTAGTATCAATTGTACGATATGCATAGCTATTAATTATTGTCTATGTATTCCATAGAGCGTGAATCAGAATTGAATTATATTAATTAGATGATTAAACTGGGTTCACTGGTAACTAGACGTTAATTACTTTGTATAAACGTGTTTAAACATTTTGTAAAATATTCATAGCGGGGCACACGCGTGAAATCAGTCGACGAGAATCTTCTTTATATTTAATTATATAAAATTATCGATACAGTAATTTATTCTGAATTAATTAAATACAGATTTCGTTCTATTGAATTTATAGATTTGATTTTTGTTTAAATTGTTTCGTACGGTGCAGAAATCGTGGAAAAATGTAAAACGTTCCTGAGAAATGTATTCTATTCCAAAGGTCGAATCCTCTTTCCTGCAGCACGCTATTTCCTAACCCAGTGACAGGAATCGCATGGCACCGAGAATCGATCTTAGGGTCTCGTTTAGTAGCCACAAATGCCATGGGAATCCAATGAATCTCGGTAGAATTGCAAGATTGCGCGCGCATACCTTCCATCAAGGTACAGTTTATTGCCCTACGTGGATTTTATCTGCTCGAGAATCATGAAATGAAAATTCATGTCGAACGACCGATACGCTCGGATATACTTAAATTTACTTTCGTTTCGTCGAATTCTGAATTTTTACGCAACCATCGAATCAATTAGGATTTAATATCATAGTAATATTAATCTCCAGTAAAATCTGTATTATGTAATATAAATTTTACTATCAGTTTATCGCCTCGTCAGAAAATGTGGTAAATATTTACAGCGTACACAAGTGATCGGTATAGGAATATCTGGTTTTATTAATAGAGGCAGGAGGGTTTTGGATATTGTCGAAGGTAAATGCAAGACCTGCGGAAAATTGCTGATATTATGAGAGGAATTTAATATAGTTAAACATTCCCAGCCGTACGGAAACAAGTGGATAATAGAAGCACACTTTAGCACGTTCAATATTAACATAGTCATTTATGCTTTTAATATATTTTACAAATAAGACATCACGAAAATTTTGCAGCAACGAAACGTACCAAAGTATATTCAATCCTATATAAAATTATTTCTCAATTTATGTTTGCAAAACGTTAACCTTAAAGCGCGAGAAGCAACGCTGCGTTTCGATTTTCCATCCAGATGCTCTCGAGGGGAACTGCATTATTATCACCAAGTAACAATCTATTATGCAAAATGCGTAACTTGCTAAAGATCAAAGACGCGACGCCTTCGCCGAACTGTAATTATATTAATGTAACAAATTGATAGCGTCGACGACTAGATCGGTATCGATATCGGGTACGTGAATTTACCTAATAATATCAGCAATTTCCTTAACGTTCCGCGCTTACCGTGGACGATATTCAAAAATCCTCGCGTCCTATTAATAAAAAAAGCAGATATTTCGATAGGAGCGTGTACCGCCACGGAAATTACACACCGACAAAAATTGCTTTCCATAAAAATTCCGAGCCGCCGAGCGTCGACGTAGCATCCAGCCCGGCTCCGCGACGCCCCTAACGCCGCCGATTTCTATTTATTACCTCGCCGCGATAAAGGTCGACGCAGGATCTATAAACACTTAATACCCGTCGAAATTGCCGCTTTAATGGCCGACGTTCGGCACAGTTAATCGACAGCCAGGCCGCGCTCTATTATTTTCTGATCGATACCGTCTCCCCCCATCCCCCTCTTCCGCCCGGGGGTTTGCAATGGGCTGACGCACGCTAAATTAACGTGCAAAAGAATTCCACGGGACCGCGCGGCCACCCCTAACGACCGTCTTGATGATAATATTCGAGCGGAGTTTCTCTACGCGCGCGACGAAAGGAAAGCGCACCCCTTTGAGAGGGTTTAATCTCGCGTGGAAAACACTCACGGTTCGCACACACGCACGCGGAGAGACGGACGGGGGTGCGTGGCGCATTACAGCCCCCGGCCGCCAGGTATCTACACTTTGTCGATAGGATGTGCAGCGTGCGGAACGTTACGAGCAGTTGCCCCAATTTATCCCACTTTTTTGTGCTGAGAGCTTTTCAGCCTTTTTTCCGCCCCTTCTACAACCCCCCCCCCACGCTTCCTCTCTCACTCCTCTCCTCGGTCCCTTGACTGTTCCGTGGCCGTTGCCTTTTTGCTCCCTCTCAGCCGACACTTTTAAGTGCACGTACAGTTTAGTGCACTCTGACCGCCGGCGCAGCCCGGCCAACACCGATGCAGGAGACATTTTTATTGCCGGGGCTTTAGCGAGTGTGTAGCCGATAAATGTTTCGTTCCGTGTGACTAATGTCGCTCGTATACGAACACCGTCGTACAACCTACCCGCGTTTTCATACGCCTCGCCCCTCACCGCCAGCCCCGAGATTAATAAAAAATTAACGAACGATTCGTCTTCGTTTCGCGTTTCGCCGGTTTGATCATTCCGTTGTCCCGGAACGCCCGGGGGGATCGATACCGAACGAAACGACGTTTGTTTCGCTCTACGCGGCGTTTCGGTGCTCCGCGCGACACCACTTTCGTCGCTCGCGATAAAAAAAATATTTCCGCTTCCGGGAACGTTGTTTTACCTGTTGCCGTCCGGGTATCACTTAAACAGAGTGCGCGGTTCCATTTGGAAATGCGGGATGGGTACCGGGGATATGTGCCGTTAACGGTCCGGGTGTTATTATTCATGGAGAAATGCATCGAAAGTGCGAAATAGAATTTTTAATGCGCCGCCACGTACGCCGGAATATGGATTTAAAATGCTCGTCGGGAAACGCGTGCGGTTCCTCGCGATTTCTTTAACGCGTCTGACCATTGCTCGACCGTTCTACTCGCGCTGCTGTTTGTAATCGTATATTTGTTTCTCTTCTGTCGGTCGCGAAGATTAAGTAAACATTGTCAAATTATTTCTATCAAGTTGCTTTTTCAAGAATGATATTATTCTTATTTCTGTTCAGAGAAAAATCATATATGCAAATGTATGAAGTTTATTCCATACTCGAACGTACAACAGCTCTGATTATTCTATTAGAAATTCACGAACTGTTTAGTAAAATTATATAATAGTAATTACCAGCAAAAGTTGTTGAAATTGTACTAGTTTTATCCTTTTCGGTAACGTGACCACAAAATAGATACTACCACATCACCATCAACATTTAGCGAACGCTAAAGCAAGTAGAAATACTGAGCAATGGTCAGACGAGCCAAGTTTTTTCTCGGTCGCTTGTACGTTCGATCAATATACAAAAACGATTCACAGGTGACCACAGTGTGACGATCTACAAAATAGTATTGCTGTGATACGGATAGCGAATTGCATCCAATCCTGTACAACACGAAATCTCTACATAAAACAACGTTACAACAAATCCCCAATATTGAATAGAACAAAGCAATAAAACAGCCAGATCGGAGTTAATTCGACCAAAAAATATAATCAAACTGACGAAACAAAACCAGCGAAATTCAGTAGAAAGCTTTTGATGAGCCTGTTATTGAACGCATTCAGAATTTATTCACCGAAATTAGATAAATGAAGCTAATTTCGTGGAAATCGTATCAGTGGCGACCTGAAACGCTGGAAGCCATTCTCATTATATTGTTCCTAACAGTGACAAAGTCATTTATTCAGACATTAATATACGGAATAAAAATTATGCGTTTCCAATTACTAGATTTCGTCTAAATCTCACGTTCTTGCTAGTCATTTTACTACTTTGACTCCATTTCATCCTTTTTAAATACGTGGCCCGTTGTTCCACGCTTTCCCGTTACCCCATAATTCTCCCTTTGTCCCTTTCCTCGCGCGCATAGCAGCATTATGACGGCCATATTATTTTTAAGTAACTTTTATAAGTTTACGGTTTGGTTGTAAAACAGATGTTGCTAAAGCTCATCCATTTACCGTGGCGCAGTCACCCTTATATCATGTTCCTCTCCTCTACTTCCGTGTCCTGTTTTGTTGCAACGCGATAAAGACGTTAAATAAACGAATAAAAAAAAATACTTTTTCTCGTTCCTGGAACGTAATCTTCTTTCCCCAACTGGATCTCGGGCTCTTATAACACAGCTTCGCACTACGCGAGACTTTCCTGAACGCTAAGTACCGTGTTATACTCGAATACGAAACTCCGAAGAGGAAATATTCTTCCCCCCCCCCCTCCCCCCGTTTCCGTTTTACTTTTCCGCGAGGAATCACCTTACGGGTCTCGGTTCCCCGCGCGACGTTCTCGCGATAAACAGGTCACGTCCACCGTGTAAATTGTCCCCGACAAGGGGGGGAAAAAAATTCCACGCCGCGAGGACTTGTCTCGAAACGTTCGCTCGCGCGATATTCAAAACCGTTCTCGCGCCTCCAACCCGGACCAATTTGCCACGAAAGAGACACGGGGTACGGGGAACCGACCTTGCACAGCCTGTCGGCGGTTTGTAACGATCGGCGCCAACCCCTTGCTTTCACGCTGGAAGCGCAAAACGTTGCGCGTCTCTGTCCGGGACGGAGGGGTGGCGCGCCCCGATCAGAAGGAATCTTGGTCCTTTGTAGACGCGAATCGACGGGGGCCAGACTTTGATTTCACCGGCGGCGATGCCGGACAAAAAACAGGGACTTTGTAGCCGGTCGCTGCTAATCAATGGGGGGGAACGGCCTTTGGCAACTTCGACGAGAGACACGTCCGGCCGCGTGTATCCCACCCTCCGCAACCCCTATTTTGCCTTTTTAACCAGTCTTCGTTCGGCGCATGTCGAGCCCCCCCGCGCCTCCGCGTAAGTCCCGAATCACGTTTACCCATTTCACCGCTTGTTTTTTCCCTGCGAGGTTACGTTCCCCCCCGTGCTCGTTTGATTAGTCGACGCGACGGCCTCTCCACGGGAATCCACTGCACTGTTTTTTGTCAGATTCCCTGTCGGCGGCGCGATACACGCTCCGCGCCCCTCCGTCCATCCGACCAACGTTAACGAGATTTAGTCCCGCTTGAGTTTCGGTTTTCTGCCTCTTAACAGCGATTTTCGATCAGTCGGTGCTGTTCCAGCTACGTTTCTCAGAGTTATTGGTCCCTGAAACCCTTTATATTCACCGACACTTCGTTGGAAACTGTTGTTTTGCACTTTGGTTCGAAGAATATTCGCAAAATTATGCAGATATTTTATTTTATTATTATAAAACTCGAAATGTCAGATGTGGGGTCAGTTGTCCTAATATGGCATACTTTTACACACATGCTTCACTTGTTTGCAGAGATATTATGAATTTATAGGAAATTTTATGCTCTTTTGAGTGGTAATAGTCAAATTTATAATATAGTGACAGTTTGGGGAATGTTTACGTTCTTTATTGAGGTCCTCATATTCCTATTTTAGAATACTATATATAACACAAAGCTGATGCACTTACTTAAGTATGTACAATATTAGGCCAGAGATCACCTTGCAGAAACTCAGACTGCGATATTTTCTTCAATATTTTTTATTTTTGGGAACACGAGTTGCAACAAATGACAATCGTAATCGATTGCATTCAATAGATGGTAAAATTCTTTGATATTGTGGTGTTCCAAATTAGGAACGTATTCCATATTAGGGCAAGTGATAATAGAAAGGTTGTTTAGTGATAGGATTCCTCTATATTATCTTTAGTAATTGGATGTTCTCCGTACAATCTATTACTTTTTATTCTGAAAAATATATGACTCAAGCGACACTCACAATAATTGCATTAAAGGATAAACTTCAAAATTTCACACGTTTGAGCGACCCCCGACGGTCTGTTTTTTGGCCGCTAAAGAAACTTTGGCGTAGGAATTGGAAGGTTTTCCGGTTGAACGGTAACGGCAAGCCAGCCAGAAGCAGTTTGATTCGACCGTCGGTCGAAAAAGTGACCGTTTAATCGCGCGCGAGTACTCTGATGAATCGGCGGTCGCGCTTACGCACACAGGGGAACAAAGGCGCGGTCGCCGTACGGTGAGAAACGAGCTGGTATTCGCGGCGTTGAGGTTTCGGATACACAGCCGTTTATGCGTGGGAACGATCGGCTCGGCTAGTGTTCGCGGTAATTCGCTCTCCACGGCTTTTGATTCTCCGGCCGGCGTCATCGATTTGCATTGCCCGCCGCAATGGCGATTCGCGAGCTCGTGAAAGGTATAACTCGATTGCGAACGGAGCAGTAAGATCGGTTTACTGGAACGCGCGGAAAACTGATTGTCCGCCGTAGCATCGCTGATGAGATGATGATAGGATCGACTCCGCGGTGCATTGTTCGCTTAACAACGTCCAATTGGCGTCAGAATTCATACAGAACGCGATAACGATGTTTGGATGAGGCAACGGGCTCGATTTACGATAATCTTTCTTCGTTGAAACGCGCCTACTTCGAACGTAACGTTTCGATCGTACAAGTAGAAAGAAACGTTTCACTCTTCTATTTAGCTCTAAACACGTTACACCTGATCGATTATTGACATCTCTTGTCTTATGATATTTACTCATATAAGTTGGCTAGCAGGTCTCGATTAGTATTAATTCGGTTCGTATCAAACATTCATGACTATCTTATTCGAGTTAAAAATGTGTTTTGAAGTCTATTCTATGATGACAAATATTCCAGTCCAATTTCGACTCTCCTGTCTATTTTATGTGAGAACATGCAGTTGGATGAATGCCTAGAGTTCGATAATGAACTAAAAATGTAATATAATTTATATTTTCCCTTCAAGATTCCCTTTACCGTAGTACATCTTTGAATTTCTGATGAAATCTATTAGTTCCTTAATTCTCTTGCACATCAATCTTTGAGTCGTCGATTACTTTAATCGAATTCCCGCTAGTCGAAGCTCCCGACTCTTTTACCAACCGTCTTGGGATTCTTAAAGGTCGATATACAGCAGGTGAGAGATTGAAGATAATGGATCAGTCATCTAAGCAGCCTAACTTCTGATGAACTAACTTCAGAATGGCAATATCTTGAGCAAGCAATTTCAAACTTAATCAAAGACCAGCCGGCAAATATGGTCGAAGGTAATCTTTAATAGCATAATTTGGGACAGCGGAAGAATCCAATTCCTATCGAGCTACGAATGCAACAAAGATCGTAATAAAATTTCAATAGTCCTAAGAACGCTTCAAGTTTAACAACTTTGTTACTTTCGAGCATGTACGATGTTTCAAACTGTCTAGTACTATTCAATAAACTTTAGATACTCGGATATCTAAGGAAATAAATGTCCACGCGTGTAAATATGATACAAGTGACAAAAAATGTACCTTCGATGTTGGTCGCTAAATTTTTTTTGAACTGAACGTTAAAAAAGCGATGGATGGTACAATAAAGCTACGAGTACCGAGAGTAAGCGATCTGTATGCCATGAATTCGGTAACTGAGGACTCCTTTGGCCCTACCAAACCCAGTACTCTGTCTTCCTCGAGTGGCAATAAAAATAGTAGCTTCCGGGAATGACGCATCGATCGAAAGGCTCGCATACCTCGGAATATCCTTCCTATTTGCTAACCAGCGAACGAAAGTTTCTCGAAGGGAGTTCGACTTCGTCGTAGAATCGTTCGTCAAACTTCCGCGGAAGAACGACGCTGGATGATTCCACGTTGGTCGATAGAGAAAACGTAGTTCCAACGATTTTTAAGCGGACACCGTGCTCGCGTTCTTTACGATCGAAGTTCCCATCGCGTTTCGGGGATTGTAAACGTTGCTAGGCCGGGGAAAGAAGCGCGGCGTTACTTTAATTTCGACCGAGCGGGATAAGTTTCGGTCGTTACCGCGGCCCTCGCAGTCCTAGTTCGGCCGCGACAACCGGAAACCGTGCGCTGGGAGCTTTAATCTCGCAACTTACTGCCGCGGGTTTATTATCGGGGTGAAAGTCCGAGTTAACCTACATTCCGTCTTCCGTGAAAAACTTTCGGCGCCCTTTGTTCGTAAACGTCGCCAACTTTTAACCGCGAACCCCGCGTCTCGTTCGTCTCCAGCACATCAGAGCTGATATAATTTGCTCCGTCGCCTGTGATTCAAGCCCTTCGAGACATTTTCGTGTAATAGAACAACTGACATAGACGAACACGTTACTTTAATATCATTAAAATTGATATAAAACAATGCATTCGTTCAGTTGAAACAGCTTTTTCGAATTTATCGAGTGACACAATTTCGAACGATGTAAGGAGTAATTTGTTTCACATGTTATATCGCTGAACTAATTTCAAATAAATGATAGTCAAGTATAATTCAACACAATTTGAGCAGAAGTGTTGGAAAAATCGTTTTAACTTTTGTTCAGTTTCGCTCTGAAGAACAAAAGAGTTTAATGCATTAATCAGATTCTGACAGTTTGTACTGGTCCAGTTGGAGTTGGACGAATATTATTTCAAATAGTGGACAATCAACAGTGTTTGTATTAACAATTGTATAAATTGTTATTCACTATGGAAGTGAATTCAAGGGAAGATGGAATCACGAAAGATTATTGTTAGGTATGTTAACCGGAAATCTATGCTCCATTGCATCCAAAGTGTTGACGAGCCAGTCTCGAAGTTATCACGTTATGCATGCATGGAATGTCCTCTTTCGTCAAGTATGCCAGTGAATTCCTTTATTTAAAGCTCACCTCTGAGCCAAGAGTTCCGCGCGTGCCAGCTTTGGAACACTGTATAACAAAGTAGAATTTTTTCAACAGCTCGTTGCCAAGCTACCACCCCATTCCGTTACACGTTTCAACATAATTTCCACTCGAGCAGTCCTTCACTCCAAGTCATCCGTGTCAAACGATGCTGACGAATGCAGACCCTTGCAATGGAATGTTCTTATACTTCTAATTTATTCTTCGATAACTATCGACATTGTAAATTTCAAGTGCAAACCAATAACGAGGAATTTTTGACAGCAGGTACTGCTTTTGTTCAAAGTTTTTGGATTAAATAAAACTCCGAAAATGGAGCACCGAGCTCGAAAGAATTCCGAAAGTTTAGAAACAATCCATGCGACGCTTTGAAACTTTGAATTAGACATAAACAGCCGTTCGAGCGTAAGATCAAGTACCCTAAGAATTCAATTGTCCACGCGACACGTCTGTGCAATCCGCTGTCCGAGTTTATACGCGACGAAACGCAGAAACTTGCGCTGGACATTTTCCAACGAGGAACGACAAAGAGGGATTTCATATTGAATAAGAATACTTTGAGTAAAAGTACGCTGAGGCGAAACAAACTATACTAAAAGTTCCAGAGTATCTGACGTCAGTAGACGGTTTTATTCTTAAAAAGTCCTAGACAAATTCACAAAATGTTTAGAAGTAATTGTAATAGAGATCAAATCAAATTGAATTACTTTAGACATATTTAGTTTGTGAATGAACACTATCATACAATATATTGTCCAGTATGCGTATTTTTGTAAATAAATTGTTGAGACCCAAGAATTCTCATATTTTTCTTAAAATTTATTAAAATTACTAGTACGATTTGATTATTTTCCCCTCCTTCGTGATATTCTTGATTTAGTGTCGGGCTAGCAAAGCAAAGTAGCAATTAAGATAGCGTGCGTATCGCAGAGTTTTTAAATTTATTAACGGTAATAACATACGGACCTACATAAAAGAAAACATCTAAATTGCAGAAATTGTAAATGTCTTTATGGTGGTGCAAAAGAGATTATTCATGCCTCGATATTCATCTAATTATCAAAAATGTAAGCTGTCTCATAAAACACTGATATTTTAAGGATTTCTTGAACGATACTTGAAATTTAACAGTGCATTCATAAATATATGAACTTTAGAAAAATAAATAGAAGGTGTCGCAGAGGAACGACTCCTCGAAACAAAAGTTGCATTTTTAAAAAAATATAGTTCTTTCTATCTTTGACCAAATTCGTGACCCACCCTGCACAAGATAGAACCCATAATAGTTCGTCTCGATCAACTTGAACGTTCGTGATCGGACGTAACGAACCCCATAGTTGCCTCAGTGGCGTTTCAGCCGTTTCGTAACGTAGGGATCCGAACTGGCGACGTATAACTGTCAGAATTACCCTCTATTCCTAGCACCCGTGGCTCTGTCAGTGATTCAACCCGCGATTGTATCTCTAATGAGGAACTTAATATTCTCTATCAAGGTGCCCGGGGGGAATGAGCGTGCAGCGGCTCCGCGATCGAAGGAGCCGAGGGGGGGTGAAAAAACCGAGTCGCGGGGAGCGGAACGTGGGTTCGCTGAGTAGCGGGTGGATCACGCGAGATTGCAATTTAATCAATCCGTGGCCTGGGTTGTGTGCACCGACGACAACGGCCACTGTTCGATCGAACGGCCTTCGTTCCGCGAGGCGGGCGCAAAGTGTCAAAGAAGACCAGACGCACACCGTCGATTAGTGTGCTCGTTTTATCGACTATCCATCTAATCGATAGCTAGCTATATCCAGCGGTCGTGTCCCGCGACGACCACGATGGATTTCACCCGCACAAAGACAGACGCGTGCAAAAGTGTCATTACATTGAAGCACGGGGTTCATTAATCGGGAACGGAGTCCCAGAGCGAGGCTCGCGCTGTCGCGTTTGACGCGTTGAAATCTCTGTAGAGCCGAACCGGTCGAAACGGGGGCTTCGATTGTCTTTGCCGGGCACGCGTGCCCGTGTGCTGCGTGCCCGCGCGTGTGTACGTGTGTACGCTAGGATTTAGGGATGTAAGCAAACACGGCTGGTTGTAATTACGACACATACAAGGCCGCGGGATTGGATTATTCGGAGCCTCGAAAAGCCTCGATACACGTGGATATTAATCTTGTTTCTCAGATCTAATTCAAAGCCTCGAGTACGGTTTCACGAGGGGCTGTAGATTCCGGTCAACCTATGAATCGTGTAATCAAAAATAGTCTGAATTCGGGAAGAATAACTCTTAAATGCGAACAGAGTCTTTGACGATTCATAATTCTATATTTCTCTTTCTACGGTGTAGCAATATGGAGAAAGCAAGATAATTGGAACCTTACTTATTGATCAGAAGAGGTCCCTCTCGCTCGACAGTTTCGACAGCGGCTTCAAAGGACAAAGGTCTCGAACTGTGTCAAACAAAGGATCCCGATGGTCCGTTTTCCCAACGTTTTCCAGCGAACCATCGAGATCTTCCTATTCGAAACCCACGGTACCCAGATCCTCGTATTTTCGGAACCAGCGGTCTTCAAAGGCGCCGTCGAAACGCTCGACCGCAAAGCGCCAACGAAACGCTCGTTTGCCATGGCCATTGCACCTCATTATCTCAGATAATCTTAAAACAGGTCCCAATTTGCATCTTCAAACGCCAAGGTGGCCTTTACCGATGCACTTCGACGAGAAATATTTGTCACAGTTTACACATTACACGATATAATAGCGTTCAAGGGCTAACAAATTTTATTTGTCCCGCGACTTTGTCGCGTATATTTCGAGCGTGAAATTCGTTCCGCGAGCGTGTTGGTCCACGGGGTTACGGGAGCAAAGTCCAAGCTCCGCGACGGTTTGTCTCTGAAAGATTTCCGTCGTTCTTTCAAAGACGTCCGCTGAATGGTCGCTCGTTACCGTTTCCCCTGCTTTCATTCCTCGACGGATCAGGACGGAGCGATTCCAACAATGAGATTCCTGGTCGGCGATCGCGGAAATAGGCGGCGACCGACCGAAACTGAGACGATGGTTAAATTCAAAGTGGGTCGACGGAGCGCGCCGCCCGAGGGGAATTCATCGCCCCGGGAGATGGCTTCGAGGAGCATGAGCGCGGGCCCGCTTGATTCCTTCGTGCATAATATACATGCATGAAAGATAACGCCGAACGGCCGTAAATTGCGCGGCCATTACGTATTCACGCCGCGGGAGAACGCGCACCGCGTCGGCGAAGTTTCCGACGCGCGTAAGAAAGTAATCGCGACCATCCCCCGTTCTCCCGCCCTAATCCATTTTAAGGGACTCCCTTCGGGCTAATTTGCGAGCCTCCTTCGCGCGCGAACGACGAATTTCTTAAACATGGCTGACCCAATCACCCATTTCTCGAAACTCTGGCCACGATTCCATTTTCTCGAGCATACAATACACTTCAAATTAGTTACAATATCATCAGACGATAGTTCAAGGTACAGAAAATAATCAAAATTAGCAGGAAACTCTTCCATGATCGAATAAAGAATGAATTATTTCAATATAATATTACAGTTTAAAATATACGATTTTTTGTAAGAAAATTATTTAAACTACCCTTGTTTACATGGAAAACATTCCTGTGTATGTATGCAATAATAAAAAAAAGAAATTATTACTCGAAATTAAAGTTATCAGTGTTCCAGTAGTAAGTAGAAATATCGATGGATGGTCAGACGCGCCATATTCAATCGAATTAATTTATCTCGGGAACGAAGCATCATGGACAAAATGTTATTCTTGTATTTTCGATCTGTTCTTTCGCGTGGAACACTCTGTATTAATCCTGGAACACTAACGTGAAAAAAGTTGACTGCGTTACAACTGATTTTTTCCTGCAGAATGTCACGTGAACGCCTATTAGTCTAATTCCTTGTGATGGGCCTTAAAGTCTTCAATTTCGTGCACTTGCATTGATTAAGAACTCCCAGCAGGGACGACCGTCATTAGCGCCAAGAAAACGATACGGATTAAAAGTCCTCCTTCGCGTTTCCGGCTAGCGAATCGTCCTAGACGCGTACAAGAAAGAGAAATCGTTAGGCGGGACGGTCGTTAACGCGAGTTTTTCCGTCAGAAAGGGGTGAACTTCCCCTTGCTGCTTCGCGGTTGCAGCTTTGCCTAGGGAAATCTCGTTCTTTCCCTTCCCGGGCAAGTCAAAACGGACGCGTTTACTTAAATGGGCGAGAAAAATTGAGAGGAAATTTGTCGAGCTCCGTTTCTTACCACAAATTGCGTTCCACTTGTGTAACAGTGACATTTGGGTTGCAAAATGCCGCGAGATAAAACGCGGATATTTAGAAGAAAAATTTTTCTTTTGCGATTATTTTTAAAGAATTTTGTCGACGGCGGAACTCTCTGGACGATGAAAAAAGAATCGCTAAAAAGTGAAACATTCTTCGCGTAAATTTGCATCCCTCCTGCGATCTTCGGTAAAAAATTTATTACGCGTAACATTCCAGTTATGGAATAATTTTAATATTCTTCTGAATCTCGTGTTAGTATAATGTAAATCGATGCGATGGAGGATGAGAAATAAATAAAATTTATACATTTTTTAGCTTGTCCGCTTCCGTGATTAAAAAATGAATTTAAAATTGAAAGGAAATATCTACGAGGATGTCCTTTTATAATAATTTAAAAACAAGGCTTGGAATGGACTAACCAGATCTTGTACTAATTGTTCCCTAATTTAAGGACGCGCAACAATTCATTTCGAATCAATTATTATTTAGAAACTTATGAAGGAATATATCGTCCGAACCAGAAGTCTGCCCGCACACACGTAAAAGTAAAAGTAAAGTCTGGCTCAGAATGGAGACGACGTGCCTCGCGTACCAACGGTGAATGAAAAATGCTTTTAACAGAGCCTTCTTTTATCTCTCATGATCGTGGTTCTCATAAGAATTCCAGAAACAGACGAAACTTAGCACACGGAGAGCGAAACGACTATTTGACGATGTTGAAATTGTTTTTTTATTTCCATCGGAATACATGTTTTTATACAAAGATCCCCGATACTTAAGATTCTCGAACTACGGTAGCAAGATGTGGCGTTAAACGAAGTAAAAAGAGGACTTATCGTTAAGTTCGTAAAGGTATTTAGGTATTAAGTATATAATAATTAGGGAAGTTTTATGGGCCCCTCCCTAACAGAGACGTACAAAGATACTTTAATGGCTGTTTAATGAACTCATTAATGCGGTCCGAGCAGTGAACTTACGATCCAGCCATTAACTTTGTCTAAGGGAGAAATAATTTAGCGGCTCTGTGTTACTTGGAAAGTTGCTTCTGGTGTTAGAAAATTCCCTTCTTACGATAATACCCTGAAACCTTATGGTATAGCTTACTTTTTCTTTCTCAGAATAAACCTTTGTTTTGTTCCCTTTTACATACATTCGAAAATCGTGCACCGATACGTTGCGTTTCGTCTATGAATTGTATGTCGAAGTTTTCAAAAAATAGGATAAATAAGAAATACGAAATGACAATGGAATTGCAAGAAGAAAGGAATAAGTATAAAAAAATTTAATGATAAAGTCGACGGTAGAAAAGTTGGAGATAAAACATTGAATTGGAAGATGAAAGGAACAAAGTTCAAAAGGAACGAAAGTTCCTACGTCGTGAACATTGTGTGTTACACTTTACATGAAATTAGAAGAATCATATTATTTTCTTTTGATGCAACTTAATAGTTCTGTCAGGAATTGTTGTAAGAATCTTCCTTTTGTTTTCTTCGTCTTCGGTTTTCCTACCATTAACTCCATAATTATTTTCTTCTCTGTGTATTCCATCCTTGTTACGTTTATATTATTAGCAACATTTATAGGACAGACGAAAATTGTTCTGCTGTCTTGGAATAATTAATTTATTAACCTACACATTCTTGCGATCTATAAAAGGCAACAAACTATTTGATGAAATATTCCACTTTTTTATTCTTCATTTCACGGAGAATCTGTCCCCGCATTCTACCGAAGGAAGTCTTACAAAAGAGGAACGGAACATTAACGATGTACACTGCAACTTTGAACTACAGGTTCATCCCTTTTCTGCACCCCATTGAGTGTTGTCAGGACAACCAACGAACAGCAAATGTTTTACAAAATACTTTCGAGCAATGTGGTGTAAACTTTATTTGATAAATGAATCGGAAGGTAAGTATGCAACGAGACGAGCGTCTCCAGAACTCGCGTCAAACTTGGTAATTATGAAAGTTTCTGGGCATGGAATTCTTGGCGAGGAAGCTTGAATCTTGAATTACTTCCGAGATAGACGATGTTATCTCCCCCGGTTCGCATGTTCGAACGTCAACTATTTACTGGATTCTCGATCGCCTCTTGCCAGCAAGTGGACACTTCTTACCACAAAAAAAAAGAAAAAAAAAAATTCGAAAGGCTAGAAAAAATCACGAAGACATAGCAGACTCCTTGAGAGCTCGATTTAAAATCGTATTCTCGTTCCTTCGATGAAAATTCTAATAAAACTTGAATGCGACAAAGTTTCCACGTTGGTTTCGAAGGAAAAATGAATCCTCGGATATGCAACGTGTAATATAAGCTACGTTTCATAACTGACGACTGACAACGAGATCGCTCTCCACGCCGAGCACCTCGATTCCACGAAGATATGGCAAATTTCCGGGAACATCGCGCTGTTAAGAAGATTACGGCGCTTGATGACTTAACTGCGCCGCGCAACTTAACGATACCACTGATTAAATACCCGACCACGTTATCCGAACTATGTTGAAAACCTCATTAAACCGGTTGGCGAATCCTGAAAGTTCTCGGGTTACGAAAGCACGCGTTTCAAACTTCCGAGATTGCTCCAATATGTCAATTTTTGGATCGCAGTCGACCCAAGGTAAACTAAATAACGTAAACTGAGTACAAAATATAACAAACTTATTCATTACCTAATTTTCTAACATACGGGGGAAATCTTTCGCTTCTCTGATTAACTCTTCCATGCTCACTGTGTTGTAATATCAACTGTATTTTTTCTTTTCGAAAATCGACTCTTGCTCACTGATAATTTTTTGAAAGCAGTTTGAAACAAATTGCAAATCTACACTATTGGCACGCTGCTTAAAAATTGTCCAAATTCCCCACCTATCAAACCTCAAACACTTACGAATCGAGTTCTACCAGAGAAACGAATTACGATACGACGGCGAAACCTCTGAAGGAACGTTAATTAAAGAACGCTAAGGACCAGTGTAGACAGCCTTTTAGAGCCGTTTCACCGTCGGATTTAATAAAGTTTCTCAGCTGGCATCAAGATCCTGCCGGCCGGACGTCTTTCGCCGGTTCTTCCGGTTCCGAAACTTTCGCGGAACTGTCCTAATCTTTCGTAAACTTTGATTTCACTTCCGTTGATTCCGCTTCCCCGCGGGGAGAATAAAAAAATTCATCTCTACGAAAAAAGGAGGATTTAATTCGAGGTACACGCCGTGAGCCTAATTTTGTGGAGAGAGATGCGTTCGAAAATTAATCCAAAAGAGAAATAAATCAGAAACGTACGAATTTAAATTCTTATTTTTATTTAACGATTTTATTTAAAAATTTTAACCATAGTCCAGAGCACTTTGGAGACGCGTACGTAAGAGGTTCGTGGTTTTACGACCGTTTAACGTCTATCGATCGATCGATCGAGCGTTCAATCGTCGAGGCATGCCTGCAAATCTGCGTTATCCTATCGACGGCACGTGGCCGAATTACCCGCTGGTTCTACCAGAACACCGTGAATGGTTTATGGCAACTGAGAACGTCGTGTACGGGTCACCGTGCGAGGAGACAGGTCTCCTGTAATTCATTCTGCACAGACGTCGCACGCGTTCACACGTGCCTGACATACCGCGAACACTCTGCTGATTGGGAACACTGCCATTGAGTTAGAGGAGATTGGTTTGGTAGATTCGTCAGTGTTCGTTGGTCCATGATCGATAGATATCGAGGAAATCTGACTAGGAATCTTCTGCTGGATAAACCATAATTAAATTATCGCGACAATCGGAGTTTTTCTTTCACACTGAACTTATTGCTTGACCATCGATCGAGGTTCGAACAACGAAGACTATCAGTAGAGTCAATTTTCTTGATTGAGCAGAAACGATAGATCGTAATTCGCGTTCCGTTTGTGCGCCCGTGCGTACAGAGTAATGGAATTGTTGATTCAAACCTGAGGCGTCCAACGTTTACCCGTAAAACACTAGCGCGGAGACTGGGGTTTGGCGATGAAGGGTTGTCGTTGTTTAATGTTCTGAGTGTGTCTGTGGTTCACAGTGCATTCACTGTAACGAGGAAATGCAAGTCTAGCGGTTTTTGTATGTTTGCGTGCCGGGGGGGGGTTATGGCGAAATAGTTGATCCAAACTGCAGACAAACATAGTCAGCTCGTGCACGTCAAACTTTCTCCGGCATTAAACTTCCCCAATAACATGACGTCGTAACCGTGTCAGCGTTCAGCTTTCAATGACGCGTTTAAAAGGAATCTAGCGGCGTCTAAAAATCTTCGAATTAGCACCAAAAAAATTCATTTATTTCACTTCTATTCTTATTGTCGTCTCTGAGATTTCGAATCTCTAAAGATTTATAAATAATGTATCTCACGTGTAAAATTATTTCCGTCCAACGTAACGAATATTGAACTTGCCAACGATTTCGAACCAACGAAACAGCCATAAATGGAAACTCGTTTGGGCAGCGAGACATTAAACACCGAGCCTCGACTTTATTTATTTACGGGTCGTGAATTCCGCACCGCCATAAACTCCAAAGCTGGATCCAGTACAAACAACACGCGGTTATTTTACCTTAACCGAGCGATACAATTTGTCCATGAATCGAAAGAGCTCGATTCGCCTTTTAATCGTCTCTCGCGAATAAATATTCAAATCGCGCGTTCACGAGGAACAAGGGTCTTTTCAGGCTTGAAACGCAGCATCAACGCGTTCGACGTCGCTGTAACTTTTATCGTTCGCGTTATAAATAATCGTTCGAACAAACAGGAAGTCGTTTCTACGGCGTTGGAGTGAATGGATGTGCGCGGGAAGTCGATTCCTCGCTCGGTTACGCGCTCGAGATCGTCCTTTTTCGACCTCGAAGGAGGCAACGACGAGCTGTTTATTGAGACAACCGACCCCACACAGCTGATAGGGACCGACGGACCGTGTTCTAGTCGATATCACTTTGTTCGTTGGCCGGCGTGCGCGAACACGCTCGAAAAATGAATGGGTGATCGGTTCCGTTGTGGCCTTTTTATGAAGCGAACCCGTGCATCGCGAAGGGGGCAGGAAACGTTTCGCAGAGCATCGTCGCATAAAAATAACGAGGGTGAAGTATCGAGTGATGGTCGCGCATCGACCACTCCCACGATATTATCGCGTTGTTACTACGCGCAAAGGGCGAGTGAAACAATTGACACGAATACCTTCCCTCCGTTTTACGTCGCCGCGAACGCCGGTCTTTGAAAGGATATCGATACTTGTGAATCGCGGGTACGTGGAACGGAATGCACTCCACGGAAACCGTGCAACATAATTCCATGGAAATTTAGTTCGAACCGTATATTGTTGCCTTCGACGACAAACGAATTTAATCTGCACAAACAGAATAATTGATAGAGAGCGAGCTGTGTAAATAGTGCTCGATGGGAACGATTACGCGCGAACACAATTTTTCATTAGTGTTAATAACATTTCAATAAACTTAACTGTGTGTAAATAATAGATAATGGACGGTGGAAAGAAAAATAAATATTATTTTATAGTAGAAACGTTGCCGCGATCACGAGCAATCAAGATATCTCGGATCGAACGCGTGTTTACGTGACTGGTTAAAGAATCCGTGGACAGGAAACGGTCGAAGCAAATATACTTTCCGTTCGCTTTTTATCTCGGGTGTCAGGAAATAAATAACCCGGTATCGGGGAACGCGAAAATCGAAGAATACGTGTAACCGTGAAATATATTACGGTTCGCTGGAATAAAGGTTCAGAATTGGACAGTTTATGCGCCATTGAGCAAACAAAATAGACGCGGCTCTTCTACCCAACCATTCAATATATACCGCACGATTCAAATAAATTGTTACAAGCTGTTTCCTCAGAAATAAAGATAGCGGCTTCTATATTATTTTCTCTCTAATTAAATAATCCAAGGGGCTAATCTCTGTAACAGTAACAAATTCTCACCGCCATTCGGAATGCTTCAATATTATAAAACAGGCGAGCCATTTGAATATTTCTACTTTTCAAAATGTGTATATAAATATTCGAAAGTTTCGTGTGGTATATAAGTTGAAAATTATTGAAAATATTATAGGATTATACACGTCCAATGTTCACAATTAAAAGCATTTATACAGTTAGTCGATGGAAGTATATTTTGATTCGACTCATAATGTCAGTTGAACACGCATTCGTCCAATTTGTTTGTAAATTCCTGTTTGGAACAGACCCGCTGCATTACTTAGGTGTTTCAACTATTACGAAAGAGGAGATTTTTCCGCCGGAATGGTAAACACTGCGAAGTGAATGCAACTGAATCCAGATATTATAAAGCGAATGTCAGCCGGGCAAACATTTCAAGAAATGGCCTTTGTGTAGGCAAGTATAAAGGCGAGTGGAATATTTAAAGGTAAATTCCTTGCGTGGTGAAGTTAACTTTCGGCGCAGCTAAAGTGTTTGTCAGGTACACATTACAAAGAGTAAGCGAACGTTGCACGATGAACATTACACGACTAGAGGACAAGCATTTTTCTGGAAAATCGTGTGAATTAATTATAATATTAGAGTTAAAAATTTATATTCAGTAAAGGTTAACCACTATTAAATAGAGCTAATATCGATCGATTAAATTTATACGATCGAGGACGTTGCGTATAATATCAATGCAACGGTAATCGGGGGTTCGATAGAAGGACTGTATCGATGGCTCATTAAGTATCTGGGAGCACCGTCGTTAAACAGGAAGCACGGATTCTATACTAAACGATAAATTCAAACCCTCGGTGGACAAATCATTATGTTACATCACCTTTACGACGGAATATCTAAATCAATTCAGCCATAAATTTATCGACGTTTGGGGCACTCTTACAAGTTAGAAAGAATTTGGTGATAATTTGTAGAAATATAAATGCTTGCACATTTGCCTTTCCTAATATTATTTCAAGTTTTCGAAACCCAGATGAAACAATTCCATGTGCATAATTCAGAACGTAGCACGTAAACGTCGACCCCATTTTTCAAGACTATCGAATAGTTCACTAATGTGGAACTTGAACCCGAATCGTTAATTTCTCGAGCAAGAGTGTTTTTTCCAATTAAGCCGCGAAGGTCACAGGCAGATTATCTATCCCTGAATTTAATGTTCCAATAATCCAAATGGCAGTCGTCTGGATTGGATTCGCGATCGAGATATATCAGCCATCCCAGGAGGAGAGACGTTACTACAATCGGTACTGCGGTCTGAAATCACGAAAAAGGCCCCGCGCATTTGCCAACAGTCGGATGCATACACGCGAATCGTTTCACGGTTGAACGGGCACTGGCGAAAAGAGAGTATCGATCGGGGACGACCGATAATAGACACGGGTATGCGTGTCAAATTTTCCATTCGGCTAATTATCTGGGTGACGATGACAATCTGACTCGCTGCGAAGACAATCGCGCGCTCGCGACAGCACACGCGTCGCATCGACGAGGAGAAAAACGTTAAAACCGTGCCCCGTTGTTCGATGCAACAATGGTTGGTTCCATAGCGATCGTCGTGCCATAGACGAGACATACGAGCAGACCTTACATTCAATGCATTTTTTTATGCCCATTTTTCTTCAAAATAATTACCATTATCGTGTCGCAGACAACACTACCAACAGGCTACAGAAATGAATACAAAAAGAAATGAGACAGAAATTGATCTGTACAGTCCAGAATAGGGCATCAATCGATTAATTTCATTGGAAATATAAAATCATTAAATATAGTCTTTCCCGAGGAATTTTTTTCTCGAAACTTAGTAGGAATTTGGGGGTATGTCTATTCACCAAAAATGCTTGTAATTGACCCCCGCAACTGGAAATAATTTTTCCAGAACGATTCGGAAAAATTTTTTATCGCCGAAAAATTTTAGGGAAACATATCAACGTATGGTCAGACATTAGATTTTCGGTAAAATGAATTTTTTTCTCGAAACAGGGTAGGATTTCGGCGGTATGTCTATTCACCAAAAATGCTCGAAATTGACCCTCGCAACTGGAAATAATTTTTCCAGAACGATTTGGAAAAATTTTTTTTCGCCCTCAAATTTCAGGGAAACATATCGGTAATATGGTCAGACATTTTCGGTAATAAATTTTTTTCTCGAAACTGAGTAGGATTTCGGGGGTATGTCTACTGACTAAAAATGGTTGTAATTGATCTCTTGAATCAAAAATATTTTTTTTACAGCGATTTGAAAATTTTTTGTTTCATTGAGAAATTTCTGCAGCAATTGAATTTTTTTCTCGAAACTGAGTAGGAATTTGGGGGTATGTCTATTGACCAAAAGTAGTTGTAATTGACTCCTGCGACCGATAGTAATTTTTCCAGAACGATTTGAAATTTTTTAATTTCGTCCAATCCACCTACCCCCTGTCGATTTTTTTTTTAATGTATTTTTCATTTACAATAAATTTATTTCACCAGATAATTTTACTGTATCGACGGTCTCTGCTACTTCAATTTCCAATAGGATTCTATTACAATACATTGATTCGAAAAGGGAAATTGCGTATTAATGTCAGCGCATGATATACAGGTTCCAATATTATTATAAATTTCATTAAAGGATGCAGCGTTATATTTGCAGCAAAATCTGACTCTCAAGTTTGAACAATAGACGTCCGTTTCAAACCCAGGGCGAGGGTAATAGAGTCGAAGACAGTGTTGAAAAGAAAAAGCATTTTAGAATACGCATTAAAATTCCGAGCGTTGGATCGACGTACCAATCTGGCTCGACCGTTTACAGGCGAAAGAAGAGCGGTCAAAAACGCGAGAAACGTAGCGGCAATGGCTGTCGCGCGACAAAAGGTACGAAATTTTCGTGCAGAGCGTGAACCATGTCGCGAAAGTTCGTTGCGGCGCGAATTGTGTTTCGGTGCCGGACTCGTCCACATATTTTTTTTCAGCCCGTTGCACGCGCGACACCGTCCCAAACTCCGACAGGAAGGAGCAGAGGGGACCGCGGGGACGAGATTTACAAGAGTAAGTCCTGGGCGTACGCTGTACGCGCGTCCGTAAATGGAACGAACAACACCGCCAGGGAATATTATTGAA
This sequence comes from Colletes gigas, assembly GCF_013123115.1. Taxonomy (NCBI): domain Eukaryota; kingdom Metazoa; phylum Arthropoda; class Insecta; order Hymenoptera; family Colletidae; genus Colletes; species Colletes gigas. Next base: position 3,671,403 of record NW_025106637.1, read on the forward strand.
AAAATCTTCCGTCCCAGATAGCCGATGTGCACACGCGCCGACTGGTATCGTTGAATCCGAACGGATGGCGAGGCTGCGTGTATTACCTGGATTTTCGAGTTTTTAAAAGCCAGAGATCTCGACCGCGAGGCGCGTGTGAAATACCTTTGTGGCCCGCGGAAGTCTTCGTCCGGCTTTGAATCCGCCACTCCGGTGCGGCCGAATAGTCAAAGCTTCGCGAAAAACTAAAAAACTTTCCGTGTCATTCTGTACCAATTTCGATGTTAGTCTGCAAAGTGGAACTGCCCATAGACGTGACAATGCTCTGATACTATTTTTAAAGTTATCAGAAATTGTACGGTCACTCCCACTTTACACCATAATTGAGTATCGCTGTAAATCGAAAGGAACTTGTTGCATTTAATTTAATTTCAAATCAAATTTTGGCTTAGTGATTTTTATCACAAAATTACACCAACGGAGTGATGTGTTTGTACTTCGAGGTTCGAAAGTATTACTATTTAAAAGAGAATTTTTCCGAAAATATTAAAGTTGAAAAATTGGATTCAAGTCAAGACCACTGTGAAATCTCCGAATTCGTACGACCAACGATGCTCTTCGAGCTTTTTCCGCGACCACGGTGCAAGCTGAACTCTATAAATATTCAAAGGAATCGAAGATCGAACGCAGGGCTGGTTTTTTGTCGCGGGGAAACTTTTGTAACGTAATGGACCGCGTGACTCTTTCCTTCAAACGAGTTTTCTGGTAACAGTATAAAGAGGGTGCCCTTAAAAAAAGGAAAAGGAACAGAAAACCGCAGCGAACGAAATACAAATAGAAGATAGCGAGATTTCCTTTACCTAAACCTCCGTTACTTCGATGCTTAACCACCGAAGCACTACTATTTAAATATCCTTTTATCTGAACGGAGTTGATTCTCATTGAACATTTCAGATATTGAAATATTCATCTCTAGAAACCAAAATTAATTATTTCGTGAAATAAAAAGCCTTTAGCGTGAACACTAATGTCATCGAATTAGTTTAAAAATAATTTAACATAGATGAAACTAGATAGCTCGAAATGCAAAGGAAATATAATTTCAAACAAAAGTCTGTAGACTCCGGCAACAATGGAGATAATTTATCGTAATTTCTGATCGATTAACGATTCAAAGCGTGGACTTCCTGCTTGCTATCGGCACAAGTGGTTAACCACATAATCCAAGCAAAATTCAAGATAGATTCTTGGATATCGAAAGCAATGCGAGAAACGAGATAGCAAGTTATGCTGATTATGGAAAATGAAACGGAAGGAAATTATGAAGTTAAGGAATTACGAAGTTGAGAAACTTCGTTTAATAAAGATTGAGAAATTGAGGAGTCACCGTTCCCCTCGAATGCAGCATAATTTCCCTCCTTTCAACGTTCCCAAAAAATCGATAATCTGATAGGAAGTAATATTTTCCGACCACACTTTTCCTCTCGGAGGAAGTTTACGGAAGTCAATAAACTTGGCGATCGTGCCTCGTGCTTTTATTAAATAAGCGGATAAAATCTCGTTGGGTATTCTCTGCTTGAGAAACTGTAAACCTGATGTCTGATCGAACGTCTGGCTGCACTACTTGCTGTAACTTCTATTCAAAAACGAGACTAGAACTTCCTCTCGTAATAGTCCAATATAATCCAATGTTTGTTAATTTCAAAATTCGTTTCTGTTTACTAGTATTTACAACAATTTTACGCCCCACAAAGCAACCTTCCCCCTGATTCTATTTTTTGCTTTATCTCTACTTTTATGGTGTACATCTTTTATGTATACTACGTCTGGCAGTCTATGCGCCCTTTTGCCGTAAACTGCTTACGTGTTCATCATTTTCATTTCACCCCGTTGTAACGTTTATGCTTTTACCTTGCCACTATTATTTTTATATTCCGGGAACAACAACGGAATATACTTCAAATATATGCTACCAAATAAATTGAAAACTGTTTTGAAAACATTGGCAACAGGACTATAATATCATCGATTGAATTTATTTTTTTGTAATAATATTCATTCAACGTTTACATAAAAAGTCAGTAATTCGAATAAGCAGTACGAACCTCAGGAACTAATGAAGAATTAAATTATTATATTCGATTATAAGTCGAATCACTTTGATTTTAAATCGATTCGAGTTTGAACCTGTTAATTACTTTTTTAACTAAACTAGTTAAAACGAGCACCGATCAAAATGGTACCCCATAATGAGCGAGATTGCCGTGTCTATCTAAACTACATCTCTTGTAGTTTCGACGCTTCTGGAACTACACATGGAGGAGTTGCAGTATCGGCGAAACGAACTTTGTAGTTTGGTAAAACATCAGAACGAATCGTTGCGTTCAAAGAGGCGGGGCGGCGTCGGAGCTAAATCGAAACTCGTCGGTGGGAAAAGCTCCCGACACTTATCCTTCCTCGGGAAATTAATTGTCTGCGGCGATATATAGAGAACTCCCTTCTTTCGCGCCCTCGCGACCGTGGAAGGTTCGGTGCGGCTGTCAGTTTCGTTCGATGGCAATACTTCTGCGCGGTACGTATTGCGTATGCACCAACGACGACGAGCCCGTTGACCCAGATCCGATCACGATGGATTTTGACTTTTTAGAGGCGCTGATCACGACCCCCGTATTGCCTGCGCGATACGCAATACGGGAGCAAAATAAGTACATATATACAGGACGTCTCGCTTCAATTTGCCAACAGCTGCAACTCAACGACACATCTGCTACTAAACGAGTCAAAAGGAACTAAGTCGTGATGGAAACAGTCCCCTGTAGCGCAAATATTAAAATGGCATAGATGGTAACAGAGGCAGATTTCATTTTTTTGATGTAATTAGTATTTTTATATGGGGACGCGTAGATGACATTTGAAGGCCAAGTTTGTTCTTTTTAGGAACAACCTTTTGAATATTCTTAGAATTTCTACATATTCTCCACCAAAATACGCGTAGATTGCATTTTGAAACATTAAAATCCACCAATCCGTTCGGAAGTTATGATGTTTTAAACATTTGCATGAAATTTCGAAGAAGCATTTCTGCCCAGAAATTATATTTTCAGTAATGAATTTTTTTCTCGAAACTGCGTAGGATTTCGGGGGTATGTCTATTCACGAAAAATGCTTGAAATTAGCCCCCGCGGCTGGAAATAATTTTTTTAGAACAATTTGAAAACTTTTTTTTTCGCCCTGAAATTTCAGGGAAACATATCAACGTATGGTCAGACATTTTCAGTAATGAATTTTTTTCTCGAAACAGGGTAGGATTTCGGGGGTATGTCTATTGACCAAAAATGATTATAATTGACCTCAGCAAGTGAAAATAATTTTTTCAGAACAATTTGAATAAATTTTTTTTCGCGGAAAAATTTCTGCAACAATTGTATTTTTTTCTCGAAAGTGTCACATATCGTATTTGGTCTTATTTTAATCAGAAAAACTTCACAGATACGAAAAATCGAAACAATGATTTTTATGGACGATTGGACCAATTTTATTGTAAAGATTGAGAGAAGTAATTAGTTTCAGGCATGTCAAAATTACTATACGCGTATGCAACTTCGTAAAATTTTTGCAGGAATTGGTGTGTACATGTTGACAGGCAATTAAAACTTGGATCGATCGAATCATTGGAAAGACCTAGTTAAAATGTTTCAGAAGGAATCAAATTTCCCCGTGTCGATTGGTACTGGCGCCGAGACGTGGCGCGTATTTTAAATACGATCTGGAAACAAGGCGAAAGGATGGCACTGTGACAACAATCCAGACGTCCTTTCATTCCAGATGCTTTCTAACAACTGGCCCCGCCCTTCTCAGCTAAAAACTGCATCAATTTAATATTCTAAGGTACAGACGCCTGCGGCAAGATTAAAGATCCCCGTGGCCTTGTTACACGAATCGTCCGTTCCGTTTCGCGTCATTTTCCACGGAGAGAAGTCTATGGGAAGGTCGTTAAAAGCGGTAATTGTCTTGCATCGGCGATCGATCGATCATTACCACGGAAATAACGGATCGAGCGTACAAAGTCACGTTCTTTGTTCGACCGGACGGCTGACGGGTGCTTATTAACTCTCCGTAAACCGCAAAAGGAATAATTTTTGTAAAACTCGCCACCACGGTTTGGTCGACGAACAACGGACCAGACGGATCGATAGCGGCTGAGCGGACCGTGTACACGAAAATTTCGTTCGGCCGCGATCGGGGAAATGTTCGATGAAAATGCTGCGCCCGATCGAGCGTGAAATTTTTTAATCGCCCCGCTTATTTACGGCCTGATCTTGTAACGCGAATTTACGCTGACTCTCGTCGATTACGTTTCTGCTGGACGCGGCGTTATTTTTTCGTTATAACTATAATTCGCGATGTCACGCTGTTCCAAGTAATTGCTCGTATTTTCGAGTAACCGTAATACACGGTGTTTCCACTAGGATTACCGATTATCGACGTCTTATCGATGGGAAGACCAAAGCATAGGTGTCTAAAATAGTTTTGCTGTAATTCACCGTATCAAAATTCTATTTACAGCGGATAAATCCAATCGAATCAACTCGAGATTTCCCCCCCGCGGGCCTGCATTTAATATCGTAGCCGGGAAATGATATTCAAAGTGCGGGAGAACAGGGCATCGCGCAAAACGTAAGCTTTACGGTCCAATCCGGGGAAGATAGGTTCGAAAAGTTCGCCCGGAAGACCGTCGAATTAGTAGCAAACTTTTTCAGTCCTAAAAGTCATTTCGAATATTAGATTCTATCCTTCGCGGCGACGTTCCCGGCGCGGAACTTTCCCCAAGTAATATTCGATCGAATTATCGTCCAGCTCGCCACGCTCGTCACGATGCATCGGAATTAGGTGGCGAGCCCCCGCGAAAGTAACCTGACCCCGTCCCGGGATTTATTCGATTTCGTATTCGAATCGATCGCCTCGTTTAATATTCCCCCATGGCGTCTTTTTCCCCGCTCCTTGCTCGACGGATCCCGCCTAGCCAATTCCGCGAAGCATCGCGCTACCTTTCTCAGGTTTCCTCGTTAATTTCTGCCTCCCTCGGCAGTCGAACGATGGCTACCTGCGCCGCTGATCCCGAACGAGAGAAATCGCGTTTCCACGGTGATCGAATGATACAGCTCCGCCCGAACGCCGGCAAATCTCGCGGGGAATCTACAACGATCGAAAGAAATGATTGCGAACGCTGGATGTCCTGCCAACCGTGCCACGAAGAACAAGTGCATTGTCACGAAACGTACGTTTCCAATAAAAAATATGAATGTTTCTGCGATCGAAAGACAATCGACCCAAAGAAGATCGTGGAAACATCGATCTACGACTGTTGGACGGAGATTGAATAATATTTAAATCAAGATAACTATGAAATTCAGATTTTTAATTACACCCCAACCATTTCTCAAGTTTAGTTTGAATCGACAGGGACTTGACGTACGACTCGTAATTTGTTTCGCAGAATCGTCCTCGATCGAAGACGAGCCGTGTACTTCGAACCGTTTCGAGCATCGCAGGTTTGCATCTTTTTATCTCGGACTTCCGGAGCAGTATTTCGCGACAAGGCACATGGCGTAGCGACCGATGTTCTGAAAAAGATAACCTGCACTAAACAGTCGGTCCCGGTAGTATGCCTCTCCTGCATAAAGGAAATAAGATCTCAGCAAGCACTGGACTTTAATCGCGATTGGTTCTTGAATAGTGGCTTGCTTCAAAGAAGTACAAACTTCTATGCCTTCTTTTCCTCGAATTCCTTGTCTGGAGTCGGTCCATTACCGGAATTAATTTCAACGAATGGCGACCCTTCTCGTGGGCGCGGCTGACAAGGGCTGGACGCGAATCTTCAATTACTATTAATAGCAAATTCCTAAGACTCGAAGGTTACGTTGCTCGCGGAGAATTGGCACGGGAAGCCTTAATTGCGAATAATTGGATTTTACCCGGTCACGTTTTGTCAGACGTCGCGTCAATAGGCTAGCTCGATGTCTCATTGGCATCGAAACAGAAGCATTAGTCCAGTTACACAGTTTGTGGTTCACGTATAATATCGGTTTGTTGAAACGAGAAATAGTAGACGGTGTATTACATTAGGTATAAACATCGAAACATTTTTTACGAAGATACAAAGCTACTGAAAATAATAATAAACTCACTATCGTTTGAAAGCAAATTCGAATCAGGCATATGTGCGCAGCTATTTTATGCAGAGGCCGTAAAATTTATCGTAAAAGACCATACAGCATTCGTTCAAGCGACTTGTATATCGCATAGTTTTGTAGACCAGGGGATAAATCAGGAGAGAGTTGTTTCACTCCATAAACTTGAGTATTCGCAGTCGGACGAATAGATATCCTATATCGTTCGACGGTTTACGAGCCAGCGAGGTTTCATCAAAATCAGAGGGGACATTTCGCTGATTTTCACAAGTAAATCCTCGATCTGTTTCGCGAAGCTCTGATATCATTACCGGTTTAGCCTGAAAACACGCGGGATCGTTTCGCGCGTAAACTGAAACGACCGGAAGTTCGGAATTCGCGACTCGTGGCCGCCATACGCGATGGATTAAACAGCCATCCTGTTTAATCAGTTATCAGAAACTGTTTATGATTCGGCAAACTACTTCGTAATCAAATCTCCGCCTCCTCGTCCAGCGTTGCGAACCTTTCGCCAAAGTCATCAGACTCCAAGATTGGATCGCGAAATCTTTGCTAGCTTCCGGTCTCTCTCTCGAGACCATACCGGGCGTCTACTTTTCCCCGAAGCGGCGGAAATAACCGGATGGAACTGCGACGATCGCTAAACACTACGTAGCCCGTGTCCGGTCCGACCGCCAGGACGGCTTGTTACGCCAACTTCCGGCATTATCTAAATTACGTTATGTACCAGGCCGCAGAAATTACGGCCAGTTCGCGCAGATATCACGGAGTTCCGGCATTAACGGGTCTCTCGATGGAATCGCCGACCCCTTCGAACGATAAAGACGCGGCCAATTTCGTACCAGCTCGACGCTCGACCGAACGATCTAGCCGGGAAACGCGCGGGCATTTCGAATATTAGTTACTCCGGGGCACCGTCGCCCGAGATAATGTCTCCAACTGGCTCCCGGGCGCTCCGCCGGGATAATTAAAACGACTTCGCGATCGCGTCGTTACGAAGAACTATCCCGGCTTAACAAGCATCACGCCCACGCAAATACTCGTCCAAGATCCGATGGACTTTGCCACTTAAAGTTCAACCGCGTCAATATGTCGAGGCACGAATTTCGACCGGTATAATCGTCCGATCGACCCGTGAAATTAACGACCAAGAGTTATTGTTCGCCGTGCAAACGCGGGGCGTTGAATTATATCAACGGAATTAGAAACGTCTGCGTCGGAGCTGCGTCGCTATAAAATAGCGTTTATTTATAGATGCATTCTGGCGTATACGAGACGTGGTCTCGATGGAATATTTCATACGCGTACAATTCGGCGCGCGGGAGAACGCATCGTGGTGTAATAAAATATACTTTTTTCGTGAGACGTAGATCCCGCTGTGAAACGTTCCCCCCTCGAAGGACGTTTCGTGTTTCGCGAAGGAGTCGTACACGCGGGATCGAACGGGTGACACGGCTGAAAGAAACGAACGGCGCAGCGACGGCTCGAGGGTGGAACGAGAGAGACGGGAATGTTGGATGAAAGATGAGCGAGAAGAGTCAGCAGCAAGAACGAGGGTAAGAGTAACGCTGAGGCAATATCACAGTCGACTAGCGCGGGCCGAGCCGGCATACTAAACGAGATGGAGTGATTTTTAAAACAGAGGACGGAACGCCCGCGGGAATCTTAAATAACCGTCGCGACCGGGTAAAGGGAGCCCCCCGGGCTATGGGGAGGGGGGTCGGGCAACGGGATCGAGGAAAAGGAATCGCGACGCCCGTCTAAGAATATCCGAGCGAACGACCGCGATGGGATGAGTGACAAGCCGGGAAATTGGGAAATTGAACCCCGAATCCTCGGTTGAACGCCATTGCTACGAGATAGTGGATCCCTTTCTGCGTCGCTGGACCTCGATTTTGATGTGCTCGAATGACGATTCGAAGCGTGTTACCGCGGAGTAACGTTACACCCTTAAACGCGTCTCCCATCGTCGTTTGTGTTGGGCCTCGAACTCTGTTACGTAACTGGAACGCGTTCGCTGTTCTAAATTTCAGCCAAGTGGAGTGTTAAACGATCCAGAGAGATGCTCCTCCAAAACCGTGTTAGGAACTAAAAGATTGGATCCGTTTAATTAAACAAAAAATGTATTGTACTCGATATCTGTATTGTAGTAACGATCCAGAGGGATGCTCCTCCAAAACCGTGTTAGGAACTAAAAGATTCATTTAATTAAACAAAAAATGTATTGTACTCGATATCTATATTATGGTAACATTTTATATGGTGCATAAGTTCAAGAGAAATGTACGAATCAGCATTTCCTATATCCCAAACAACTCAAATTAGGATCATGTTAATCTTATCAAAAAGAATAATGAAAGTTGAAAATGTGAATATTGACGAAAATTAATAAAGTAAAATTTAGTATGAATAAACATGTATATGTACCACACATTTCGTAAGAAAGCAGGCAACAAGCGAAACGTAGCGGATGAAGCATGTCCGACTAATATCTGTTCGTACTACTAGATCCTGAAATAACACGTCTGTTGAATATACCTAACACCTCACGATAATACTGAATATTGAAATAAGGAACATGGCTCTAACCGATATCTGCATATAACACCAATTCCCAAAGAGTCATTCTATAATCCACGTTGGCCGACTAATGTCTGCTTATACTACTTATTGTCTCACCAAGGATACTAAGAAGTTTTATATTTTTACTTAATTCACAGAAATTCTTTCTAACTATATTTTAATTTTCATTACAAAACATGCTCATATAAATATTTTGCCTCAAAAGTGTTAGAACACATTAAAATTTTTTGTACTTCGAGTAGCATTTGTGCAAATACGTGATACCGAATATCACCACCCAGAAAGCTTCCAAGAGATATTTCGTAAACAGGACTTGCCACGGAATATTTTCGAAACGCTTTCCAGGATATTATTTGGATATTGGATTCGTGGAGTGTATTCGGTGAAAACGTGACACAAGAAATAACGCCTTATTTCGACTATCTCAAAGTAAACGGCTTGTATAGTTACTCAATTTGTGCTCTTTGCGATGTTAAATGTAAATTTAAATATTCCAACAGCTAATACAAAATTACCTCGCGATTCTACACGCGATCGTATTACGCTCCAAAGTGAGTAACAGCTACTTTCTCACACAAAAGTGGTAGTATTTTAAATTGACGGTAAAATGTTTCAAATGTAGTGTTGAATGTCGAAGAGTCCTTGGAGCAGAATTTCCGTCGTGTAATACGTGGCATCGTAAAAAATTCACTGGAAATTTATACGCTACTGTGATACACGAGAAAACCAGAACCGGCGAAAAAAGCCGACGCGACCAAAAAATATGAAAAAGCTCCAGTTTTCAGAAAGTTGGAAAATAATTTAATGGCACGAAAATGGAAAAGTTAATATCTCCATGCCCTTGAGCGGAAACATTTGAAAATGTACCGAACAATTTTACGCTAGCGTGCAGGAGATTTCATCGAAATACACTTGCTATTTAGCAACAAATAACAATTCCGTTCACTCGTGCTTACGTAGTCTTCTAATGAAATGTACTTTTATAAAACGAATATCACGCAATAGTTGGTCCGTCGATATTCGAGAGCAATCATCGAAGTTTTAGATAATACGTTCGTTCTCAAGAAATACTGCAATATTTCCAATTTCTACGATAACTAACGATCCGGCGAAAATTGCGTCCCTCGTCGATGCGCGGTTTTCAAACTCGCTCGAAGCTTTCCAATTCCCTTCGAAACGCCTCTCCTCGAATCTTCCACGACAAAAAAAAAGGTATAGAGGAGACACGTTTTCGCCACGAAGCTCATTTGCTCGCCGAGGACTCGACCATGCGCGCGTCGTTCCCCTCTAAGTCGTCGATAGCTTTAAAATTTTGAATTTTCATACGGTCCCGAGGACTCATTGTTTCGTCTTGATGAAGCTCCGGGGGACGGTGTCCCGGAAATTGAAAAGTTTCGATTCGAATTTTCCGAGGATCTGCGGCGAAATTGCCTCCTCGTCGCGAAAAGTTCATTGGTCCCTGATCAATCCTCCGTTTCCACGGACAGAAGGAAGGTATCGGTTCGTTTTATATCGTTGTTGCTTCGTCAAGTTTAATTGAACGCTTTTCCACGTAGACAAGCGCCTGTGCGCCTCGACGAAACGAAAGGAAATATTTTCTGCGCCACCGACGTCACCAATTGTTTGCCCCAAAGAGCGTTTCATCGAGCATGCCAGTGAAAAGATCAAAGAAATACACGACCATTTAATACGATATATAAATACTTTAGCGTATTTAGCAGGTTTCGTCGACGTTATCGATTAACCGTGTGCTTTTTTTTTATTTCACGGGACAAACTTCGCCAGATTTTCGATAGATTATTGGAAAATGTCGCAACTACGGATAAGTGACATAATTAAAGATACGCGATACCGCGGTATGGGGGGGAAACTTTCGAAACCGGTGACTCGACGATCCGGTGTAATAATTAAAAAACTTTGCGGCCGTTGTTTTGTTACGAGCCAATAACCCGACGATCTTTGGCGACAGCTAGAGATTTATCGAGATAATTCACAACAATTTACTTCTTTTGACCCCAGATTTATGTTCCAAATATTTTTATTAATTAAGAATGCTTCTATTAATATCAGTGATGGTTCCTTCTTGATTACCAATATTTTTTAATGTATCCTTTGACTTTTTCAAGCATTTCTATGCACCGATGAGCAGTACATAAGCACAGCGACAGTTATAGAAAATGTTTCCGCGCCACTTAGATACGATTCGCCGTTGGTGGCACGATCGTCCAGTTATTCGCGCGTGAACGCGATAGATTTCCTCGCAACTTGGGTCTGGGGCTGAATTTAAACGAGAATTCGGGGCGTCGACGCGTCCGGTTCGTCTGCCTCGCGCCAGACAACCCGGAAACTGTTTTTAGACGTGTCGCGAGGAGCTCGACGCGTTTCCTCCACCTCTGTACGTAACGACCTGGATAGATCGCACGCATCGGTGTCGGCTGGACGCGTCACGCGTCAAGAATTGCAAATTAAATCCGAGCGATTTGCTACAACCGTCCGCCGATACAGAATCTGAGGAAGCCTGATAACCGAGGATCGCGTGACCGTCCGACGACGCCTGTATCCGTGTCAGATTCTTCGGATTCCACGACGATTTGTCGCTGAGGGGCTACACCCCCGCCACCTGAACCAGAAATTTTATTTATACCAACAAATTCGCCTCGAGCGGTAAGAAAACGTCTAAACGAATTTGGATATTGCGGGGGCGATCAGCCCATTGTGTTGCATTGATTTTTTTCTCATTTAGAATAAGAGAAAAGTTAAAAAGCACAGTCATCACTTTCAAGGAGGATTCGAAGGGCCATTGCATCAATTTAAAAAATCACGTTAAATTGAAATCAAATCGACCTCGAATGAAATCACAGCAGCTGGTATTTTAGTAAAATAACGTCCAAATGATGGCCTGATTTGCAAAGGAACCTAATCAGAGTGAAATCTCTATGATCTTCAATCTCGGAATGGCTGAATAGCAATCACTGCTGTTTATTTGCAATTGGTTAGTCGAACAGTTGGGAAAGTGGAGAAGATTAGATCAAATGGCGCTCAAATTGCAGCCATTATCCCGATTGCATTGAGTTTGGTGTTCCTGAAAGAACCAGGAACCGAATCGAGGGATAAGAAATATCGGACGTCCCATTTTCGAATACCGACGTCGCTAAAATCAATTTATCAGGTGTGTACTCCGGCTCGTCGCGGTGTCCAAGAACGAAGACGTATCGCGTTCACGTAGAAGTAACTACCCCTTCTCGGTGCTCTCTTTTGCGGGCATTTTCACGCGGGAATATCACCGTACCGTCCTCCGTTTTCATCACGTATTTTGCAACTAATTGCTCGAAGGCTATCTCGGTTCCCGGTTAACCTTTTTCCCCCGAGAAAAATGCAGAACGCGAATACCGGGGAGATATACAGCGCGCATTAGAAACGGTGCCTGTTACCTTAAGGAGGATTTACGCCGAACTTCCAACCGGTAAGAACGGAAAAATCTTCCTCTCGGTATTAACTCGCTTCATAAACAAACTGCTCGCGGAGACGGAACTTTGCCCGACGCGTCGCGAAAACGAAGAAATTCACCCCAAGACTCGATCCGCCGGGGCTGCGAGAATTTTTTCGTTTCCTTTCGTCCGAGAAACTTCCGTCGTTTCCATGTTTATCGATTCCACTGCCAACTACAAACTCGTTTGTTGTGAAACTTGGGAAGGGAAGATTGATCGAATGGCTGACCTACGCACTGTCGATTCAATTGCTCGGCCGGCCTTAGCGCAATAAATCATCGGGCCGCGACGTGCACGAGACTTGCTCGTCTGAACCCTGTTCCTTATCTGTACAAAATCGTCTGGAATAAATCAAGGGTTTATTGTACTATCGCGGAGAGTTCGTTAATCTGCCACTAACGTCGAAATTATTCCAACTGGACAACGTCCAAATCTCGAACACGAGTTCCTATCGATTTTATCTTTGACCAATACTAATTTACTGTTATAGTATATATAGGTATATTTTTCCTTCTTTTATGTTAAAAAAACATTCGAATTAAGGGTCATCGAGTGTGTATTGAATATATTGTATTTTTTAAATTAAAACCGCGGGATTCATTAAAACTCAGGTACGTTGAATCGCATATTCGTGATAAATAATCTGCAGTTCGGTTTCAGGGGTTGTTAAAAATCGCCAACAACGGAGCCAGAGATAATTGTTGAATTTTGCATTGAAGGAACACCGTGCACCCGTTGTCGGCGGGTTTCTTATCCTGCTTTTAACGAGCCCATGAATTTTCAGTTCGGCGTATTCGCGTTGCTGCGTCGACGGGGCGGAAAGGAAAAGGCGAGACCAGGGGGGGTTGAAAGCGTTGGCGAGACCGTCACGGCGTAGCACTCGGCGAATTTCACGTTTTTAATGTCATTCTAATAGCGTCGAAATTTATTGCACCGCGGCGCTAACTAACGGCATCCCCGCCGGCACTTGTGCCCGCAACCTCTCTTGGCTTGGATTTTTGGACTAAACGGGGGAGTTCGTTGCTAACTTTCCACCCTTAAATAGAGGGTGCTTGCGTGGAAGCCTTGGAATACGAGTAATGCGAAAAATCTGTATAGAATTATGAGTTACAGACGGAGAAGCTAAGAAAGATTTGTTTCTACAATTAAATGATTCGATCTCATCCTTAAATCCTCGTTAAAAGCTAACAGAAAACATTAAGATCGCGGATTTTTAATAGAAATTGATAAGTTCTCTTTTCCAAGTAGAGTTAATCCAAAAATAACGTTATTTTGTTTTATGATATCCATGCTGCATTTTTCAATATAATAATAATAAATAACGTATTGTGTGAACGTGTACGTTCGTTGAAAATATTGTTGATTAACGGTTCTGGACGCATACTGTAACTTCGTATTATACTTCGTTCCATACGAGTAATTTCATTTTCCGACAAAGACCAGAAAATACAATCGGCACGTAGAATTGTTCGTATCCTGATTATTAGTACGCGTTTAAATATTCTTTTAATTTGTTCGTTCACTACAATTACGTGATAGCAGGTTCAAATATTTAATAATGTCGGGGTGCTATCTCTTCGCACTTTGGACATCAGTGAATTGGTCATTCACCGACGCAATAAATTCTTGTTGAAATTAAACAGGACGAACCGTGTGATAATTTGATCAATTCGATCTTCATTAAAACTACACTTTGTCGAGTAAAAATACGTGTAAAGTCAAATTTTCCAATGGACGATATTATTATACATTGCGTCGATTAAGAGGAAATAAATTATTCACGCCGGGGAAGTAAAGTGGATACGAAAGAGCAATTTAACGAAATCAAATGCCAAAGAATAGGCTCTTCTAATCAAATTTTCTCGCTGTTGCTCATTATTGGTCGAGCAGTAGAATAGACAGATATTGATCAGACAGGAGTTCGTCAATATTCAAATAGCAAAAACTCTCAGTGTTATCATATGATAGATACATTTGCATTGAAAATTAATGCTTTTAAAACTCGTATTATTTTACGTACCGAAGAAACGGTAAACCCCAATGACAAATGGCTCGGTTTTCGGTCGAAATATTAAACCTGTTGTCAAAACGTTGCGCGCCTAACCCATTTTGATCCAAGCCTGCGACCATAAATTCACCAACGTCGTTACTCTAATAACCAGTGTGTGTATCGAGATCGAAATTAAAATTTCCTCGTAAAAAATCTACTAAACGCAAATATTATTACAAGTGAACGATTGCTACTTTTAGAGACTGTATATTCAATCTCCAAATTTATTAAATTACCATGTGTATTGATTCTTGGAAAACAGAGCATAGATTATGCATGTCGCGGGGGTAAAAAAGGGAACACGGTTCGTTTTCCGCGTGTCACGAACGTGAAATAGGAAACGAAGAAGACTTACGCGGAAACCGATGGCATAAAACGGTAAAATTCAAATTCCCTGTCCGTGGGTACCTTCTGGCTCCTCTCTTTTTAATTCCTGCCACTTTTTGCGCGCCCCTACGCAAGCGACGTTTTCTATGCGTCCCGAAATCTCGTTCCTTAGTGCGACGTTACAGAAAGCCGCGGGATTAAAAATGTATGAGGCACGCGGCGGGGACAGCGGCGATATTTTATTCAGAAATTCCGGTTCGCCGCGGCGTTTCGAGACATTAGGATTCGATAATACGGCGGCCGGGCCATTTTTGCCAGCGCTTAAAACCCTACGGGAAGCAAGGGTGTCCGGCGAGCCCTTCCCGTTTATTATGGCCGTGGCTTAGAAGGTCAGTCCATAATTTCAGCGTCGCCCTTAACGAAATTCGGGGCTTAAGAACGAAATCCAATTTGGCTGTTTGAGCGTAAAGCGAGGCCGCGGACCACTCCGTCGCTAATGCGATTTACGATATCGCGTGTAATTTATGGTAAAATAATCGGCACCGTTCCGCGATTAAACTGAATAAGATCCTTACGGTAGACTGCAACGAAATGAATTGATTGAACTTCGTATGCTGAGAAATTTCATCCGTCTCTTCGATTTAAGCCCGCTTTGTTGGCTCCCCAATGAACTCTTCGCGAAGAATAGTTTTCGATATCCGTATCCGAGAAAACTCACGGAACCCTTCGCGAAATTACGAGACTTTTGTAAACCTATTGGTCGAGAATTATAAAATTACGCCTGAGAATAAAGAAACTTCTTGATTGCGATCTTATTTTGACACGTAAAACGAAACGCCTTGTACAAAAGTTGTCTGACGAATCCTATGGGAGCACTTGCAACCGAATGAAGAATTGTTTTGGGATCGACGTTACCAAAGCAGAGGGGCATCCTGCCTGACGCTCTCAGGATTAATGGCGAAATGAATCTATCATGCGTTCCTGGGGATAGAGTTTAATAAACACGGAACAACGTGGCACATATCTATTAGCGAATCTCTGCTGGCATTCCCGTACATTCCCTCGGGCATTTCCATTACCTAAGCTGTAAATACAATGCACGTTCGCGTACTCTTCGATCGAGAAGTATCGTGGCAATTTAACTTACCGTACAACGTACCGATAGTCATTGTAACTAAGACCGAGTTTCGTCATTGATCATCCAAGATTTCAGTCTCGAATTGAAGCTAGACACGCGTACCTGTTCTTCAGTCGCAATGCAAACACAGAAATTTATTGGTTCCTTCGTTTGGAATATTAATCTTCTTATTTTAAGTCGATGCTCCCTAAATTATTTATAATGCAACCCAATAATCGTGATTTTCATATAATAAACTTCATACGACCACAAAGGGTTAAAGCACTAATTTGAAGATAGTAAGTTCGAAGACCACTTTGAACCAGGTCTGAAAAGGATCTTTATTCGCAGGAAAATCTTCACTATTTTCAATTTATTCAGGCGCCCTAACTTCTGAATTCTTTGGCCGTTTACTGCTCCTTCTCGTTTCAATTTTTCGAGAAAATCCCCGTTATCTATGTGTTCGCCTAATAAAGAAATCTCATTCCCGGCCGCCTTAAAGTCGTTCGATTATTCCCGCCGCTTGATCCCAGAATTACACGAGTCCTGAATAAATTTCCACCGAATACGTAACGAGGGTTCACCCTGCCCTTCCTCCCCCGATAGACCCATGAATCATTCGCGCAAATTGCCGGTTATTATCAACGGATGCAAGGATCGTGGTACAACGCGCTTCCATGGTCGACGGCCTCTCTAACCAGCTAACTTTGTACAGCGGTCGAACGAAACGTTTAATGCCACCGTAAATCGCCTTATTCGATTGATCTAACCGTATTGTGTTGCTCGTGAAGGATAATATTCTCGTTTCGAACGCTAAATAGTACAAAAACTATATGTCAAAATTAATATTAAGCAAAATTGATTTTAACATTATTACAATAGTCTAACTTAATATGTAAGAAATCAGTACAACTATTCTGAAGAATTACACTTCGAAAGAGTGCTATAAAAATAAAATCAATTTTGTCGTATCGATAAAAAGAAACACTCTTCTTAGTATATAAAAATTTGAAAGGGCACGTTTCTTTGAAATTGCAAGTGCAAACAGTGCGAATAGACAAACGATTTGTCGAGATTCGAAACGTTGAAAAAATTCGACCGCGAAATTGTTTCGACGTTCCGACGCTCAGAGAAACATGGGCACTGCTGTTTGAGCGCGGTTAGGTGCGGGTTAGGCGTAGTCTCATGCGTGAACATCGCGTTTTCCGGTCGTTGATAGGTCGATTTTGGTGTTTAGCTGCAAGTGCCGTGGCTGGATGGCAGATTGCAAGGCATAGGCGACATTGAAGGGCGCGTTAAGACCCAACGGAATGCAGTTGAACGGAGAACTGGGTTGACGCGGTTGCAGTAGATTTGCGGCGAAGCGCCTGTAGGTGTTAAGCAGTTGTACGAGCAAGTGTTCCAACATTCCTCAAAATGTGCTCATAAGTTTCCGTTCTGACACCCATTCGTTGATAATGAGTGAATGAAGCAACTGTTTCGTGTGAGTAGGTTTCAGAGACGTTCGTCTGACTAAGAAAGGCTCGTACTACTTGCTCGTTTTACTGGCTTCTGAGTGCATTGTGGCCCAGGCACATAAAAATATGGTCTTTATCGAGATTAGAATAAGATTACCGTGAACTTTAATCGTAAATAATTGCATCGAAAACGTCTGGTAAATAAAATATAAATTAGTAATAAACTAAGAAAGTAAGAGAAAAAGAAAATGATATAAATTACAATTTTAGAAACGTTATTTTCGGAATTTATTCCCCGACGAACAGACGGTGCTCTTTCAAAACGTTCAAAAGTTACGACCATGATCGAAATCGCGGTATCCAGGGGCAAAATTCGAAACAACTTTGCGCCGATCTCCTGACGTCGCGGTTTTCATTGCAACTGGCGCGCATATTATCGGTTGGCGTGGTATTTCGGTTAGGCAGCTGTCACCGACGCGACAGCGAAAAATCAACCGGCCAAAGGTATCAGCGCATCGAAGGAAAAAGAGAACACGTAACACAGGAATAAAAAAAAATGACGAGAGAAAAATCTGCGAAAGTGCTCGTGAACACAGAAATCAAACCTGAATACGCGCGATGTTACAAATTACCGATAACGTCTAACAAGCAGAGAATTAATTAAAATGTTATATGTTCCGAAACGGAACTTTTTCCAGATTAATTCTAAAACTAGGGTTCGTGACTCCGTACGATAAATTCACATTTCGAAACCGTGGGAGTAGTGTATTAGTTTGACCCGGGATTTACCTTTCTATCTGGCTACAATGCATCAAACGTATACTTTGTCGGAAGTAAAGTTGTTCCTCTTCCGGAACAGTACGTTACCGTGGCAAGTTTTAAATTCGAAAGTACGCAGACCGGGCGCGGGAGGGGGGACGGGAGGCGAATCACAGGGGATTTGGTCGAAGGGAAAGAATTTCCTACGCCGGAATGCCGAAACTATTCGAGCGGATTAAAATACTTCGTAAAACTTATCCTAACTCGGCGCTCGCCTCGAAATTACCAAGTGCCCTGGACTCGTCTAATCGCCGGCCAAACGCAACATTCCTCCGAGAATGCAATTGTAATGTTGAATGCAAACGTCGGTATGTGAAACGTTTGTTTAAATTGCTTCCACCTACGACGCGTGCTATTGATCCTAAAACTAACGAATCCCCTTTTATAAACACCTTTTCGAGGCATTGCAAAAGTTTACTTGAGAGAAACACTCGCTGAAAATATTCTAAATTATTCCAAATACATCATTTCTATTTTACGAATAAATTCTTAAGTAATTCTTTTTTCAGTTTAAAAAAGGATATTGATTCTACTATCAACAAAACAAAAATATTCATTTTCCTATTTGAAAAACTCCAGGCGACCCTTTCCCTATGAAAATACACTGCTTCCAAGATTTGTATAATCATCGATTGTTGTACCTCCGCTCGCGAAAGTTTGAAAATCCGAAATAGACAAGAAAATACTTGTACTGCTACGGACGAAAAAAGGAGAACGAAATGACTTCGAATCGGGCACGCACGTAGACAAAGAAGGGCCGTAAACGCAAAAAAACTCAAGTGGACACATACGTTAAGCCAGATTACACGTCGGACGGTCAGATTACGAGCGTTGTGCCCCGTTAGATTTATTAAACAGTGCCGTGTGTAGCCCACGGGGCTAAAGAATCGCAATTTCCGGATAACGATAGCGTACGATCGCCGCGAGACGCGCGTATAATCGCCCGTACGCTTCGCGTAGGGGCGCAAAAAACGGCGAATCGTATCTATCGGAGGGTCAGTCTCATCTCGCGATAAAGTACGCGAAAGGAACATAATTCGTCGCGGTGGGATCTGCGGACGTGGCGCGGTTCGGCCGTCGAGGATATCTGGTCACGTCAGGCGTAATTGCGATTCGATTAGAAACATAAATCACTCGTGACGGTTAGATGGTGGGCTTTTGGTGACTCGCCACGAATGATCTCTACCGTCAGGATCCGCTCGTATCCAAGGACGAGGATTTAACGAAGAACGAGGTAGTTCCTAACGGAAATCTGGCTTTTCAGAAAATTCTGAAAAGCTGTAAGCAGCGTACGCATAAGGCGTTTAATTGGCGTGCAAAGTGTTGCATTCGACAGAGTTGGATGCCCAAAGAGTTTTCTGTTGCAGTCGAGAGGACAACATCGCGATACGAATGGAACGATCTCGTTGTTCTGTGACGAATTTCTTATTTAATTACAGACGAACAAAGTTGATGTGAATAAAGTGGTGGTCCGTAGTTGTGGATGTTATGAACGTATTAGAGAAATATGGAATGGAACACGTAATGCAGTTTTTAAACTATGGAATATTATTTAACGCCGCATCGATCGATTCTGCTCGCGTGCTCGCTTAGAGAGAAGTTGGCTATCGAGTCTGATTATTTATAGTATAATCTCCTTCCTGCGAAACCACCTGGATTTATAGGAAGGAGATTATACCATAACCAATCAGACTAACTGGCTAACTTCTCATCTGTACACATTAGATACAAAGTTTGGCAGTAGTATCGTAACGCGGTGGTCAGACACGCTCTATAGAAAATTTATTTCGTACGAGAAACGATTACTCTGGGCGAAAATATTCAAACGTTGAATTATATTTATACGAACGAGCATTAAACAAATTTATGCAATTTTGGTTTGATAATAATTGGCCAATTCATTTGCAATTTCCTTGAATTGGTTAATAAATGCAGTTACCCCTTGTTACAATTTATAAAATTCACGATGTTGATCCAAGAGTTTCTTTTACTTTCTATGACTGACCTAAGCTTTATCTTTAACCATAGTACATCAACTCCAAGTAACTGCCCCATTCTGTAAGAGTGGTTGTTCCGAGACCGAACAACTCTTTTCATTGCACGCAATCTGGTTCCCCAAAACGAACATAAACTGCGATTGGGGAAACGGACGACGCAACCCTGGGATCTCTCAAACTTTTCCCTTCGGCCAGGGGTTGCTTTCAGTGACGGTACATTTTTCCCCCTCAGCGCCCATGGGAGAACGAGCGAGAACTGGACGCACATTACCGTCTCAGTTAGAACTTCTAACGTTATTACACCGTGTGAACAACCGTAAATGGATAACCGTGATCACTTTCTTTATTACTGGGCTGCATCAAACCTTTTTTTAAAAAACCTTTTTCCTTCTATACCTGGATCATCAATTCACTTAGTACTACGATTTCAGTGTGTTATAAATTTATGTCAAAAAAATATCTAATATAAAATCACATTATTTATTTTCCAGTGATTATAATTCATCCAAATTGAAAAGGACTGCATGAACATTCGAAAATGACTCTATCGTGAGTTCTGATCACCGTCATAAGTATTAAAATAAATTTCGAAAGAAGCTAAGAGCGACTAAATTTCATTCACCTGTCCCCACAGGTTTCGACAGCTCCGAAACCGAGATATCGCGTATAAATATACTCTAGCCAGATAGTAATAAAATTTCCTATATCTCTCTTATCGTGTCGCGTTACGGTCTCTAGCCAGTGACGCAACGAAAGGAATAACAGTAAATCTGTCGCGGGAATGGACCACTTATCCATTCCAGGTGAGTTTCGAAAAATGTCTGCGGTTTGGGCGGCCGGTTATGGGTACGTAACACGCATAACGGAAACTTGCGCCGTAATTTCACGGGGCTCAGGCTTCCTGGACTTTAATCCCAGAACGACGTGGAAATATGAACTCGTAAAGCTATTGAGCAACCGGCCGGAAACGACCAGCAGCGCGGGTGTACGCGGCAAGCTACCGGGACATGGGACCACTAATGCCCGGCCGGAGATTTATCGTCGCACGCCGGTGGGATTGTTACGTAAGGTTAAGCTCAGGGTCGAGGCGTTAGGATTCGACCTCATCCCGTGATCCCAATGGCACGCCAGTCGCGTAAATCGGAGTGAGCTACCGTGTCGAGGATCCGGTACAAGTGCTGCAAACCGTTCCGCGCGAACTTCTCGAACCAATGTTTCCCACTTTTACCCGCTTTCGGGTTTAAACTTTACGGTACCCCGGTAAACAATCGCTGGCTGGCCGCGTCGCGCATCGAGACTACGCCTCGTTGGCTCCCTGATCCGGAAACAATCTGTCCAAGGCGCTGTTGCGTCTACCGTAATTGTTCGCCGCTGAAATTTCGCGGAAAGCGTGGCTCTAAACGGCGCTGCAGGAATTTCGAGACACTCCACGGACAGAATCAAACTGCAAATTGATTTATAAAAGAATCAAGATCGGTAAATGAATCTTTGGGGGTCTGCAGATCTTTTGGAACCTTTAGTTTTGTTTCGCATCTCTTCCCTGAGTTCAACATTTTCAGCGCTACGTATTTCTTCCTCTTTATTATTCAATTTCGTTTCTCACGATCTCGAAGGAGTACGATTAATCTTATGTATGAACTAGACTTCCAACAGTTCCACGGATCGATGGGGATGACTTCGCGAACAGTACCGAAAGTAGCGAACATTAGCAACGAAACGGACTTCTTTCGATTCTGATACGAAATTTATCAAAGTTGTCAGAGTTTTAAGACATGGTTTCCCCAACAATGGTCAACAAGAGCCAGCGTACCTTGCGAGGGGGATTACGTTCTGAGTGTTACGCAAACGTTAGGGACGTTTTCGGGAACGAGACCCAACTTATACCCAACTAATCGTTGCTTTGGCGGGTTAAGGTACATCCAGAACGCGAACTCTCCTGACGATTTCGACGGCTAGACGGGACGGCGCAAATATCTCAATGAGCCCCACAGACTTGGCCCGACGTGCAGCCGACCGCAGAGCCACTCTTCCGTAAAGGCTGCATCAAACGAGCGTTCGACCGGGCACGGCTATCGACGAAATTGAGCCTGTGTGCTCTCCTAATGTCGTTTACACATCGGCTTGTGAAGGTTTTTCAGGTCGCGGGTAAACGGGGGAGAAGGAGGACGAGGAAAAAGCAAGCCAGCTAATTACAGAGACTTCTCTGCACGGGCTACTAAATTTGAAGCGAAGCGCGCGCACAGGCCTTGGGTAACTTTCATGTGAATGCTGGAGCCTGCGACGGGTGTTGGATTCCTTTCGAAATCGACCACCCAAGCATCACGCTTTCATGCACCCGTGGTCACCTCGAGTTACAACGTCGATAAGCAAACGTCTTTTGTGCTTAAAAAGTAAACAGGGAGGATTCAAGGTTACGTTTCGGGTACGAGCAACTCCCATCGAGGGGATAATTCTCTTCTAGTCGGCCAAAAAGATGCACTTTTCTTTTCAATATTTCAGGATGATGTCAATTCTTCTTCCACACGTTATTTTATTTTTAATGCATGCAAAATCTGATACTTCCTTTTCATCGTTGATATTTGTTCCGTCTGCCTAATAGAAATTTTTTTATACAAAAGAAAGCGTGATAAAGAAATAGTAGAATCCTCAAACAACTACCCCCTTGAGAATTAAATCATATTAATCGTGATTTAAGGAAACGTGCAAAACTTTTGTATACACAGTTTGCTGATACAGGAATAATTTTCGACGTGACTGTTTCGAGGTTCGATTTCGCGCACCGAAAGTTTATCGCGGCGAGGACGAACCGCGTATTTCGGTATTATGGTCGGCGCTGATTTTAGCGTCGGAAACCTGACGATTTAAATTCAAACGGGGGCCGCCACCGGCAGGAACGCGTAACGTCCGGCCGCTCCTCGTTTGCGGTAAGATTATTTGCCCCTCGTTTTACGGTTCATTATATGCGTTTTCGGGTTCAGAAAACTGAAAACCGACTGGTCGTTCCCTAGCCGTTCAGGTGAATTGCCTTTTCAATCTGCCCGGTGGATGAGAGCGTATGAAAACACGAGGGCGTGCGCTCTTATCATTCGTTTTGCGGAAATTCACGCAAAAAATGTTTTTAACCTCGTTTAACCAAGACCCGAAGCGTTGAGCGGATTTATGATATTGTGGTTCGAGAAATTCATGTATGAAGCTAAGCAGCTATTTCGAGGAAAATTAACCCCTTGTAATCGAAATGGTAAAAAACATTTTCGTTATTCCTTTGCATTTAATGACTCGTTCAAACCCTCTTTATTACTCGCGTGCTGTACCTCAGTATTCCGTAAAATAACCATTAAGCTCATGGTATTAAGCAAATATGAATGGAAAATTTGTTCTATCGAGTGTGACAATATTTTTATACTACCTCCGCTAAAAGGAATTATACATGTACATATTTAAATTGGATCCCGTTATTCAATACCTAACGGCTTATTCAATCCTCCATTTCACGCTTAGGTAGCCTGTGCTGTAACAATATTGATTTCTTGCAACACCTATCGATTAACGAGCAAATTCTAAACATAGAGTATAATGCAAGAGACTATTAATAATGTTCCACTACCTACACTGTACTCGATTCTGCCGATAAAAGTTCTCGATGCTTGATTAATACTTAATCCCCACAGCAATAATTTTTAATCCCTCGACGTACGATTTGATACCAAATAATATTTCACACGTACAGTATTCAATTTTGTTTGCACTTGTTCGTACAAGAAATAACCACGAAAACGAATAGATATGTTTGCAAACAAACGAAATGGACGACAGATTAGGAATGATATTATTATTAGGTCACATACGATACTATTACTTCCGCTTGCATATGCACGTGTGGATATGTGTATACGTTCGAGACGTTTACGACCAAGTGAGAACTCTATTCAACTATTATAACGCCTCTCTCAAAGACAGTAAAATCCCATCTCTGGCAAGGGACGTGCACTTGCCGGGAGGGAACGAGGTTAACTGCAACAGAAGTCGATCTGTCGTGACGTTTCATGTAGAATGCTGATAAGGGAATTATCTCGACGATATTACCGGAGCACCGCTGTACATCTCCTCAACTCTGATTCCAGTTTCCCGTTGGACCCTTCGAGCGCGAACGTAACATGTTCTTGCCTAAGAATACGCCCCCAAGTCGAATAAAAATGTCCCTCGAAATCTGTTGACATCCCCCTTTTTTTTGGAAAGCTCGAACATCGTTACAATACCCTTGATATTTTTATTAAGATATTCCTGTTAATTTTTGTTCAGGTTCTTTTATAGAAAGGGCAAAAGTAATAAGATTGATATTATTCATTCACACTGTGCACTCTCAGAGTAAAATAACGAATGGAGTATTTAACTTTTTATTTTATCGTGTTCCCCTAACATTTTTAAATTTGTTAACGACTATCCCATGACGTTCTAACGAAGCGTAGCTTATTCCTAAGGGTGGTAAATTGTTTTTTCCGATTTTTCCGTCATTCTCGACCCTCGTTCGTCCCTTTCTGAGCTCCATCGCCGGGGCACGTGCTTGGCTTTTAATGCGGCACGCTGTACACCGACGCCTCGCCGTTTATTCGCCAATGGGATTAGCGCTAATTGAATACAGATCGGAGGATGCTATGTACATCGTTTGCCGTTGCCGAACGCGCGGCACGTATAACGGAGTGAACTCGTCTAGGAGACGAAGCTCCCTCGAGTGTTCCGCTGCGTTCTACACGCGAGATTAACGTGGCTGCATGGCCGACACGCGAATATTTTTGCATAATCTCCATCGCCGGCACCTATTCCTCCGCTTAGACCACCGAATATGCATGAGGAAATAACAGGGAAAATGAGTTTGCCTTTCTTAGCGTCGACTACTCTGCCTTTATGATCTCGTCTCGTAATCACCCCATCATTCGTCTCGTGAATGTCCAGGGGGATGGTAAACAGTGGTCAATATCAATAATCCGTATCAGACAAGCATCTTTAAAAAGTTATTTATGCAAGAATCGAATACGACAAAATTATTTTTCAGGCTTCCTTTTAATGAATTTATGAACTTTCGGCAAAATAAATTTTACTAAAAGGGCTGATTCTGCGTGAAAGAATACGTCGAAAGCTTGGAATAAATTTCTCTCGTACGGAATTCTGTTCCCGAGAAATTCGAGTTCAATGACTTGGATATCGACGCAAGTAGAAATAGCGAGCAATGGTCAAACGCGCCGAGCAAATCGTATTCGACCCAACTTTATCTCGAAAACGAAGCATTGTCACATTTTCCACTTATTTTTTAATGTAAAAAAACCCTGTCTCGGTTCTACCACAAATGCAAGAATAATTTATCACGATTGCGCATAAATTGTAATGTAAGATTTAGAGAAATTTGAGTAACGATCGAATTTTGAAGATTGAGGGCACGTTTCTGTCGATAATCGACGATATACACTCGTTTAGTGGTTCGCGACAGTTTGGTAGCCCGCCTCGAACACCGATTTGCATCCTAAGAACCAGGGGCCGTGAGTTACTCCCGCGGGGGCGTAATTCGTCTTCCTTTTGCCGGGCGAAATTTGTTCGCGGGCACGTTACCGCGAACTTTGGGGCGAGTTCACAAAGGCCCCGGCCGCAGCACAGCCATCGCGCGAGGGGGGGATGGGGGGATCGGGGGGAGGAACTGCGCCGCCGGTGTTTCCCAACTCTTTCCTTCGTCTCGAGACGAGGATGGACGTATTGTACGAAAATGCACCGCTCCCGGAGACCGTTCCAAAAGCGACGTCCTATGTGTACGTGTTCGCGGGGCACAGGTCAGTTCCGTGCGGCGGATAGACGCTGGATTTACTGCTTTTGTCGCGGGAATCCCCGCTACACAGGGTCGCGACAAAGGACGGAAAAATTGCGCGATGACGCGACGACGCGCCGCTTGAAAGAAATTCCTATCGCGTCGCTGAGTTTTCTTTGCCCCCCCCCCTCCCCTCCCCGGTACGGAGCATTGTACGAGGGCGGCTTGGGGGATTGATGCATTAGGTCGCCGAGAATTGGACCGAAGAGTAACGGTCCCCAACGAAAGTGTAACTCTGTCCTTCGTTGATCTTTCAGCGGGGAAACTTCGATTCGAAAATTGAATATCCTCGAATGTTCGACTGGTTGCCCTGAATCGCTAAGAGTATGAACACTTTGGACACTCTGTATGGCTAAACATATTGGAAACCAGGACGCGTTATACTCAGACTCTGGACTTTCTTCTTAATCATTTTTATATTCCGATTTTAAGTACAGCTTTCGAGAGGAATGGTTTGGTAGTGGCGATCATTTTCGGACCAAATACCTGGACGTTCGCTGCATAAATATCAATGACTAACGCGTTCGCGAGCAGGCCATCAGGACCCATTGACGCCAGAACACCGCGGAAGATAGCATCGAGGACATTTCCTGGATGCTCTCGAAAATCACCGGAGTATCCTGAGACCGTTGCTAATGCCCTGATAGGGCATCATCGCCCTCGAGACGTCACGCAGATATGTCGAGCACCTCCTGGACATTAATACGTACACATATGCAGCAGTTATTTCGCGGCCAGAGCGAGAGAAACGCGAACAAAAGCGACGTGGGCGGAGGAAAGAAATGCAGACGTGCAAACATATCGATAGACGCGTATGTATAAGACTAATCGCGACATCTACTATGGCGTACGATTTAATTCCAAATAATTTCTCGAACGTGTACCATTTAATTTTCTTTAAATTTGTTGACATCGAGAACTTAAGACTCGTCGAGGGGTTAATGAAAGTAAGAAATTATCGAATATTACATGCAAAATAGTCGAATAGAATCTATTACCGGCTCAGTTTGTGATTAAAAATTATTAAAGTATTAAAATGAATGCAGCATGAACTTTTTCCATTATTTCTGTGTCTTTAGTCAACTATTTACGGGAGATCACACGAGAGTAGAGTCACTTTGTTTGCTCAGAAAGTGATTGATACCTCGTTCCCAGCCAATTTTCTACACACGAATGCCGTTCTTTGGTCAGATTCAAGTTTCCCTTTAATATCGACGTATTATATTTTTAATTTGTTCGATGCTGGTTCGCCCCATGCGAGGGATTCGAACGACGCATCGGTGTCTGCGTGCACCCTCTATGCAACAGCCGTGTCTCAGTCTCTCCGTCGCTCGGGGAGGCAGCTTTATCGCCCACTTAAGGCAATTTACTTCTCGGATCACTTGCCAAAAGCGAAAGGAGCCTGCCCGATCGATGCCGCCCGAGAGGCCAATTCCGTCGACTTCATATCAAAGGCATTCGAAATCGTTCCTAGTGATCTTTCACGTCGGCCTCACGTACTCCACGTACCGTTTACCCACTCCTCCCCTCCCGCCCTCCTGGTCCCGGAAGCTTCGTCGTGATTATTTGATGTGACGAAGTTACTTTCACTTAAAGGAAACGCGGCGCTCGGTCTCCGTATGTGTATTATCGCGCAAAGCGTCGATAAATTATGGATACGCGAATTTAAAGTTCCTGGAAAGCGTAGTAAACTCCTGATATACTCGCAAACGTACCCTCGAAAATAACTGTGTGACTTGTGTGTATTGCTGCGACTATAAAAATATCGAGATCAGTGGCAAAAGTCTACATTTTAATACTTTTTCACTTGATTTTTCATTGCTGCTGTTCATTAAAAGAAAAGTACATTTTCCTTTCAAATAGGAATAACAATTCTCTATAGATCTGCAATTTGATCTCATCGTTTATTTTCTTATCAACACGTTGACTGCCAGTCTAAAACCCCAAAATTGTTTACGAGACCAAAACTTTGATTTCAGACAATTTACGAAGCCTGTAGAAATTTACTTTCTTTAACGTTTCGACTTGAGAATTGTTTTAGTCCCACGGTTAAAAGTTCTTTATATATGGATGGAGCAACAGTGAAAGTGTTAATGTATTTTCAGAATTTTTTGAGGCGAATAAAATTGACTGGAAAACATGCAGGGAATAATGCAGCGAGGAAAGGTGTCGCCCGAAGATCTCTGGCACGTTCGAAAGGTCAAGATTTACCGATATCGGTGACCGGTATAACTCAACCACCGTGGAGTTCCCATCAAGCAGAAGAATCCAGTTAAGCCTGATCGCCTATTGTGCCGTTTTTGCCAGAATATCGGATGCCGGTGGCCGTGGAAACGGCTCGACTCCATTGATCTGATCCCAAGATCCCAACACTCGGGGATATTAAGGGGCCGCGTGGACTCTATTTCGAGCAGAAGCCAATCGTCGCCGGTGGACGCAAAAGGAATCGAGTTACGCCACGAACAATGATTGCTTCTGCCGTTCACAAGGAGAAGGGAACGAACTAAATTGGCCGATATCGTCCGCTGCGGAAAACCGACACCGTCTGTGTCTCTTCGCGAACAGACCGGGCACAATAAACCGAGAACTGAACGCGAAATATTACCACGGTCCGACCCGTAATAACGATTACGGGGCACCAACTTTCCGGGAAACGCGGAATTTTCAAAACTGCATATTTATTCGTTGCAACAGGTCAAAACGCGAGATCGCGTAACAGCGAAACCTTGCGCTTCAAAAGTAAATTTCAGTGAAATGGCTGTAACTTAACAACGAGCCATAATGGAAGTTACAGAAACGTTCAGGAGTATCGTAGTAGTTTTACGTGGCAACTTTCGAACAGGAAATCGTGAAAGGAATGGGTGGTAACATTCTGACAAAAATGAAATGATAAATATTTGTTTTTATCGAATATCGACGCGTGAAAAAGTATTGGGTCAATGTTGGGTACTGTTTTGTGTTTGTAACACTATTCCCTGGTTTCTCCAATACGTGATCGGATGGGATCTGGGTCAGTTGATTGATCTGTCTACGGTGAAACATACACTTCTAGCACGTAACGAGTTTTCCCCCATTTTTGTGTTTTGGGTCACTGTCACGTCGAGGACTCCAATTTGGCGATATATTTTTCTCAACGTACGATCGTGTATCTAGTCAGAATTTGTCACGATGAATGCGATATAATTGCATCTAGTTTGGGGAGGAAATCCACGAAGACAAAACAAATCTAAGAAAAATTTTCCAACAAATTTTCTAGCTCTGTCAGTCTACGCAGAAATGAATGTCGAGTTCTCAATAAATCTTGGCACGTCTCATGCAAACACTCGACCCACGTCATACCGAATAATTCAACCAGAAATATTCAACAGCTTCCACGATCGCAAGATAATAGCTTGCACAAATCGGTTCCAACGTCCGCGTGATTTTCATTCGACGGTTACGATTGATCGCTGCAAGGAAACAGAGAAACTGTACACTTGGATCAGCCAGGAATCGCCCGGAACTTTCGGTGATAGAAATATTCGACCGTGAAAGGAAGCATTTTTCATTCGGTGACAGCGGAAGAGCAAGGAGACGATGCGTCGCGTCATCTCGCGCATTCTGTGTTTGGCCAGCTTCCATGCTCGGTGTTCGCGCGCACATCCCGGGCTACAGTAATGATTTTTAAAACAAACATCGCTCAGGAATTGGCATTTTCATCTTTCGAAACTCGAAGTTCGATCATTGAGCCTCGAAGTCACCTTTCTATTTTATCGACGAAAAGGACGAGTGAGAAAAAGAACCATTGTCTTTTAATAAATTGTTCATTTTAAACATCGTTTTTCCCCTTTTTACTAGGCTCTGAAACGTTCAATTTACGAACAAGTCTAGTAAGAAAAGAAAAATCATTGAATCTCTCGTGATACAAGATGATCGCACGTAGCCCGCCACAGAAAATTGCTATGCACTCGTCGCTTTTCCGTCGCAGTTCGAAAATCTTTCGCGTACCATTTACGAGAGAGTCGTCGAAGTTCGCGATAGGTCCTGACCCGTTCTCTCGATGGCAAACTTTCCACGAGGAGAGTGGATCATTCTTCTCGACCGCGACGGAAGTCCGCGTACAGTTTTCGAAGCGCACCACCAAATAAGCTTTCAAGTGTGCCGCAAACTTTTTCTATAAATCAACGGTCGTCTCGCGGAGACCTCCTCGGAGCCAGATGGACCATTTAACCTCGCGCATCTGTGGCGAGCTCGTGGCTCGACCGAATCCAGAGACGTTTCCCAAATTTTCCAGGCGAAACGTGCCGGGTTTTGCGAACCCACTCTGGTCTTTCTATACAACGAGCACAAGAAAACCGGCAAGTTTACCGTTCTTGGTTTCTCTGTTTCCTTTACAAACCTTCGTAGACGTTGAACCCTCTTGATTAATACGTCAACCAACATCTTTCGTTCGATGTTCAAATCTGAATAATATCACAACAGACTCGCTCGGGAACTAAAAATATTATTCTTAAGGCGAGATACTAACGAAAATGAAGTAATATTAAATTTTCTAAAAATATTCATCTCGTAGAAAATTTCACGAATTTGTCTTGCAGTCAACGCATTTAATTATCCGATCGAAAATAGCTCGCACTTGTCCAAACATTGGGGTATTTGATTTTACGCATAACAAATTTTTGCTTTCGTTTATACAAATGTTACCGATTAAACGTGACACTAATATTTTCACCGGCCTCGTCGGCGAGCCTATGATTATCCGTCCTGATTGGCTCGGTAGTCGCAAAGTGTAAAAGAGTTTCCCTTTTCCCAGCTATATATTCGCTCGCATTGAATTTGATCAAAGAGGATATTTCCCGCGATCACAGATATTCCCGATTAAAAACGATACTTTTAAAATGGTAAACAGTTCGCCCCGTTTACGTTGTATACGGGGCTAGCAGACCGAAAGGGGAGGCTGTATCTACTACCGTTTGATGAATTTAATCGAATAACCCTGATAAACGTTCATGGGTACTTGTTTACGTTCGAGGCAAGCGAGCTCGAATCGCGGTTTAATCGACGTAAACGCTTCGGAAGCCAATGGACCAACGATTTCGACGATTGAACGCAATTTCTTCCTTCCCTGTGTATGGAGAACGGCTGATTTATCTGCCGCGGCACATTGCGGAACATGGATTACGTGCCTCGAATGACTATGCCTCGAGCACGGCGAGTAAAAGTGCCGCAATATTCCGAAGTGTACGTTAAACCTTTGAAAACAGCCGGCGAAAAGGGAGACCTCCATGTCTGAGAAAGCGTGGATGGAGGACGTTCTTACCTCGATCCTGGCAAACGTCGAGAACGAGCGTACAGCGTGGTTCGAACGGTTTCTCGATTTAAGGAGTTCGAGTTTCCTGCTGACCGACGATCCGCGAATAATAAATAAAACGAACCCATGGAATACTCGTTCCCAAGAATAATAAGTTAACAGACTGTTACATTGATCGGTGGTCTAATTGGAGAACTCGTTAATTGCGAAGCAGTTCGATTGCTGTATTAACTGGGGCGGGGTCTTGTTCTAAGCGAAAACAGAAACAAATTGGTGAGGAAAATTTTATATTATTCAATTTCTTCCCCCTTCTAACTAACACAAACTTTCAAATGTCTTCGAGTACTTTATACTTCAGGAGATATTTTGTTCCATTTTTGATATTACATATGCATATATTCTTACATATAATTAGAAATCGTGTCATGGCAAACTTGCCCCAAAAATTTATCTTTACTCAGAACATAACCTGACCCAGTTGCTAGAACCGCCCAGTATAATTTGATATTGACAATAACGATACAGTGTAACATTCATACGAAAATATCTTGTACATAGGACTTGCATTAATAGCAAATTGAGGCGTTAATATTCAGTAGTTGATCCTGTATAAATCACACATCGTGTAGCTAGGATTCTACTATCGAACAGTCATTTGTCCTCGAATTCTCAAACACTTGATACCGCAATCTAATGGATGAGTATTCCAACTGTCGATCATACCGGCCGCCGAGCGCACAAGTCTCCCAAACTTCCAGCTACCATGGACACTAATCGATCCACTTACGGGCCATTTTAATTGCATTCGGTAAGAATAATAATGGTCGATCGCGTTTCGAGCGGCATTCAACATTCCGTGTTCCGTAGCCTCAAACTTGTACTTCTATCCTGAAGCCCATCTAAATTTCACAGGGAACTTTGCCAGCGAACTCTATCGACTCCTCTAAACATAATATCCCGTGCGTCCAAACGCTAATTGCTCGAAACGCGCGTCTGGTTCGCGTTTCAAAGCCGGCGCCGGGTAGTTCATAACTTCATCAACTTCCAAATAAACGTACGCCGAACGACACGGCGCGATCAATGCAAAGAATCAGTTCAACCGTTCCCGATTGCGTGCAGCAAATTGAATTCTCAAAATCCGTAGGTGGCGGTTCGTCGCGGGGGTAGGATCCAAGCACGGATCGAGGCTCTCTCGTTCGCGGAAAGATCTGAATAGGGAACGCGGGCGAGACGAGACTCAAAAGCCGCAAGTTTTGATGAAATGTAACTCGGGGTCCGTGGATTCGTTGGCGTACACGCGTCTCCGTAGCGAGGGACTAGACACAGAAAGGAGAAAGACTCTCTTTGAGTTCCTATCCGTCTTTCTTTGCCCGAGTCGGGCCTCTTCGACTCCGTCCGCGAGCAGGATTGCTTCCCCGCGATATAATCACAGTTGAGGCAACTTTACCCTACCCGCCACTACGCCAATATTCATTCTACCGCCCCTTTTGTTTGCCCCGATACCCCGTTCGCTAACGCGAGACTTAGCCTTTTGCTTAAATACAGCCAGCCTGAACCGCGGATGATATTGCGTCCGTATCAATATCTAGTTTTGATAGCACGAGAACCGGCGACTGAAATACGCCGCCGGGAATATTCCACCACAGGTCGCATGGATGTTTGTCCCCGGTTTTCTCTGCTGCTGGTAGATGCTCGATACAATTCAATTTGCGATAGAAACGTTCGCGTTTGAAAATTTTTAAGTGGAGGAATGTGGATATATCAGAAATTTGGCAGGGATATTCTTGACTTTTTCTCAGGACTTTGCACGAAAAAACAAATCGAAAATAAAGAATAACATTTTTTTATTTGAGGCTCCATTTTCAATGGGGTGGGGCTTGAACATCAGTGCAAGTAGAAAGATCGAATATTGGGCAGACGCGCCAGGTAAATCGTATTCAATCGAACGTTTCAAATGAAAAAATTGTATTCCTTATGTTCTACTCCCTTTAAACACAATTAAATAAGATTAAAAAGATACGAAGTAATATATACAAGTTAAAAAATAATTTCATAAAGAATTGAAAAATTGGATCACACGAAAAATCCCCCAAAATTTGCCTGGCAGTGAAAGTGTTAGTCATCGAGTAAAAGTGCAATAGAGTACGACTTTGTCTTTAATACAAGTAGAATAACCGATTAATGGTCAGACCTACTAGAAAAATCGTATTCAATTCGTAAATTTAATTGTTCTGACCACAAAGCCTCGATTAAAAGAATGTTATTCTTTATTTTTTATTTCTTTTTTCACATTTACATTTCTAGAATGGAAAATCATGGAGAAATTTGTCGATATCGATAATGTATTCGTACAACCTATTCCCGAATCGAGTACGCGAATAAAAGTTCAAATAAGGAGACGTGTATCGAAAATCTATATACATTTCCGTAGCGAATTGAACGTTTTGTGCAGTAAATTCGAAAGATCTTTAACATTTGTCCTGCGTCTGGAGGTGATCAACCTTTCCGGGATTTCCATACGATAAGCATTCTGCTGGGGAAGGAATATTGTGCGGACTTTCCGATAGAAAATCTAGATACATTTATCGTCCAATTGAAACTCAACCCGAATCTTGGAAATTCTTAAGCTTCTCAACAACATAAATATATTTGGTAATACTTCAAACAATTAAAATACATTTTCTTCTGGTAAATTTTTAAAGTCCAAATATTAATTTGAGATATATACACGAATTTACAGACTTTCAGGATATATTTTAAAAAGCAAACTATATAAATATAAATGGACACTTAAAAGGCCTATACGAACGAAACCTTATTTTTCGATAGTAACTCTCGATGTTATTTGCATTTCGATCTATCCATTATCTACATTGATCGAGCGAATGTCTAAGCGAGCTTTCAGTCGGAAACGTTGTATCGAATCCGTACCAATTTCGCGTTTCGAGCCGAGTCTCTCGTGCAGCAAATTTCAAACAGATAAGAAACTTCCTATCGAGAGAAGCAAAAGCTCGAGCAGTAATTTTCAAAGATGATGAGTCGACAAAAGAACTGTAAGACACTCAAGAAGTAGAAAACTACGAAGGGATTCCAAAACATCGAGCGATTTCGTAATACAGAAGTTTATAATTTGCAAAGAGTGCTTCAACTCGTTCATTAATCGCGTTTTCAGCGAACAATTTTGAAACTTTCAAGCGTTTCGTGGCACGGCCACAATTCCCCTCGGTCGATTTCCACGAAAACCACGACGAATAAAATTATATAAAAACTGTTATAGGGTAGAAATTACGCGAGCGAGTGCTTCGAAAACCCTCTCGACTCGAGATTCGGGTTTCTTGTTTCCAGACCACTGTGACTACTGGAATTCTTGGACAGCTGCACACAACATCACGTGCTGGGGTCGCGACGATGGAGGCAAGTTCATCTATTGTTTTGCAGGCTTAAGGCATCCACAAATCCTAGGACAAGACTTCCTGGGTAGAAGGGAAACCAGACACACACTGTCTAAATTCTGGCGTTCTCGTAATAGGAAAACAATACAACTACAATTACAACGGTTACTCGAAAATACAGAAGTCGAGAGAATTGAAAATTAAAGGGTCAGATATCGAAAACTCTCGATCCAAGTAAAAGAGACAATTCAAAATATTAAGTAACGTCACGAGTTTACTTGTGCGATAATATTCTTCGTGAATTTACAGCATTAATTTCGTTCAATATATCGAGTAAAATCATGCAGATATTCCATACAGATGCAAAGAGTTTACAAAGTTTCATCAAAAGCGAGAGAATCAAATTTGGATATTGGGTTTTAAAAAATCCGTCAACACGTTTTAACTTACGAGCGAATCTGCGAACGGAACGCGAATGAAAGCTGATTAACGAATAAATGTAAAAATTTAGTAACAAAAACATTGGGGCGAATTCGACGTCGACTGAAAAACAACTGGAGGATATCAATTATTTCCGCTACGAGCACGCATATCGCTTCGCCGTGGATCTCAAAATCGGCCCGGAGTTTCATCCCGCGTCGATTCGTAACGAATTATTCCGGTTTCCCTTTTTTTTTTTTCTATTTCGTGCGAATATTCGGTAAAACAGACGCGCGTAACGAGCGAAACTGTTTACATCGAAAAGTTACCCGTATGTAATTAAGACCTTACAGCGTTGTAATGGCCGTATAAATCGGTACGTCGTAACTTGTAATCCACTTTTAAGTTCGCGCAGAACATCGCCTAGCCGCGTACACGTAAATTTCGCCGCCGGTTTATGCAAATTATTGATGGAACCCTGGGTTAATACAATGTCACGTGCAGCCACCCACCCCCCTCCCCCGGGCTGCCTATAAGGACTACCTACCACCGAGTCGATACATTTTACATCGAATTTATGAAAGCTCGCGTTTTTTCCGGCATTAAAATGCTGCATAATATCGCAATAAATAATGGCCGGGGCGTAGACTCGATATTTACTTTGGGACGATCCAGGATACACATCAATGGGTGATCGAAATGCAAAATGGTAAAAAGGATTATATATTGGATCGAAAACGATAATTCTTGGATGCTCTGTTATTTATTAATAACAAATACACTTGTATTATTCGCGAACACGAATGTATAATACTAATCACGTGTAACTAAATTCACCACTAAAATAACGCTAAAATGGAATATCAGAACTCACGATAGAATTCGAAGAAAATGTATTTCTGCTAATGTTATAGCAAGAATTTGTTGCAACCATATTGTATTTTCAGATTATATTCGATGTACAGGGAAGTAATATAGCAGCTTTGAGATGAGGAGTTTAATAGAACCTAACGTAGACCGTTTTCACATAAAATCGTTAGTATCAACACGCTACCGAACACTAAGGGTATACGCAAGGACAGTTCGGCCGAATTTTACGAGTCGATGGACGTACACAAAAGAAACGACGACTCGGTCGATCAGAGATCTGTTTACCTTTGCTAACTCGTCCCTGTTAAGTCGACAACAAGGCAATTTAAAACTCTAAATTTCTACTACGTACAAGTTTCGAACCAACGCATTCCTGAACTCAAACCTGGTGTACCTCGTCTTCACCCACGAATGACTATAAAAAAATAAAAAGTCTTTAAAAAATGATGCGCAAAAGCGTAGTATGACCTCGAATTCATTTATCTCCAGCGACCTACAGGGTGTGTACCAAAGTGTATACCTAAATACGAAGCGTTTCGTTTCGAGGATGACCAACATATTGTACGTTATAAGATGTATCAGAGACTTAAAAACACTGTGTACAGAATCTCTATTGCGGAGCAACACCGAAATCAATTTAACGCGACCGCGTCGAAACTTTAACGGGATCTTCCCTTTAACGAGGCACCGCGGAATCTATGAATTCGAAAATATCCTCGCTCGTTGCCCCGGTCGGGCGTTTCTGCTAATTAACCAGTCGCAAGAAAAGTCTAAAGTGTCGCGTACTCACCGTGCACGAAACGACGTCACTGTCCGCCGGTGCACTATACTCCCACACACACAATCACAAGAACCGGTGACACGTACACGGAACCACGCGATCGGCAGAATCACACCGATTCGAGGTCGAAGTTCAAAGTTTTCACTACCGTAACGAATAATAATTCTCCGCTCTGCAAACTTCGCGTACACCGTTCCCGTAAACAGCTCGACGGCCAGCGATACGCGTTACGCTGCGACTCAGTGCCCAACTGGTGATCCTTCCTGCATCCGTTCGATCCAGCACGCAGCTAGACGAAAATCTCCACGAGTTTCGTGCCAGTCAAATGTCATTCTCTCTCGAGCGCCGTGGGTTCGTCTGTCGTTGGCGTCACGCTGTCGCTGGATAATCGCGCGATTTACCGCGGTACCGGACTACGCGGAAAATGGGATCCCATGGCGCGGGTGGAGGTGGACGCGGAATATACACCGGGCACTG
Organism: Colletes gigas; assembly: GCF_013123115.1. NCBI lineage: Eukaryota > Metazoa > Arthropoda > Insecta > Hymenoptera > Colletidae > Colletes > Colletes gigas. The sequence goes on from NW_025106637.1 coordinate 3,708,492, forward strand.
ACACACTCGCGAGAAACGCGACAGCCAAACGGTGACTGGATATAGTCGGTGAACAACACGTAACGTCGCGTCGCGTGGAAGCTCGCGAGACGGACTACGGCACGGGAATGAGAAGGTCTGTATGCTCTCGCGCACAGCGACGCCAGAGACACCACGCGACTCTTGCAGGGTCGAAACGCGCCACGGTCGATTCTATGGCTCGCACCTAGACCCTACCGACCGGACTATAACGTTTCCTCTCGCGGTTCTTTCGATCTACTTTGCCGGGTTTATTTCAATTTTTCCCACTTACGAATCCCCCATCAACCGCGTCTACCTATTTTTCCAAACCTTCCATCAGTCGCCCCCCGTAAAAATGCGTGCAACTCATCGTACAGGACTTCATTTCAACGACTTTCAAAACAAGAATTTACTTTTTATTTAGAATTTCTAAGGATGAGATTTTCGAATCTTCAAAGTCTCGAATTTTGTTCATGATTTATTGTTAACACCTACATTTGAGCTGTTCTAGATCAAATTGGAAAAATATGCAAATAAGTATTTTGTCAATCTCAGACATTTCAGTATCAAATCATAATTTCATTGCAAAATAATTGCTGTGCTTTTGTTGAAACCTGCACTCAACCGAAGGTTCCTCATAATCTTGTCCGATATTACCATGCACTCGCCTAACTAGAAATTTCGTCCTCCCTATCGAAGTCATGAATAAACACGTACATTTTTTATCTTCCTGAAAGCAGATTATATTACACTATGCATGAGAAAGAAAAAACAGGTTCATCGTGCAGGTGTTGCAAATTACGTGAAAGTAAGAAACTGTACGAACGCTCAAGTTGTGGATATAATTTATAAACTGTGACCGTATAAATTTGCGGCGAACAGGATGCACACAAGTTGCAATACTTTTCTATAAGATTTCACTAGAAACTTTAATCACTTTCTTTGCGACTCATTTTTCAACGCGCTTCTAGAAGAAAGTCTCCTTTTGTTGATGTACGATCTTTTTGCTGTTTCATAGCACCTCGTATGAAAAGTGTGGCAATATTGAAGTAACCTAAGGTATATTACAAGAATATTCCAGTGTCTACAGTACCGATAATTCCAAGTTTTCTATTTACAAAGCATTTTACTGACGCATTTACACTTTGACCGTGATACCAATTTAGTGTGAGCTTTCAGTTCGTTGAGACTATACAATTTTTACGATATCCTTAAATGAACCTCAGAGAAAGATCTAACGTCCCAAAAAAATTTTGTTAGACTTTATTAAGATGAACATCCTGTATATTTATGACAATGGTACATTTTTGAAAATTCTAGAAGCCCATTAATACGTATGGAGTACAATTAGTTATAATGTTGCAGTGCAATTTCCTTGGAACTCTAAATTAAATTCGCATAATTGAAACAAATTTTTAGCTCCCACAATTTCCCTTATTTATAGATTTTTAATGTTCGAGGGAAAGAAGACTCAAAGACGTACAAGTGAAAACATTAAATAAAGTATGTCCTGATAATTTTGTCGTATTAATAAAATTATTGTGTATATCTTTGCGAATATACTGCGCGCTGTTGTGTGAAACAAGAAAAGCAAAACCCGTTCTAGAACACTGAAACACCGGCGAAGCTAGTGGAATGGTGGAGCGCAGGCCCGACTGGAGGAGGACAGCCGCTATCGATTCAGTTTTGCCAACGGAAGGACACTTTTTAGTAACTTTGCCGCTACCTAGGGACTCGACAGAGCACCGACACTTCCCATTCTTCACTTTACGAACTAAAAAACAGGCATATCGTCCTTTCGATACTCTACCGGAATAGAAAGCGATTGATCTCCGGTGGCGAAAGTTCGTCAGAAAGGATTCGTTCGCTGAAAGGACGCGGGAAGAACCTCGAAAAACCGCTGAAAGTTTAAACGTCCACGAGTACTGGTTTGCTCTAAACTCATATTGTAGGTAATCAGACCACGGAACGAGGGGTTACGATACTTGAGGGGTCACTTCTTTGATTTCGAAAGTACGCGAGTGCTCTTTCATCGCGTTTGTCTGCTGATTGGCGCCCTTAGAGACGGTTGTCCCATTCCTCTACGATTTTCCCCGTGAATTTGAAGCATTAAGCGTTCGTCGATGCAAAGAATTATCAGCCAGTGCCCAGGAAATTAAAGCGGAAACTTTCGTTAGTCAAGAACTTCAATGAATGAAACTCCCTTAGGAACTTTGCGTGGAAGTTCCCTTAAACGCGGTTCCTTATCACGAGTTCCTGCGTCGCATGAAGTTTTGGCTCCATTGAACCCGGTAACTGCCACAATGGACGTTTCCTTTTTCTCCGTGGCGACGTGTAACGACCTTTACGCGTGAATTTACAAAATCTTCGTAAACTAGTACCAATAATGGCAGCCAGAAGCAATACAGGAGAAACCTATTGTTTTCCATCTTCGTTAACTCCGTCCTCGAGTTAAATTAAAACTCCAAGAAATTTACGAAGTAGTTTACAACGTTCCAGAACCAGACTCGGAAAATTAAGGATTATGGCTCTTGCAAAAATTTGTTAAATACTGTCTATTGTGTTCACTCGTCGAATAGACGTTTATCAAAGTTATTATCGATGAAAGAGAAGTCTATGGACGTAGCTGGAGGTTATTTGTTAGAACTGAATAATTTCTACGATAGTAGACGGTTGTCGTTGTTTGTATTTTAAGCTGATTCGCGGTGATCCGAAGCATATTTCGATTCAAGTATTCAAGATGCACGGTCACCGAATAATTCATTAAAATAAACTTCCTCGTTGTTGAAGCGTACGACAGAAGGATGCTTAACTTTTGCATGTTCGAGGTTTTAACGAGGATCTCACGGGAAACTGGAAACTTCTTAGCAGCTTTAAAGTGTCTTCATGATTCTCTCAATAGTGTAATAAAGGATACAGCGTGAATTTGTTTCCTTGGCGTATTGTTGTTTACACGAACCTCCGGATATATCCATTAAAAGTAAATTTTACCGTTCATTTTTGTTGGGATAATAACAGAACCAAGCAAAGGTATTCCCTTTGTTGATTGTAAATAAATAACTTATACGTATTATTATTTTTCGGTACTGAAAAATTATATTAATTGTAGATAATAACGATTCGTATTGATCTTCTTATTTATGGATCTTAAAAGTGATATTTATTTTAATGGTTGCATTCTGTTTTCTCTTAAATTTCTCAAAACTGTAAGGTATATCGGTATAGGATGCTCGTTATAAACGCAAGCAATCGTACGAAAATACACGCAAATTAACATCGTTATAGCTTTCTGCTCGTTAAAGCAATAACCTTGTAACACGTATGATCATTATATCCATATTCGACTGTATGAGAAAACAATTGAAATCTGATATATCCCTATCGCATTATAAAAAAAAAATTTGTAGGAAAAGCATGGTTACATCTTTCAGTAAACATAAGAATTTTCAATAGAATTTATATTAAAATGTATTATTTATAGACAGTAAATCAAAGCATGTATTTCGTTCGACTTTCAATGAACCGAACGAATCTAATTGAATTGAAATTTTTATATATTACGATATCGTCGCAAAGAGATCGTGGAACGTTTAATTTTGTTCCTTTACTTCTGGTGAGTCGCGGTAAAGAATGGTTCAGTTCCTAATTACGTCGAGCTCTCTTCCCCAAAGTGGAATACACGTTGTAAGAACGTAATAGAAATCTGTGGTGAAATTGGTGCCCGGGAGGAGAATTTTTCTCCGCGCAGCCCATGAGGCGTGCCCTCTGATCCATGGTGGCGGGGAAGCTAAAGACCGCGTCATCCGGATAATGTGCTCATCTGCGGCAAACGCGGCCGTCTCCTACTCGCGGTTCGCTACGTTTGTGGAACTTCGGAAAACCTTTCGATGCGACCTATTTCCACCCATCTCCTTCCCCTAAAGTGGTAGAAACGCGGGGCTTCGAAGAAGACGCTGCACGACCCCCTCGAAGTCAAAGAATCCCTCTAATATACCGAGTCTGGATGGCGCGACGTGCGTGTCCGTCTCTCGTACGAAAATATACCGCGATGGAAAATACGGACGGGCGCATACTGGCGCTCATCCACCGCTTTGGTTAAAGTTATAACTACTGCACCGGCATTTGGGGCGAATATCCTATCCGCTTTCACCGAGGATCTGTTTCGCATCGCTCCCTCCCTAATGGAGGAGGTACGGTTATTCCATAAAAAAAATTTAGTACCAAGTCCAAACGAAATTTAGCGACATTTCGGATTATCCTTCTTTCCCCGCATTTTTTTTAGCTACTCAAAAACATACCAGTTTTAAACGTTTTACGTATATTCATATTTCGCCAAATACCTGAGAATGTTACGCGTGAATAATTGTTGCTTGAATTGATTTGTAAAAAACAGACATTTACTTGGGGATTTTGGTAAAAATAGAGGAAGTTCTCTGTGCTTCATAAAATTAAAAAAACAAATAGATAATAAAATTATTTTCACAATAGTAATTTTGAGATTGATTCTTCGTTTCGTGAAAGAATGAACGAAGGGTTAAATACAATCGCGGTTCCGTTATATAATGATGCCTCTGACTTCCGGAAATGCAGCTAACTGCCAGGAACATCTGTGACGCCAGGCGTGGCATCACTTTGCTTCGCAAAACTACCAAACAGCTCACGTGTCGGTGCCAGCTTCTTAAACTCACCCTCACGGTTCTCATCTCCGAATTGCTGGAACATCGGGGAATGGCTTCAACTTTCGATCGGCATCTCCGACATCGTTTTCCCCAGGGATATTTCGAACTTACTAGTTAGTTCTTGGCCATCTATGAACACCTGTACCCGTCGTATCGTAATTAAACGTGTCGTCTGTATCTCCCCCCCAATCGATAAACGGCAATTACTCCCAACAGGTGAGTCCTTTCAACTGTTACCGTGTGGTCTTTTTGATTTATCACCGGCGGTGCTTCTCCATCTCTTTCAACGTTTCTTCTTTATAAATTTTCGTTAGAAATATCAAATATCAATGTTTCCATTAACACCAGAATTTTTATTTTTGCTCAATACTCGAGAGAAATAGAACCCATTACTTCCTACGAACCAATCTTTGCATGTTCTTTGACCAAGTTAATTTTATCGAGGCATTTCATTTTTGTCCATTCGAAAATTATCTCGTGTTTTCTATGCACCAAATTTTTCAGACCAGACCACTGATTTCAATTACCGTGCAAACTAAGAAGTTTATTTCGCTTCTAAATTTCGTGTTGCGGCATTGCGTACGGTTTTGTCTGCGTGCAGTTCTTGCTACCGCGCTGATCTCTCTGTGAAAATTAATGCCGCGGAGTGAGCTTACCGAAGTTGGTTATACGAACGTATATTTACAATACGCGCAAGATACAGTGATGTTGTTACAATCGAGTTCTTCGTTGGCTGAGTTCTACTTCGCTATGAGTTCTAATTGTGTTTGCTACTAGTTCCAGCTGTATTCTTGGCGATGTCTAAATGTGTTATGTTTGTCTTTGATGGTTTTCGAGGCGAGAAATGCATTCTAGGGTATGCGTGGGTGGGCATACCTAGTACTTCACGATGGAGAGGGAACGTTTCGTACTTTCACCTTTAGCGAACCCGTATTGTTTTGGGATTGTTGGGGCTCGTATTTGCTAACAACTATTTGATTATACACTTTGGCCGGTATCCACGAGTTTGACATCGTTTCGTATCTTTTAAATTTAAACTTTAACCGTACATGCACAAAGTACACGGAGAGGATCTCCAAGACCGAGATATTTTCCCGGGGAAAAGTCGGATCGGAACTTTACGCCAGGGCAAAACAGACGGGTCTGTTTACCAATTTCGAGGACGTGGAACGCCCGTCGAATTAACGAGCGCGCCACAGTAGCAGGTGTTCACCGTTGTTCGAGAATTAACCGACGGCCAGGGGTTTCCCGCGGAAGGAATTTCCGTGCTCGAAAGTCGGGGGTTCAAGCGTCGAACGGCTCTGGTTTAACGAGAGAGGAGACCAGGTAGGAGCCGGACGTGTTCCTGCGAGACACGGGCGCATCGAGCCGCCTGGCACAGGATCAGCGGAACGATGGAGGCGGCGCGAAGACGAAAAAGAGGAAGAAGAAGCGCGAAAAGCTGACGCGAAAGGAAGACGAGTCACGAGGAGCTTTTGCGCACATCCAGCCCACAATAATCCCCTCCCGGAAGATGAATCACCCTGTCGACCGTATCTCAAGACACGCTGATGGCGAGATAGAGACGGATGAAAGAAGGTGACCGGCTTCAGCGGCAGCTGCTGGCACCAGCCTTTGGACTCTCCTTCTCTCTTTGCTCTTTGTGGAACCTCTGCGCGAACGCGGCCGCGAGAGAGCCGGGGCTCTGGCAATCCTCAAAGCGGTGGAAGAAAATGAATGAAAACGCGGCGTGAAATTCAATTTAGACCGGCGAAACAAAACGAAGGATCGCGACGACCGCAGCAGGTGCAACGGGACGAAAGGTAAGGTTGAGAGAATGGTTAACCGAATGCCACGAGTTCGCTGCGACCTGGCGCATTGAAAGCTCGCCGCGAGTGTTCGTGAAATATAATCAAATGGAATTGCGCCCAGGTTTCCTTTTAAAATTGTTCCTTGGCCCGCGTCGGACCTGGCTCCTGGCTTCCTGGAAGCTGCCGCGGGATTTTGGCGACCGGTGTGCGGTGGCTTCATGAAGAAATTTCACCCGAGACTCTATACCAGGAAATCCTTACCGTCGCTTAACGTAATCGCTGGATTTTGGGGAATTTTTGTACCCCATGATCGAGCTTTTCTCTGTTTAAGGGGTCTCTTTGGTATGTTTTTATAAAGAAGCTATGCAAGTTCTTGCATCGGCGTTTCGCATGTCCAGGGTCTTCAACCACCCCTGGGAAAACTTAATGGGAGATTCTAGACGCCAAAATAAGACGAAAATCAAGAATATCAATTTTTAAGAAAAATCGACAGGTGCCTAAATTTTTCGGCAAAAAAAATATTTTAAATCGTTCTAAAAAAATTATATTCAGTTACAGGAGTTAATTACAATCATTTTTTGTCATTAAACATACCTCCGAATTCCTACGCACTTTCGAGAAAAAAATTCCTTACCGTAATGTCTGACCATATTACCGATATCTTTCCCTGAAATTTTTCAGAGAAATTAAAAAGTTTCAAATCATTCTGAAAAAATTATTTTTGGTTGCGGGGGTCAATTACAAGCAATTTTGGTGGAGATACATACCCCCGAAATCCTACGCAGTTTCGAGAAAAAAATTGAAATGTTGCCTAAATTTTTCGGAGAAATTAAAAAGTTTCGAATCATTCTGGAAAAATTATTTTTGCTTGCGGGGGTCAATTACAAGCATTTTTGGTGGAGATACATACCCCCGAAATCCTACCCACTTCCTAGAAAAAAATTCGAGAAGGTGTGAAATTTTTCGACAAAATTAAAATATTTCAAATCATTCTAACAAAAATATTTTTGGTTGCAGGGGTCAATTGTAATCATTTTTTGTGAATACATATACCCCCAAAATCCTACGCATTTTCGAGAAAAAAATTCTTTACTGAAATGCCTGACCATACCATTGATATGTTTCACTGAAATTTCATGCGTATCTTTGAAACGTCGTAACTTCTGAACGGATTGGGGGTTTTTAATGTTTCACGCGGCAAACGACGCGTATTTTAATGGAGAATATGTAGAAATTCCAAGAATATTTGAAAAGTTGTTGACTGGGTCGAAGGAGGAGGTTTTAATATCTTTAATAATGTAGTGTGAAATGTTAAATTCGAGAGAATTACTAAACATACTTCCCAGCGTTTCGTATATCAATTCTGGGATCTAATACAATTTTATTGATATATTGTGGACAGTGGAACAGTTTTATATAATGTATAATAATGACATCTGAAGAACTTTCTAGTATTGCAGACTTTACTTTATGATTTCTTTTCAACGTTCTTCTCCTGACCATGTATGCTAATAAGTGTAATAAATAACTAGAATTGATATCGTTGCCCCTAAAAATTTCTTTCAAAGAACACATCAATGTTGCATGATTCTCTAATATATTTTTCAAACTACCAAGGCTGAACCAGTATTTTAAATCTAAATATTCCACGTCAAGAATCTATTCTTAGATGCCTCTTTTCTATTCTGCTGTCTCTATAACAAACAACAGTAATAATAAAGAGTTTGTAATAAGGGACTTTTTAAGTAACCGTCACTTCGCGTTAATTGAAATCATAATTTCCCCTCCCGGAAGTCACGTTTAATTAGCGATGGACTCTACAACGGTACGGTTTATGATTAATTGTTTCCGCGAGCTTTGTCTCGATATCATGTAAAAGAGTCCTTGATGAGAAATTTCACGATTATTAATTATTCCTTGCCATAATTGAACGAGGTCTCTGGAAGGAGGTCAGACCTCTTCTTGGAAGGAAAAATTTTCACCCCGTTAAAGTAGAAGGAACATTAATGGAAGAAATGGAAACGCGAAGAATGAAATAGATCTGAAGATCGTCAGGAATATTGTGTTACGTCCGAACGGTGAATCGAAACAGTTTCTTTCTATTACGTATCGTTACACAAGCGTCAGGTTTCCTTCAGTTTATAATTAACAAGTAAATAAATTGATTCTGTCTCCGAGAATAATTATTTCCTCTTCTGTGATATTACAACGAAAGAGAATAGCTGCTGTTCTTGGATATATCGTTTAATTACTATCTTGTATAATCACGTACGGTACACGACGGTTCTGAAATCGTGGTAACTTCGGTGGAAAGGATGCTAGAATTCGACGGAGAACGGTGGAACAGGGACAATAAATTCGCGCTGCAACAAGCTCTAAGTGAGCCTGGAACGGCGGCGGCGGATCGTGTTCTCAGTGCATCCGGTTCTCCTATCCGTTGGCAAAGTGGAAATAAAATGAAACACGAAGTCGGGCGTTCGATTCGGGTCGTACGATGAAATAGAAATCTGTAACGAACGGGCGCGGAACAACGCGGCGAGGGAGAACTGGACGGAACGGAAGCTGCACGCTGGCTTACTGATGATTCTGATACGTAAGCCAGTTTCGGTAACGAGCGAAGGAAAAACGTGGGTGGCTCTCTAACAAGCGCGCCTTTTTCTTTGTCAGCGTTCGACGAGCGTATCGACTTCCCCCTAACTTTTACGTGGTACCTACGCCAAATGCACGTTTTTACGTCTAACTGCGAACGCGTAGTGATTTAAACGTCGCTTCCAAGGCAGTTTGGTATGGTCAAATAGATGGTTAAACCTCTGTTTTGAAGATGGAATAATTCAAAGACAAGGACCGCGAGCGAGAAGAATAAAAAAGCGTTCGAGATAGCTGGCAGAGATCAATGGCCTGTTGATATGATTCACTGTAATTGTACCCCAAAAGTTTCTTATTATTTCTTTCAACGAGAATTTCAATATCACACCTGTTGTGGCTTCACGATCGAAATAAAACCAAACACGTTTGTTTAATAATCTTAATTATGTTCAATCTTATTTCAATCAGAAAAATGTCACGAGTAAAGGAAGTTTTAATTTTACATTTAAAATATTTTGGGGATACTCGAAGTTACGAGCGCAAATAAGTTCCCATACAGAATTCAGGGAATGGACTCAATTATTCGCGGAAGCTTTCGGGCTGCTAAACTGCCAGCTAGACAGGTGGTAACTCGCGGAATTCAATTCGATCGACGCCAAGAAATAGGGTTATCCAGGAACGAGCATCGAGACAGACGAAAAGAAAACCGTCCAGAGGGTGGTTTGAAGCGGAGTTCGGGCCACGAGGAGGCATCCAGGCGCAATCAGAAGTTTAGAAAGAGTCGGGATTAGAACCGGAGGAACATTAGCTCGATTCACAGCGTTCGAACGGCATTCAACATCGCGGCGTTCCCCGACGCGTCGCCGCGATGAAAATATAGCTGGAGATTTCATTATAGATAGACGACGACCGTGCCTCTGGAATTACCGCGCCGCGTTCCTTCACCCCTTTTCTTTCTTTCCGCCCCCCCATGCTTTTTGCTGTGTCTGTACCCCACTCCCCGCGATCGCCGTATGAGGGATTTTCTGCATTCTGTATTAATTATCGGCGCAAGAAGCGCCTGGAATCCCGTCGCTCGTGAAGAAACGACCGAAACGTTTAGATCCTGTGGAATTCCGCCCGATAAACCGAACGTTGTTGACCGATTTCGTGTAATTTACGTTTCAAGGGATCCGGAAATTTTATTGCACGATGGGAGGGTACGTTTTTGCGGCGGTCATTATGTCCAATAACATCTGCGAGAACTGTTTCCGCGCTGGATTACTTTCTCTCATCGAAAGCATTTTTAAATTATAAAAATGCACGCGTACGCGGAGCCTCTTTACGGGGCATCGTTGAATACGTAAACTTCCGGCTGAGAGGTTATCTATCCTACGACAAACGAGATAACATCGTTCCGTAAATTAGCGACCGTCAAAATTTTATTCGCGGCCTGACCTTAGAACAGCATTTCCAGATACGATCTCGTATAACTTGGCAGCCAAATGGTACTTACCCTTGGCGAGATAAGACATACTTTTACGAGTCGCCCCTTCCCCCCCTTCGCAATGAAACGTAAAGGCACAAAACGGAGGAAGTGTCCGTTTCCAGCTCCCAGGGAAATTTAATTTAGAAATGAAATACACTTTATGCTTAAACGTACGAGACGGGCGAGGGATCGTGCGCGTGTAACGTCGAAGAAAAATTATACAGCCGGATAACATTACCACGCGGGGGAGAATTCACGGGCGAATATATTACGGATAACCCTTTCACGTAAGTCCATAACTGTACAATCTCGATTTAATGAGACATTACTCTCCTGACACTGGATGTTGTACATCTATGATGAAATAACAAAAACAGTAACGACAGAATTGAACGTAATTTTAAATACCTTGCCCCTTTTGAAAATATGAATGATATAAGATCTGTGGAATGACACTTCCTGCCACCTTTTCAACCACCTAAAATTATTTCAATTAGTCTCGGTGGCTCTGTAATGGACCCCACGGATCGAGTAAGCTCGCATTAGGCGCCAGCTATATTCAATTGCAGTGTCAAAAGGGTTGATTGGCGTGTACAAGCGTTGCAACGTTTGCTGGCCCAGGTTTCGATCATCCTGCCCTACGAAGCAAACATCGGGGCGCGAAAGGTCGATCGATCGGACCGTGTCACGATTTCGGATTCGCTGATAGCTACTGGATGCCTAATCGGTATCACCTAATTAAAGCCGGAAAAATCTCGTGTTCATCGGTATTTCATTGTCTACGATGGGGGGGTGGAAAGGGAAAAAGAGACGCTCGAAACGCAGTGTTCCATGATTTACGAGTAGACCGGATCGTTTAACGCTGAGCTCCGTCCAAAACGCTACGCCCCGCAGATGCATTTAATCACTCGAACATCCGATAATCGATATCGTCTGTGGACATGTCGCTGGAAACATCGGCCTCGGTTGGAATGTGATTACGAAATCGAGCTTTGACGGTAATCGAGCCGTCGCGTCGCCGCGAACCGTGTCGCCGGATCGAGCGTTTCCTTCGTTTCCTTCTTCTCGCTTGACTTTCCCGCGCGATAATAATGGACTGTGAAAGCGGTACGATGGAAACGAACGAAAATTAGTGGCACGGAAACGCGGTTGTATAAAACTGGCATCGTTTATGGCGTGGGTTCAATCTCGGTTAGTCGAAACGTTCGATTCACGTTTCTCGACTCTGCGATTTGTTCTATCGAATTCATCCCAATTATTTTACTCCTAAACTCTAATGAAAATCGTAATACAGTATGAAAAAGAATATGTCTTCGTGATAATACTAATATTATTTATTTTATTACCCCGTTCTATTGATGCATGCCCCACTTAGTGCAACTCGTTTTAAATCAATTTACTATTTTATTATTGATTGGGGCTTTGAGGCTTTGTTGTCCGGATAATTAAATTTACAAAATCGAATACGCGTTGAATACGATTTTGCTAGTATATATGGCCATTACTCGCTCTTTTTTAATCTACCGATGCCCAAACCGTGGTCATTTAATCTACATTTAATTACAAAAAAGATTTCACCATCCAATATGCAAAGCTCATTTCATATAATCATACGTAAATAAACAACTCGAAATAAACAACGTCTGACCATTGCTCGCTCTTTCTACTTGCCGTGATCGTTTAATCTACGCTTAATTATCACACCCTTATTAGGTATCAACTTTGCCCGACATTACACGCTGCAGACTATAATGAAGCCTGATAATCCATACGTATCTCCCGAGAACAATTCGTTCGCTTGGATGCTGACAAAAATTCTGAAGCGCGACCGAGCAGCTCCTGTAGCTCATCAGCGCGCAGCCCAAAGTTCCCAAAGGTGTATTCTCGAAACAATCTTACGCCTCGTCGCGCATCCGAGTCCGTTGCCCTCCTCCCGCTTTCACACCCCGACGAACGTACCTTCCGAATCCATTACACTTTCTTCCTTCTGTGGAATTCCGTTTCACGGAAACACAATCGAGTCACGAATGATTAACGACGAAACGGTAGGACGGGATCTTGGTTATCTCGCCAATTCACGGAGAAATTGATCGGAAAGGCGGGGGCCGCGTCGGCGTCGTTAATCGACGGACGCGTTCGTCGAAAAGGAATTACCAAATTCTGTCGATAAAAGCTGGACGACCGTAGGCGTTGGTCTGGCGTTTCCTCCTTCGTCGAGTATTTTTCGATTACTGTCGGCCACGGCGTTCAGGCCTGATTAAACAGGCATCGGCCCTTGGACGCGCCCGCTTTGAAATCTAATTAATCTGACATCGCGTTCGGTCGTTACTACGGACAGTTAGGTAGTCGAACTGGCAAGTAGCCGGCATTGTCTCGGCAACAATGGATATCTCTAGGAGCAGAGGCGGAGAGGGCGGCCTGTTCTGTGGCCAACCGAGCGGTACAAATTTATTAATTGGCGCAACCTGAAGGCAGGGAATTAGGCTGCTCCAGGCAGTTCCCCTTTAGTACGGAACACGATAACAAGAGACGAATGCATGCGCTCTGTTTAGAGGCTGGTTGATTAGCACTTCGAGGACGCTAATTATACACGATGCCGCGATGAGTGTCATCGGCGACGCTGATGGGAACACTATTGGAGATCTTCTTGCATACCGGAATGCCATTGCCATAGAATAGATTGCGTCGTAACACCTTTTGTGTCTAATCTGCTTTACTCGATCCGTGTTTAGGTTTGCCATTGTTGCATTTCGTTTGTTTCACCGGCCATTAACTCAAATCTGGAATTCTATAACGGAGTTTCTACACGCGTTCATTACTCGATATAATCTATTTTCCGGAGATAGTAGCAATTTGGTGTTTATCTTTACTGATAAATAAATCAGTCAGATCTAAATTGAAACTCAACTCTCTTATGTCGATTTCCGGTCTCCAAACAAAGGAATAGACAGAGAAAGATAAAGATTGCCTCATAGCTTCGTACTATCGCTTTATTGATGTTTATTCTACCCGGCAGTACGCATCTTTCGCTACTATCGCGGTATAACTGAATCCCAAGTTTCCTTTTTATCCGTATCTTCTTATTTACTACAATTTCCATCTCACGGGAAACAAGCTGCCCGTATCAGCGGACCTATTTGCAAGCAGAATTCCCGAGAATTGAATTTCAAACATGGAGGACAGGAATTTGGAATGCCGGTCTACTTCGTTCAAATTAAAACGAGATTTTCGATACTCGTGGAAGGGGGGGGTGGGGCAAAACATGACCGGGCCAGATTTATAGTTTCTTTCCTACCATGACTCGAGTTGCAGCAAACTACACTGGCCGGCATTTGTTTTCTTATGAATAATTCGCGGAACCAGAACACCGAGAATAATTCATGATATGTTTCTTCGCGTCAGCCATGGCTGCCTTGGATTTATAGGAAGATCCCGAAACTTGTTCGACTAGCGACCGTCGATGTATGGCGTTATTGGTCTGGGTTAGGACGCACTGGTCGCGCATCGAGCCTATGTCATTTCTAAACGATGCATAAAAATTGCATTGAGGTCATTAAATTATTAAAAGAAATAATAAAAACCGAAATGCACTATTTCTGTAAATGCGAGCTAATTACACAAATTTTTCCAAAGGTGGTAATCTGTAACTCGTTTAGACACCAATAGACTTTTGTCAAGATGAAATGCGTCTCTAATAATAATCGAATTTCGAATAACTATCGTCGTACGTTCTTTCATAGCGCGAATTCAATGGAGCAGCATCGATAATTAATAGAATGTATATGAAACGATAAATCAAACAGAAATTGCATTTCAATGTTCAGCGTGCAATATGCAGCACAGCGCGCTGCGTCATCCTGCCGCGCTCAATATGCCTCTAGCCTAAACGGAAGCTAATACCGCATTGTCCCGAAACGCTACGCGACGAAATAAAATTGGAGAAGGGTTTGCTGGACCACTTGTTCGAAAGGACGGGCGGTATATGACTGATGACCCTAATGGGCACGCATTATAACAGGCCTACTTCATGTCCACTGAATTGCGGCTGATATTTCAGACCGAGACGCGAATTGGCAGGGCGAAGAGGGCTGACATTGCGTATACCCGACGAAGGGTCAAGTCCCTCCCTCGTAAAAGGATCACAATAATATTCTCTTGGTCCTCCGTCGTATATATTAAAAGTATTTCGCTGGGAATCGGAACGGTCTTCCATATCGATGTGTCCACTCGACCTACAAATCGAAGTCTCGTCCCCTCGAATTTCTCAAAGTCCTTGCACGAGGACATGGACGATAGGCTGGCGAGTTTCGGCGATAGCACTTTCGCAAATAACGCGGGGAAATATCCACTTTCTTTCGTTATCCTACTGTCAGCTCTTAGTTCTACCCTCCAAGTTCAAATCTCACGCCATCGATCCTTTTATCAGATCAGTCATCAGTCACAATTCTATTACTGCTGGACGAGGGATCAACACTTTCGCACGGAAGAAATCATTCGAGGCTTCGTGGGTTCTTAAAGGAGCTCGAGAACTCTTTGACATCTGTCGATCGCTTTTCATTTCATCGACGAGTAGAATATATTAATTTCATCGTCTACAATTTTAATTTTACAAGACGTGGAATAGACTAAAGGGTGTCGTGTATATCCTTTTGGTAATAGATCGTATATTCGTGAAGCGAATTGAACGCGCGGTGGACGACAGTTCTGCGATGTTATGTAAACACTCGTTGCCGCTAATCCATCCACGTAAACCATAGAACAAGGAGTTGTCTTGCAATTACTGCTTTCCAAACTGCTGCGCCCAGGTACTGCGTTCACGCCCTCTCCGTAACTAATGTTTGGTAATCGTTCGGTTCAGTCCTCGCCGTTTCCTGTTTCTCCGTTTCCAGATTCTCCCTTTGTTTCCTCCATTCGTCTCTGTTTCATTGTCCACTGACCATCCAACACGCTCCGAGACTTTATCCTTCTTCGATAACAGAAATTGTTTCTGCGCGAAGTTTTGTTCGTTCAAGATTAGTTATATTTGCTATTTTCTTCTGTATAACTAATTCTGCGAGAACCGTAAAGTAAATGAACGAATAAATATTCATCCAGTTATTTGATTCGTTATTTAATTTTAACTTGGTTTCTCCAAGTTAGAATACGTTTAATCGTTTCACCTTAAAAGTTACCAAGTTCGCGCGAGTCGCGAGTCTCGAGCACACGCATATCTGCGCCCGCAAACATTGAAACCGAAGGAGCCAGGAGCGAATCGAATGTGAAACGACGTTTAGCAATGCAAATTGGCTAGACGCAGCCTCTGGATATATTTTCCCGTTGTGCATTCGCACGTGCACTACTAGGGCTGCACGTGTGTACTCGCGGCACTTCGAGCCCTATAGACAGATGCACCGTTTCCACCATCGATTTTGAATTTCCTTTGTCGTATCACGAACCGCGAAATACGATTCGTGAAAATTACATACGCGATTGGCAATTAATCGGAAAACGAGTACCGCGACACTTTCGAATTAACTCTTCAGAGACTTCACCATTCCCCGGAATAATTAATCGAGTTTCTGTATACCGAAGTAAGTCCCCCGCGGTGCGTTTAATTAAACTTCTATATTTTTGAAGGGATCCAGGCGCGATGTCGCAATTTTGAGAAATAATTTCCACGGAAGGCCGTGATCCCATCCTTCGTCGAACCGAAACTACCGTAACCGCGCTATCAGCGGATGGAAACTTGCCTCGTGAGGTCCACGTGCTCCGTTCCATTAAACGTCGAACGAATTTATCAAATCCGCACCATTACCCCAGCTGGCAAATCGAGAGTTCATCCGACACTCGACAGCGGAGACCTTCGATTTGATATTCCATCCCGATCTTCAACTTTCATTGTTTTCCGTTCGATCTGGTTATATATCGTACCGTGTAAACAATGAATCACGATGGATTATAAGATACTGGCACTGAACGAATGTTCCTACGTATCTCTTCAGAAGTAACGAGCAATGATATTGTTCCAGATCATTGTGATCATCATCAGAAAGAAAAGGTTTCGTAGTATAAATCCACCATTCAATATCACTGCATACATTCTTCAAATGTTCAACATATAAAGGTTGCATCAGTACGACCGTGGAGGGGGAGATTCTACGTGAATAAACAATTCGAAAATAAAGAATAACATTTTTTTAATTGAGGCTTTGTTGTTCAAATAATTAAATTTTATCGAATACGATTTTGCTAGTACGTCTGACCATCACTAGCTTTTTCTACTTGTTCTGATGTCTAAGAAGTACTCCACCGAATTTTCAAAGTCCATTTTCCTATTTCCTACGAATACTTTACGTAACATTGTCAATGATCTACCGTAGATGTTAAAAAAATTCGTTCCACACGGGATATTCTAATCTTATTCCTAAACAAAAGCATGCAAGATTCGCGAGTAATAATTTTCAACTAGACCAACCTTCCCTCCTGAAATATTACAGTATACGTAAAGCGCAGGAACGGTGGGGTAAAAATTTTCCTGGATGTCAGTATTACGTGTATGATAAATAATATGTACCGAGGATTTCCTTTTAGTACTTCGCGTTTTTCTTCAGTACTCTACATATTGGAGCATAAATTGTGCGAAGTAACTGAAACCTTCTTCCCTTCGTCAAAAGGCACAACTTTAGTTTCATTTATCTTGGCTTCGAATGTGCAAATTGTTCGTGGGGGGGAAAAAATTGAATGTTAACGGTGTTCATAACACGGAGCAGATAAATTGTATGTAAAGTTTGTATCGTTTCTCCAGCGCGTAAACTCGACCGGGGAAAAATGTACACAATTTTTATCAACAACTCGATTGTGTCCGGGTAAATATGATGAAGGGCCGATATTTGCACTCCTGGCGCGATAAAGGACCTTGTAAACGTCACCGATTCACTCGTGCCCTATTGTTTCAGATAAAATACACATTTTATGGGACAATATACGCGCCATGACGGAATTTCAATCGAGTATCGCTGCTAGCTTGCTCGATCCATCGGTCGATTCGTTCGCGGTAAAAACGAACGAGACCAAAGAAGAAATAATAGCGACATTCGCGATACGACACTTTGTACGAGAATACAATTTTGTAACACCAAAACTGTATTTGCTTTTTCACGCGTTTTCAAGGCACGAATTCCTTTGTAAAATATTTATACTTTTAGTAACGATTATTACTTAATCTGACATAAGAAGTATCCACGATAATTTCGATTATTTTAGAATTTTTAATTTGAATTCGATCGATCGGACAAAATGGTTTCGTAGTGAATCCGAAAAGCCAGAAAATTTAATCGCTAACCGATCCCCCGTATTTTCCAGTGATATTAAATTTTTCTATTGCCAATTCTCTTTAAAGTCAACTTCGTCGTCCAATTGGTCAGACAAATTGGCTCCGTAGGTAATCAGAGAAAAGGCAGGACAAGGCGCTGGGAGAATAAAGTTTTCTTTATCGGTCGGCAGGGAAATCGCATTACTCGACCGGAACTTCGAAAATCAATTCGATTCGCGAACGAACGGCGTTAGAATGGGGACTGGTGAAGCAGACTGGCCGTTTTCACGTCCACCCACCCTTTCCAGACATCCCCACGGCAAGCACACCGGCACCGTCGTGACTTATAGATTTTGTTTTACTTAATAATAAAGTTCCCCCCCACGGATAAAGATAAAATTGCAAGATAAATGGCACGCCAGTCGCGTACTGAAAAATGATAACCGAATACTAGCCACGACATTTTTTGCTCGGAACGCACTCAGTGATCGATTCTCTACTGGAAAAAGATTACGAAAATCGTTTATTTCATTCTCGTACAAGCTAACAAACGTACAAAATAATCATCGACGTATAAAGTAACAATTCGTAACGTAGTCTATAAGAAAATTCTTAATATTGGTATGGCTTAAGATTAATTTACATTAAGGATGATACAAGAATAGAGTAAGAAATGCATGATAGAGTTACGATTAGATATTGATACCTAATCCATACTTGAGTACAGTCTTGACGTTTAAAGTGGAAGATTTTTATACGATGTTAAAAAGGAAATTAGTTTCGAAAATGCTAGCAATATTTTCCTTGCTTTTAAATGTGTAAAAAGATGATACTTAAATATTGATTTAAGGATCGTGAGTGGAGAGAAAATTCTACTTGTGTAAAAGACACAAGTTCAAAAATGATGAGAAATATGTACAAAATTATTTAATACTAAATTAACCAACTCAACTATATGTAGCTACAGTAATCAGACACACAAATTTACCATACATTTTGTGTTTCATTAAACTATTGCATAATTAACAAAAAAAAATTAGTGTTTCTGTTCTAAATGCCCATATATGTACATGCTGGGAACACTATGTGTCAATCTTCCCAACCCATCAATAAGTAAATTATTTACACAACTCACAATAATACATCGTTTGTACAAGCCATTACACGTTATTGTAAAAACTGTAATATTTCTTATAATCACCTATAATACATAATTAAAGTACGTAATATTGAGTAATGAGCTACTAAAAAAAAATTTCTTTATCCCAATTCTACTGAAACATATCGTATAAATAAATCAGATTGAAAATTGTTAAATAATACACTGACGAAGTAAATAAATTTTAATTCAATATTGAAAGAATAGCCCCCGTTTTAATTAGAAATTAACTGGGTCAGTCAATTCGAATAAAATTTCCAAATATGATATGTATACGACATGAAGGCACATTGTATCACCGCGATCATTTTCCAAGAAAATGAATACATTTCACAAAAATAGAACGTGGCCATTCGTCATGGAGACCTCGTTATATTTTACGTCAATGATCGCAACAAGAACAATTAATTAAATACTCCATTACTTTTAACAGTTTCATCCCTTAAAATTGAAACTTTAAAGTTACAAAGAAATGATTGCTCTTCCCTATTACCAGGCCCTAATTTTTGATACCTTCAGATGCATGCATCCTCAAAATTGACATCGAGAATTTACAAAAAGACGCGTCTCCATGCTTAACGATACATTAATAGAAGAAGAGAATGAGCACCGGACACCACGATAAAAAAATTTCCAACAAACTCTGAAAGAATCATCCCCTATTTTCTGTTGATCGGTTTCTTCTTGATCGTCCCTGTATTCGAGTTCCCGTTGCTGGAATCCGTGCTCGAGGACCTCTCAGCCTCCTTTCTCAGCAACGTCGGAATGCTCGACTTTGCATCGCTTGCCGCGAACACGTTCACGACTTTGCTAGGCACCGCCTCCACCCTCTGGACGATTTCCGTCTTCTCGGCGTAGACGGGAACGGGCGGTCTCTCGATTCCGCTCGAAGTGTCCTCCATGCGTCTGGAAAACGACGGTATCCTCGTGACCTTCGGTTTCTCTTTTAGGGGAGGTTTCTCCCTCTGATCGTGGCCCCTGTCCTTTTCGGAGCCTTGCCAGCACTGAGGCTCCGGCGGCGGAATGGCCGATACTTTGGGTATGTTCCTGTGGTCCCTGGTCCTCTGCAGGCTCGACGTGGGCTTGATGATGATCTTGGGCTGCTTCAGGTTCGACGAGGAACCTTTGGGATCCCTGGGTGTGATTATTATCCTCGGTTCCTTCCTCTCCCCGGTGACAGCTGTCGGTGGTCTGAGATCCGGAGATGAGTACTCCGACTCCATCCGCTCCGTCGAAGCAGAATTCGTTCTGCTGGTCTCCCGTTCGAGTCTGTCGTCCGAGGACGAACCCGCCAGGTTCATCACCGTCTGGCTCAAATTCTGATTAGCCTGCCCCAAGAGATTCCCAACTCGTGGAGTGATCACTATCCTGGGTTCCATCGCTGGGACTCTGGTGTCCCAGTTAGAGCCACCGAATTGCAGGTAACCGTTCCCATCCCTGCCGACGATCCGTGGCTCCGACAACGCGGTGGTTATCGAAATCTCGTTTCCCGAAGATGGCGACTTGTACCAATTCGGGTTGCCTATCTCGGTCTCCGGGTGAACCGTTGCGTTTCCAATGTTCTTGTCCATGCTGTGAGAAATCGGTTGGCCCATTCCGTGAACGGGACACATGGGATTCGAGTAGATGGTGTCCACGCTGCCGCCAGCCTGCGCTCTGTTCGTCCTGTCGATCCTTTCGTCGAGCGAGTCGATGATGCTGGGATCGGAGTTGTTCTTCGAGAGATCCGGTCTTCTCAGGAGAGGACCGATGTGCAGACTGGTCGTGACTGGCTCCGTCTTGTCGTGATTCTCGTTCTCCTCCGCGAAATCCAGACTCTTGGACGGGCCGAACATTCGCGGGGGTGGTTGGGGCGGTTGGTGAGCGGCGGAGGCCGCTTGCAGACCAGTCCTGTAGTCCCTCAACGAATTTGCGTGCTGTTTGGGTACGAATAGACTGCTAGGCGCGGGCAACGATCGCCTCTTCTCGATGTCTGGAAGCACCTTCGGATAGTTTCTGCGTTTGATCGTCTGCAGAGCCTCCTCCGGGCTGATGCAACCTCTCTCTACGATTGGCTCCCTGCAAGTTACGTTTATGTCGCACGGCGACGGACTGTTCAACCCGAAGGTGGTCAACTTCGGTCCCGATTTTATGTAAATGTCTTCAGCTTCGTCTGCAACCGATGCTTCGTGATTGACACCCAGCTCCAGACGGGGCAATCGAGACTTCAATTTTGGGTTAATCTTCGCGTAGAGGCTGCTGGCGCTGCCGGAATCGGACTCGTAAATACGCGGAGTGGAGAAGTTTGGCTTCACGCTCCTCAACACGTTCTCCATCGGCAACGGATCGCTTTTCGAGTGATGATGCTCTATGACGACCACTTGAGGAGGCGTTTGAAACTCGAACACCTTGTCGAACGACTCGTCCAATGGCTCGACGTCTTTCGCCAGCTCGATTGGCACCTGATTTAGAATCGATTCGGTCCTGGTCGCGGGTGTGGCGTCTACGGCCACCGAGACCTTCGGCAGCTTTGACTTCTTGCCAGGACGCACGACCAACGCGAGATCCTCGTCGTAAATCGGATCCTCCTTCTCCTTCAGCATCTCATGCTCCAGCCGCCTTTTTTCTTCCTCTTGTTGCTTCGTCAGCTTGTCCTGGTGCTCTTTCTGCAGAGTTTCCCGCGTCTTGCGGAGAAACCTAGGCGAGCACCTTCGTGGACATACGTAAAAATTCATTTATTCACGGTGCGAGCATTTAAGTAGTTTGGAATAATCTTGTCACAATGAACTCTCCATTATCCAACGTCTGGATGTTATTCTATAATGCTGAAGATTCTAGAGGCCAAAATAAGACGAAAATCAAGAATATCAATTTGTTGATTGAGGCTTCGTTAAAAAGTTATTAAAAAATTAAATTAAAAAATTCAAATCATTCTGGAAAAATTATTTTCGGTTGCGGGGGTCGATTATAATCATTTTTGGTGAATACACATATCCCCGAAATCCTACGCAGTTTCGAGAAAAAAATTCATTACCGAAAATGTCTGACCATATTACCGATATGTTTCACTGAAACTTTTCGGCGGAAAAAAATTTTTTCAAATCATTCTAGAAAAATTATTTTCATATGCAGGGATCAATTATAATCATTTTTGGTGAATACACATATCCCCGAAATCCTACGCAGTTTCGAGAAAAAAATTCATTACCGAAAATGTCTGATCATATTACCGATATGTTTCACTGAAATTTTTCGGCGGAAAAAAATTTTTTCAAATCATTCTAGAAAAATTATTTTCATATGCAGGGATCAATTATAATCATTTTTGGTGAATACACATACCCCCGAAATCCTACGCATTTTCGAGAAAAAAATTCTGTACCGAAAATATACTCTGTGGTCGGAAATGTTTCTATAACTTTTTAACGAAGCCTCAATCAACAAATTAGTATCCTTGATTTTCGTCTTATTTTGGCCCCCAGAATCTCCCAATAAAATTTTTCCCAGGGGTGGTTGAACACCCTGTACACGTATAATTTACATCTTAAATAATTGAGTTGTACTCTCATAATTTGGAGATAATTGTATTTACCGCTTTAAATGAATTGTTTTATGAACTTTTTACGAATATGAACACCACGTAGAGTGATTCTAGACACCGGAAAAAATTGTAGCCTTTTTGTAATTTAAGATACAAACAATTATTACAAAAAAGTGTTTAATTCCGCAACAGCAAGAATCTTTCGATTATGTTTTTTTACTGTATGATTCAATTGCAATACGCATTTATTCTCTAAACGGAATTATCCATTTATGCTCGTCAACTAATTCTTTTCATAATTCTGCATATAAAAATATTAAAGTATAATTATTACAAACGAAATAAAATAACCTGGTTATGACGTATTTCATATTCCATGGAATATTGTTTTATTCCAGCAGATGTTCGAGTGTTCCACCATAAACGACTGAACCTTATATCTTTCATTATATTTTAAAATCATGCAGCAGATATATTTACGCAATTAATTTTGTTGTCATCGTATAATATAAAATATTACGAATACATTCTGCGTTTTGAAAAAATTCTGCATAAAACATGGAATAAGTTCAAACCAGGCAAACTAGGCGAATAGTTTTGAGTTTCATGAGTTAATATTACACCTTGTTGGAAACATTTTAAATTACATCGCAATTAAAGCAAAACGCCATTCGATCGAAAGGGTAGCGTAAATTCCAAGGTATTCCAATATCGTTTAGCATTTATAACGTCATCGATCGAATAATGTATACCTATAATATACAATATATCGAGGATTCCATACCACACACGCTGCTACTAAATTTCATTTCTCGTGCAGGTTTCTAACTTTAAGTTCTTTGGAAGAGGTTCGAAACCACCGAATAAAAACGTCAAGCTTTCTGACCACTAATAAATACATTCTGTATTAGATTCCCGTGGCTCTGTATATTAAATCTGACTTATACGGATTCGTACAGGTCGTTCTTCCATTCGTTCCCGTATCAATATCTCGTATTTTCGCTTACAGAAGAGCTACAGTTTGTCCCAGTTTCCAGAATCATCCCCCCACACGGAACAGAAACGACGTTGCTAACATTTGCAATTCATCGAAACCAAATCCTCAATTTTCCAGTATCAGAACTTCCCGTCGTTTTCGCGTACAGATCAGCCCCGAAGCCCAAAACTCTAAGCTAAGTAAATTCTGCCCGGTTAGTAGAACCCGAAAGACGAAAACAGCCGGAACGCTCGGCTTCCGATGAATCAGCTCGCGTCTCAAAGCGACGAGTCTTTAAGCGAAACCGCTAATTGGATTAGCAGACTGCTCGAGGACCGAGTTCGCCCGCGATCGGCGAGTTCGCCGGGACTTCGTCGCGAATCTGCGCGAACAGCGAGAGGAAAGGCTTTGGTCTGGGGGTTAGTTCTCAAAGCTGGAGGCTGGTTCGATCACGGAAACGGATCCTTTACCGACCTGTGCACGATCTCCTGCTGTATCCACTCCCTAACCTTGATGTGAGTGTCGATGGTGGAACCGGAATTCTGTCTGGACAGTTTCGAGCGTCGGCCAAAGTTCGAGTTGTTGTCGTACGCTTTGTCGTTCTTTATCACGTCGTTCAGGTCCGGCTTGCTGTCGCTTTTGTAGCCGAGCTCGCCGTAGTGGTTTTCGTATTTCTCCGATTTCGCGCGCTTCGAGTCGTCCTTCTGGCTCGCCCGCCTCTTCGCCCCCGCCTCTTTGTTCTTCGCGTCCTGCTTTCTGCAGTACAGATACAGGAACGCGGTGAAGTTTATGAGAAGGAACACCACGCCGAAACCGGTCAGCATGGTGATCACCGAGGAACCCTTTGGCGTGCTCGGCTGGGGGGCACTTTCCTCGTCCGGTCCGGAGCCCCTGGAATCTGGTGTCGTTGCTTTGTCGTCTCTGGACTCCGTTGTCTCGGACTCCAGCAGATGGTGATCCCTCTCCGGGTACCTTTAATATCGGAACGGTTCAAGAGGTTCGCCGGACAATTGGCGGGGCAGGCGGTAAGAGGAAATATTCTGTACTTAGACGGGGTGCCTTTCGGTCGATACCAACTGCAGAATACAAACACAAGCTGGTCCATGCACCTCTAATTTTGTACCAAAAAACTGCATGCTTTGAAGAATACACTATCTAGCGGATCTCTCTTCCTAAAAATATAATGATTCCACTTGAAACACACACTTGATCTTCAAACGTCATCCATGCGTTCACACACAAAAATATTAATTACATCACTAAACAATAGTTTCAAAAATATTTCAACGTACAGTCTTAAGCGACTCCGTTAAAATTATTTATAGAAGCAATATTGTTCGAAGAATATTTTAACTTCGTAAGGAAGATTCAAAATACAAAATGCCAAGGGTAAATTTTGTGCATTAAAGAAAATATGATTCACGTTATCCTTGGAATATTTTTCGCGTTTACTTTGTCGAGAAAAGCGGTAAGGTAATTCTTAAGGACTTTTTTCAAACGCGAATATATTGTTACGTCCACGCTTAATGGAAACTGTAAATTCCTAATCCGTTAGCTAATTTTACACTCATTCAAATAAATTCCCTTCAAACGCCGGGCACAGACAGTTAAGCATTCGCGACAGGAAAGAGTTGGGGACGCAATGGAGTGCAAGTGACATTTCATTAAATATTCTGTCCGCGGCGAAAAACAATACCGGTGTTCCTGCATAAAAGCACGCACAAATGAGTGTATTTAATTTCTCAATTAACACATCAGCGCTGTCTTTTATAATTGAAAACTAAATTGAATGCGTTGAAGAACCGTACACTGGAAACGAATAGCGAGACGATGGAATGTTTGCAATAAAATTGCATTGTTCCAGAACGTCGCTTCATTAATTGCACGATAAGGTTTGTCATCGAGTGATATGTCCTTCGAACCTGGTGATGTAATACGCGTGTCGCGTAAGTAATAGGATGCAGCCAATTTATTTCGAACGAATAATCACGAAGAAAGCGACTTGTGTAAACTTCTGTCAACGAACAATACTTTTCCAAATATTCTCTGAAGTATTAAATTTGTTGAAGAACATTTAATTCCATTTCAAACGTTATATTATCATTCTGGGCTTGAAAGGTGTATCTCACCTTTTTGGTGAGAATATAATTCCCCAAAAAATTCATGCCAAAAGCGTTCTCTGGTATCTATGACCAGCTTAAAATGCTTCAAAGGTGTATCTCACTCTTCAGGTAAGTTTTATAAATGGTGTTAGGGTAAAGGAAGGTAAAATCTAAATGAACAATCACTCGAGGTACACTCATTTGGCTCAGGATGGCAGGGAAAAATTTGGCAGTGTTAAGTTGCGATTAAAACACAAGCCTGGGCGTCCCCTGAATTTCCATCGATCGTCTTACAGCGATCGCGAGAGATTCGGGGACAGATTCCATCAAAGAGATAGAAGCAAAAGCTCGTCAAACTCTTTACCAACCTGCCACCGTAAGTCTCGTAAACCTTATTGGTGCTCGCGTTCGCGTACTTTCCAATCTCGTCCACC
Organism: Colletes gigas; assembly: GCF_013123115.1. Taxonomy (NCBI): domain Eukaryota; kingdom Metazoa; phylum Arthropoda; class Insecta; order Hymenoptera; family Colletidae; genus Colletes; species Colletes gigas. Next base: position 3,734,497 of record NW_025106637.1, read on the forward strand.
CTGTCGAGAAACTCTGGCCGTGGCCTCCTCGGATGGATCGGCAGCAGAGCGTCTTTGTTAGGATGACGAAGTATGTTTGGCAAGACCTCGTTCCAAAACTGCATCTCCGCTGAGCGGTAGTTCGAGCCTATTGCTGGCGGTATCGCTGCAGCGACAAGAAAAGCATGTTTCATTTAGGCATCGTCGCTCTGAATAGCTAAGATAGCCGTGTTCAAACAAAGCTTTAAAGCAGCGCTCTCACCCTCGCGTGTATTTTCCCTCTTCCAATAGTTCCTTACCCACTTAGCAATTCCAGCAATACTCACGAATAGTTGGTAAAAATTTTAGATCCGTTTCTTTAAAATCGAGATCGCGCCAAGCAAATGCAAAAGCTAGCTTAAGTCTGATTCGCTGCATGCTCGTGACACAAATTGTGAATAAAAAGACCAAGAAGAACGTTCGATTGTCGGCGCTTTAAACGAACGCTGTCAATAAACTTACTCAGATTCAAGTACGTCTGATTCTGCTGGTCATATTCCGGCCATTCAATCTCGTACTGACCCCATTCCTTTGGCCCATCCGTCAGGTATGGGTACCGTTTCGCGATGTTAGGGTTCCTGGCTTGTCAAGAACGAATGGTTGCTGAGACTTCGTAGGGAATGAAATTCAATGGACGCCAGAGAAGGAAAAGCAAACTAATCATCGAAAGAAACTTTCACGATGCACGATAAATCTTTTACAAAGAATCTGTCGAAACACTTGTGTTTATTAAAATTTAATTCCCTATATAGACTCGCTTATCGACTTTTCTCTCCGACGTGTCTCTCACAGTTCAGCTCCACACATAATTATCCTAAAGAACAATGAATATTGAACTTTCGATCTGTACGACCCAAGGAAAAGTAAAGTTACTTTCGAACCGGAGTCTATATTCCGGAAGTTTAAAGCGACCTACAGCTCTGAAACTGTGAACTTTAGCAAGACTGAAAACTTTTCTGCGGAATATCGAAGCGATACGTGTGGTGGACAGTTTGGACGTTTGATTCGATCTCGAGAGTTGATTGAGAAAATGCATTAGCCCGGTAAACTGTGTATCGATACAAAGTTACGGAATTCACGATCGAAATTTATCGCTAATATTTTCAATGGCCCGAATCTGTTCTACTCGCGAGTAGATATTTCTTTATCGACTGCGCGATAGCCATCGATGATCGAAACGCAAAGTGCAAAGGGTAGCGAAATCAAACCGAAATTCACGGGCGGAATTTAATTTGTGTTTCGGGTCCCGCGTACATTTTAATCATTTTAATTAGCGATACTAGAATATTACAGATATCAATGCGCATTTAATTAAAGCCCCACGTTTTGGCAAAAAGTAATACATAACATCTGCTTCCGGAAATTAAACGCGGCCGTCGAACCCCGGATCGAATTTAAAACGGTTATGTTTTTCAATAAGGGAATTGCGTTCCCCCGTATTTGTTTAGTTGATTCGTTCGCTTAAGAGACCTTTGAAAGATCAATACGACGCGCGATGCTCTTGTATATTAACATTTTCAATGCTCCGATCATTGTACGCCACGGCGTTCCAATATTGGAAGTTCTAACATTCCGAGTATTGTCAATAATATTGGTCTTCGGAATTGGAAGATATCTACGGAATTCGCAAACCGAGTTATTGATTGATTCTGCGTCATAGAAATTCTAAGTAAACTGCACCCTTATAAATAACATTGACTTTTCAATATCGTCGACGATGACGTAATTCATCCACTATTAATAAAAATCTTCGATAAATTGTCCGGACCACCCACGCGCGTATCCGGTTAGTCGAGGAATCGAGGAAACGAAGAATATAATCGTGATCCCGTTTCGCCTCCGGTAAGTAAACCCTTACAAGAACGTTTCCACTCGCGCACCTGTTATTCCACGCAAAAACAGAACAATATCGTTTCCGTTGCGCTCGAATATTGGAAAACCAGCCCAATATCGAAATTTTGATAAAGGGTAACTCTAGCCTTCTCCGGTTACCCAGCATTCGCGCCTCTAGCGCGAGAGGAGCTTTCTTGTGAAACAAGTATCTCAAAGGTAAAACCATTTTCCGCCGTCGATGGCTACAATTCTTACCCGGAACGAGCTCCAGCGCAATCTAGAGACTTCGTTAAACTGATTTTATTTATTTCTTTCGTTTAATAACTTTAGTTTTCGTAATGAGGAGGCAACGTTAAAAATACGCCACCGGTACGCTTCGATCGATGGAACGGATTATTAAAAAAAAGGATACTTTCTAAAATGTATTGTGTCAATGCTCGAAGTTTGGAGAAACGAAATTTTCTTGATCGTGCTTGAATGGATATTTTTGTTACGGGCAATTTGAAAATGTCAAGAAATTTTGTAGCAACTATACAATGATTTTGCCAAAGAAAGGGTATGTTTAAAATATTGCTTTAAGTTACTGTATAAAATCCAATATAAAACTTGATGACGAGTGAGTAGCCTCGTGTTTGTGAAGCTTGACATCGACAACTTCTAATGAGTGTGGCTCGTAATTGTACGACAAGGGGTTGAACAAGGAACAAAGAGGGAGAGAGTGATCGAAACGACTCGTTTCGGCGACGAAAGAAAGAAATCGTATGCGTCGAAACAGGAAGGGTTTTAAAGGTCGTTCCTGCTAATGGTCGTCCGTCCGTTTCCGGCCGCGGAGTCGCGCAGAAACGGGCCACGCCCTCCGCTTATGCATCGAGTGCATCGCTACAACCCCTGGGAGACGTATTCTTACGAGGAGGACACAGTGTCACGCGCGATATCGATCAGCCGGTGTCACGAAGCGCGTGGTGCACACGCGGTGTCTGCATCGAGCCGCGTGCATTAAACAGCTTTGTTTCGCTTAATTGGATCGACCCAGATCTTCGCGATCCGACGAGGTGCTGCGATGCATATGCATCCGTTGCAACGGAAAATCGGGTACACCTGGAACACGGAAGAACTCTGGACTCCGTAAGAAGCCAGTACTCTTCGACTCGAGCTGATACTCTTCGAGGACAGGGTATTCGAATTAACGATTGCAAGGAGAGGGCGAGGCCTTCGATGTACATTTCTAGATCTAATCATTTTGTTCGCGATTATCTAACGTTAGGGGGGCGATCGATGGTTGTTGAGACATGTAATTTGTAATTTGCGTGATATTCGTTGATTAAAATGAATAAACTTGTCTAAAAATCTATGCTTCAGCGAAATGGAAGATAGATTTCTTCTCGTTGAACGAAGCTGCATCTATATGTCAACAAATAATAAAGTTTCACAAACATCTCAACAGTTTTGATAACAATCGTGAGTCCAGGTAGTTTGTTCGAAAATCTCGTCATTATGAAACAAACCAAATAGCTCCCCTTGAGACCTGTCCACTAAATCGTTTTTTGAAACCGCCAAATCACCTTTCAATGGCGATTTCATCTTCGAGAACCGTAGTATATGTTTCATCGTACGAGAATTAAAAAGCATGGATTTCCAGATTTATACTCGAAGAGAAATGGTACGCGAACGTGAATTAACGAGACAGAGAAGTGCCGACTGGTAAGCACAGTCGCCAACGCAGTTTGCTTTTTGAAATTATCTTCTGACGCGGGGCTCGCGCTCAATGAAATACGAGAGAAATTTCATGCTCTCGAAGATAAAACAGGCGAATCGATTGGCCCGGCGCGTCGGGGAGCCTCCATTTCCCCCCGTCGAAACGGATGTGCGAGTAATTCGTGTGTATACAGGTAATCTGTATACATCGAGAAAATTAAAATGTCCGACGCATCGGATCGTTAATTCACCAATACCCTGCGTCAGAATAACAAGCATCAAATTGCTGGTGGCCGACTCGGTAGCGAAACAGGACCGCTCGTGCTTCATCCAGCATGGCAAACTCTCAGTTTAAAGTTACTTGTGGAACGAGAGAGAAGTGGGACGTGATGGGGTGAGAAAACTCCGCCCTTGTACAGAAATTTGTATTAATTTGTATTTAATTCGACGCGATAGCTGAACCACGAAGACTACGCAATTCATCGAATATAAAAATAAGCTTTCCAATTGAATGAAAAAACTGGTTTCAAGAAAAATTAAAAACAGAATAGGATTCTCAAAAAAGATGGACGAAAGCAAATTGATGGTAAAAGTGTGCCCTCTAAAATGCTTCAACTTTATTAGAGGGTTATAACTAGAGTTATTAAAGGGTTACATCACGAATTTATTTCTATTTGCTGTAAAATGACTATTCCTATATACACTCCTATGGTTGCCTTATATTTGCACAATGTTTTTCAGAATAGTAAATTCTAATTTACGTTACAAAAGATTAAAACACACCATTATTATCAACAACTAACGAATATGTTTTCCACTGTCACAAGATTATCAGAAAGGATAAATAGAAAATTGCTACTGTCTGCGGAAAATACATAGAATAAAATTGAGTAAGCCATGGCCAAATAAGCGGGGGGCGTACAGTTATGGTATCGAACGCGAACTCGTGCCGGCTTGCGAACTTCTGAAATACAGAAACAGTTCCCCGGGAGCGCTTTTCCGGACGGTTTTTCCAACTTGTCTCAAAAAGTAGCCACTACTCCGCTGTTTCCTGTCTGAAAATATAATAACCCGGTGGACCGATACAACGAGAAAAGACATAAATATTCAAAGACGCGGATAATTGAAAATCGCATTCGAAAGCCGTGCGCGTCGTTCCCTCCGCGTTTCCATCGCGACGTTTCTCCCTGGCCGGTCTGATAATAAATTTTGCGGGTCCGGCGAAAATTCCCCGGCGGGGCTCCCAACGACGCTAAATTGTTTCTCCGCTGGCACCGGTTATCACGTGTGTTCGACCTATTATTCCGGAATTTCTATAAAACTCCGCGGAATTTATTGTAAACGCGTGAACTTCACCGTGGAAAACAAAATGTTTCCCGGCGTCGGTCGGCGGGGGTTTTGTTCGCGACCGAGCGTTACCAAATTTATTATTTAATAAGCGAGACACGGCCGATTCCGCGAGAACCCGATTGGATTTACTAATTTCACGTGGCGCGCGGTGTAAACAATGCGTCGACGTGAGTAATGCCAGCGCGCGATATTTCTGCCACATCGTGCGCGCGACGCGGTTTCGAGCGCGTTTGGAACGCGTCGCTGATGATTGGAGAGCTTTCGAAGCCCGAGGTTTTAGCACCATTGCGCTTGGAAAGCGACATCAGTGGCCCAGAATTGCGTGTTAACGGCCCTCCATTGTACTTCGCTCGTTCTAACTGCCTTTGCGCTCGCGCGCGTGGTTGTAACGATATTCGAAGTTGAAAAGGGGCTTCGCGCGGCTAGTGCGAAGGGTGGTTTGCGATGCATTAAAATTTTCGAGTCTTTGTTCAAGGGCAGATGATAAATTATGAAGAGTAATTTTTCACCCCGCCTGTTAATGGTTCTCCGCGCGTTCTACGAGTGGTAACTCAATTTCTGAATGACAAATTGCATCGATTAAAATCTGCACGAGTTAAGTGGAACGTAATAATCAAAACGTAAGTTAAACGGGAAAATTTCGAGCCGCGTATAGTTGGTTCGGTTATTTATTGTAAACACGTGTCGTTACGAAATCCGATCAACCGGTATCGAACGTTAATCGGCGAACGGTTCGATCGCGTAAACGCAATGAATAATTTAAAGAACGATTCAAAAAGACGGGCATTCTACGGGCAAGGACTGTGTGCAACCGCTTTATTATTCTACCTATTTACAGGTTGTGGCATTTTTATATCGAAAATACCGTATACGAGAGAAGCTTTTAGAGAGAAAAGGGTGACTGTAACTTTTTTACTGCTCCGTTTTATCCTTTGCAACACTATTGTGTTATTCAATAATATATTAGCACATTTTTCAAAACTGGGTTAAAGAATTTATGTTCTACGTGACAAGGGACCCGAAAAATTGAAAACTTTTAGTCGTAAATTTATGATGTAAACTTCCCTCGATATAATATAATACGCTTCACCGCGTATTTCACGTGGTGAATTTCTATTCAATTTATATCTCTAAAATCTATTAAAATTTTATCCCCAATTTAACCCGAACGATGTGTTACTCTGGTCCAAATAACTTGTAGGACAATTTCCTTCCTCCAGCTCCACAGAGAGTCATTTAGAGTAAACATAAATATAATAGATACGTGAGAAAAGGAAACTCACCCCACGTAGGCGAAGCTGCACCACCAGTTCATCATGGCCTCCGAGAACAGTGTTTCCCCGATGTTGTATCGACGACGCAGGTCGTACTTGTTCACGTCGAGCGGGACACCCAGTACGTAGGGCAGCTCCTCGCCGTGGACCGTGCGCTGACGTTGTTGCTGCAACAATAACGAGGCCACTCGATATACTTTCCCATCGAAACAAAGTTTCGCGCGACTAGTTCTCCGAAATTTTTTGATCCATAAGAAGGGCCAAGAGTGCTCCATCGGTTCTCGAAAATCCCGGACATTGTTATTAACTTCCGATGTACTCTGGCCTTTCGATGCAATCGTAACTTATCAGAAAGGCTCCTAACTCTGCCCCAATCGATACGTTCGACGGAGGATGTTTCTATTGGGTCACTGTAGAAACTTTCGGTAATTTCAGTGATATTTCGAGCCCCGAGTTTGACCTTGTTCGTCTACGTAGTTTCGAGGTAGTAAGAGGGCTTCCCAGATACGGAGGGGGCCAATGTGTTTTAACACTAAACCTACCTGGCACTTCATGTATAACCATTTCTACCATAACTGGTCAAATGACCAGTCTTTCGTTTTCGAGGAACTTTTAATTTTTGCATTATGTGTATAGAAAGTTGTGTTTTGAAGATTATTCATAAGGTATCCTCTTTTATGTCACGTATGTTTTCTTAAAGCATTGAATTCTAAGAACGTGTACAAAAATATTCAATACTTTTACTCTGAACTTGCATTAGGATACGGGATAAAACGCCCTTGATAACGAATTTTTATCGCACAACAGTCATATATAAACAATAGGAATAGCTGAACTTGTTTGGGTATATAGCGTCAAAGTAAATTGCAAAACAAACATAGAAGACAGCATAAATAATAATAGTTTTTACACTCACCGGATAGGGGATAAAATGCCCTTTAAAATGAGCGCTCGAACAAGCCGATAGCGTAATTAGTTCCGGAGATATAGCGATTTTTGTTTCAAATCGACCGCGTGACTAGTTACGGAAGCGCGAGGTCAATGACCGTGAATAGTAAACAGTGCGTAGTAAATTCTTGGAAATACTACGCCCGGAACTAGGTCACGGCAGTCACGTCCGTGGGGTAGGTCAGCACGATGCACGTGCGACAAAGAGGTCCGACGCGCCAGACGAAGACGGAGACAGCCCAATTAAAAAAATTACCTTTTACATAATTTACGATATCTCGAAAACGGAAAGTCCGATCGCCAAAAACCAAAAACCACTTTAAAGGGGAAGGTTCACCGCCGCCAACAGTGGTTCAATTATTAATAAAATACCAGTAGTTTCGGAACTGCACGCATCTAAAGTTTCAATATTTTTAATGCGCTTTAATCGGCTCTCGTAAGACGGTGCGTGGAATTTTAAAAATTACCTCTACACATAAATTACGATATCTCGAAAACGGAAAGTCGGATCGCCAAAAACCAAAAGCCATTTTAAAGGGGAAGGTTCACCGCTACCAACGATTACTTAATAATGCATAAAACTCTAATTGTTTCGGAACTGCACGCGTCTAAAGTTTTAGTATATTTAACACGCGTTGTTAGACTGTTTTAAGACAATGGAGACTGAAGACTCCTTTCGTCTTTGCTGTACGTCGCTTGTTGACGATACCAGTTAAACGATATCGGGGCGCAAACTCGACGAACAACGTCTACGGCTTCACCGTTCGTAAATTTTATATCTAATGGCACCGTGCAGCCCTCTAACCCGGAGTTGAAAACCAGAAACGTTGTTACATTCGGTTTAACGACACCGCTGGTCACTGTACTCCGAGCGTAACAGCCCGGCACGCAGCGATGATAAAAATAGTTGGCCGGGTTCCAAATGGGTTCGTAGCTGGGATTTTTCTCTCTCTTTCCCCTACCCCCCCACCTGGCTCCGCGCACGAACACAATGAATAGCCAGTAGGTCGCGGTCCGTGGTCCCCCGGCTAAGGAATCCGGCGCGGAAGAAAATGAATAAAATGCAAAGTACACCGTCTAATCGTACGTGCTCCAGTTTCCCCGTCGGACGGGAAGAGCGGCCGCGATTTATGCGCTCCCTTAATATTTCTGCCGGCTTCCGGGATCCTTGACCTGGATGAATTTGTCAGGCAGCGACGGTAGACTGCAGCGTGCACGAGACACCGGCGCAGTGTCGTGAAGTTTCTTCGGTGGCCCGAGACACGAGCCTGACTAAGGGAACTGAGTGCGGGGGCCTCGAGATGGTAAAAAGAAGCGGCGGACTTAGTTCTTGGGAAACAGCCATATGCTTCGAAGGGATAGGTCGCTTGGAAACGAGCTACCTTAAATCAGGATACTTAACGCTAACCCTACCGACACTTCGAATGACCAGTCTTCCTTTTACTCTCTTACTAAGCAACGTGCGTACTTTTTTTGCATTATTTTTTCTTAACACCTGCATCTTAAAAATCTGTAGAAAAATATTCAATGATTTTATTCTAATTGTGTATAAGTTGTTGTAAGGAGCTCTCGAAGGTTCCTTTTATGTAGGGTACGAAGGTAAAGCTTCATTAGTTTCGTGGTCGATCCGCCCACGACTGGAGTCTACGTTAGGTCTGCAAGGGTTGCTTCTGGTTGGGGTTAAACTATCGACTGACTTCACATTAGGTCTAGACAGAATACCTGGCTGGTTATACAGTCCACAACAAAATTATAAGACGTATTTGAATCTCTAGTGTTTTAAAGCAGTGTTTGTTAAAGCAGTAACGTTTGGAACAGTTGCTGACCAATTATTAAACACTGAGGATTGTTCCTAACACATTGGTTCACTGCTTTAAAAATTAGATACAATTAAATGTACACACTGATAGCAGAACGTCGGAACGCTATTAGAAATTTACTCAAAAAACAAATCAGGGGGTGCTCCAATTGAGCATTCAAAGTTAGGCATTTGATTTGTTAACGAGAAACGGAAGGATACCGAAAATGTAAAATTAATAACCGGCAAAGCAACACCAAATGTAAAACGAATCGTTGTGGGTACGATTATTTCTCAGCAGGATAATGCATCTATGTCATGCAGGATAATGACATCGCGTGTCCTCTCTCCTCAATTTAGTCACATTTCTTTTTGCATTTACATTAGACAAATTATACTGTTCTGCAATTGAGGATAATAAATATCCTCGTTTCATGCGATCGTAAATCCTCAATTCTTCTAAAAGGATGCTTTCTCTTTGTCAGCGTGAACAAAATATTGCTATACGTTAACGTATTAAGTTACGCTTGTAACATCGAAGAAAAATAGAAAAATGGATTCGATGGTAATTGTTTACAAGAAACTGTTTACGATATCACTAATATATTGTTTTATAATTCAATATAAATCAAGGTCTAGGTTAGATCGAGTCTAATTTATATTCGTGGCTGGGTCTTGTCTAAAAATTTACGATAATCATTCTTTCCCCGGGTGTCTGACATGCAACGATCAATTTTTAAGAGGGTAACTATGGTGCTACGTGTGAACAGAAACGTACTTACGCCAGAGTAGTCCTGCATCGCCTTCGGATGCGAGAAAACGTACATGTAGCTTTTCGGGTTCGACCTTGAGTGTAAATTCGCGGTCATCATTAATGGCGCGACGGTCCCGCTGTCGGAGATCGCCTCCAGAACCAGATCCCGATTCTTCGTCGCGTACTCGTTCGTAAATCCGGCGGAGAAGTCACCGTATTGTTCCAGAATCTTCGATAGGATGAGCTCCGGTTCGAGTTCGTGCGTTGCCTGGCGACGAAGGAATATACCATCACTTACCCCACGGAATGTCTAGCGAATTTCGGCGGATTCGATATCGATGCACCCACATTTCACCCCACGAATTTATTCTCCCCGACCGTTCCACCGATTGCTTCAATAATTTTTAAATTCTTTTATCGTGCAATAGTGCTTAAACTCTTTGTCGTTCGCGACGTCGGCTAGTTTAAATTCACGGAAATTTTCCTATCGGTATATCGATCTTGTACCTTAGCGTGATCTCTGAGGACCTCGTCCCTCTGGCCGTCCAGCAATCCGTGTAATAAAGCAACCGGTGGTAGAATATGAAACTTCTCCGATTCCGTAACGCCGTACATCAAGTCGAACCTGGACAAAAGGATAGTTAATGTCAGTGATATATTTCTCAGCCCAATGCTGGAATTGTACACGACATTGAGGTATATTGGTTGGAATACGTTTGTGGGTCGTATAGAGTTCTACCTTTGATCAGATTTTTATCAGTGATTTATAAGTGTTGCAAATTCTAGGATATTCAAGGTTCGTATGATTTCTTTTAGGTTTTTATTCTACTCGTGATTATTGCTATTATTTTTTAGAAAATCTGAACTGTCTTGCCAGAAAACGTACATTATTTTTACTTTGTATTAATAGGCGATATTGAAGTGACATTAAAAACTGTTATTTTCAAATGGAAAATTATACCAACTGAAATTTGACAAAATGTGATTCCTCTGATATAAGATGTATTGTGCTTTGAGCCATACCTGCCAAACAATTGGCGATTTTTCATCAAGTTCAAAGGTTTTTCGGGAATGACAGCGTTGTCAATCAGCGGGGCGAAGGCTGGCACGTATTTCGGTTTGTGAATCTTCACGTCTAGCAACGCGTTCACGTCTTGGCCGCGCAAACAGAACGCCAGGTCGCTGTCGGTGATGGTGGGGCAGTTTAAAGCATGCGCCACCTGAAAAATGATTCGAGCCATTTCTCAGCAACCCAATGAACGTTCCTCCGATCGCGGCTGCTCCTCGACGTGACGAGAAGCGATATTTCTTCCGGGCGAGTTTGAATCGCGAATCGTTTCTTCTCCGTTCTTTTTTGCGCGACCGCGAATACAAAGTCGATCGAGTGTGCCACGTCGCCGGGGGAACGTTGAAATTCGATAGGAGTTTGACGTCGACAGAGTTTCCAGTGAATAACACAGAGCGATCCTTAACCCTTTCGATGTTTAGATCGTACAACTTTCCAACAACTATAAAAAGCACTAACGGTGCATAGAACGTACACTGTGTGAACTGGTACGGTTATTAAATTCGTAAGTAAAATAATTGTATGTCTTTTCTAAGTCTCTTGCGAGAAGCAATTTTTAAAAATGACACCACGTCTTTTTGGATTACTTGTAACGAATATAACTAATTTTACTGGTAAAAAAAGTAGCCATCCAGAAGTTTATTAGTCTCATAGCATTGCAAACTCTGAAAAATATTGAACAGGAGGCAACTCGATGCAGTTTTGCCTGATATTAGATTCCCCGAAATAATTAACGTTTCATATTGATTTCGAGAACATCCGAGACGGTGTACAATTTTTCTGTTTACTTCGAGCTATAGATTTGCCGTGCACCTTTCGGACGTATTGACAGAGAACGAAGAGTGATCGTGAGAAAGTATAATACTGTGCTTGAAACCAAGATTGAGGAACGACCATCTCAACAGGAATAATAAAATAAAGGAGTGTTGCTCGGGCTGGCGCAATCGATCAATTTCGTGTTTGAAAAAGAGCCGGGAATACATGCGTTTCGATGGATATTCGTCGGGAAAGAAGTACCTGTTTGGTGATCTGCAGAGGCGCCTTCCCGATGGCGTCTGCGCTCAACGCCGAGCCTGACATCAGAATGGCCCGCTTAAACAGACCTGCACAGACGGGTGGCGGAGAAACGATTAATAACGCGCGTCCCTCGGGATCGGACAGCCGTCCGCCCCCGCGCGTAAAAATATTAAGTCCGGTTATTTTTCATTGCACAATATAATTATTGACCGGACACCGGCGGCATTGTGCCTTCGCCCGAACGAGAAAGGTTCTTTTTGGCCCCCGCCGCAGGTGAAAAATGACCGTCGTCCTCCTGCCTTTCTTCCTTATCCTCTACACAATGGTTATTCTTTTCCTTTTTCCATCTCCCGAGGGAACGCACCGGTCTTCGAGGGAGTGTCATCCCCGACGTTTCGTGCGGTTTCTGTTCTTACGTTTCCGAACGCGTTTCTCGACTGTCTTGACAGTCGTCCGACATATAATCGAGTTACACTACTTGCTGGAGCGCCGGGGACGACCCGAATGACCGCAGGATCACTAAATGACACTTTTTCCCTCTCAAGAAATGTAGGTTACTCGTCCTCGAGATAGACCCGCTATTAACACCGGAACTATCCAAGTGTAAAAAAGTTTACTCGACTGGATATTCGAAAATTGACCGTAGTTTTCTATAAGAGAACGAATAAACGTTTATTTCCATCGTTTTAATTTCTTTGGTACAAACGAATATACTATAATTGTTGGTGGTTCCAGCGTCGACAGCCGGAAACCAGAGTTGGGCAAATTTTATTCGCCAAAAATGTTCAAAAAATTTTAAACTCGTTCGCAAATCAGTTCCCGGTGAATTTATATTCGTAAATTGGAATCCATTAAAGGATTTTTTTAAATCGATATCCAGGCGAGCGAAGTTAATTTAATTTGACCGATCCTGGTGGAAACGAATTATAGTAAAAACAATTTTAGAATATAGTATTTTAGAGATTACTGATAAAAAAATCTGATTTATTTTACAAACTACTTTATGAATTGTAAAAAAAGTTTTTTAGTCCCTGCGGCGATTACATTTAATAATAATATTCGGGATAAGCTTCTAACTCGTTTTCTGCCGTTTAGCTACATCCTGTCACGCGCCCTTCCCATCCACGTCGACCGTATCAAACTTTTGCGTTTCTGGAATCGAAGTTTACACGAGCCCTTATCAATTTCGCGAAAACGGCGGCTACGTGTTCACCCGAAAGCGTCCTCTTAATATTCAGCTATCGCAGAAGTCGCAAACACGCGACACAGCAATAACCGTTACCTTTCTTATTAGCCACAGGGCTGATAAGCAGTAGATTAGCAAAAATGGCGCCGGTACCGTGGCCGACCAACGTAACGCTGTTCGGATCACCCCCAAACTCGGCGATGTTCTCCTTGAGCCAGAGAAGGGCCGCTATTTGATCTAGGAGCCCGAAATTGCTGGCGGTGTCGTCTCTGATACCGGGCCTCAAGAAACCTGTATCGTGATTTACGTTAATTGAACCGAAATCCCCGACACTGTTGCGTCTATTTCTTGGACAAATGTTAGGTCTCCGTGTGACAAAGGGCACACGTTTTCGTTCGACAGTTAAAGCAAGTTTTAGTATAACGTCGAATTTGGTTAACCCATATAAGTTACGATAGATTAGAGCTAAATTTAAATTACAGGTTGAGCAAAATTACAATCTGAATGGTGGAATTAAATGACTATTGGTTTAGGGTTAGATTAAATTCAAGTTAGCTTCCGTCGAGGGAGTTCCACGTTTTACAGTGTATAGTTTTAAGAAAGAAGAATTTTCACCGCGATACGAAACGTTAAAGTTTTAAAAGTTCGAGGAAGACGGTCTGTTACAGAAGAGACCGACGATCGGAAACTTTATAGCCTCTTTCGCGAAACCACACTTTGAAGCTTATGTAAGCGATTCCTCAAAAATTAATGAAGTCTCGGCTTACAATTCTAATAGCTTGTACATGGCCATCCGTGGCGCTGGGAATTATATCGACATCGATCACAGTTCCGTTGTTACCAATAATAATTTGTTTCGTTCAAAGTAACGCTATTTTACAAATTTTCAATTTTATCATGAATGATCAAATATAAACTTAAAACGATGTCTGTGCTTTGTCTAAATTTAACTAAAAAATCACGAAACTATTGATGTTCATAAACCCTGTATATCCAGAATAACTTCTAAACGATCCACATAGTAGTATTTTTTCTACAAATCTCTCAATATTTCCTTTGTTTCAGGACATCCAAACATTCCCAATTCAGTCAGAATTGAAATTAAAAAGATACTCTAGAAAGGAATAATACAATCAGACAATAGAATTTCTATCGTAATTAAAGTACCCATGAAATATTTTTTTTTAAATTCCCCATCCTTCGACGTCTCTGAAATCGTCGAAATGGAAACCTCGACGGGAACTGCTCATACTGGAGCAGCCTATCCCGCGTACCAAGAAATCACTGCAGAATGTAAACTGTCCTCGTGCAACCGGATCGTTCTTTTTGCACGCCAGAGCCACGCCGTGGGCCATATTTTTCCTCCCTTGTTTTGCAAAGGGCTGAAGTTATCTGCGGACTTCGCGCAAGCTAACTGTACCCGACCACCGGTGGCATCGGGGAGGGCGAAGTTAACTAAGCGCCTTCCCACCACTTTAACCTAATTTATGATTATGGTTCCGCGAGCCTCCGCTTTCTTTTCCCCCCCCCCCCCTGGCCCCCACCTCTTAAAGCACCCGCTCTTGTCGGATGTAGCGCGTTGGAGCTAACGCCGCGACGTCCGTCCATTTGCATTGCGCGCGGCGGTCGCGTTATCATTTTAGGGGAAAGGATAGGCGGAAGCTCGTCGTTACGGGGGTCGCGGAGCGTCGAGCGAAAGGGTGGAGGGGGGTGGTAGGGGGGAAAAAAATAGAGCAGGCCGTGGAGAAAAGCGCGGGTGGATCGATGGGGATGTTTCGCGGGCAAAAAGGACGCCTTTGTCTCGGCCCGCGAGCCTCCTTTCCCATCGAGAAGTTTCCTTTTGAGCGATATACGGCTGCCCGGGGTTACATGGAATTTTACGACCGTCCCCTTGCCCCCTCCCCTCACCACCTCCTGTCCCACCTGTACTCGTCGCGACTTTTTACCCTTGTGTAATGGATAGGAGTTTTTCTTCGGACGATAAATGTTGGAGCGTGTAATTGGACGTAAAAATTCCGCGGTGCCGGCTTGTGTGTCGCGTGACTTTGGTCGCGTGATGTTTTGCGCGAGGAATGTGAAATAATACAGGGCGGGGAAGGATAACTAGAGTTTGCGTAAGGTCGACGGTGTACTCAAAAGCTGATGAGACCGAAAACATGATGAAGGTTCCTGGGGTTTTAGAAATTTTGAAAATTCCAACGATGCAAATTGAATTTTAATCGATAAATTTTTTGGAATACTATGAAAATTACACAAATTTCTTTTCAGATACCGAGTTCGAAACAGTGAGACGATAAAAATTTCTTGAAAGTTCTTGGGAATTGAATTTCTGGAACGAAGGGCCCGAACCGAGTTATTTATACGAGCGGACTGTAAAAGATACGGAAAAGGTGGTACTTCCCTTCGTGAACGACGACGGATCGATAGATAGTTGCAGGAGTGAAATAAAAAGAAGTTTGTCGAAGATCAAAAACCGATGGAGCAGTCAAACGTGAACATTAATGAAGCAGAATTTCTGATTTCATGCAAGACTGCTGCCAGCGGCGTTTGGAAAGATTTCATAAATTCGTATCGACGTGTCAGCGAAGGCTTGTTCCACATTTCCCGGCGAAATTTCGAATCCAGAACGATTATGATCTATTTTGTTTTTATCCTCTCTTCCATCGTTCCTCCATTTCCTTCGACATCGCGGAACCTTTTGGCGAGAAGAACCATGCACGTTTAAGGGGAGTTTTATGTTTCGACGTGATGAAATATAGGATACCTTCTGGAATTTATAAACGAAAATCTACGATATTCAACGTTTTGATGTTCGCCAAACTTATTAAGCGATCATCGAAGAACCTGTACAAACTTTCATTCATAAATATAATTAATTTCAACGATCTGAAATACGAAAATAAATGAATAAAATTGAGTTTAACGCTGGAGACTGCGGCAGACTGTATTCCTCAAGCTTTGTTTGTTTAAAAAATAATTTACTTTAATTGAAAGAATTCTTTCCACGTGTAAAACGTGGAGCCCGCTTTAGGGTTTGTTATTGGGACTCAGTTATCGAGGCGTACTATTGAAACGCGTCTGATCAGAGTGCTTGATCTACTTACCGAGGATGCCTAAGCGAAAGTTGATAGTGACGAAGACGACGTTACCATAAGCTGCCAATATAGTACCGTCGTAGGGGTTGCCACTGTTCCATTCGAAGCTCTCCCCGTGGATGAACACCATCACAGGGTACTTTCTTAGGGTCTTCTGGCCTGTCAGCAGAAGGGTGAACGTTTTACAAAATAAAGAAAAACTTCTGATTCCTTTCATCCGTAACTACGCCTCGTCAACTCTCATACGGTGAAATAATAACCAAATTTTGTATAAATTTGGAAATTATATACGATACATTTCCGATACAACATTTATCGAACATTTTCAAACAGGAAATAATGATTAAATATTTAGTTGGGCATTGTTTGAAATAAGTAAACCTATTATTAATTGGTCATATGGTTAATGTTAATTAAAATTAAATTTATTCGCGAACGAGTGACAAGCGAACAATGCAATTAATTGTTCGTACCGAACATAAAATAAAATTCGTTACAGCGGAAATTCATCGGAACAAAATTTGAATTACTTCGGGGTAATTATTTACGTGGACACTTCGATACAATTGAAATCAGTAAATCTTTGTTTGTACGGTAAATACGTCAATCACTCGCGATAATTGATGGAAATGCAATTCCATAAATATTTATCATTGTTATTAATTAACATCTGTCGATGAATAAATTTCAACAAAGTCCAAATGGATTTTAACAAACGACAAATGGAACATTTTATGGAAACTTTTCCCTGTCTAGTAACCGCGACGATACCGAGAGGAGGGTATCCTCTTTCGTTTATTAGCAACAGTAATATCCTGTCTGAATTATGATTTCCACGAGGACGTCGTACCAGCCAGAGGTTTTTCGCGACGGCTTTTGATTTACGTCGGTCGAAAAATTATCGGCCGAATTTGCCTACGGGAGACGACGCACGCGCAAAGTCAGGTTAGTTTCAAAATTTATCACTCCAACCCCCTCCCCCCGCGTCCCTGTTCACAAACTATTCACTGTGAGTTTTCAGTATTAGGGTATCTATAAATTCTTCTCTACCATCCTGTAGACGACGTAGTTTCCTTTTAGCGAACGATCCACAAATTAGAGTAGAGCGAACCGCCCCAGTCACCCCCGTACCTACAACCCTCGAGATTTATCGGGGAATCTGTTTTACACGACTCCAGTTTCCATCGAGCAACGAACTTCGCACTGATATTTGAATACCGCGTCGATCAGAATTAAATTAAACCGTTCGTTTATTCTTCGATCCTCACCAACCCCTAATAGCATAACTAAAAATTGGAGGAGTAGAATTTTTCGCTTCTCGTTATATTCATTCCTATACGTTTCTTTGCAAAATAAATTACCTGTGTGCTTGCAACATTTTTGGCGAAATATTTCACAGACAAGTTTCCTTTTAGTTTCTTTTGAAAAAAATTTGAATTAACAAGCTAGCAAAAAATGAATATTTTCTGTATTTTTTTGGTATACATCAAAATATATAAAACAAATATTGGATACAAAATATTGTAGTTTACAATAGTGAATTCTTCTCTTACTGTAATTTTATCATTCGAATTAAAATTCTTCCTTTGATATACAAACACTAGAATATATATTATGAAAAGAGTGTTCACGTTTTTGTATAAACGGAATACTCTTTCCCGTAAGAAATCCTATCGTATCAGTTTCCACGCGTTGGAAAACGATAAAACGTTATTTTTTATGTTCACCGGAATGGCTGAGTTTCTGAACTTTCCGGGGCAAAAACAGCAAAAGACAAGACTCCACGGTGCAACCCCCCCCCTCCCGTAAACTGTAAACTGCCCGGACTTTTAACTGCCAGCCTTTTCTAGGTCCGAACGTTCCTTTGAAACGGAGCGAAGTCTGTTGCTTAAGTAATTTCCGGCAGAAGTTTCGGTGTAACCTTACCCTCCATGTACATATTTTTTCGTTCTTTCCCCGGACGGATAGAAGTAATGGCGGTGGTTGCGCGCGTGTCCAATCTCGAAACCCACCATACGGCATTATTGCGTCCATCTTCGCGGACGAGCGAGAAAGACGAGTTTTTTATTAGTCGGTGCACCCGCGGCAAACACCGCCTTTGCTAAATATTTCGCGGCGGTGGCCGAATTTGTTATGCTAATAGGACGCCGTATGTTTTACCCCCGACGTCTGCCGCGGACGTGTGCCTCGGGGGCGTGAGAAAATGTTGCGAGTAAATAGGGAAGAAATAAACGTTGAAACGGCGAATAAAAGGGATCGTCGGTGTCGTTCGCGACTTGTTAACACGTTTATGGGCTGCCAGAGAAATATGGAGCTATACGAGAGGTAAAATTGAATCATTTGCCATAGAGGGGTGGAACGGTAGGTTATTACATGAGCTCCTTCCCGCGCGATGGTCGGTTTTTATCGAGCGACGTTCATTATTTTTAATAACGCTTCAGCCCTGTTGTCGAGTACCGAGAGCTATAATATATTCATTGGTTTTGCTTCGTTCAAACGTTTCTCTTTAACCCTGAATAACTTAAGGTTGGAAGTTTGGAGCGTACACTATTTGTCAGGTGTTAAAGATTTTCTGGAAATATTTATTTAACAATTTGTTTCAATTTTAACAAAATTATAACGTTACTATATTTTATTCGTTTCCTAATATAGGAAATTGCAATTGCCCGGAAAATACTTACATTTGAGATATCGAAAGCACGGGTATGGTCGACGAACCTCTGGTCATCGATGCGACAACTTGTTGCTATGACTTTCTAATGTCGATACTTGATAACTGTTAACTTTAATAAAAATTCTTCGCGCCCGGAAGTACGATGAAACGATTTAAATGAGATTTATATTCGACGCGAGAGCGAGTTAGTTTCCAAAATATTCGAAATGTCCATATTTTAGGCGACCATTTTGCGCGGTAGAGACCTAACGAAAAACGGGTCGATACGATCGTACCAAAGGCACTCCTGCAATAATAAATGCGCCGTGTGGCCGCTTCCATGAGATCGTATCGACCTATTTTCTGTTGCGTTTCCCCGCAAATGGCCGCGTTAAAAAGGGACTCGTGTGATCCCACCCCTATTCAGGGGATGGTTCATCTTCGTGGTTAATGACGGGGATTCATCACCGCCCAAATGTCAGAAGGATGCTCGGAACGTGCAAATAGCGCGTTAACTCGAGATCCGGCGGGCTTGGACATTTTGATTAACTTTTGTTTTTGGGTCAGAGAAATTGATTTTTCCCGAGCGCGTGTGATCTCGCGAGAGAAAAAGGAACGAACTGCGTCGACGATGCTGTCGCGGCGCAGTAAATTTCATTAAACAAAAGCTAAAAAAAACAAGGCGACATTTTGAAACTTTCTATCAAAGTCGTCTATACAAATTTTTTTTAATGCCCTCCTATTGTACACATAAATCGAGTTTTATAAACAAAGGTTGAGTTCTGTAAAAGTCACTGCCAATCGCGTAGAACAAGTAAAAAATAGATAGGTACATGCGACCATAATTATCTCGAATAAAATAACGAGAGAAGTTTTATAATTTGCATCAACTTTTTGCTTGCACTTTTTCGTGTTTTAAGTTGATTAAACATTGCATAATTCATTTTTCATCCTACATTTTAGGATGTTTTATGAAAAAAATTTTCGTAATAATAGATGAGGGTTTCATTGAATTGCCAACAATTCCAAGTGTCACATTATTTTTCTGCTCGTTGCCCTCCAGTTGTAATCAGTGAGGGTACTTTATGAGTTTATTAATTTATAGTTTATCAGTATCTATTTTTCTAAATAGAGAAGGAAATATTCGAAATTTCCTGGGCATCTAGACACGAGGAAAACTTCGATGTCGCTGGTGGAAAAAATTGCTGGAAATAGCGTCAACCGGATCGCTGAGATAAATGGAAAAGCTCGCTGGCTAAGCTTCGGCCGTGAAATTTCCATGAAAATTAAAAGGCGGATCGATACAGTCCGCGGGAAATTGACGTATGGCGATCTCGTGCAACGGGGGATACTCTCATCTTGGTTCGACGGTGCACGTTGGCGCGTCGCGGCGTAGATCGAAACATCCGCTATAAATCAATCGACGCGAACCTATATCCTAATAAAAAGTACCGACGTCGACGTTCGTGTAGCTGTAAAAAGATATCGCGTGGTAAACTTCGCCGCGGCAATATCGAGGAAACCGGACCGTCCAGAGGAACATATTTATGTTTAAACCTCGTTTCCCACGGTCTTCGGTGCACTGTAATATTACAACACTCGAGCTTTCCGAGCCACGGCATCGCCCGTTAGCGTCTGCCACGAAATGGAAAACGAAAATGCGCTGCGGCCTTGTATTCGCTGTGTCCCAGGATTTTCCGCCCAACCCTCGCAGTATGCTCTACGTCACTGGTGGCCAAATTCCGGATTTCCCACATCCTCGCTTCGCCTCCCATATATTTCAACAATTTATTAAATTGGAGTACAACCCATAAATAACAAATAAACTGTAATACCTTTTCCGGTCTAATTTACAAGATTTATTTGTGCGCGTTTCACTGACGTTTTAAAACTTTTTAAAACTAAGCTACCTGAGCTACCAAAAATTAATATAAAACATATTGTACAAGGTCCAGACTGGAATACTCCCTTATTGAATTTTATTCTAGATGGAAATATTTATCATTGCCAAGTATTACAAGCAAATTTCAAGCACGACGAGAATAGATAAAAGTTTATACAGAGAATCGTTCTGCTGGTAGCATAAAGGAGTCTAAATCAAACTCACCGACGCGCCTCTAAATTTCCACGCGTAATCGAGCTCGACCCTTTCCGCGGGATTCGAAGCAATAACCACCCAAGTGCGCCCCCGGCGCGCGAAAACAATAACGCGACATCGACGATACGAGCGATAAGTAACGGCCGCCGTGCTCGTGAAATTAAAAGTTCCATTCTTCTTATCGCCCAGGACCCGCGCGTAACTTATATTCCGACAGTATAATTCACGATACGAATCAACGTAGTCGCCAGCTGCGGCGTTTCTGCATAAAAACAAATCGACGTTCGATTTACGAGCGACCCCTTCGAGGGCGGCTTTTTCCGCGTAATCATTTTCGCGACCCATCGTTTCTGACCGGCGTCGACTAAATATTTATAGCCAATAGATAGTGTTTCAAAGTCGATGTACGATTTTCTTTTATGCGTATAGGGGTGTTGACGACGAGCCCCGAAGTCGCTGGGATTCAAGGTCGATCGCGAGGAGACGCGTCAACGTTGCAACGGGAACACCCACCGTTTCGAAAGGGTGGTTTCTCCAGGGGTGGAAAATAAGTGAGCTTCTGCCACCTCGTGGTGGAGCCACGAAACTGGCCTCAGCGAGGGGTTGCTCCGCGAGGGAACAGATGTCAGCACGAAGCGTGTTTCCGCAGACTCGAAAACAACCCCCATCGATACCAGCAATTTCGTTCGGGGAAAGAATAATGCGAGCCACTCTTTCTCGATGTTCGACGTTTCAGGCGGAAAGAAGGAATCCCTGAATCGACCCCTCGTCGCGGGCTTCCTGGGGAAAGGCGCGAGATCGATTCTTCGGGAATCGGAGAAGGCTGTGCGATTATTGGGTGAATCTAGGCGAGTTGAGTTTACAGCCGCTCGGGATTGTCGTCTAATGGATTTTAGGGGCGGCGGGTGGTGCCCGGAGAATGAAACAACACTGAATCGTGGTTAGAGGCTGCTTTGAATTCAGTTTGCAGTCGGGGAATTGAGAATAAAGAAATATTACCAATCGAAGAAGGTGGAAGAACTTTCTTTGGTAGCGACTTCTTTGACATAGTGTTCTCCGAAAATTTATTTGTTTACCGCTTTATTTCTTAACGAGAAAAATTATCGTGTTAAAAAAAATATTCAAGATCAAGGATATCTCGATAAAATCTTTCCACGATTTAGAGATACAACATACATTGTCCTAGACTCGATAGATTTTACGTAAAGGCATTGCAGAATATTCTCTCAGTCGATATAACTAATATCTAATTTATTTAACTGTCCATATTCACTAGTTTGTTCAAACTATCACAAATAGACATTCTTTTCCACCTGACAACCATGTCTTTCCAGAACAGCGGATAAAGGTTGCGGTAATAAGCGGAAAGGGTGGCAGTAAAAGCTCAAGGGTTGTTTTCGACGCGCTGCAGCATCGGAACTGAACTTCATTTGGCTCGCGGCAAAGGTCGTAACGCGACTTGGCACTTCGCAAGGAAACATTTCCCCGAGTTGTGCCCGACGTCGCGTTTATGAAACCACTTTTTCACTCGAGAACTCCAAAGGGGTCGAAGGTTAAACGATGTTTACTCGTCGAAATCGTTACTCGAGCGATTAATAGTCGCCGCCCCGTTCTGTGTATCGAAAGTGTACCGTGGTTTCCGTCTTCTGGAAACTACTTGAAACTTCCTTCCGGGCACAAACGACTATCCGAATCTGGTTTTTGGTGTCTTGGAGACTGTTTGAAAGTTTGCGTCCAAAATTTTACAGTCGTTCTTGTTAACTCCATATAAAATAAAAGAAGTTCCGAATGAAGCATTAACAGTTTTATAAAATATTATTTTTCGGTTGCCGTTAGATCGAAACAAAGCATTTCACGTTCAACGCAGTATTTGACGTTTCATATTCGAAACAAGAGGAAGCGTAACAATTTCAGGCGGAATGTATAAAAGAGCTATCAAAATATGCATTTTTTACTCGGATAAAAGCTCCGACGCGAGTTAAAAATACCCAAATGGTATTTGCTATTGTAGAATTCGCTTTATGTCCACTCCTGGATCATCGAGATACGCGGAAAAAGCTAACTACCTAATTTAATTGGAACGATGAAACCCTTGGTGTGTCCAAGGATCCATGAACGGTAATTGTAACGCACGGATTATCGTCGAATCGTACTTGGAAAACTTTGTCCTGCTATTTAGATCGACTCCACTCTTATTCACTTAAGCTTCTGCGCCCTGTTTGTTCGTTAGTCCGTTGGTAAATGGATTTAAATGCACCGAGGTTTTGCAGGGATAAAAATTGTCCGCGTAAATGGATTCTGACTTTAACCGAGCCAAGTAGGTACCTATGGCTGACTTGTTCCATTGTGAAAATGAATAAATGAAGCTATACCTAGCATAATACGATTTTGATCAGCACTGCCACCCTCTCCGTATATTACTTTTTTCTTTAATAGCACTGGCCTCGTTATAATACGATTTATAAATTTCAATGGACATTTATACACATATATATATAAGTTGGATATTTATTACGATTTATTACGGTTGTTAAAATTATGAAACGCGTGTCTGAAGTCAGTCTGAATGGAAGTACAGTTTAACTTTCTAAGATGAATATTTTTACCGAGTTATTCCTAAAATTGATTTATGAGTGAGAGTAGATCTAACGCGCTAGATCGCGGGAGGTCTACTCATACTTATTTCGCTCAACAATGCATTAAATGTAACACGCCATCAGCAAGAGTGCTCTTGGCTTTCTGGATTTTGCTCGCCGAGAATTCTGCACGCTGGAAACTTAAGTCGTGTTTTGACATACATCATCCCCCATTTACCCTTGTCACGGTTTCTCGTGATAACCGAGTACCCAGCCAAGGAACGCGGCTCGTTTAATAGACCGCCGTTGAAACGGGAATACCGATATGAATTTATCGGCGCCACATTTTGCCAGACAACAGCCACTTTCGCGAACTTCCCTTGACCCGACACCGTTACGCGCAGGCAAAGTGCGAAGTCGTGTCGTTCGCTTTTTATGAGGCATCCGTGCCGCGAGAATCTTGAAGAACAGAGACTCTCGAACGACTGTTGGAAAATGGCGTGCATCGGCCGCGAGAAACCTCGCGTTTCGATCCCCGTGGCAATCAGTCCCGGGTCCGGAAACTTACTTCCTGTTGCTAGCTAAGATTCGTGACACGTTAATGAAGACTAACATACTGTCTGATAGAACACAATTTTGTTTAATTCGAGCTGAACTGCACGTGTAGCATTTTTGAATACCAAATTATTAGACCATCTTTCATCGATGACACCTTCAATAGGCAAAAATGCAAATTTTTCGGCTGCTGAGTTACCAGATCTCTTGGAAAAAATTCCATTAATTCAGAAAAATCGGATGTGCCGTATCAACGTATCGGGGTCCAGCTCGCGATGCACTTATACCTCTTTAAATCAATAGTTTCCTCGGTATTTGATCGAACGTAGTGAAAATACTCTATGGCCTTGGTTACTCAATCTTTTGTCGTTGAAATTTTTTACGCGAAGGATGCTGTTACAAACTCAACAATAGTTGTTAAACAATAGTATTATTAATATTGCTATCTTGTTAACCATATGTTGAAATAAATATAGAATCCACTGTGACAAGCCAGCACGCTATCAATTACACCAAGATCGCTTCAGGAAACAATTTCTGCCTGTTCCTACTTACCTATTGCAAACGTTCTTCAAAATACAGCTATCTCATTTCAATTGCAAAGAACGGTCCCGGCGCATAATAATGTTACATTTTCCTCGACCAAGGGTGAGCAATGCCGAGTACGGGTAGGAGGGGGGGTGGAGTTAAAAAGAATTTCGTCGTAGCCGTCTACTTTTTCCCTCTACGAAGATGCACAGACGGCTTTCGTACGGACGTAGCGTCATATTACATTCGTCTCCGCATTTTCATCTCAAAGAATTATGGTCCCTTTGAATGCCCCTCGACCATTCACTTTGGAGGCCCTGGAAATCCGTCGTTATTCGGCTCCGCGTGCGAGTCGAGCGGATGGTATGCATCTTTTATGCAGAACCGTATGCACCTTCGAGTAACTACCGATTCCGTGGCCTGTCCGATCCTCGACAGAAGAAAGATGCTTCCTCGTTGCGATTCGAGACCCCCTCCCGCCCCTTACGGTTGTCCGACGTATTCATTTCGTCGCGAATGTGTGCCAGGCGGACGGGAAATTTGGCAGAGGAGTCGACGAGCGTTTGCTTCCTATCTAACCGCTGATTTGCCTTCCGGGTCTTCCCTCTCTGCCTCTGGCCCGTTAGTAACGTTTTAAAAAATTTTTTAAACTGCAGGAATTGCGAGAAAAGAAACGATACACATAACAATGGATTAAATATTAGATTACAACAAAAGTATTATCCAAACACTCTTAACTTTCACACGATTTACCTAGCAACAGATTAGGGGCTCAAACATCCCCTGAACAGCGTCAAACATTCAGAGATCCGGACATCTTCGATTTCCTCTAACAGTAACCCAAACAATGAAACCGAACCGTAACATCGAGCATCGCAACAAAAGCTACGAAACGAAATCGCGAAAGACGGTTGAGAGACAAGCAGGCAAACAACGAGACCGGTTGGAAGGCGAATAAATGGCTTCCAGGCTACACAAAACCATTGGCTACAGCGTGGATTTCTATCGTTAAACAAACACGATAGATTCTCCATGCAGATCGCGGGAGAGGTCTCGGAACGAAGAGGGATGAAAACCTTTGCTCCCGGCGAGGGCGTTTCTCTTCTCCGTTTCTTTCCACTCTCTCCGTCATCTTTCCCTTTATTCTTCTTTACCTTCCGCTTCGCCAGCGAGGAAACAGAACCGTGAGAGATCCGAATGTTCGATACGAACAGACTGCGGTGTAGATACATGGTCCGGCAAAGCCTTCCATTATCCTGGACGACGCTATTCAATCCAAGCTACACGTATTCCGATGTATTACGCGGAGCGTCTCGAGTAGATAGGACGTCGCAACGATCACACCCTCTCACGTGCGCCGTTCTCCATAAACAGATCCGTTTATCAGCGACCCCCGCCACCCACCCCCTGTCGTGATAAACTCGCAACCCGGACACGAGAATCCGTCAGCTCCACACAGACGTTTTCAACGCTTCTTCCTGCCCATCCCACGAAGATACCCGATCCTTCTCGTGTTTTTCCTCGGAACGGGGTGCACGAGGCGCAAGGTATGTGTAACATTGTTGCAAGACGCTCCCCTTACCCGGGAGTGGACTTCGAAACGCGATTTTGAATCCTCCGAAGCTTCTCTTAGTATCCTGTTCGAACTTTCCCCGAGATATCTTCGAAAATTCTTCAGAATTTTAGTTACACTCCGGTGCGTAAGAATGAAAGACAAGGTCTGAAATTTCCTTTGTTGTCCGATAAGTACGTCCTTTCCTTGCTTTGAAACAGGAACCACGATAGTTTGCTTACTTTGCTTCGCGTGTTCTCTCTCTCGCCCCGTTCGACGACCTTCTACCCTTACAGTTTTCAATTTCGCATGTTGGAGCAGCGATTCCAGACGTCTCGACGTCGCGACACGACAGGGAATGAAGGCAATAAACAAACGGGGCTGCCACTTTCTTCGCGCCGTCGTACTCGCGGGCTGACAAATCGCCCGGCCGCGCTCAAAGACGAATTTCGACGCGCGGGGAACGCGAAAAAACGACCAACGGACCTCTAACGATGCGGACGATTAACGTTTATCCCGCGGATAATGAGAATCGCATGCATAATGAAGCGACGCACGAAAGAACCCCGGGGGTTGCGGCTGTCGTATTTCTATCGATATTCCGGAACAATGCGAACCGAGGGTCGGAGTATTCGTCGAACATCGAGCTCGCGTAGAAAACTTTTCGACATTTTATTCTTGACTTGTCGATTCCAAGGGCTTTTATTTCTTTTTAATTTTCAGCGCTTTTGCGCGTATACAAAAGCACACAAGAACTTTATTTATAAATTTTAATGTACGATGTTTCAGCAAATAAAGTGTATTCAATTTTTTCTATAACTAGAGATGCAGTTCATTTATTTCAGATAAATTAACTGTATCTCTAGTATAAAAATTATATCTTTAAAGCAGACTTGGATATTCAGATTCATAGTCGAATATTTCCTGAAATATTCTCGAATATAAACAACAGACTCATCGATTTCAGACCATTATGTAATAGTTACTCTTTTCAATCATACGTTGAGTCAAAAGAAAGTCTACATTTAAGAAACTGTTTCTGTTGAAAGCCAGCAGCATTGCTCGACAGAAATTTATTCGAGAAATGTACGAGCGTTGCAAATTCTATGGGATTTAAAAATATCCCTTCGAGTTTCATTTCCGAAGCCTCCCACGTAATCCGTGAAAGACGAAACAAATCTCGGTTTGACGTCCTTGCCAGATCCGTGACGCAATATTTGTTTAAAAGACGACCGTGGAAATCCTGCCCTAACGAGTAAACGAATTCACGAGTTATCCATATCGCCGTTCATCCCCCTTTACGTCAACGCTGTTATCGCGTGATCCAAGGAATTGTTATTTAAATTGGACGCGGCATGCTTTTATGGCTCGAGACGACTCGAGTGCGGATAAATATTAAAAAATAAACAATCCTCCGGTGTCGAACGAGTCGCTGAAAGATGGATTGGTCTACAGTTTGGAATATAAATTTTACAGCAGTTAACACGCTGAGAATCTAGACCAATGCACTTCTTGAACGTTGGAATATTTTTATCTTGATTTTATATACAACTAAAGATTCATCCGAATATCCGAACATTGTTCAACAAAAACTGTTTTTCCTATAAATTTTCTTCGCTCTCTGTGCTGTTGAATATTCATAAAAATAATCTACTTCTATCTCGAACCGCGAATCCGAAAAATTGTGCAAAACTAAGCAGGATTTTTCCTTTATTTATATCGAAATACCCTTTGCGTTTCGTTCGTTTATGTACATGGGGAATCATCTTCATGAATATGTTTCAGCCGTGGCAAATAAATATAGCGGAATATCGAAGGACGCTAACGATGGACGATGGCAGCAGCCGTAAATATCGCGACGTTCCGTGTAGCGCGCATTTAATTGCACGCCAAAAATTATTAACAATTATGTCCGCCGCGGTGGCATCAGCTTTCACGGAGATATAACTTCGCGGGAAGCGCGAATTTACGCATTCCCTGTAATTCCGCAATATTTACGTTCCATAGGAGGGTAAACAATAAACGAGAAAGAAACGGGGAACGATGCTGCAAGGCACAGGGACCGCGATCCCCCAACGTATTTGCCTTTGATGTTAAATAATTACGCTCTGGCCGGTCGCAGTTCGAACTGCTGCAGGAATTGTTATTAATGATTCGCGGAACCGTGCACGCGATACCGTATAATGACGGGGTCGCCCGCGACATCAATATTTTATTTAACGATAGCGATTCGGAAAATGCGCCCTTAACGAATTTACTACGCGGCGGCCGGTGAAGTTTGTTTTTTCAATTACCTGGGAAACATTAAAGAACGCTGTACGTATTAATAGTCCGTTCGAATATCGCGGACCTTTTGTTCGTCGGCTTTAATTTATGGCACCGCGTTAATCGAACGCTTTGTATCGCGCGATTTATTTCACCCGGAAACCATTTTTCTTAAACCCTACGCGAGAAATCATTTCTGATACTATTCAAGTTACGAAAAATTCACTGAGACTGTTTATTAATTCAACGAACTCTCTGTAACGAACGGATCTGTAAAGGAGCTGTGTAACGTAATTACATCTAATTTGGAGACCCGAGTAATTACACTGTATTTGACAATTCAGTTTACCAAACTACTTACAGGTACACGTTTCAATTTGAATAGATAAGAAAGACAATGCGACAGGAGTGTGCAATTAGTTTTAGAATATTGTTCGGGATCCGAGCTTCCACGAAGTTTTGTATGCGCAAGGCTTTCTTGCTTGCTCAACATAAATTGTTTAATACAATGCTCAAGGTACGTGGGGGAATTGTTTACACGTCCCGCCGTGCAGAATTGCTAAATACCAAATATAGAAACGCTGTACGCGTTCATATTTTATATCACAAACACTGTGTACAACCTTATTATATGATAGAAACGACTTTCCTGTTTTTCTTTAAAAAGAATTTCTAATCATCGGTTAAAAATTAATTGCACAAGGGACTTCCTCCGCGCGGCACGATAAAACGAACCATCTATTATGCAAATGATGCGCAAATTCATTATAAAAGAAATGGAGTTTCTGCAAAGGAGTTAAACAAATATGACGACGTCACAAAGGTGGACGAGAAAATAATTCATTTCAAAACAATTCAAAATAATTTTAAATTAAACAAAATTATAGGTACGTATATTTGGCATTTCAAACTTTAAATTTGAATTTTAATACGTGAGTCAACTAAACGTCTAAAGATGAGCCAAACACGAGAATCGAGATGTCAAATATGTAAACTCGAGTAAGATTGAATTTGTCTTCTATTGATTTGCAGTCACGTCGTATATTCTATTGATTTGCTGTCAAATGTAATTTGAAATTCAAAAATAGGTAAATATGGCCTCCGTCTCTCTAAGCTGCACGTTTGCGTCGCCGTCTGATTTGCATATCCGTGCATTTGACTCACTTTCCACGCACCGTCAAACGAAAACTTTTTTATATTATTTTTCAAGTTTCATTTTGTTAGCATATACTGAACATATTTTTATATTTTCTTTATGTATAGTACAAGTTACATTCTATTTCAATAAATATATAAACTTTCATGTTCAAACTAATTCAATTATCTTCATTGAAAATTAAAAACGCAAACTCATTTAAGCACTCAGGAACTTTCTAACTTTGTTAGACTAGAAAAAACTGGTAGTAAAGGATGAATTTCTTATGAATCTTCTGTGAAAATTTTCTGTTTTAATTTTCCTTGTTCTATTATAAAATAATTATTTACATGGTATAAAATGTCGTAACTCGTGAAATGCTCTAAATTACATTCAGCGGAATATTATGAAAAATTCTTTGTCTTTAAATAATGAATTATTCATAGACGTACAGTCCATTTATGTTACATTATCTTCTTTGTCTCTATACAGAAATAAAAATCTTTCCAACTGCTGTCACATTTCAATTATTCGAATGGGCGAGGAATTAATACATCAAAGTGACGAAATAAAAAATAAAAGAGATTGAGAATTATTATGCGCATGGAAAATGTAATGTTCTACGTAGGGAGGAAAAGAATATAAAATACATATATTTCAGAACATGCGTAGCCATATAAATGTCTATTAAATAAATAAATTTCTATGTACCTGCAATTGTTGATCATTGAAACCACACAACGTTGTATAATAATAGATTAAAATGTGATTCTTTTCGAATCTAGAAACAAAAATTAATGCATAATCTCATGTTGCAACGCTCTCTTAACGCGAGGCTCAAATAACAATGACGTCGCGTCGAACCAATCGGAGCCAGCGGAAACCTAATAATGAGCGACATTATTAAGCGTAATAACGTTTTTAGGTTGCCCGTTTAAATGCATGACGCGATGCTCGCAGCCGCGGCCGAGTTATCCGATATTGCGGTGGCAGGAAG
Organism: Colletes gigas; assembly: GCF_013123115.1. Lineage (NCBI taxonomy): Eukaryota > Metazoa > Arthropoda > Insecta > Hymenoptera > Colletidae > Colletes > Colletes gigas. Next base: position 3,764,890 of record NW_025106637.1, read on the forward strand.
CGGCAAGGTTTTGCCCCGCGTCTGGATATATTTACGCGAGCCACGATAACCGGACTGTCCCTTTTAAAGCGGAGCTTAAAAGCTTTTCTGCCGCGTCGGGGAAAAAGCCCGTCGTAAACGCGATGGTGACCACGACTTTCGGGGAATACTAATATCACCGGGAAAATTCTTGCCAGTTTCGTGTCATCCGGAATTCTTTCCGCCGTGCGCGTCGTTCGCCATACATGACGTATAACGTGTCGATTCTGGAACCTCATTCTTTGCCACCACGGATATCCCGTTTCAATTCCGCGCGTGATTCCCTAAAACTATGCCTAAAAATCCCTATCCCACGGTTCGACGAATGATGTCGATATTTCTCAGTAGAGAAGAATCGTTTCGGGAATAAAATGTTCCTAAAATCAGAACAGCTCTATTCTGGGCCAAAAGTATTAAAATAATTTCATGGTTACAAATTGGAAAATGCAAAAATTTTATCTTGACCCTTAAGTGGATTATTGGAGCAAACTTAAACTAATAGTTATTTAATATATGTCAATATATTCATTCGAAAATTTATGTAATCCTCCATTAGTTCATTACTTTTTAAATGCTTTAAAAGAAAGTTGATTTCCATTCATGAATTTGGTAAAAATAATTCGGTTGAGATTGAGAGTCCATTTAAGGATTAAGGATAACTCCGCGAACAATATCGAGGGAAAAAGTAGGGTACATTAGCGAACTACAGAAATCATTATAACAATAGACTTTTCTATGCTTGCTTCCAGCTTGTTTCTGTTCCTTGTAACTATTATTTTTAACGGGACGCGGGCAGATATAGCGTCAGCGTCGATCGTCCCGACGCGTCGGGGTTTTTCGTCGCCGGATACACGGAGAGCAGGAAGCAGGACGCAATGTCCGACCGTGGCAAATAGTCCGGCAAATTACAGCGGCGATGACTGGCGAGCAACGGGAAACAAAGTGTGACTACGCTGGTAGCTTGCAGTTTACAGGGTTGGCCGGCTCCATAATCTGGTACAGAGGGACCAGTGAATTCGCGCGGCGCGTAGAACACGGGGCTACCAAAGGGTGAGGGACGATGGCGAGAGACCAATGGCGTGCTTTGAGCGACAGAGTAGGTGAACGATAGAACGACGGAGTCGAACGTAGGCTGGACAAGATAAACTACCAAAACGAAGGGTCGAAGCGAGAGAGAGGTAGTCGAGTTAAAAAAGTATTAAACAAGACTCGAAGAAGGGGTTGCGAGTAGGTTAGATAGGGAAGAGGAAGACACGTTGTTCGATTCCTATTTTTATTTCGCGAGTCGCTGGAATTTCACACACGTCCGCCCCGTACAAAATTGCAGGAAGGAATAGTTATTTCGCGTCGAACTGTTTCCCGTTTTGCAATTGTCTTCTTCGGCCGTGCAACGTGTCTTGAATTCTCTCGCCGTTCGGTAATGCGTTACCGTTGACACGTGTATAAACGCGTACGTGCGGAGGTAACCGTGAGCGTATAAACGTGTGGCTCGAAGCTGCCCCGGACAGGACGCAAAGAAGTAAATAAATGTATCGGAGAACTCGTTAAGTTCGTGCGTCGATCGTACGAGAGATAAAAAAGAAACGAACTGTGGGTATCGAGAGCTTTGCGGATACGGATCGATCCTGTGAAAACAGTAAGCTTTAACTGGTAAAACGCGAGGCTCCGCGGCGGCTTGGAAATAAAAAAAAAGTAATTCAGCTTTAAAGCTGAAGACCAAGGTAAATAGCGAAACGTTCTTTTTAACTGGAACTTCATCGATCCGGGTACACAGATTCGTACTTGAAATTCACGATGAACCGTTCCCTTTTCGTCTACTAATATTATATAACTATTATTGTTGGGTAAACGAAGTAAATTAGAAAGAGATGGATATTATATTCTAATATCTAGGAATATACAAAGCTCCCTTTTCATTAATTCTATTAAAAAAAATTGTTGTATCCTGTTAGTTACGTTTCGGATGCACGTCCTTCTGATCGCGAGATAACTTCTTTTCGTGTTCCACGGATCTCGAGACGCTTCGAAAACGAACAAGGATGCAAAGTTCTGCCCGTAGAGTAGAAACGGGACGAAGGTCGAAGGGGGTGGTAGAACAGGAACCAGGAAACTGAGAGACACGGAGGGGTGGGTTAGCAATTTCAGGCGGCCAAGCATGTACTCGTGTCCCGGTTGTTTGTATTCGCAGCGGCGGCATTGCCTCGAGCGTCGTTTTCCGAAATTACGAGCCGATACCGTTACAATCGGTTGAGCGATGCACCGTCGCGGCACGTCAATCGCTATATATTTTCTGCTAATCGATCGCCGCCACTTCCGCCCGAAATAGATCACCCGGCCTAGACCCCACGGACGCGTCGCCCGGCGTGGAAATAACGGCAATGAATTTACCGCGGTTTTTGATAGCCCGGATTCAACCAGCCCGCCGCTCTTCGCCCTGTCAATCGAATATTGCCCCCACACCACGATGCAACAGAGAACCTCGTCTTTGAGACGAACGACGGGACCCAGCGTTAAAGATACAAACACAAATCTATTGCGTTGGTCAAACAGTGTATGCAGATTTTGGCTATACTTGCTTCCAACAATTTTAAAATGCAATTTTACCGATAAGAAATATTTTTTTCGCCGAAGAATTTAGGAGCTTGAAAAAATTATTTTTTGTAAATACACGTGCTCCCAAAATCCTATGAATTATCGAGAAAAAAATTCGAGTACGTGCCTAAATTTCGTAAATTAGAAATTTAGAATCGTTCAGATTATAGCTCCAAGTTTAACGTTTAAAGTTTAAAATTAAAAATTAAAATAATTTAAAATTAGATTTGATAAATCAGGGACCTATAAAGAAACTGTAAATTTGAAACTTTCAAACAACAAAGATGAGCTACGTGCTTGAAATGATTTCTTGGATGAATACTTGTATTTCGTTCAGAAATTCGCATTACTCGCAAAATCATGTGTTTGAATTATGATGGGAGACATCTACGGACCGGCGAGTTTCTCGTTGCTTCGCAACGCTGACCAATTCGTACATCGTCTCGGTACTTGGTCTGGCCTTTCACGCGTCGGTAGACCCTCCGAACCGTTATTGCGCATCGAGTCGAGTCCCCGCGAATGAATTAACGGAGCAATTAATCAAACGCGTCGGACAATCAGCGTACCACGGTTACAGCGGCGAGTTACTGGCGAGTTCAGCAATCGTCGCAGCGCTAATACCGGCAAGAGTGAACCCGAAACGGTCCGTGACGCGCATAATGACATTCCGATGGATCAACGTATTAATGAGCCCCGACGTTATTTACTTTACAACACGTCGAAGAATGGTGTTAAACATCTATTAGTTTAATCTATTATTCCGAGCACATTTTGCGGATTAGTTCTCGTTTCTAATTAGTTTAACGAAGCTAGCTCGGTCGAGAACGAGAGCAATGAAACCTGGATTATTGCAAGAAATTGGAGCTAAACATTCTCATGCACTACCCTTCATTGCGTGTGTTTAATTAAATAATTATTCTCTCCATTTCTCGAGATCATACAACGAGCAAAACTCTCTTGCAATAGGGTTTCTTGATAGGCGATTTATCATTCATTACCTTAAATAACACGTAGCAGTAAAAGTACGACGGAAGAAATTAGACAGTTTCGAATTAATTTTACCGCATGAAAATTGTACAAAACGATTTTCAAACAGTATTTTGCAGAATAGAATATGTCTAACCGTCAGTCTCGTTGTTCCGTCAAATGATCCGTCTCTTAGATAACACATGAAAATTACCCGACTCGGTACGCGGTAGTTCTGACAGAACGTTTTTCGTCCGCAGGCAAGTGAAACCTTTCGCGTTTCGGTTTTTCCCCCGGGGAAATAAATGCATCTATTAATATCATCCGTGCAGAATTTCACGAAACGGGGGGGAAAAAATGAAAAATACCGAGGGCAGTACGAAATAAAACAAAAGAATTACTCTAGTTCTGCTCGTTATCGCGAGCAACAATAATCGACCGTGCGAAATGTTCGTTCGCGCCGTTGCGCGATGGTCGAACGAAAATCCGAAATCGATTAACGAATCGCTGGTACCATTTTGGCCGTACTGCGCGTGAAATATCACAGCGTCTTTCGTCCATTGATCTCGCGCGATATTTCACGAATACCGACCGCCTATTCGCCGGTCATAATTGTTGGAATTCGCGCGTTTCGGCGCGAATAAAAATCCCGAATGCAATCGCTTCGCGGTAATTTCCAATAATTTCCCAATAATTTTTGTCAACCGTTCACCCCGCGAGAATCCACGCACGGTGTATCGATTGTAACATCGCAAATTGGTCAGAATATTTGCCAAACAACGGAATATTTTCCAACGCGAGTTCTCGAGTTTTTCTCTCGGGCAGAGCAGTTTGTCGAAGCGAGTTTCGACGAAAGGCTCGCGTGCTCGCTAAGTTTCGTGTTTGCGTACTTTGCAACAACAACTCGTGCTATCTTGTACAAGTTTCCATAATGCAATATCTTAGTTACAAATGGCTTAAAAGTGTTAATAAAATTATACTTCGTTCGAAAATGTGAAGAAACTTGGGGTAGAGGAACACTTGGGGCACGCCTCTCTCGCTTGGGATGGCAATATAATACAAAGTGGCATTTACGAAACTTTGGTTTCACTATTTGCTACGAAGAAATTTCCTTTTACCTACGAAAGTTTATGATGTAAAGTGTAACTAATAAATAAATGAAATTCGGAGACGTGATTTAAATTTTATCATAATTACTTCGTACTCACAGGTAATTTACGATTTCTCTCTGAGGATTGATATATCGACTGGCGTGATCGCCGACCAAAACAATTTGATCCAGACTCGTGATTTAAAAAAGAATCGTCTTAGACAACGCGAGAAGTTTCGCGAAATGAAATTCCTGATCGGCCGTATTGCTGTCGGTGTCTACGGAAGCAATATCTCGATATTCCGTGGGTACGCTGACGCCCAGGTGTTTCTCCGATCGAAATGCAATCGTCCGAAATAAAGTTTTCGAGTTCCCTTCGACTAGCCGGACGTTTCTGTCTTCTCCTTTACGGTTCTTCGATAAACCTCGCGCGATTGAAAACCCGTGCGTCCTGATCGAAACCGAAATCTAAACGCAAACGATGGTCGGCGTAAAAAAAGCTTCGCGTTCGTAGGTAGTTCCATTCGAGGAGCGGCGTTTGCCACCGCAACGAGCCAACCAGCCGCAAAAACTTTACAACGCGCCGAAATAAAAAACTCGATGACCGCCGAAAGGGGAGATAGAAGAAAGAAGTTCGTTCATTTTCAATTTTTGCGTATTCTTTAAGTCGCGGGTAGCAAAATGAAAAATCGACTCGACTGTTCACTGACGTCGTCGTTTCTTGCGACGCTGACGTTTCCGCGCGAGCAATCTGCATTTGGATGCACCTGCGAGCGCGTGCACCAAGAGGATTGAATGCATCGCCGAGGACGATAATCATTTTGATATTATTGGGCATCGAAAATTGCCGCGACGCTCCGCCGCTCGCGAATCTCGTCTTCGTTTTATCCGTTTCTTTCCTCCTTTCGTCTGTTCTATCGATTTTCCCTGGCGTCTGCTTCGTTGCATGACAAACGGCTGGATTTGGATATTAACCCTCGAACTGGGTCACCGGGTATAGGAAATATTTGTTGTCGTCGATTTAAATAATTTCGAACGCGGAACACCGCCGGGATCGCGAAACGTAATCCGCGACCACTGACGAAACGATCACCGTGGATATTTAGTGTTGAGCGTGCAGAGGTATTTATTCGAACAATGAATACCAAACATGACAAATTACTGTGGAAATATTTCCAGGCATGGAATACTTGAAATTGTGTTGAACAATCCAAATATTTTTGTATCCTTTTGCACATTCAAAGGCACTCTTATGATATTTTTCCAAACTATGCAGACTTATCATCCAATATTGGGCAAAATAAATTATAAATTATATATGAGTGCGACTATCCCTTATTCGGTTGTGTCCAACGAATCTTGGAAAATTATTGGATGAACGGCTTGTAGAACGAACGATGAAAGGGACGTTTGAGAGTCACTGACACGTTTAGCGTGCAAATATAAACGATCGCGAGTTCGCCAACTAAAATTAATTCCACGTTAATATGTATCAGATATAAATAAGGCATCGCGCTCGAAATAACACGTTGCCGGCGAATACACGGGGAGGTTTGGACCGATTGAAGAAAACCGAGGAAAGCTGCGTGTATATTTCGCCAGGGCCGGCCAAGTGGAAAACGATTGACGTCACTAGAAGTTGACGCTATCGTCGAAGCTGGGGCGAACCGTTATTCGGGCCGTTACTCTGACGAGAAGAGAAAAATGTTTCCTCCGAGGGGAACGGATTGAATTCGACGAAAATTATCATCGATCCAGCAAGCAGCAGCTGCCATCTTCGCGAGTAGATCACCGCGGGGTCCTGTCGTTTACGAACAAGATACGAAGATGATGTCTTGCTCCAAGAAATAACGACTCTATGAATTCTGATTCTCAGATACAATATTCTTATATTATACTATCAGAAACTTGAATGAAATTACGCAGTAATTCAGCTGTCCTCAGAAACTTGACTCTATTAGATTTGAATAAAATCATTTGGCATTTCGTACACCCCCAAACAGAGATAAACATATTTCTTGTGATTTTAATAATTTAGAAGGAAATGGTTAAATCGACTCTATGCATATAAAAGTAGCATATAGAAAAGAGTAAAGGTATCGAGAATATCAAAATAGGTTTTGAGTTCCATTGCTGCCATTTTGACCTGACATAACATCGATGGCAACCTTTTACCCGCCTGGGCGAAGAATGTCGGTCGGAACTCGTTTTAAAAACGCTAAAGAGGAACGCGCGACTCGACGTTTCCTGTAATTCAGCCGGGCGACGTTTCAATAGATTCTACGCGATTTATTCCCGTGACGTTTCCTCGGTCGACGAGCCTGTTCAAAACTATTTACGGTGAAATAATAAACGACGCTTCGCGAGAAAATCAGCCAATATTCTTTTGTACGCCTCGAACTATCCGAGTTGGCCACCGAACCATTAACCCTCTTCTGGAAATGGCCATTATACGACGCGCCAAATTTCATTACAAAACATACTCTTCCATATTGCCATATACTGATTGAAATATAAAGCAACGTATTAAATATTTCATCGAGGACGATCACGGTATATTTCATATGCTCGCAAAAAAATACATCTGGTTTTCACCTAAAATGCATAAAAATCCCTTTAAGCGAAATACTCCGACGTAACGACACGCCGTAAACTTTTAATACCGCGTTCACGATGAACATTTCGCGTTCTGTTTGCCCTTCGGAATTGTCAATACTTTCTGCCAAGCTGCGCCGCTAATTGAACCCAATTTCCTGCAGCGAATAAAGGATATTATAGTAAATTGAAAATTCAATAATACGCCTGCCGGGGAATGCTCCGAGCGCGTGGTCGAATTTTATCATTCGGACTTTGCAAGAAATTAACGCGCGATTTGTCGACAGATCCAAAAAATCTCATTCTGAAATTAACAATGCATAAAAGCTTTTAAAACTTGTTTAAAATCTGTTTGACAAAACACGATGAAAATTTTAATAAATAATGATTCATGTTAAATGGTATTCAATGATTCTACTTTCGCACATTATACTTTCACAATGGTTCAGTTCCAAAGCATTTTTTTATATTCATTTTAATATACATAAACCCTAAGCAACAGCAATAGTTTCTTTTGTACGAGCGTGCTTCAATTCTAACGCGACTCCTTGACATTAAGTTGTACGTGGAGTCATTTGTGTCAGGCGAAACGACACTTCAACATGTATAGCTTACGTTTTCATTAATTATATAATTTACAAGAACATTTTGAAAGTATGTCAGACCTTCTGTATTTAATTAAAAACGTTCTGCTAAATACGACGTTAGTTATTTAAATTAAATGCTGTAAATTGAACATACTTTTAACATTCTGAAGGGGATCATCATTAAAGGACGAAATGTTGCTTACAACGCAAACTACGCTTCAAAAAAACAAGAGCAAACGATACAATTTCGTATACATATTTACATGAATATTTTGCGAAACGAATAATTAATAATTTCTTCCTGCGCTTTTAATATTCTAATATCATGTCTCGAAACGTATCGTAGATCGCTAATTTATAGCCTTATTTTCTCGAAACCATCCTTCGAGCTTCGATATCGCTTTAATTTAATTTCTCGTCTCATTATATTGCTGCTAAACAGAGAAAATCTTAAAAATCCTTCATCTCGGCGTGAAACAAGTCCATTGTTTGAATCATTTGCCGCAGAGGATGTCTCCGGTTCCATAGACATTCCTCGTCTCTTCTTCGAGCGCTGCCTTGTTCTCAAAGCTTCTCCAGAGCGAGGCGGATAACTTAATTTACCGAGGGATTCAACGAACGGTGAGATATCAAGGTAAGAGAGAATAATTAAATGGAAAGCAGCCACTCAGCGAATGGAAATACCATTGAAGAAATGGATATCGCCCGTCGGGAAACGCGTCTGCCCGGTTCTCTGGGTCCTCTGTAGTCCTGATTACTCTTCGTTATCTTTGCACACGGATTTTGATCGTGCCTTGACCCAACCCGGGGCCCATTTTAGTCGGTAAAGCCTCGGGAACCAGACGGATGAACCGCGAATATTTGTCGACCGTCTTGCGTAATACGTCGATTCGGTAATACGGATCTACGTCTTTCGAGTCAAAGGGAAACTTCGAGCATAGATCTAAACATATGCGTTGAAACTTAATACAAAAACATTTCATCGTTTTTCCCCCAAAATTCCCAACAGCCACATTGCGTTCTGGGGTAGAATACCTCCTTGAGAGAAGTTGCGGTGCCGGATTGCGCGTTCCGAAATCCACCGCAAGTATGACAATTAGTCGTAGCACCGAGCGTTTGAATTTCTGATACGATTTCCTCGTTCTCCACATCGCAACACTACTATCGTCGTTCCACGCGTGTGTCTAGACGCGTAAATAAATGAACGCCGTTTCTACAGGAATATTTGTGGGATGCTGGATGGCGAAACGACGAGGAGGCGACGGTTGAAAGACAGAGATCGAAATGGAAGGAACACCGGAGACCGTTTGGTCCTGGTTAATGATCTAGTTGGCGAGGTTATCCGAGTGGACGACGTTATCTGAGACTCGGGAGGATATTTTCTATGGTGTCTCAAGGAATACGAGAGCAACGACGTTAATTAGCTGTGATTCAATTTCTTCTTTCGACCGCGAAATGTAATCCACGAGTTATCCCTACCGGTAGACTGCGGATGTTTATGCATTTATGGGAAATATTAATTCTCAGAAAACTACAAAATGCACTTAATATGATATGATAAGACAACCCTTTACAAAACTCCCATTTCATTAATTCTGTTAATAAAAAATACACAAGCTCGAAGCACCTGTCTTCAACGACTATTATAGCAATCGACGTGTTAACAGAGGCAGTGCTGCGCAGCGGCGCAATAACTAAACTTGAAACGGAATATGGGCGCGCGTCACTCGTTTCAATGAATCCGTCGTTTTCCGTTATAAGCAGGGAATTTTCCCGGCCGGTTGCCAGGGAGAAATAACGCGGGAAAGCAGCTGCGGCGGTCACGGATTCGGAAATAGCCGTGAAAACGCTCGGGCGATACTGGCGATCAAATATCAGCGAATTCAAACGATCGGTGGTGTAACGCTGCTGCCGATCATTCGCGTTCGAGTGAACACAGAGCGAACGGCTCGTTTATGCTCGCGTAGTCGCGTGTAGAAACACATGCGTCCACCTACCAGCGAAACGTACATACAGTGCCGCACATGCACGGTGTTCTCGAATATTTCCCCAAGTATCGAAAGAAAAAATGAAAATGGAAACACCCAAAGTGCCCCGCGAATCGGTTTCCCGGAACAGAAAATTCCTTGGCCGGGTCTGGCTGGCACGGAGACCCATAAATTAGGTAATTTCCGAGACAATAATTGGTCGTGTTACGTTGAAAGTTTACAGGTATTTCTTCAAAATGAAATTGTAAAGTAGGGTAGCGAAAGTTTTTAAAAGAATTGCTTTTCGAATAGGAACGCAACTGCACGTAACATTTTTACATTTCACTCTAAACATTTTAGGGCATCGTATTTCTTTGTAGGATCCTCTGTTTACGATCCTCGACAGACAATGGCCAAGTTGATCTCCCTGAACGTTGTAGTTTGGTTTTCCTTCGATACGTCTTACAGTAGCAAATGCGATGGTGATTTTCTTTTATTGTTATCCAGATCTAACACATATGCGAACCGATAAATAAAATCTTAACTTTATGACCAACGGGATATTGGATACGAAATTAGAAATTCTTTTACTACGTACAGCTGGAATAAATATTTCTTAAAATGGGACAATTTCTGTTATACGATGCGCCGCGTAAATAACCAGCAGAATTTGGAGGACAGTCTACACGACGTCAATGAAACGCAAAGAAAGGCCGTCCCGTTGTGCCCGTAATCCCTCGTGTTTATGGAAGCGAAGATAGCTGATGTAACATCGATATTGGCGCAACGATTGCACAGTTTCGTAACTCGGAATAAAGAAGGATATAATGTCGACAGACTCGCGAACGCGAAGCAATACGGTTGCATGAGAAATAATAAGCTCTTTGGCGATAAAACGGTTGCGGAGCTGGTACCATACCATTCGCATTTTAAACCGACATAAATTATTTAACAACCTCGTTCTTCGGAGTGTCGTCGGCTGCAATTTCCCCGATGCATTTGTATCTCTTTTTATCACTGCATTACTGTTTTCTCACCACTTTTCGCTTCACGATTTTTTTCACCGGCGCGTTTCTCGTTTCTTCTGCATCGCGTGTCCCTTTCCCGGATGACAATATATTTTTACGCATCGTACAAAATGCGCTGGCAGAGTATTAGATGTATATTCTGTAACTCCTTCGACACAGAGAAACGAAAGAATTTGCCTTTTCTTTTCGAAGACACGATATTATGCTTAGAGAATTTCAGTTTTAAGAAAATTCCACTTTACAAACGGAAGAATAAAAGTAAACTTGTGGGCACGAATGCTTCTATCCGGATAGAGATACAAAAATAATTTCGTAACAGGTACGCTACCACCTGAGCTGTGCTGCTTTGACTTGCATTTTTTAAATTTATTTCTTGAGAACGGAAGAGAGAGCTTATTCTAAGAGAGTTTTACATTGAAAAAGGAACAAATAAAAAGCTTGATCTAGAATTCGCGGTTTCCGTTTGTAAAAAGGCAGAATTCCGGCGAGATAATTCAAAACTAATGTACCGTCATTACTTTGGCCTTTTATAAAATATAGTAACTTAAAATCCACGCTGCAGTGTTAATTTTTGTAAAAAACTGAATGTAAACATGCTCGCGAAAAGTTTTATTTTATATAAGCGATTCGCGGTATGGTAAAGCTTTAGAAATATGGATATGGAGAATAATTGTATCGTATAATAGCTACTCTTGGTCGGTTTAACGACGTGTCTGTTTTAAATATTTATAAAAAGTTTTTGCGTGTATCTATTAAAGTAACCGCAACCTCCCCAGGGTTTACTGTTAGCCTACCAAGATTAGTGTTTAACTGACTAACAAGCAACGTTTTTGTATAGCCAGGATCATAAAACTGCGCAGTGAAACCATAAAATCTATTATTAAAAGAACATTCTCTATTCACTGTGACTATAATACAGTTACTTCCCGTTAAAAAAACGGTAGTTTGGATTCTAATGAATGTCATATAACGCGAATTCGTGTTGTATGAAGCAAACGAATAGTTCTTTCTGTATCTTTAGTAGATTAATATAAATTTCGTAAAATACTGTGATGGTAGCGTCTTCATATAACCACATATTTATACATTAAATTTTATAGGATATTTCCATTGCATTTCCCAATGCAAGACTGTTCAGAACCATTAGTCACAATTATGGGATATATTTCGATTAGCAGCTAAAAATTTTGTGATTTTTTGATAAATTTCGGTAATAAAAAATTCGATCCAGCATATTATTTTTTATCATCGTACGTTTCATCCTGCTGCTCACCGTAGATGAGCAGGACTGTACGCTGAACGACCTCCATAAACACATTTCAGTGCGAAACAGCCCGGCGCCCGCAACGAATCACGCGTGTCCGAAATTACGAGCATCGCATCCGACTGGTCGTATCGAAACCTCAATCTAAAATTGCCTGATCGAGGAAATCGCGCTATCAGGGAATCACTTCTTCCGAACCCTAACGCTGTGATTTCAGTGAATCATTATATTGCTCGTAGAACGAACAAATTACTTTCTATTCCAGTTAATTCGAGCAATTACTTTGTAACAAATTGGCTCAATTCTGAAAACTACCAACCCCAATTTTTACATCGCGTTTAGTGCAACGTGTATAGATGTACAAATATATCTTTGGTGTTCGTATCCATCTATCGTTCGTTGATAAATCGATTATCCTGCGCACAGGCTCGTGTAACTGCGAACTTGATAGGTCCGCGTACGAAAAAAATTCGCGCAACACCGCGGGATAATTAATTGCGAATTATAAACGACCGATTAATTGTAGCAGGGGTCTCTGGCGCAATAAACGCGCGCAGATGGATTCGGTGGTTCAAATAGAGTCGTTAATCACGACAAATCGAATGATCGGTCGGAAAGAGACCCAGAGCGGGGCTGGCCGACCAGGGACGGCTTGTTCTACTGTCTGGCACAATAATTTCGATCGCCATTAAATATGAAAACGCACGGGGTGACGAGACAACAACACTGCCAGATTTGCTTAATCGCCTCGGATAATGAGAGTTTGCACCCACGGAGTTTGCGGAGCCGATTATTTTGGAATTAACATATTACAATCGCAAACATAACAACATTTATTTATCTAGAGCGAACAGCCACGATTCGAATTCGACCACGGGGCGCGTGAATTTCTAACACGTTCATTCGACAGCAAATGTTTAAAATACTAATAGCGGTTAACCTTCTGTAATACGCAGAGCGAAGAATTCTATAAGAAGATTCTGTCGTTGATAAGGACGGTGCTGCAGACTCGTATAGATCGCTCGGAGAGCTTACGGTACAGGTTTGCTGATAAATTACCGTCATAGAGTCAACAAACGAGAAGACAGCGCAAAAAGTATGGAAACGAGTAGAAATTCAGCCCTCAAAGGTCGCGAGTCGTTTCTTCTTGTTCGATTTATCGGATGTTTTTTTTTGCACCGTGCTCCTCTGCCGCGCCACCACTGTTTTTATCCGGTTCAGTTTGCGCAACGGCGATCATCCGTGAAATCCGCGGAACGTGGTGCATCGCTGCACGGACTCGAACAGTACACGCGTGGCATTTTTCATCGGTCGACCTATAAATCATCGACGTAATGCGGTTTCCTAGCTTCTTGCAGGGTTTAATGGGTCGCCATATATTTCTCGGCAATAAGTGGCGAGCCCTTATCTGTGGTTGGTGCACGGCCAAAAGGGCCTCGTGTTCCATGGCCCCCGGATGGTTTACGCCTTCCGAATAAGGAGCAACGTAAGGCGACTTGGCACGCGATTGTTTTATTCTCTCGTTTTCTTTCGCTCCCGCTACTACATTTATACTTTAAGAGGTCATTCCTCTGTGACAGGTTCGAAAAATCGACTTTTCTTTTCATTTTTTCAAATTGTCAAAGAAAAACGTCAAGCATTATACAAGTAATATTTTGCAATGAGCTATTATTAATATTCCAATTAAATACTAATTTGCGAATGAATAATTACGAAATAATTTTAATTGCTTGAAAAATTAATTTAAAATTATATAATAATAAATATCGAAGGAAAATGTAATAATAATTGCAAATCAATTTCATAACGAAACGTCGAAATACCCAGCATTTTAAAATTAAGTTTCAAAAACATTTTACAGCGAGGCAGTGATGTCATTCGCAAGCATATGTAATTATCTCAAAGTGCTATCGCAATTATAGGACACTCTGTCGGAGTACCCTACTTTCATCGAAATATTTCAGGTTTCTCTGCACAGCGAACATTTCTTATTGGAAAATTATGATTCTCGCGTTTCCCGCATTTTCCTATCTGTTTCCGAGCTAATGTCCACTTGTTCGAGTGCAGCGTGCGTATGAAAGCGGCAGTCCAACGACAGCGACGAAGGCCGACGCGCGTCACAACGCATCCCGCTCGGGTTAATTTGCAAATGGTTCCGGGATTAATCACGACGCCCATTAAAAATTCCAGCAACGAAATTCTCAGACGCGGGGGATGACCCGCGCCGCGAGCGCGCGCGGAATATGTAATACAGGTATGATTTTGTCGTCGCGTGCTAAAGTCAACTTCCATACTAATTAATTCGTCGATTTAAATTAGCGGGAACTCGTCGTTGCTCCGTGGTCATTATTTCGGTATTGATTCTTGTCCGAGGGACGTTTTTAAACAAATTTCGTAACAAGAACGTTAAAAAACCTATTCGACTCGAACGTATCCAATTAGCGACCCCGAGGGTTTCTTTCAGCGTTCCTTTCAATCAAGATTCCACGGTGATTATGTTCGTTATTCATGGTTCTATCCGTTCAGCCAGCAGATAGCTTTCGATCGTAGTAAACGCTATTCACTGTGATCCTGTTACTCGGACGACAGTGGTCCCCGCATAACAAATTTAATCACTTTGAGATGTAAACGTAACGCACGTGGATTGTAAAAATGATTCATTTTCTTTAAATAGAATATGTCACGTATCCACGATTGACCTCTGTTTAATTTTCACTTCTTGGTAATGCTATCTGTCAAAATACGGTTACAGATAAGAGCGTTGAATATAATATTTTAGACAAATATTTAATTTATAATCTGAAATATATTCATGTTTAATGATAGATATTATTTTAAATTGTCTTCAAATATTACTGCAGTAACTAAAATTTACGTACGTATCATAATTATTTAGTTCGGTTTATTGAAACGTAAGTAACTGAAGGTTTTAGCTAACGAACAAAATTCAGGACCGAGGAGGTTAACGATGGGCAGTGAATTGTTTCTTTGAATCTTTTCTTCGAGGCTGCTTAAAACTCTGCGTATAACAAAAGTAACTAGAACAATACAATTCTGGGCCGAAAATTTCTTTAGACGAGAAAGATGGGTCAACATTTGCCTCTTAATTACCAAAGAGGTCATGTAGTACGTGACTATGGAAGACGATGTTTCACGTGCATTAGTACTTTAATAGTATTTATAAATTAGTAATTTTCAATTTTATTTCATAAATAATCCAGTTTTATCACAGACCAGACGTATATAATCAATAAGAATATGTAGCGTCAAAGTAAATTGCAAAATAAACATAGAAGGGAGCATAAATAATAATAGTTTGTACACTCATCGGATAGGGGATAAAATGCCCTTTAAAATGAGCGGTCGAACAAGCCGATAGCGTAATTAGTTCCGGAGATATAGCGATTTTTGTTTCAAGTCGACCGCGTGACCAGGTACGGAAGCGCGTAATCAATGACCGTGCGCGCGCGTAAATACTAAACAGTGCGTAGTAAATTCTTGGAAATACTACGCCCGAAACTAGGTCACGGCAGTCACGTTCGTGGGGTAGGTCAGCACGATGCACGTGCGACAAAGAGGTCCGACGCGTCAGACGGAGACAGAGATAGTCGAATTAAGAAAAATTACCTTTTACATAAATTACGATATCTCGAAAACGGAAAGTCCGATCGGCAAAATTCAAAAACCACTTTAAAGGGGAAGCTTTGCCGCTGCTAACAATACCTCAATAATTGATAAAGCACTAGTAGTTTCGGAACTGCACGCATCTAAAGTTTCAGTATTTTTAATGCGCGTTAATCGGCTCTCGTAAGACGGTGCGTGAAATTTTAAAAATGACCTCTTCACATAAATTACGATATCTCGAAAACGGAAAGTCGGATCGTCAAAAACCAAAAGCCATTTTAAAGGGGAATGTTTACCGCTCCCAACGATGGCTAAATAATGCATAAAACACTAATAGTTATGGAACGGTCATTTATTCTAGTCAGTTGTTTTAGTGTTAAAGGGCCACGCTAGAAAATAATCTTTTTTTGTGTAATAAATGTATCAAATTTAAGTTTACTTTTACTATTATTCAATAGTCACCGATTCACATCACTTTCGTTGAGTTTCCAGTCCGTCCTTAGCAAACTATTATTCACACGCGCTGACCATACAAAGGGCACAGGAC
This sequence comes from Colletes gigas, assembly GCF_013123115.1. Classification (NCBI taxonomy): domain Eukaryota; kingdom Metazoa; phylum Arthropoda; class Insecta; order Hymenoptera; family Colletidae; genus Colletes; species Colletes gigas. The sequence continues at coordinate 3,781,168 of NW_025106637.1, forward strand.
GATTGTGAATCAGGTCCCCCTAATTCACGTTAAATTAACTATTCCGTTGCTGGTTATCCACGGTCTAGCATTCGTAGTCTACCGCGGTCATTTCATGACGATTTACGGAAATTTCACGTTTCTGGAAATTATGGCGACGTGTGTCGAGAAGGGTTCAATTGCGAAAATTACATCCATCAGTGAGATTAGGTATTTGATGCAGGTTTGAATACAAACATGCTCAAACAAGAAACAGATTATGCAACCAAATATGTTCCAACGAAAATTGACCATGAAAGTCAACATCTAATTTCGTATAAAAAATTAACTAATATAATTCCAATCGAATAATTTATTTGCCACTTACGAAATAAATTATGTATTATAGAGTTTTTAACTATACAACAGGCAGTGAACAATGTCGGTAGTGAGTTTATTAATTTATTGACCGTAGCATTTGATTCCATGTTTAATTATTAATTGATTCGAATATACATTTAATAGCTGTAATTACGAATAGCGATAAAAAGTACCCCTTTAATGGTGCGAGCTCTATTACCTGCTATAAAATAAAAGCGTAAAACGCGTGAAGAGGCGTGGGACCGTTCCTCCTTTTTCTCCCTTCGTTAGCTTTCAACTGATTTGACGCGTGCAGCAACCCCCGGGGGAAAAGAGTGGAGGGCCTCGTGTCTCGAATCCGACGGAATGAAATTTATCGATTGAAACTGATTCCCCGGCTAAAGCGGAAAACTACCGGTCACGCTGTTCTTCTAGTGCCGGAAGTTATCGGGCAGAGATTGCATTAGACCCAGCCACACGGCACGATAAACGTACGCTACAGTTCAAAAGTCTTACGATAGCCACCAAAATGTCGCGCAAACTTGGTTGAAATTAACGCAATCACTGGGTATTTACGTGACAGAAAAAGTGCTATGAATATGCGTGTGCAAGAAGAAACGAAAAAGATTCTATCCAAGATTAGTGACAAAGAAGAAAGTCATGAAAATGTAAATTGAAAACTTAATTGAATGTTCTAAATAATCTATTCTTTTCCTTCTACTTTCAGAATGAAAAGAACCCACGTGATTCAGGACAAAATCCTTCGAAGAATATTTTTATTCGAACAATTAACTAATAATTATATTTAGACTGAAGTACATTTATGTCATTATTGGATTTATAGCTTGCAAGTAATTTATAACGAAGTTTGTAATCTATGTAAGGCGATGAAACTTTGTTAACTCTAATCCTAACAGGATGTTAGTGGCACATTCCAAGTTTGCGTTACATTAGGGTCTTAATAATTTAATAATACATAAAACATCGTTAAAACATAAATCATAGCTAATGTACTATATAAAAAATTTTTTAAATATTCGTTTGCATTGTAAAAACCGAAGTAACTGTTTACGCTGTAAACATAACCTGTTTTTCCAACCGGAGAAGTAGAAATCCTCCTTAAATTGCCAAACATCGCATCCTATTGAACTCCCTTAACGAACGAGATCCAGAAGCGGAGATGAATATTTCGAAAATGGGTTAGGTAAATTTTCGCGAAAGTCTCGCAAGATTTTATCGAGCAAAGGCAAGAGAAAGTCCGACGACGGTTTTTGCTGGAAAACTGAACCGGTTCGGAGAATGGAGGGCGAAACTGCGGGAGTAGGACAAAGAGTGGACGTCGAAGCAATAGGTGGGAAGGAGACCGTCTGCGCTGTTAGTAAAATAATAGGAACTTTATCTGGAAGTCCGCGAGTTCGCTCGGAAACAATTATATGAGGGTTCAGGGCAGAAGTAAGGTTACCGGGAAGGGAAGCGGAAGTGAAATAGGAGGGTAAGGGCGAAACGAAGAAGGGAAACGAGACGGCGAAGAGAGACGGAGAAAGAAAGGGGTTGGGTATTTATATTCATTAGAAAGTAAGAAGCCAGACCAGGCTAGAGCGCAGTTGCAGCTTGGAAATGCTTAATGGGGGTTTGCACCCCAGGCGTTTCGCCCCGAGCAGCTATCTACGCGAGCAGGAAAATGTCTGGCCTCGTTTTGGATCAGTTTCAGGGGTTTCTACAAATTTCCCGTATTGCATCCTCGCGTTTCAACGAGATTCGTTTCGTAGAAACCCGCGGTTCGCGCGCGGCGAACATTTTCCTGCTGCTATTTAAAGTTTAACGCGGCTTCCACGTTAACTCGCCTTTTTATTTTCTTGTTTTATAATGCCGCGAACACCGACCGCTATCGTGTTCCCCGGCGAGGAAAACGCGATTCGGCGCTACGAGTAGGATGAATTTTTAGTATAAAGACTCTTTGACCCTGGGCACACTAACTCCCGGAGTGCGAATAATAGAGCGTAATAGAACAATGGGTATCGCTCCACGCGTGATACGGATTTTCCCTACCGTGGCAGTTTGCTTTATTCATGTATAAAATCTGAATAAAGTATTCTTCAAAGAATCAAGCTGAATATGCAGTGAAACATCGCTAGTTACGAAACAGCTACGCGATACGAACACCACGGTGTATCCCTTCGTGTTTGGTATTCATACGGAAGTTCTATTTACAAAATAGTTACAGCATCCACTTTAATTTTCATTGAATTATTTATGAACATCGAGATAGGCTAGTCTTATATCCGAGACTGTGCAAACAACTGGAGTGTAACTTGTAAAACACCTGAGACTACAAAAATATATTTTCTCGTTAATTTTCATTTTAACGAACACAAATTTTAAGTTTATTCGTGCACCAATTTCCGTTCACGATTCGCCCGTAAATCCATTCTCAGATTAGAATCGATTTACGCATTTTTCATGGTGACATCCGCATTTTTCCAAGCGAAACCGTGGGCAGAAGCTACGATAGTTTACGTATGGATCAGAAAATTTTATTCGTTCGTTTAACCGTGACTCGCTGTATTCCCGTCGAATGACAAAACGCATTCCACCTGGAAGGAACGTATTCGCATGCAGGATCTCGGGGAACGTCCATCGATGAACCGGGGCTTCCCTCCTCCTCCCCCACCTTTCGTCTACAAATCGCAGCAATTCGACGAGGATCGGTTGTTACGCGATGTTTCGCGGGACAAGCGAGTCGTTCGAGTGGGCCTCCATGAATTCACGAAGCATCGATTTCGAGGGAACGACGAACGGAAATAGACGGTGAGAGTCAGATCGGATCACCGCCGTAGGATCGATGGATCGGCGTTCCTTCGCGACGCGAGTCGTTCGTCGCGATAAATGACGCGCGAAACAATGTTGTTCCTCGTGGAAACTCGCCCGTTTCGATTCCGCTGGCTCTCGTCGTCGCCGGTATTTTGAAATTGAAATTAGGGAGGAAGTTAAACAGCGATCGCGAACCATTCTTTCCGTCGAAGTGGATCACGTACGCGGTTGTCGATCCTGCATTGTTGCTTAATAACACGGAGCCAACGCTAGTCAATGAACGTATCGATGTAATATACAAAATACCACTGCGTGCCCTAATGAACGTTTAAGAATTTAAATGAGACATTTCGTTTGATACGAATGACATCGTTGGTAAGAATTCGATCTCAAAAATGTAGCTGAACGATGCAGCGTTCAAATTACAGCGAAGACAAGAGACACAACTTATTAATTTTTCATCGGTCGCGAGAATGTCGACTCCCAGCTGATGTATCGACGGTTCTATCAGAGAATATCAAGCGTAACGACAACGTCGAAATTTTACGAACAGAATCCATTTAACAAATGTCTCCCGTCACGACTATCGATGACAGCGTTTCAGCTCGAAGCTTAAAATAAATGTAAGCCTCTGAGTTTTTCTCTGACAACCGCTATTTCGTTACTTGGAACCCTCGATCAAAAATCTTGCTGTCTTGTTAGCATTCTCAATCTAAAAATTTTACCATTGCACCAATGGTTCCAAATCCAGGAAAACAATTTTAACATTTTGATAGTTTCATATCCGGAATATACACGATACACAATTTAAGTAAGTTTACTACAAGTAAACTCTAATACCTCTAAACTTTTGTGTAGCATTTATTTATGTCTTAATGGAATTCAGTATGAATGGAAAGTCATATAAAATTTAATGTGAGTGAAAAACTAAAGGAGGGAGAAACACGGACGGTGAATCGGAGAATGTTAATCAATGTCCCTTTGCGTTGCAACGGAAACCATTAGCCCCGCGTTTTCAGCCCCTGTGGATAATCGTAATGCACGACGAGAAGACGGAAGTTTTCAATCTCGCTAATCGATGTCTAGAAACTTCTTCTTGGAACACGAAGACTTCGAAACTTTCCTACCCTTCGCTCACCGAGTTTCGGGTGCGTGCGATTCGTGGGCTGAAGCAACACAGGGGATGATTTATGAACGGACGAAATTTGTCCGTCTTTTTGGGAACCAACAATTTATCCGTTTCTATGAAAAACGAAATACCGAACACTCGTGTATTTTATTAGTTCAGGTAACACATCAAGAGAATTTTGTCCATTTTAAAAACACAACCATTATCTCTAATAAAATGCAAAACAAGTTTCGTACAACAAAACGCATATTAACGTAATTTTGATATATTTCAAGCAAATAGAATATCAATTCCGTATTTACAAACAGGTTTTAATAACATTGAAACTTTTACTGTAATTGGCAAACATTTTGGTAAAATTACAATATTATGTACTCAGCGTATTATTGAAAATGATATTTTTGCAATTCATGTAAAGTTAAACGAGAAACGGGCCACAGCCATGAATTTTTATCTCAGAAGCTATCGAACATGCTCAGATTATTTTTTTTTTGTTTCCATCGAGTAGAATTTGCTTTTTTTGGCTAAGATTCTCTTTTAATCTGCAATATTCATTTGTGCAGTTCGTACTTTTATACAGGAAAGAAATTTGAAACCAGCGAATTGTTAGAAATTTTGTAGAATGCGTTCTATTTCAATTTCCACGAAATCCCTAACATCGATCACAAAAAGCGAACCATAAAAAGTAGAACGGCCCATTGTTTTCGATGATACGTAGGTACAGGATGTCCGATAGCTGGTGATACAAGCGTCAATATGGCAATTCTACGCGAAAAAATGGATCCATAACACAAAAGAAATGTACGATTGTGTAACGCATTTGTCTGTTTCCCGCTATTTGTACTCGATGTTCTTAAACGTCGATTTTAAAGCAATATTATCTATTTTCTGGCTAGTTATAATTGATAAAACGCCAAACTTAAGTAGAAATAATGAGTAATAACACGTCGAACATCTAATATTGAATTTTTCATTTTCCGAATGATTCACTTTCACATTCAGGTAAACTCAGCAAAATTCTTGTCTAAATTAAAGTCAAACAAGGTTATATACACCCTCGAGAATATTATGAGATACACTGTAAAATATAGGGATGTCTACAAATATGCAGTTTGGTGAATTTTCCAAGTATAACCGTGTAAGCTTTAGATCCGATCTATGCGACAATATTAAATTCCGTGCGTGTTTATATTTACCGCGTTACAAAGCACGTTCCCGCGAAGTAAATAACGTATTTTCGATGAACTGAAAAACGGTGGAAGGATCCTGCGGGTGGATTTGCAAACGATCAATCGTCGATGATCGACGCGCGATACTCGCGTGATCGAAATTTTTTTTTGTTTTCGAACTTCTTTAATATCCGTCGGACGGAAATGTCCCTGCGGCTGCCGGATAATTAGTATTTTACATCGGAGGATAGGGAATGGGTTCGCGATACTCCCGCGGCGATATTAATTTGCACTTTTAGAGGCGAAATTAATTCGCGAGAGATCGATGCGTAGAAATCCCAGAGGGGGCGTGACGAAATATGGGGGAATTGGTAACTGTGTCGGTACGAAAATGTCGAATCGCACGAATTCGGCCAACGACTCGATTTAATTCCCAGAATTTATCCAGCTGGGACCGCGATCGGTTCTACTGTAAATATTGGAACACAATTATTATCGATTAAGTTATATCTTATAGTGTGAAAATGTGTCTCTGTTATTTGGTACTCGAAAGGATGGAATACTCCAAATTAGTATTCTCGGATTAAGGGTAGTACTGAATCAATCGACCAATCATCTGAATATATCCGCAGATAATCAAGAGCTGGTTGCATCTGACGCAGGAATTAATTCACCACGGGTCATGGGGAACAATTATTACGACGCTCACGTTCCATTTCCTTACGTGGCCCACGACCGACGTCTAACCGTGAGTAAACACGACCAGCTGAATAGACGGATATTCATACGGAACCAGCGATATCGGAGGGGTTCTTCGATGGGACACGGTTCGAGACTTCCATAATGATGAACCGAAGTCCGTAGCATATACGGCCGATATGTTACTGTCCGCCATGACGGCGTCTGGTCGCTTGCAGATAGGCCACGGAGCAGCAGTTGCACGGTTCGCCCATTCCCCTCCATATTAAGTAGTTCAACCATGCTGGAACGCGACTGTTGCTTCGCTAAAAACGTCTTCGATGCAACTATACATGCACATCTGACAATTTTGCTTCTAGGATGCCGTTCATAAATTAAAGATATTGGATTTTCAACTCGACAAGCTCTCGAAAAGGGTGCCTGATCGTCGATACTCAAACGCTGAGTATTAGATTAGTTATAAGAAACTGACTATGTTATAGTTAGCAAAATACTGTAATAGATCATTTTGATTGTAAGACTGTTAAGTGTTAAAATTGCTGATGTGGAAATCTGTGCCTCAGGAGCAGCGAAAAATAATTTGAACACGCCGAAAGGGATTAGGAAGAGACTTGATAACACAGAACCTACTCGCTCCGCTTACCGTGAAATAGGCTTAGAGCCAGCTTCCAATCTCTCTAGAGTTGTGGTCACCAAACCGTCGCTTCTGGCAATGAATTTACTCGCTCGCGTAAACTTACAGTGGTAAAAAGGTAAATTGAATTCCTCCAACGATTCATTACATTTTTTCCCCCCTACGGATATTGATATTGCAAATTATTAAAGCTGCGTGGAGCGATGCCTTAATGTAAGGGCAACATGATTTTCCATTAAAAATTAAAATTAATTAAGTTTCCACTCGTTATAAAATTGATGTAGAAATTCGTATTCTAATACGAGGTTGACGACCACTGCACCAGGAGAGGTTTCCTTTCCCGACGCGGCCTACTTTAAGTATCCAAATCTAATGACGATAGCAATACGGAAAATGATAATTGTGGAAACGTAATTTTCGCGATTCTGTGTCAGCAGCTGAATGCAACACCTATCCGCGTTCTTTCATCGCGATGGTAACTTGGTTCGTTAAGTTGGATTTCAATTAGTCACGGTTAATGGCCGTTCGACGGTGTACGTGTTCGAGGTTAATACGATTTTTAATTTTCCAGCCTGTCTGTAATCCTTTAACGTAATTACGCGTTCCATTGGAAAAACCATTTGAGGTAATTACGCCGGGGCGCGAAAGCGAGCGCGCGCGCATGAATACTTGGATACCCTGATGCATTGCCAGCTCGATGCTTTTAATCGAGTATTTAATAATTCCCGCGTTTCGTGATTTCGAGGGTCGATGACGGAGCGCGTTTTTAATACGAGGCTGCGCCGCGTATGAATTACGCCGCGCACCGACGCTGCCGACGCTACAATTCAATGAACGCGATTCTCTGTTCCGTGTCTACAACGCTGTCCCAATTTTAATCAACGTAAAACCTCTGATTAATGCGCCCGATGCTGCGGGGGGTTTATGACCTGTTTAGATAAACCTAGTAGCTCCTTTTATTATGTCATTCACCGAAGTGGAGACTCAAAGCAGACGCCTTCCGAACAACCAAGCGTGATCCCGACAGCCTTCCAACTACCTTAATTAACTCCTTTCAAGATGTTTCCCCATCACTCGTTTCTTTCCGCGATTAGACGTACGCTTTCTGTCATATTTTTAAAAGTACTGTATCTTTTACCATAAAATATGTTTACCAATTTTGTATGGAAACCTATTCGACATTTGCTTCCATCGTTTTCTAGATAACAAGTAACTAGGTACTAATAAATCGTTTTGGGATTTAATAGCTTTTGATTCGTAAACATCAATCATAAATACTCAATTCTTTCTTAAAAAAGATTTCAACATGAACAACATATTTTTACGAAAGTCTCGATGGATTCGATAAGACCCCCTTCGCGGTTTAAACAGGGTTAAGGATTAAGTAGTCACTCGAATTTGCTAGGACAGCTTTGTTGAGGACTCGAGGTTCCGCCGACCACCCCCTTCCGTAAGTACCAGCTTTGCACCCCCAAAGTCTATAGCTGTTAAAATCCACGTCACGAAATCCTAAAAAATCCTATTGTAAACAATTCGGGCTTCGCGGAACAGCGTCGCTGATTACATAGGCGAGCGGTGGGGTTAAAGCGGACCACCCTGCATGCGGGCGTTAATCCCGATGGACTGCGCCAGCCAGAACACGGACAGTTGTTTACCGAGTAACGATTAACTACGGAGATAGGGAATGCAAATAGCCCCGAGTCCCGGGAGGCGTTTGGTTTCACCGGATGGCCCGTGGACGTCGTCGAGTATCGTCGTGTGTGCAGCGTCTGCTCTCTCCGAAGACATCCGCCTCACGAACGCCCGGTGTTCGAGGAAATTACTATTACCGGTTAATGAGCTACACGGCAAAGTGCTATTTAGTTAACGAACGTTTTAAGAAAACCGACTGTCGGGGAATTGGCTGTTTGCGCCGTCCTCGGTTACGTTATCCAATCGGCTCGAGGGCCAGCAAAAGAGGGACGTTGCATTCTCGAACAAATATATCGTTAATTGCAACGCTAGACAGACGATCTTGCGACATCGTTATACGATCCTTAACTGCTCTATTATGTATTATCGATAACTGTTCGAACAATATCCTTTGAACTATATGAACTTTGAATAGTGAGTTTCCGACGAGACATAAATACTAATACACTTTGAAGGGTTGCGAATGTTCCGAGAAACACAATAAACAACGAGTTTTACGAGCAAGCTTGTGCTCTTTACGTTTTGGTGCAACGATTTGGGAGGATTCTCAGAATCGCGAGGTACACTCGACAGAACTTTAAAGCATTTTTCTCAAAAATGTAAAGTCACGAAGCACTGTATATTATAATTTTAAAATCAACTCACGATCTATTTTGACAAACTCGCTATACAATCTTAACGCTTCATAGCTGAAAGCCCCCGGCGAGCAACAATTTTCTCTACGGCGTAGGGACATTATTTCTCGCTAAGCAAACATCTAAATCTTGGGACCGGTTCGCCATTGTGAACGGGAGGAGGAAAAATTCTAAACTCCAGGTCGTAAACTTTAACTTTTCCGAAGTAGCGCCGAACACATGTTGACCCGAGGGAAAAATCCCTCCAGCGAAAGGTCCTCGAACCGTGTTATAAACGCTGTCGATGGCTACCACACTCGAACCATCCATCTCTACCGCGACAGAAAAGCCCCGTTTCGAGGGGGCTCGTCCCTCTGATTGGGACATTTGCCAGGCCATCGGGTTCATCGGGTGCAATAAGGGCCCGCGGAAAAGCGTTAAACGATCGATTATAACGAAGGGTTAGGGACCAATAGCCGGTAACGATGTGCAGCAAAAACGAATGAGCTTTCAGCCGCTATTATATAAAATTTGTCTAATGGCTCGGAGAGCACGCCATCCACTTCTTCTCTTCTTCGCTCCCTTTTCGTTCTTTCTTTGCTCTATTTTCTGCACGATACCGCCGCTCTCTCGGCCGGCAGCTGACCATTCTTTCCTTTTCTCCGTCTCTTTCTTTGTACCGCGCTTCACCCCCCAACCCTTTACCCACAAACTCGCCATCCCTCTGCTACTTCACCACTGACGCCTTCTTCCTTTCTCGGGGAGTGCGCCGTGGAGTTTGAAAGAACTTAAAATAAACGGCGCGCTCTGGCTACCGTTTCTCTCGCCGCTAGACAATACTTTCTGTCCCCCGCTCTCGTCTTTCTCATCATTGTTGCTTCTGGGGAACCGAAACTTTTGTCTCCGTCCACGCAACCTCCTCGTACGTGTACACGCGTACACGCACGCTCGCGATAAACCTGGAAACACCGACCAGGGGAGAACCAACAACGTACGCGACCGACTCCCTACGGATTACGACGAGCTTTCGCACGAAGAATCTATACCGAAAATACGTACGCGCGTCGACGAGCTTTCGAATATTTTTGCCATCAGGCCTCGCCATTAAAGATAAATTACTACGTTTCATTGCCTCGTAAGTGAAATACGATTCTTATTATCGCTCGTTTTGCCAGGATGCAAAATTCAAGCGTCACTGTTTGTTGCGCGTCACCGAGGACCGATATATCTCGCCAACGTCTCGAGGTACAGGTAAATAGTTCTCGACAGAGACGTTTGTAAATGCTCACGTGTTGCGCGTCAGGGGGCGAAAAGTCTCGTTGCAACGAGAGAGTACGTCGTAAGGGATATAACTTTTCGAGACACGAACCATCAAAGTTTAATTTTAAACGGCGCGTGCAAGTATTTCGCGGAGCTAGTCGACGCGAGAAAACGCACCGTTCTGTGTTTTAACAAAGTCAATTTCCTGGCTTGATCCCGTAACGCTACTAACGGGACCAAGTTCTGGGTGACCCAGTATTCCTAGCGAACGTTGTTTGTCGCGTAATTCTTTTTCTACTCTCTACCCTTTTGCAGCGCGCGACACGCTAGCTCGAGCAATAGACGATGCTCGTCCACGATCAAACTAATTATTTCGCTGCTCGTCTCTCCTTCGAATAAAAAGAACGCTTTCGAATTTATAAGAATTAAGAAACTGCAGTATTTACTATAAATTAATATAAGTTCCTGTTGAGCGCGGAAGCGGACACGCCGCTTCCAGTACCGCGCTCAGCAAAAAAAAACCTCGAACAAAGCGAGATTTATGCCAGGGAAGAACATCGATGTTAGGCACTCAAGAAACACACGTGCGTGCCAGTACTCCGCCCTGGCATAAATCTCCAAAACTCGCAACTAGCTCCTAACTCCTCAAGGCATTGTAACATAACGTGCAGGCCTAAACAAAGGCACGGCCACGTGGTGTTTATGACAGGGGCTGGGTCCGTCGGCAGCGTGCTGGCCAAAAATCCGGCATCTGCAGGCCAGCCCAGACCTCTGCATAAACTTGGCCACTTTCTCCAACGACGACGACAACGACGACCAGGAAAGCAGGAACGCTACCATCGAAGGCAACACTCCCACGCTACACGCACCCCCTTCCAAGGGCATCGCGTAAGGGCGAGTTGGAAGGGAGGAGACTGATGAGAGTCTTGAAAAGGCCCAGCGCGGAGAAAAACGGGGACTTGGTTCTGCAACATCTACGAACACATCTACGACCATCAGTACTTGGTTCAGGACTTGGAACAGAAAACCTCATCAGCTACGCACACATCTTCGATCATCATCATTGCGAACCAAAAATAACCTGAACCACTCAAATAAAGCTTGTACATAGTTAACTCTCAAATCAATCAATCTCTAATTCCTCCAGCCGGAATAAGTAAGTTATTTCGGAAAGACGCGAGCCCGACGTTGAGTGCCGATCGTTACTCAACGGATACCGCGAGCCGCAACAGTTCCATATAAAGAATTAATATGATTTTTTGTATATATCTTGATTACTATGTTAACATGTTAAAATATTATTGAATAAATGTAACAAATGAAATAGTTCACAAACGTGAAGAATACGAACGACGACGTCTGCAAACGTGTCACTAAACAAATACTCCAGATTTTGCAAGGAATCTATTTCGCCCCGAAAGTGACGGATGACTGTATTATAAGAGTAAGAGAATATTACTGAGCATTCTGAAAAATACCACCTCTCTCTATCTTCGATAACGATTTTCATTGCTTTCCCATCGACGTGATATACGACAGTCTGACTAGATTTTCAATTCCCGTTTGAGAAACTCAGGTGGTTTCGATTATGATCCATTCCAACACGACATTTCCTCTCGGAAGTATTTTCGCCGCGACGAAACGATGCCCGAGGAACTGTCGTTGAAATTTCTGAGCATCGGGGAACGCTTTCGAGATTTTCGCAAATATTTTCTTATCCCGTTTCCAGAATTTATAAAACGCGATGCTTCGAACAAGTATCTGATTACTTTGGCAAGTAAAATTGAATTTATTTAGAACTTCAGTACCCACGTGAACCATCTAAAACTCGCGGGTATTTACAAAAGTGGACGAAGTTAACGCGAGCGTGTGCAAACTTATTTCGCGGACTGTTTGATCGAAGTAAAGGCGATCCGAGTCCGAAGCCACGACGATTCCCCTAGGAGACAAGAGCCACGTTCGATGTTATTTTAATAGACAATTAAGTTTCCCCAAATACTACGAACTTGCTTCGATATTTGAATATTCGCTGATTTATGTTGATTTGAAAGGAAGTGAAAGTGTCTCCAACACATCAATGCCACACGTGTGAAAAAGTTTTCCAAAAATATATAAAAAAAGCACCTAAATATAAGACACATTCAACAATATAATTGTTAGGGGATGAAATGCTCATCTCGTAATGTGAAAAATACGATGTTTTGATTTTCGTCTAATTTTTGTTCCCTTTAGCCAACCCCCAATAAATTTAGAGAGAAATTTGCAACAGAAACTGACGACAGTCGCGTGTAACTACGAATGTGCGATGTGGGTGTGGGGGGTGGAAAGTCCGTCGACTTTGAATAAGGTCCAGGTCCTTTAATATTGACTTTCCAGTCTACGGTGAGAATCGCGTCGGAAATCTGAAACTCCTGGTCTGTAGTGGATGCGCGGTGTGCGGGCGGGAAAGAGGGATGCTCGAACGGCCACTATACTCCTCTTCCGCCATTCGACCTTTTCCGAACCGCCGTCCAACCCCCGACGTCACGACTGCAGATATGACAAACGCACGTGGGCCCTGAAACCCGTATGCACTGATAACGACGTTATCGGGCCGACGTAGAGCACGCCTGTTATTCTCATGATACGCGAACGCGCGCTGATGCAACCTGGTAAAACGTCACGCGTTACCCGGCCAGACTGATTTACTATTAATTAGTAGTATCGACGCGGAAAGACAGCCGTCAAATTTCATTCGTTACGGGCTGCTGCGGTTGTCAATGGGTCGAAGGATGACGTCCCTTTTCGAAACGGTTGCACAGTAAATGAATCGGTAAATGATCGTGAAATATTTCTGGCAGAGTGGGATGGTCGGTCAATTAGCAGAAACGCGAAATGAAATTAATATTCCACGACGGAAACAGTTTTGGTTGCGCGATAGTTGAAAAGAACAGTAATAAATCGAATCGCGATCGTTCGACGGGTTGTACGCGCACGGATATTTTTTATCTAAACATTTAACCAGCAAGCGGACACAAGGGTAACTACGGCATTCAAATTTTCTATTTGTATATACAGTTTGTAGTGAACATTATTGAAATATGCGGCTATCGCATAGCGTCAATGTTTATTATTGCTTACACCAATAAACCAAACAGGACACGCGACGAGTATATTAATTATTCATGAATAAATTAGCACCGAATGCTAGTGAAGCCGTTTCATGTGGTTCCTCGTACTTTACCATTAAAACGCGTTAGGTATATTTACTGTACGTAATTATCGAGGAGTAAAATATTTACGTTTACGAAATATAAAACTTTCATGCGGGCATACAAAAATACTAATTACCAGCATCTCAGGCGACACACCCTGTATACACTCAAACTAATTTAACAAGAAATGTTGATGAAATTGCTTATTAAGGCCCAATGCCGCGCGAACTTGAAAAGGCCGACGACGAAAGTACTCCAAGGATTCACGCGTCGGCGCTCAAAGTCTAATCGAACGTAAAACACCTGATTACGAATGCTGGTGCTGCAAACTGCTCGCAGGACCGATTCAATGCAGCCACTTACCCTTGCGCCCAAGTTAGTAATAACCGGCTATGCAAGAAGAAGAAGAAGAAGAAGAACGAACGAAAAGGAATCGACGAGAAAGGAACGCGTTTTACCGGGTACTTCTGGCGTCGGATAGAAGTCGGCACAAAAGAAATTGAACCTGCTGAATGCTCGCGAGGACAAGTCCCGTCACAAAGGCTTCGAAGTCTACCGAGTGGCACTCGAGCGCGCGTTTCCCTCTCGGATCATCCTCAACCTCAAAACTCGAGTTCACCTGTAGACAGACGATCGTCGTTCGCCTTTGATTAATAATTCGCCGCTCGTGGCGGAATCCGACGTCGCGGACCGAGTCGTTCCCGATCGGGACGGAAGCTGGGGTAAATGAACCGAAAAGCGGCCTCGGACTCCAGGAATCAACAGCGTTTCGAGGAACTACTTCGAGGATCTTCCTCTAACCCGTTATCCGATTTCAAGAATGCACGAGCGTCTGAGCTACTCGACGGCTAGTTAACGAGTCATTATAAACTCTTCTTAACGAGGTCTTGTGTATTAGGCGTCTTTGATTCAAAGCACCCGCCCCGATTCGCCCTGGACTTTAACTCAACAAGGATTTCCCAGCACGGTCGGGCGAACACTGTTGCGGAGAAGAGCACTCAACTTGCGATCCATAAACTTCTTGCTCGCTGGGCGTTGCTCCTTTTCCCTTGCTCCTCGTCCTCTACCCTCAGTGTTTCTTTCTACTTCTGCCCGCCGGAACAGCCCCGAGGAACTGCGGCCGAGTTTAGTGCCGAAGAGGTGTCTGTTTGAGCGGAATGCTTGTCGAAAGTATCGCGAAAGAATTCGGTGTCGTTTTAATTTAAAATATCGACGATTGGCGCGCTTAACGGGCGGTTCTTGCTATTATTTGCATCCGCTAGGTTCGCGGGATATGCCAGAGCAGATAGTTTAGTTTTCAATTTATTTATCATTATCTGACCTAAGCTGGAAACATTCGTTTTGAATGAAATTTAATTTCACAAACAATTTAGAGTGGATAAGCGGCTTATACGGAAGCATGCTTTCCTCTGAAAATAGGTTTGTAATTCTCTTGGCACACCCTAAATCGCCTTTACACGTCACGCTTTCCAATTGCATTGCACGTACAATCTCATTGGTCGGTTCGCCAAATCCCTGCATCCTCGATCACCGATATCTATTTTTCAATTTAACGGAAAAAGGAACCTCCGAATGGGAACGGACAGCGTGCCGCGGTGCCGGAAACAAGACGTCACGCTTCCGTTCGCCGTTAAAAGGCCGGTGGAAAGCAATAGGCACAATTTCCACGGCAGCTCCGCGGGATCAAAGTGCTCGAAGCAAGGAGGAAACGAAATTTGCCAGACCTAACCCGCCCGTCTTAAATTTGTCTCCGGCGCACAGGATTACGGGACTCCGATACTCCGATGCCGGACAAAGGGGATCAACGAGCATTCTGCGAGGGGTATGGATTAAGGCCAACGAAGAAATTGAATTCACTGGAAAATCCGTAAACGTGAGTAAACGTGAACGGAGTCGAGCAAGCCGACGTGTTCCGGACCGCACACCTGACACCGCTACCCCCAACTTCATCGGCTTAGATTTCTATAAAAACTTTTTTTGCTTACTGTTTCAGCCCCACACGACGACCCCTTAAATCGTTTAAGCTGCCATGATACTCTAAAAATGGAAATACTTTTGTGTTCTGTGCTCGTAACCTTTCTTTTTTCCACGGACCCTCTTGACACTTGCCCCCTTTCGCAAGATGACGTTATAAAATATCATTCGAGACAATATTTTCCGCCGAATAAGAGTTTTTTTACAGTATTTCTGATACTTCCAAATCTCTACAGAAATTGATAGAGAATTTAGAATTCGTTGGAAAGGTAAAATAAAATCCGTGCAGTGCGGAGTAAAAAGTGGATAAAATAATAGAAGAAATGATACGATAGAAAGAGTGGATTAAACTGATTAACGGGATCGCCTGGAATCTTTTTAGTTCCGAAAAACAGACACACGTGTTGAACAAAAAACACGCCTGTCATTCATACGGGAGCAATTCATTATTATTCCGCGGGCGTCGTTCCGTCATGGCGCCGTGTAATGGGTTTTCCAATGCAAAAGAACCTCAAAATAGTATTTCCAGCGCCACGTCTGTACGTCTGTTCCGTGTGATTCGTCAACCGAGAACGAAGTTACTAGTAGAAATTAGTGCCTTTCGACTGCGACCAAAATGAAATCGCGCCGGTGCAACGATAGCTTTCTGAAATTCGCTGTTCAGTAACGGACGAATTGTGTATCAAAAAACCTAACCAGCATCGGCTAGGTTGAAATTGATCGAATTGTCACGTTTACAAAGCAAACACAGGAACTAAGGAAAAAAGGAATCGGTTCCAAGAACGCATTACAACGGAATATATACGTGGAAAGCGTACAGGTTGAACCGTGTTTGAAAATGTAACACAATCGCGACGGATTTCTCGTTATTTTTCCTCGCGTGCCATCGAGATAATAATTTCATATAATTTCATCGGTAACGAATAAAAGAGGAAAAAGGATTTACTGCAGTTCCCGGTTTACATTTTGCATTAATTATACAAACGTCACGACTTCCACTGTGAAATTGTTAATTTACTGCGTGTACAGTTTTTAATTTATCATTCGATACTTACGTTTAAGTCCCGTATAATGAAATGTTTTTACGAGATACGATAAAAACAGATATAAAATTGAATTGAAAAGAGAAAGAAATTAATACTAATGGGTTGGCGATTACTGGGATATATGATTCGTTATATTTTGGTATATTTTTATTAGCACTATACCAGCCTGGAGTAAAAATTGTATGATTCGACAAAATGGATCCAACATATTATCCAGAGTTTCTTGGAAATTTTCAATAGCTACTTGACAAAAGTTCTTTTATAAAAATGAAATATAGTTGACAAGATGCTGTACTAAATTAAAATCGAAATGATTTTGATTTCATGGTTTGGATATCCTCTACTTTGAAAACTTCCAGTCTGTAGTGCAAAGCCACAGCACAAAACTGTCGAAGAGCAACGTGCCATCGATGCCGCTGTCCGTTTTCATTTTAAGGCGTCGCGTCGCCGTACTGCTGCCGTAAATTTCATCCACGGACGAAATTTATTTTCTCGGGCCCCGCAGATCGACCGTTAATGAATTTCCCGATATTTTACAAGCCCATGGGGGGCACGCGTCCTATCAGAGCCACGAGCCCGCTGAAAGCGGCTTTCTCCTCGTCTGCCGCCCCCCCACCCACGCATCCAGCACGGCTCCAGTATTTAAGAGGGCACATATATCTTTCTGAGAACAGCCCCTGTAACCCGTGGCCGGACGGTTCCAATTTATTTGCAACGTTGGCGCATCTTTCATCGACCTTTCGTATTTCCTCGAACGCATCTTCGAATCCACGCGAACCGGCTCCAAACTTCCTTCCCAATGCAAAATATTTGGGAATCGCACAATCTGGTTGAAAGTGCTTCTAATAGAAAATTATACAGAAAGACTCCAAAACCGTGGTATAATTAAAAAAAATAAACAAACATAATACTCTGAATATACTGCATCGTCCAAATAAAGAGGTAGGAGTTATTTTTTCAATAACAAATAAGGATTCTATTCTGTCTCTGTGATTGTCACAATAATCTGAATTTCCAATAAGAGATTCTTTTGTAATCGACGTTCTACCGTATTATTAAAAACAATAAAATAGACTATTGTTAACGCACTCAAAAAATTCCCGGTTCCTCGAACGTAAGAAAATTTTAAGCACCCCAACGACATTCTAACATCGTTTTTACCCCATGTTCGCAACCAGAGAACTTCGCCAGAAGCAGAAAATAATGTTTACTTTTCGCCGCAAAACACACCCCTTCTCAGTTAATTTTTATCCTTATCTGCGGAACGGATAAAAAGAAACATTGATCGTGTTGTGAACGAGAGAAACAGAAAGGGACGGAAGTTTCCAGCAGAGTTGGGAAGAAATAAACGAAAGAAAATCTCTAGTAATCCCCGAGGGAAGAATCGACGCAACGCTCCACAATTTTTTCCCCTTAATTAACGGCTCATCGCAGGAGCGAGAGATTACGTTTAATTAGCTTCTCGGAGGATACCGAGAAAAAGAGGAAACGGATAAGTTTGTCAAACGTGCACTAGCAAAGTAATTCTCGCGGTGAAAAGTCCCTATTTGCGAACAATACTCCCGATTCTAGGACTTTATACACCTAGGTATTTTGGAATAGTATAGGGTTATTGTTGTAGTCCTATACGTTTTATAGAATTTAGTATCCTTAAGTTTTGAGACATTTAGACTGTTCTTGTAGAACATCCTGCAACTTCAACCAAGAATTTTGCTTCTCAACCAAATCTCGACAGACGGTAAGCGTCAAATCACAATTCCTTTGATGCAAAAGACGAGCAATGTGGCATGAAAATTCATCAAATGTTTCTGCACGCGGACAAAGTGTCTTTCGGTGTACCTTAACGCTTCGATAAATTCGAAGAACATCGAAGACTTCGAAAAAGGATATGCGATTTCGAAGAATAAGATCTAATAGAAAATATACACTGCAAAGGAATTGAACTGTTTCGTCCATTGTCATTTCGCCATTGAGATTTTATTACCAGCTTCAAAACGTCTGTTGTGCCTGATAACAAACTATATACAACGGCCCTTTTTGAAAGAATTCCACTGTTTCGTGCGTTCGAGTCGTTTTAGCGAAAGCAACGCATGCATCTGGTGCATCTGCTACATCACTGTATACACTGTTTGTATTCATGAAAGTTTATAACAAAAGGTTTCGCCTGAATGCATGTTACCTTTATAGCCAGACGCGTCCGTTATGCAAAAAAATTTAGAAAATTGTCTCGCGGAATATATTCAGACTCCGCTTTTAAATTAAAAATAATATTCCAATCGAACGTATCAAAAATATCAATAGTCGTACACAAAAAGAAAAGTCGGTTTAAAAATTCAGAAATATTTTAGACAATATAATGTAACGAAGGTTCTCCATGGTTCTCAAATATTTGACTGTAGTCGAGAACATTTTTCTCTATGCAAAATAAATAACAGACGTTAACTGAACAAGAAACCGATATTAAATGTCCGAGTGGAAAATTCAGCATACCACATAACATTTTTAAAAGTAGAAATTCTCTCGATTCAATGTATTGCTCAGCCATGTGTGAGATCAGTCAACAGTTATGAAACGCAAGCAAAATAATCGTAAAAGAAAATTGAATATAACTGAAACCGCAATACTTTTAGCCTATAAAAATCGCTTCCTTATCTTCCTGACTATATCATGGAATCTCTTACTTTTACACCCTGAAACGTATACGCGCTACCCACGATATTATTGGCCTCTTTTATGCCACGATTCTATATTATCTAGCAACCATTAACAGACGATCGTAAACAGTAATATAGCGGAGTAATATATTCCCCGGTATCGCGAGTCGTAAGCAGGTTCCATTAATCGTCCAAGACGGAGGAGTACTTTTATGTTAACAATTTCTACCGATCATAACGTGCAAAAATTTCAGGTAAAAATCTTGTAACGTCGACAAATTTACAAGTTTTAATAATTCGTTTGTCGACACATACTCTTTGTGCTAACTTGTAAAACTTGCTTTATCAGTTTCGTTTCACCATCGCCGTAGAAATTATTGGAATTGAGTATTAACTGACCGATCGTGCAAGTTCTCCATCTGGACGGAACTAGCTCGAAACACGAAATTGGTCCTCGACCGAGGTCGAACTCGATTTCGAACTGCCATCGAGCTCGAGGATCTTAGAAACAATTAATCTCTATTCGTGGGGTCACTCACCTTCGGGCTGATGGGGCGTGTAGATGTTCAGGTAGAGGCAGTCCTCGCTCTGGTTCTTGAGGTACGGCAACAGCTTCTCCAAGTACTCGTAGCGTACCGGTTTCACCTCGTCTCGTAGCTTTGGCGCCACTTGCGGGCACACGGGAGCAAATTCCAATGATTGCCGTACGCCACGCCATGGTTCTGGCGATCTAGGCGGGGAGAATCGTAAGGATCCAACGGGAGGCTCGGCGTATGGAACTCCTGGAACATTACGTGGTAAGGTACAGTGATTGTCCATTGGTGAGAAATTGGTTTTCGCGAAACAGCCGCTTCGATCGCGGTGACCGTAGTTTCTGTTCTATTTCAGAAACTCTCGATAAGAGTTACGGTGAATCGAATAAGTCCTTTCACATCTAATTCCTTTGTAATTACTTTAAAGTTTACTTCAAAGTATACAGGGACTTAAATCATGTATAATGTATTATACGAAAAATCGAAAGAAATCTTAACACGACAGGTGATTTATTATTTATGAAAGAGAGTCTGGCTCAAATGTAGTTAAATTTTAATCAAGACATATGTACATACGTATTTTATTACATTAAATCGTCATTGTTTCCATTCTCGTATATGTTAAGCTCATTCTTATTGTGGGCTTTGATCTCCATTTGTCGCAAATTAATTGCATGGATTTGATCGAATCCTCCTGGCTTGCGAGGCCCATGATCGACGTCGTAAACCCGATTAGTCGGATCGTCACCCACCAATTTAATATTAAGTGATTAATTGAACTCGCTAGTAGCAGCTGTGTTTGTAGATAAACGTAGGCGAAGTTACACGCACGTTTTTACTTCTTTAGAAGGAAGGAAATAGTTATTTCTATAAAAACTTTGGGGAGTTTAATTTCATTCCTGAATTATTAATATTTTTTTGATCTTTCGAGCAAAAGGTGGACAAATTACATCGAATAAATGTTTTTAAAATTTATGATTAATTCATCTCGAAATCTGTTTCACTAGTAGACGAATAGGATTTTACAGACTTTTAAAGAACTTTACTGTGAAAATAGAGTCACATATAAACGCGATGCTCGACTAATTATTAACGAGGTCCTGTGAAATTTTCAACGACCTTCCTCGATCATTACGCGAGCATCAAATATTCAGGTTAGGTCGCAAAACAGTCTTGTTTGCAGAATCTTGCTTTCATCCTGCTTGGTATAGTTCGTGTATTGTACGTGTTCCTTTTTTGTTCGTATACAATGAATGAAAACGTTAAATAAAAAAATAGAACACCGAAAGCACAGAAAATTCTTCTTCAGAAAATAATCTATACACAAAGAATATATTATTAATTGAATCGTTCGAATACTCATATGATGCCCATTTTAAATTTAACATAACTGATATTTTTTAAACGTCAAAATTTTCATTTGAAAGCGTACGAATTCTTTCGCGGCTCGCTAAGTGTGAATAATCTTTATTATTAGGGATAAGTACTATACTAATTAGCTAAATGAAATCCTAGAAATTTCTAAAGTAATTTTCTGGAGAATTAAATCCATAAACGCGATGCTTGAATAATTCTGAAATAACGAGGAGCTGGTATAATTATTAATGAAACAAAAGGACCTGTGAAACATCTAACGATGCTACTGGAGCAACGCGATTTCAATAAAGGTGCACAGAATTTTCTTTCTCGTATTCGTAGTGCATCCATAATGAATAATCGATATAAACTGTATGATTAAAAGTTTCACGAAATGTTTCGCGGTAGATTTCTAAAATACCTTCTATTATGAATGCTATGATGCACTGAGTAGCATCAAAATTTCCTCCATTTTAACGATGTAACATAAAAATCGGAAATAAATCCTGGTAATCATTTAGGAGGAACCACGAAATTCACTTCCCGTTATCTCTGAACCGTCATTTTCGCCCAATCGTTCGTCGAACGATTTCCTCTTTTTCCCTAGTTTCAAACTGAAGCTAAAAGAACAACGCTTTGCCTCGCTAGAGCCGATAGAATAGGAATCGCAAAAGAAACTAGACTTGATTCCTACATTTACTTATCGCGCCACTTTTGAAGACTGGAGAGAAGGATCTGAAAGCTCTACAAGTGTAGCAAAAGAAGTAGAAAAACACTAATTAATCGAATGAAGTTCTAAAGGTCCCTAAAGTACTTTTACATAGAGGAATCTTTAAAGCTAGACTCAACTAATTAGTTTAGCGTTATCGATAACAGTAAAGGGATAAAAGGTCCCGTGAGATATACAACCACTTTGCTAGAGCAACGTAAGCACCCAATAGCGGGATACACAATATTCTTCTTATCGTTTCCAGTCAATAATCGATATATCAAAACGGTCTCTCGCTGGAAATGAAAATCCTTATTGTTAGCGAGAAGATCGGGTCTGGGTTAGATCTGGCGCGAATCCTCGCAGAGGCAATCACCGTAAAGTTTTATTGGTCCGCGTCCGGATCGATTAAATTGATCGCGTTCGTCCAACATCCGTGTTAACACGTTTCGCGTTGGCGGCAAGGATCACGGAGATCCATTTTAACCGATTCTCGAGTAAATTGGATTCCCGGGCCACTGGTTTCTACGTAAAATATTAAATTGCGGGTAGCCTGAGTGGCCGGTACAAATGATTCGAATTAAAAACGTGAAATTGAAACGACCTCGAAAACTATGATTGTTCATCGAGGTACTTGAACGCGGCGTCCATTTCTATGACAGAAATTGAGACACAGACAGTATGTAAGTGAAAGACTGTGTAGAATGAACAAGAAATAATACAAATACTTTTATCTTTCATAATTTATGATACAATGCTATTGTAACTCTTATTATTGTAGAGTATAGTGTGTCAACGTAAATGCAGCAGCGAATGTAGTTCGGAGTTATTGTCAGTTTCCACCGGAACCGCTTCCACGCGAAGAACCTCGTCGCGAGAGTACGTAGTGGACGTCGGATCAGTGCCAAGTAGTGATGGGACCAATTCAACCAAATTATTTATTAGTATCAATATGTATCGATTAAAAAGAAAATGTCTTACTCTTCAAGATGCAAGTAAATATTGTATCAAAGAGAAAGTCTGCAATTGCATTCGTTTCCATGGAATGAAGTTTTAAGAATACAGTTTTGGAGGAATTTGTTTGCTTGGTCCAATTAAGTAGAAGTCATGACGGTCCATTATTGCAGGAATCTTATTTCGCTTATTTACTGGGAGCATCCATCGATTCGCGATGAGTTACAAACGAGGGAATTTTTTTTACAACTTTCAAGAATTGACGCGTGCAATTAATAATTTGGTTGATGTGAGTACGTTTCGGTCCCATCGCTGATGCCAAGGAATGTCACGGGCTCCCGGAGAACTCGAGAAAGTGCACGGCCGTTCCGACGAATTCAGCGTGCACGCGCGACAATCGGGGAACAGGGCAGGGGAGGCGTGTATTCCCGAAATAGCAACCACCGGTCCTCGTTCTCGAAACCTTTGACGTATCGGGATTCTCGAAGCGCGGATACTAGGCAGCAATGCGAGCGAGAGAGCCTGATGCGGCTGCGAGGAAACTTTCGCTAGCTGACCAAAGTTCACCGTATCGGCGAACGGAAACTAGAAATCGCGGCGTGTTATCGCCCCCCCCCCCCCCCTTTTCCGCGGTAGCTGCAGGGATTGCGGGGTTCGATTGAGAAAGGGTGGAGGGACTGTGATTGGGCCCCGAAGTTCAAAACTCACTGCCGATGGTACGTTAACCGATGATTGTGAACGGATTTCAATAGCCACGATTGACTACTCCGAGATCTAAGAACGTATTTTCGACTATGCACACTTGCTACGCTGATTTACATTTCGGTGAAAATTTGCTTTCGCTGCGGTATCATTTCTCGAACGCTGTTCCACGTTTACGTACTCGGCGCGATTTCGAGAAATTGACTCTTGAAACGATGGTGCATTAATGAATACAAAATCGAGTGGAATGATTTTGTGAAGTACATTCCTTTTTATTGATAATCCTAAGGTACTTCATGGGGTTGATAGCTTGAGCGAAAAGCGAAATAATGAATCACCGTACCGATCTAATTGAAGAAACATCAGTACTCGTGTTTGAATAAGAGTATCATTCGTTCGAACGTGATACATGTTTATTCATGAGTTAACGTTCATTGAGATAACCGACTAAACGTACAATTCTTGCATAACCAAGCGTAGGAGCAGCAGTGCCAAATTCCCTCCGATGTCGTCGAAATAATACGTGCAATTCGTTGTAATTTTTCGAGTGTATTAGAACGTCCTGGGGTATTAAACTTGTCGAAATTACTTTTACAAGTTTTATTTCGGTCCAATTCTCCGTTCCAGAATGGTTCCAATTAATAAAAAAGTAATCCCTGCGAAATTTTAATTTGATTGGATAACGGGAAAACGTATCCCAAAGCCTTTGAACCTTTGAAAACCTACAAACCTGTAAAACTTCAATGACTTTGGGACACGTTTTCCCGTGATCAGATCGAGTTAAAATTTTACAGAGATTACTCTTTTATGAATTGGAACCGCGCTGAATGAAGGGAGGTGATAAAATAGATATTTCGCGATCAATAAATAATGAATGCAGAATGAGACGAAATGTGTGAAAAATTGTAAAGAGAATTCCTATGTCTTCTTTGCTTTGTTTCCGTATAGTTGGTCGAATTGTTTAGAGCGAGTATACTTTTTGAAGTTGTAACTTCATATTCGTATAAATACATTTTTATTCGACACGATGAAATCCAACGACATGTGTGAAATACCCCATAGACTTAAAAGACGGTGTCTATTTTAAGAGAGTTGAGTCACACAAACGTAAGAGAAACGAATCCCTGAACGACATTCGATCGGTTTGGTATCGTTTACGAACGATGTGCAAACATTCTGATAAATTACTAATAAACTTATCTTTTATCTAAAAATCGTAGTAGATAACAAAAATTACGCGTCGAATATTTTCAACTACTTCGCGATCCTACGCTATCACTTTGGGCAGCTCTCTTGTAAACATAGAACCGAGAACTTTCAAAACAGTACGCCTCGTACGAAAACATTTTATTCCACATTTTTGACTAGCTATTTCGCGAAAAATCGTTTCCCTTTCGGTTGTGGGACGTATTTAAGACTCATGAAATAATCAAACTCACCCAGGAAAACGTCGACCGGCTGCAGATCGTGATTGGTCCGTGGCTGCACCACTACCCCGCGTAGACGTCCGTGTTTCACTCTTACTTCTCTGGTGACGCGTTCCAGGGACTCGTGTAACCTCGAGTGGTAGCCATATTGGGTCCTGGACTCGTAGAGGTCGCGATGCTCCGTGAGGATCTGGGTGCAGGCCAGCAGCACGAGACCCACCAGCTCCAATCGTAGCATCCTCGACATTTGTTTTGGTCGCTCGACGGCCGGAAAATACGGCAACGAACTGTCGCTGGAACACCTTGAGGCTCGACTGGCCACGACGGAATCAGGCGCGTCCGAAACCAGTCGACGGGCGAGGTAAAAATAATTTTTCAACGTTTCTGCTTCTTCCGTTCCTCCGCCGGATGCGAGGGGAAACTCTTCCCCACCGACCTCTGCTGTCCTGTTATCGTACGGAGGACTCGAGCTTTCACGGACGGCGCTATTTCGACGGTTGTCCAAGAGGCGCACGATCTTCCCCGAGCCGTGCCAAGATCGTTCCAAGTTAGTTTTGGCACCACGTGCTCGCGAGTCTCACATTTTCGACGATCGTTTCCTGGTCGCCTACGGAACGACAGCGATCGATGCACAGGCGCGTTTCGCGATGATACATCGTCACGATTCTTTGTTATTGTCCACGGTATCGATCCAGTCTTTTATTGTCTACTGAATAGCGAACGAACTCTCACCCATCAACTGTGCGTTACCGAATATACAATTGAATACACGACTGAATATTAAAATACGATCTTGGAATCTCACACTGTTCTATTTATTTGTGGACTGAAGAAACAATTGACAACACATTAGTCTCTGATTAATCATGTGATCAACTCTTCGGGAATCAATTCAATTTGTTCCTTTCGTATTTATGCTCTCTTTACGAGATACTGTCTAAAAATAGTTTATACAACAGTCATCTTCGGTCGACTGTTGGGAACCTTATCTTCCACTCTCAGCCACTGTTCGTTATTATTTCGAGCAACTGCTCGCGCGGGTCTATAATCGTCTTCTGAAAAAGCAATTGGAGACACGTAACACGAACGTGGAGAATGTTCGCGGTAGTGCATACGTTCGACGATCAAATGAAACCGAGTGCTCGCTGTCGGTCTCTTCAGTTTCGCGCGCGGCTACTTTCCCGTTTCGACCGCGAATGTTTTAAATATAGTTGACAGGCTTCAAAACCGCGGCGGTTTCGGTTTCGCGCTACGTTGACCGGGCTGATGGCGATTAAAAGGCGGAGGGGACCCTGTTCGCTGTCCCCCACCAGGGATATTCTTGGTCCGAACAAGGGTGAACGCACGTACGCGAAGAGGGAGGGAGACAGAACGGTGCGTGCACTCTATTTTCGACCCAAATAGAACGGTCCTCCTGTTGGTAAACTTTCGCGCACGTTCGCGACCAGGCCGTGCAGTTCCTCCTCCGTGGAAGATTTCCACGCCGGGATTTATGACGTTTTTATGGCCTATGGACGTTTAACCCGCCGACTTTACGCTCGAATAACGGGGCTAGAATTGAGTGGGGGCTGATACTAACGAGGGTTGAAATATTATCTATACTTTTGAACAAGGAAAAGTTACTTTTAGATTTGTAATTTTGGAACCGTTACATCCTCGCGATGGGTTTCGAAAAGAGCAATGATTAAAAAAGTTTCAGTGTTCGGAATTAAATGTTTTGGTAGTTTCAGTAAATCTGTATGATTTATTGAATAAAAATTACTTGTCTATTGATCGAGAAATCGAGGATAGAATTGATACTTCTCGCAGATAGTATTCAGTAAAAAACATTCTGAATATAAGGAAAATCGCAAAAGAATGAAACGATAAATTTCGTTTCGAT
The DNA here is from genome assembly GCF_013123115.1 of Colletes gigas. NCBI lineage: Eukaryota > Metazoa > Arthropoda > Insecta > Hymenoptera > Colletidae > Colletes > Colletes gigas. The sequence continues at coordinate 3,807,925 of NW_025106637.1, forward strand.
CGATTTATACGCGACAGGGGGCGATTAATCATTTTTCGAAATGTAGAACTCTCAGCTCTCTGTTTGAATAATTCGGCAAATCAATTAAAAGAAATAAATCACGGTCGACTTTAAAAGCGTAGCGTCAAGCTTGCACGAACCGAAGCTGAAAAGTTTCAATTTACTCCATTCACGCCTCTTACAAAGCAGCCATCAAAAGAGCTTCCGTTTCACCGTGAAAATCATTCAACGAAATTTACGAAACACCCTTGCAACGCGCGTAAAACGACAAACCGGATTACGCGGCACGAAATAAAACCGGGGCCGCTTTAATGCGCGCTTAAAAGCGGTCAATAGCGTTAAATTATGAATACACGTAATTTTCATCGTGACTAATTGTCGCCCGGGAATAAACCGCCCTTTTCTATCGTCGTGGGTTGCCCGCGTGAAAGGGAAAAACGGAAAGAAATACACGGAAACCACAGCAAGACGAGATATTCCAGCTACGTGACACGTTTATCGATATTCTTAACACGATCTGCATCCAGAGGAACCGCGTTACGTAGACCGAAGGGCGTACAAACTCTCTGCGAGCGATGGTAAATTCAGTCGCCAGAACATCGAGAATTCGCGCAAAAGTTTTTGCCCCTGGGTGATGGAAGAGGAGGCAACGCCATTAACCGTGGTTCGCGGTTTATCGAAAATTCCAGAAATCTTCCGTGACGAACTACGTGATCTCCCGCTTTCAAGCTGCATAATAGTCAGGACCAGGAGACCCACAAGTGCGGATAAACGCCGCTGAACCAAAGTTCAGTCCCCCCAGAAATGTAGAAAGCGCTTTCAGACGTCGCACATTGGGGTATTTACCGCGAAAAGCCGGACGAAACTCTTTCAATATTCACTCAGCCTTTAAATCGCCGTAACGTTGCTAAAATGTTATCCAAATTCTCGAATTTTTTTCCTCGAAAGTGGGTAGGATTTCGAGGGTTTGTCTATTCACCAAAAATTACTGTACTTGATCCCCGCAACTAAAAATAATTTTTTCAGAATGATTTGAAATCTTTTAATTTAATTTTTTAATAAAATTTTCGTCTTATTTTGGCCTCTAGAATCTCCTATTGAAATTTATTCCAGGGGTGGCCGAACACCCTATATATTGGTAAATTTATTCTCATTACTAAATATAAAATGAATAAAGTGAAAGTTTCCAATTAAAAATAATTCTGCTTAATAAATATATCTAATTTTTCATGCGTATTATTTTTCGTAATCAACAAAAAAGACTATCGTGTACGTATCTGTTAGTAAGCAGTATGCAGTAAATTATATGCGAGCAACTATAAATAATTTATATTAAACAATTTCACGTAGCATGTTTACATCGCGAAAGGAATCTTCGACAAAACGGAAGTAAGTTTGTAACAAATGACGATAATGCGATTAATGTATTGTCTGTAATTATTGCAAATCCAGAGACCAGTATCAGTATTCGACAAATGGCTAGAGATAACGGAATCAGTTCCAAATCAGTCCATCGAACGTTACAAGTACACCAATATCATTCATACCAGATATCGCTGCATGGGCAGCTGCTAGAAAGCTATGTTCAAAATTGCATACGTTTTTTTACTTCGTTGGAACAGCAAATTAATCGCGACGATTCGTTCCTGACCGCGACTTTATCAACGCTGGCCACGTTAAATATCCCAAAATGATATTTAAAATTGAGGTTGCGGTATAAAAAACAACATTATAGTCGCATCGGAGACAAATCGAATTTTGAATGAATGCTAATATCAAATATGAGTTCATACTGTTTTTTCTTTGCAAAAGGATTGTACTTAGGCATGGACAGAGGCGAGTAAACGCTGCTTTCGTTGAGGATATTGAACTTTCAGCTGCCCTTGCGAGATTCGAGGGACGCGGATATTCTTGGATCACGTTCTGTTTCCTCGATCTTTCGATATTTCTTAAAGAACTAGACAGAGCAGGAACTGTTCCACCATTTACGAATATATCGAACCATTGTATTCTAAATAGGTTACGGCGCCGAGATCGCGAAGAAAATAAGATATTTTAAGCTCAACTTAAGCTAGCTTAACCTCAAATATTACCTCGAGTTTCGGTAACGCGTATAAACCGATCGCGACGAAACACGGACAACGACGTATCTCGAGCAATTCAAAACATGTATACACCAATTCGTCCTTCGCCAACGGGCACGAATAGACTGACGAAATAATACGGTCCCTTTTTTCCTCGAACTCTCAGGTATTGAGAACCGATATCCGGATTACCGTGTCGCGTTCGCGGACTGAGTTTCGCCTCGATGGATCTCGCGTGTAGACTGAGTCCGCAAGTACTAAAATTAAATCGAGAACCTTTCGAGAAAGAGGCGCCGCCGGGCGGCCGCGTTACAAGCTAAAACTTTTATTTTTGGAGAAACATATCGTGAACGCTCACCAAGTTTTGATGCACGTGCTGGCAGGCCCCGATCCGCTGGGAAACGCGTGTGTTGCCCTGGTGCACGTGCGAATGCCGAAGTTCACGTTTCAAAACGTCCAGGCTGCGACAGCTCGAAGACAGAAGACCAGCCTTGGTAAGTTTCCGATGAAAATGCACTGACCTCGACAGTTCAATGTCGACGCGTTTGAATCGCGTCACTTTCGGAACAATGTTCTCGCAACGACTCGGATTACTTTTTGGCATCCTCGGCCGGGTTTCGTAAAAGACGTATGTTAACACTAACTGGCAGCAACGCGCAGTATTTAACGTTAGAATATTAGTTTATTGAACACGTTAAGATGAACTGTGAGAACAATAGCTGGAAAGACAACCGTATATTATTAATAAAGTGACGTGATTTTCCGACAACGTGGTTAAGAACAATCTAACCCATAATTGAATTATAGTGCAGATATCGGTTCATGGAGTGCGCCTGTGTCCAATATCGGTGAGTACCAGCAATAACATTTACTTATTATTACATTATTAACGTGTAGACTTTGAAACTCTGAAACTCGGGAACTCGAAAGTACTTTGACTCTGGAATCTCGAGGTCAAAAGTCGTCCCAACTCTGACGATTCGAAGTCAAGGAAACTTTCCTCCGGCAGATTACGAAGTAGTTTTACGTACGATGAACGTTTCGTTACGTCTTCCCTGAGTACTAAGCTTTTTCCTACCGATCGAGTACAATTTAATTACGCTTAATCTGAGCAAATCCGTCGTACCTCCTCCTTTCGGGTCCCAACGCCACGGCAAAGTTAAACATTTTATCTTGAATGGTAAATGGTGCAAGCGTTTGCATTAACTGAAACACTGATTACCAGTAATTCTGTTTACAGAGATCAAAAATAGAACACTCGAGAGAAACAAAATTCGTAATGGTATTCCTCGTTTGGTAAAAACGTGTTTTATTAACACCCCGCGTTTAATCAGTTTGGAAACGCCTGTCGGGGCAAACAGTGTTCGTTAAGGCAAAGGTAAAAGTCGGTCCGTGTTCGTTTTGGCGTTGGTACGCTCGATAAAAATCGTATCGCGTTCCGCGCGGGCACGGGAGAGGAGATTAGAAAAGTTTTGTCGCGAATTAGTTTGCAACGTCCACACAGTCACGGGGCACTGTTCGTTGCACGAAACGACGTGTTAAAGCAACGATAAGAAGGCTTTGAGAGGTCCTCGAGGCACGAGGCGTTCCACCGATGAGTGGCTCCTCTTCAGGAACATCTCATTTACGTTAATGAACTTACTTGATGCGGGAGTGGCGCAGGGACCGTTGGAACTGCGCGGCCCTTCCACCAAAACAAAAGTTTGGATAAATATCACAAAACGTTTCGCCAAGTGCTCGGTTGACGCTGTTCCCGCGATACAACCAGTTTGTTAACTGTATCACTGTATTACTTGCAAAAGTTACGGCTTCAAAGAGGCTCCCCTGGCGTTCTTAGCTCGATTATGTTGAATTTTCTACAAGTCTGACTGCTTAAGGGGCTATTCTACTTTGTAGGCAAGAAAGATACACGTTTCTTTGTGATTTTTTTGCAATATTCAAAGAATTGGTAAGGTGCTAAATAAAATTGGTATTCAGGTTTTGCTACTTAGATCAACAAGCACGAAATATGGTAAATAATATTATGTAGGGGCGTTTATTATATCGAAAACAACAGACAACGTATCTGCATATCCGAAACACATACGAAATCGAGTCTGTCGTCGAATATTTACAAGGGAGACTGTCGTTTACCAGCAGCAGGGATGGCTGGTGAAAATCCAACAATTAATTCGAATACAGCGACTCGTCTTAGCAATTTTCACGACGGAATTTTCCGATATTTTCCAACCGACTCTCTGAACCGTAGTATTATACGCACACAAGGACGCGACGTATTGTTCCTGAGGTTATCGATAACAAAACAGGCCACTACGAATCGAAGGTAAATAACTTGCGGCGTGTAAATAGTCTGGCCGCGATACATGCCACTCCCCGCGGAATTTATCCGTCTTCCAAGCTGGACGACTACGGTTACGCTGAAATTCATCCGTCGTCATTTCCCTTCCGAGAAAATATTTTCCTTGCGAATATATGATCGATTAATCCTCTAACGTAATTACCTTGCCAGTCATCGATCAATCTAGTGTCCGGTGCTGAATCTTTACGTAAGCTATTTGACTCGTTTAATGTAAAACAAGGGTTTATTTTTAGAAACTATCTATTCAAAAGTCTAGTTACTTTCTGAAATATTTTGAAGCTTGTGTAACGTGGAAAAAATTAAAAACGATGGGATTGGGGTTCTATGAGACAATAAACGTAATTTTAAAACGTTTGAATTATCGCAGCGTCGTATACCTATCTTCCCCAGATCTACTTCTTATTCGCTCTTAAATTTCAGTCCATCAGCTAATGATACGATCGACTGTCGAAGAATCCTTGAAATTGGGTAATCATTTATCTCCGTTGAACTCGTTAAGAAGATTTGGGATCAACCACCGACGCAAATGATGATGAATTTAACCCGTAGAGGAAAGTGGGATTATAGAAAGATGTCAGAGTACGAATACACGCGGTATTTTTCATGGATTAGCCCATATTTCCCACTCGTCGTGGTCGAGAATAGGTTTTTTCGGCGTAGATATCGTTTCAATATGCTGAATATACATGTACGTCCTTCAAGATACACGATGGTCGCTTGTTCTTCTTCTACGGATAATCCCGAGCGCGTTTTACAGGTATTACATTATTTCCTGTCGCCTGGTCGTACTGGCTTTTTCTCCAGCCCCAACCATTATTCGTTTCTTACTATCGTTTATTTCACTTCCAACGCTGTTTCGCGACTAGAATTTTTAGAAATTCTTCCCAGATAAGCTGCACCTTCCTTCGACCAATTTCCTATCGTTTTATTGGGTAAAAACATGGTTGAAACTTCCCCGCGATCTCCCAACAACAGTTTCGATTAAACTTCGGTCAACAAATGAGGCGAAATCGTTTAGAAATCTTATTCGATGGTAGTTCTTCCTTTTCGCTAAAATAAATAATTCATAACAATTGGTGAGCGTAAAAATCACATTTTTTAGGTCAAATGGAAACATTCTAATAATTCAGAGTAATGTTAAATAATTTTACGATTTGTAACTTTATCATCGACAAAGCTTAACCAATATCTTTCGGAATAGATCGAAAAGACTCGTCGAATTGTACAACCGACAACAATTAATTCCCTAAACGGCTGCGAAATCTCGCTTCTGTGATAATTGAATGGCTGAGAGTCGTGATAGCATCGCTTAAGAGGCCGTCGATTAGACAAACGCACATCCTGTACATGAGTACGCTTGGAGACTTATCGATGCTTGAATGGCGCATCAACTGGTCGTAGCTAAACTTCAATTAGCCTCAAAATTCAACTATTCCCCATCGTACCGTCCCGTTGATTCGCCGTCAATTGGCTAAATCAAACACGATTACCTGTCGCGCGCCTCCGATCGTACAAATCTTGAAATCCCATCAGGCGAATGTTTTTCTATCGATTCGGTGTTTAAATCCCGACGGCTCGATAGATCTGGCTATCCTTCCATATGAATTTTTTCGTTCCAACAAAATTCCGTTTAAAACGAAAATTTTTACTCTATCAGCTTTTGTAGAAACAATAGCCTTTACTTGGACAATGTGCGAGTGAATTGTTACTCGTAACTATGCGCCGTAAAACTTTTTAATTGAATTTTCAACATATTAGTCTTCTGCAGCGAGAGCAAGCATAAACGAGATATTATACGTTTTATAGTTGGCGCTCCCGACAGAAATTTTGCGACGTTATACGAGTAATATTTTTAATTGGTATACTTTAGGTATACGTACGAAATTTTATTGCGATTCCGTCAACCGTTTTCCCGTGGCGCGATAGTAAACGGACAGACAAAACGAAGTCTCATTTATAAATAGATTGCACATTTTTATAGAAAGCAGGTAATGTAATGGGTCCTGGATAGAAACATGTTTTAAAAATATTCTTTTTATTCTTGCATAGTGCATAAAAACGTATGCAAGAATAAATTGCATATGTTGTTTGTTGTGTATATACACACGTGCTTTATGAAACGTCCATCGCGTTAAATTAATTTAGTCGATCGGTAAGGGGTAGGTTGTATCGTAATAGGATAATGTCGATAGTAATTATGTGCAATCAAAATTATGTACAGGCCACGTCACATCATATTTACATGTTCATACAATTTTGAGTTGCTAATTGAGCGTTAAATGTGGCATTTAATATTTCAAACTCGAACAGTTCTCTGTGATCATCGCAGCGATGGGATTAATTTTGTAAAAGTACTTTTCAACGTTTCAAAAAGTGCCGAAAAATTGAAAAAATACATTATTATTTATTTATGCATGTTTCAGTGTCATTTTGAAAGTTTTGGGGCGAATGAAAGTTAAAATTGCACCGCATACTTTCAAATACAGTCGCGTTTAGAAAAGGTTGTCTGAAATTTTGTTGAACGATCCACTCGTAATAGAATAAATTAAGTTCACCATGTTACGTGGCTCTCTCTGTATAAAAATAATTTCAAATCCGGCTCCTTCAATTTTCATTGCGGTTAATTAATTCAAATAAATAATTCCACAACTCGGTTTTGTAACGTTAAAATTTTACAACGAACCAGAGACGTACGACGACGGCATACGTGTTTGAAGCCGCGTAATCCACTTTCTGAGTGGATATTAGCGTCGGCGAGCGTTGCTTCGCATGTCGACGCATTGATACATCCAAGCTCTTTTGTGCTTATACCGCCATGATCCGAAGATCGCAAGCATTGAATTTACGCCCCTGACCGCTACATACTGACGACCAAAACCCAGAATTACCAGACCTCTCGTGGATTTCCATATCACTGACGAAGTCTACTTCGACGACCCTTCTAATTTAGGTCGTGTCTATAGTATTTTTCTCGGTTTTAAGGACGTCTTCACTTAGGTTTTTCCGTTCTGATTAAGTCTAAAATTTAACAGCAACACAGTCAAGCTCATGATCTCGATTAAATTACATTCTTTATCTCGAACACGAAATCGATAATTCCAATGAAATTTCCCGATGACTAGAATACATTCAAATTCATTTATACACAGTTAAATGAAATGAAATTTTAGTTCGCGATAGTCACGATGAGATTCTTTGGAAATGTTTCTCGATTGCAACGCGTTCCTTGCTAACAGGACGAATAAGGAAACAGTGTCGTTCAGGGCTAAATTTTGCGAGAATAAATGCAAAATACAAGGAAAAAGCTGCGAGGATAAGGAAACTCGGTGGTTTTAAGAGAGAAGTGACAATTGTGAACAGAAAAGCAGATCACGTTCGATCCCAATTTTCACGAGGAACCGATACGGTTGTCCTCTACGATCGGGTGAACCAGAAGAACGCCGAGGCGACGGTTATCGATGCGCGGCATCTTATATAGCAGATAAAAAATAAGACGGAAGCGCGGAAAGCTCGAAAGAAGGCACCAACAGGGTCCCCTTCTTTTCCCTCCCGCCAGTGGCCGATGAATCCTGAGTTTTCTTGTCAAGGTTTCCCATCGGTTCCTCGGATTTGAATATTCGACAGTCCAGGCACGAATTCTTCGCGTCACACTCCGTCGGTTTTCTTCTCTTAGCTCGAATCTCTTCCATTCCTATCCACCCCCGCGTTTGGAGATACGCCCTGGCCGAATGTCTTCCGTGTTTCCCTCCGTGGGAAATTTCAGTCGTATCTGCAATGTATCGCGATGCTGGTTGTGTCCCGACCACCCCGTTGGGCTTCTCACCCGCGATTAATTCGTCCCTTGGCATCGATTAGGTGAAAAAGATAGCGACGCCGCAGAGGGCGAGTCCTGCAGGGGCGAATTTTGTAGCCGAGGGATTTTGGTTCGATGGATTTTAAGGAAAGGAACATTTCTAGGCGAAGGAAAACGTGAACACGTGTAAAATAGGATTCCTTGTATAATTATCAATAATGGCGTTAATGTCGATAATCGTTCTATTTCTAGAATTACGTTAGTATTGACAAGTTTGAAGTCGTTAGGAAAATCTACAGTATAATAAGGGAATGCATCGCCAGAACTATTTACTAAATAATAATGTGGTAAAACATTGAGACGAAATATGAATATAGAAACGTCTACTCGCCCGATACTTTATAGCATCGTTATGACGAACTAATTGGTTGCTACTATCGTCAGGAAAATGTTACGTAAAATACCCTGAAACGTTTCGAAACGTTATTTTGCATCCCCTATCGTTTAATGGCCTGACGGCGTGGAAACTTACTTCAAATGTCTAATAGTTACCAAGATAGCTTCAGAGGCTTAACGCAGAAACGCAGACTCGTGGAGTCACCCACCGCCATCTCGACGGGAATCTTCCATGCGAACGTAATTTAGATCAGCGTCGCGTTTCCTTGGAGACAACGTTTTCTCCGGAGAAAATCAGACCGAAGAGGAGGCCAAACATCCTCCTATCCGCTACAAAATTGAAAGAAACAGAAAAAAGCAATTAAAACAATGTTGGTTCTGTCATCGGAAACGCGAACCGCGCAATCAGATATTTATTTACTTAACGGGGGCCATTTATACGTGTAAAATCGATAAAACAATTTTAAAATGAGGTAGTTCAGGTTGTAGTAGTCAAATTTTGTAACAGTATATTCTATGGGTGTAAATGAATATTATAGGTCGTTTAAAGTTTTATTGAAAAGTTAAACTAAAACAATTACAGAAAAATTCAACGAAACCCTAGCCCCGTACACTCGACTTTGCTCACCCCTCGAAATCACATCTCGGTTCCCTCCCCGCGGCCCGTGTAACCGGAGCGTCGTAAATAAATAAGTTTCGCCAAATATCTGGCCGCGGGGGTCGGTTTGGTTCCACACCCCGTGTCGAACCAGCAGCGTGGAACTCTCGAGACTAAGATTCGTGAACTTGGCTGCCGTACACGGCCAATAAAGTCAGACAGAATAAATGGAACAGGGGGTGCAACCCTGATCGACCTCTGTGCATCCACGGGTGAGCTCCTCCCAGCTCGTGCTCGGCCCAATTTACGCTCTCCAACTTTCCTGCCACCCTTTCGTTCTCCCTTTGAGCTCGTCCCCGGCAGCGTACCTCTCCGCGACATTTCAGTCGCCATTTTTTCGCCCCCGCGTTCCCGTCGAGTCAAACTCGGGCGCCTCGGCGATGCAAACGAGTCTCCTTTAATTCCGTTCCCTGACCCTTCGCCCTCCCGTTGGCGATAAACAAGCTTAAAGATTGCGTTTAGTGGCCGTCAAAGGGACGAAACGTCCCGCAACGAAGATTCTCGCGATGGTGATGCTGATGGTAATTTTCCTTTGATGGGATGTTTATTCGCGCCCTCGGTCGAGCTTTACCGGTATTCGAATGCAACAGTTCCTGGTTCCGCGAAGTAGCAGCCACGATTTCTCGAAAGGTGACGGCTCATCTCGAAACGGTTGAATAAACATTTGCTCGGGAATTTTGTTTAACTGATTTTATTGGGCACGGATAAACGTTGGAAATTATTTTGAAAAGTACGCGGTTCGCGCGGGAGTAGTGAATGAGGTGTATCCTCCGTGGAGAAACCTCTTTTGGTATCGTCAAAGCATTAATGAAAGCAACAGAAGCAAAGGATACCGGCGTCAATAAAACTAGGGCAGCTTTTATTTACAGGTGAACCCCGTATAACGGGGCAAAAAAAATTGAATTTTTTTTGTATAGGTTAATAACTTAACATACCTAGATCACGGTGTATCCTTTGTCTTGAAAAGAAAACTAGATATTTACTAGGTGGATGTAATAGTATGTTTATATTTGCACTTATGTTGCCCATTGCTAATAGTAAAACTCGTCAGACTCATAATCTCACCTTCCAATATAATATTTAGTAGCGTCGACAGATATACAAGCATTGTTTAATTGATATTGATTCAGAAATATACGAGAAAGTGAAAAATATTTGGCCAGTAAAACCGTAATAAATCGTGGAATTTTAAAGCCAAAGTGCTCTAACTTTGAAAGAGCAAAGTTTACGAGAACGTGAAGATAATCAGTAACGAAGGTAACGTTGATTTTAACTCGTCGAAAAGCCGCGAAGAATCGATTGGGCGTGCTACGATTCCTGAATTTCGATGTTCGATTGCTAATTGAATTTCAGAAACTTTCTCATAATATCTATCCGATCCAACGTTGTTTAACGTCATAACGTTTACATTCCCGAGGCTGGCGGTTACAAATACTTGAAAATATGATAAAAATATAATATTCAGTTTACAGTCTTTTAGAGATAGTTTGAAGACCCAGATAATTTTTTAATCGTCGACGATGAAACTAAACTGATTTTTCGGCAAAATTCGCGCATACCGTGGTCCCTGATCTCAGCTCGAAAATAATATAGCATGATTTACGATGGCTAGAGGGTAGCAAAGCAACGAAAAAACCAAGCAGTTTCTAATAACGCGACTTGGCGAGTTAAAAGTTCGCGAACCGCCGCGGAGCGTCGTCTTAAAAATGGAGGTTAATTATCCGCCACCCATCGTCCACGGTTCCCGTTGCTTTCGCGTGGTCGTATTTTATGCAGGCAGAAACTTGCTGCGACCGGACCACGGGCTCCCCGGTAAGCTCCGAGAGTGTATTATTCAGGGGTAGACGGCGTTCCGCAATTAGACGCACTTAGTACTTCGCTGGGCCGAGTTGGAGAGCCTTTGGTGACACGATTTCTTCCGTGTTTTTGGAATTCCTCCAATTCTTCTTATTTTCCTTTGACGAAGACTTGGTTTAGAAGCCCGTTCCGTTGAACGCGAATTTAATAAATTGCCCCAAGTGTAAACAATAGCGTTAACGCTAACATAATTTGGAACCGAGCATCTACAAAAAAGCAGGAATAAAAGGAAAAATGGATAAACTGAGTCTGTAGTTACTACAATCGTTGTATTATCTGTGCTTCACGTTTATTTAAGAAATAATATTTTAAATGGAAAAAATAACTGAAATAACGTGGTTTTGTGCAAATTATTGGATTACATTTATATACAAAATGTGAGTCAATTAATCGTATTTTCGCTGGGAAATAATTGTGGGATTGAATTTCGATACGTATGAAATTTAAACGAAAAACGCGCGGTCATATGTCGAATGTGATTGTTTTTCTGACATTTTCGAAAATCGATCAAACCAGAATTGGCCGAAAATTTCCTTTAAAGTCTAGTTTCGAAAACAATAACTATCGGAGCAATTTCGGGAACTATATACGCACGATTTTTCAATCAAGCGTTGTCTATTGAACAAAGTGGTCGTTTAAATTTGACGTGGATGCAATTTTCCTGCAAGATCGAAAGTTCTCGTGAGATGAAAACCAAACAGTGATGACAGTTTTATTGTTTCTAACCGAGTATATTCGTTTAATAACTATTGTTACCGGATATACCAACAAAACCCGTTTCTCTTTTAGTTTGGTATTGAACTCCTGTCGAAATTCGTGTTTGAACACCCGGCACGATAACCCAAAAGCAACAGTGAAAGCCGTATATGTAACAGGTAGTATTAAACGGCGGATGAAAAGAGGAAGGAAGGCTTTCATTCACGGCGGATTTTTCCGGGATTAGCTGGATCTCGTCGTATTATTCGCCATACAACTATCCGCCAGTCCGTTCTCACGATAATGGCTTCGATATCGACTGGTCTTCGGCTCGAATTCGAACTCGTGTGTTTGTCCGCTTGCTCCATTTATGTTTCTATCGCGGGAATCGTCGTCGATACGGAAACAAACGGCACGGGCATCGACGGAATCGCGGTCAGAAATATTGCAGCCACTCCGCGAGCGTAATTTCACCGTGGAATGGTCAATGGAAGATACCGTGGACCCAAACATCGCGAACGAAGAAAGGAGGCCAGGTTAAAGGAGAGAAAAACCACGTTCGAGAGATTGCTCCTTCGCGAGCCTGTCGTCGCCGTGATATGTACGAAAGGTTTCCAAAGTGTTTTCATAACTAAAGTGAGACCCGAGCGAAAATCGTACGAAGCGTGCGTCATCGCGGAGAACGGGAATATCGTTTCTCTTCGATGGGAAACAGTTTATTGGGGCCGATCGACAGTTTCAGAAACAGTACACAAAATGAAACGTACGTTTACAAGCGAAGGAGAAAAATAGTACAACGAAAGAACGTACACTGTACAGAACGATGTATATCTTTAAGTCTAGTCGAGGATCTGTCTTTAATCGTCTTATGCAAGCAAGTTGAAATGAGAGATGGGGTCTAGGTTGGGTGGTTCCGTTTTGAAAGCCCGTCTCCGCGTTATATCGTGATGCTAACGCATCATTCTGCATCTAGTCGCTTTTAGCATATCCACTGGCTACACGTCCGCCTATACAAGAAAGTTTAATTAACTTCTAAACCTTCGACCATCCTTGTGACTCGCTCTCCCGGCTCCGCAGATTACATCGAAGGGTTCTGGACAAGGTCTGCCCGCTGCGTGAACTCGTCAAAGTAAAAAAGTTGCGAATGATCGCTAAATCACGAACGCTGCATCAGCGCTTCCAAGCTTTAACCCAGCGAAAATTAAATTTCTTTCATGGGTCAGAGTGCTCGATCGTCTTTCCATGCGCTTAATCTGTGTTTGGGAGAGTTCACAGGCTTGCTTGTCGTTCCTCTTTCACGCTCTAGCGTTCCGGATGAATCCGTCCGAATTCATCTCGAGTTTAGCCCAGCAAACCGTGAGATAGGTCTTCGGAGATGATTTCAACGCGTCTCGCCGGACGAATATCTCCATTCGCGTGTTTAATCCACGCAGAGGACCGTACATTATATCCTATCGCTCAGTGTACATTTCCTTTTACTCCAAACCAACATACAGTCTAACAGTTCAATCTTTCGCTGGTCGTTGCGAAGTATTTCATTCTGTGAGTGAATTTTTGACTTTCGAAAGTTGTACGAAATTGTTTACTTGATAAACTTACGATCCGATAATTATTGGAACAAACGAGAGAAACAAACGCTTTTCGTTGGGTTAGAATGTTCGATTCGAAAGGGAGTTGTCGCCCCGGTGAGGTTTCCGCCAACAAAATTCGGTTTTGTTTGGTGTTTCCATTTCGTTTTCAGCTCGGGTACGCGCAACGACGATAAACTACCTTCGGAAGGAGGGGCCGGTTTCGCGGGCGCGTTTCCTCCTCGTTGCCCGTTGAATTTCGACGAATTTATGCGACAGCCGAGAGACGCTGTCCGATTGAACGTACATGACAAAATTAATTTATGCGCGCAGCATAAAGGACACCCTTCGCGCGGAGAAAAATCGGTGATGGACGGGTCTGGTAAGGCTGGACGGCGGAATAATCGCAAAGTGGAGCTGAAGACAATGGAAACGTAGCGCGGACGACCGTTTCTCGAAACGAGGAATCGCAGATCCGCCTTTCAGTATATCAATTTTACTTTGAACCAACCATTAAAGTCATCGTTACTTCCTTTGTATTCAGTTTTTACCAAATTAAATCATATTTTAACCTTTCGTCGCATATGGGGGGATTTGAACAATATACCATCAAGTTTAGAAAACGATTAGGTAATTGTGACTCGATGTGTTCATATTTTAATTTGTATAATTTGATTACTTGTGACATCGTAATTGAGACCGTGTCTATATTCTCTGTGTCCCTAAATGTAAAGGATTTTTTTCATCACGCGGGGATTTGAAAATCTGAATCAGCGTTTCAGACGTTTGCACAATGTTCTATAGTGCTTGATATAATCGAACGTCGTTCGGCCGACGACAGCATGAGACAAATTTGACGAAGCTATAAATTGTTATCGACCGGAGCTTGTGCTTCGCGAGATGTGAAACGCCAGAACCAAGAAAGCCTCGTAAAGAACCGTCCGTTTCCAGGACAGGTCCTTTATCCTTATGGAAGGGTCCTGGCAGTCCGGAATGAACCTCGTTCAGATAAATTCCTCCGTTCCTTCTTTCCTTCTTTTCCCGCGCGACATCCACAAGGCAAGGTACTTCAACAGGAATGAATAAGTCATAACGATTTGAATCCACCGGTGGAATTCCATCCTCACGGCGCGTGCGTCGTGAATCATAATCGTGTCCTCAACGGAAACCTGTCTGTCTTGCGTCCCTGGGTGTCATCCATTGGCCTCGTAGCCTTTACGGTCTAAAGAAATATTGTTTTAGGATAGCTATACTCAGGACCCATTATTCTCCACGTCACAAAGAATTAGTCGCTTCGTTTAAAAGACAGAAACTCGCTTTTGTATCTCTTTCACACCTTCGTGTACAAAAACCAAGCAGAAATTAACTTTTCCGAAAGTTTGGTCCTCTACATAATTACTATAATATAATTGTAGATACTTGTACGTCTACGCGAAGCAAATTTATAGAAAATGTCACAGTAACAGTTCTTTTTTTAACATAGTGGTTTCTTATGCAACATCTTTGCAGAGGTTTCTCACAGGACGATTGCATCATACTCATAAACATTACGTAATGTAAAACTACCCCTTGGTTAATTCTAACAAACTTCCACGCAAATGTTCCTCCATAAATTTTCGAAGGGTGAACGAACTTTGTTGATCATGATCGAATTTGATTTTAAGAAATTTCATCGAACTGGTGATGGTTATTCATCACGTACAGACGAATTAACATAACGAAAGTATATTAACAGCTGTATGAACCGATTCTTCTTGTTCTTTTATTAGCCGCTGCATATCACGGTAACCTCGCTATAAGAGGTTTGAATTTGCGCTTACTAGTTGCCATTACGAAATTGTAGGAAGCCTTCCTCGGTCGCTGATGGGCTTGATTCGGATTCCGTAGACCGGTTGACGGTATCGCGTTTCGTTCGATCTCCGGTGTCGCGGATCACGTTTGGCCCAGGGCGAAGTATCGCGAGAAGGGCGTTTGATTGAATTACGCACTTGCTTTCGACGTCTGACAACGCGGAGGCTTCTCCGTCGCCCTCGTGATTAGGGGGAGTTTCGAGAAGAGGTTGACTTTAGCCTTAGGACACGAGTTAATAGCATTGGCAAAGTTGACGCACCGGAACGCCCGAGCGTGGGACGATGTTAAATGCGTTACACCTCCGTGCCCGGAAGAATTAAGTCAGTAATTCATGAAGGGTCGTCCAACAGGCACTCTCGGCCTCGTTATCTCGACGTTAAGTAAACTTCATCGTACAGGGACGGCTACGCTCGACAGCTTTCGCGATAACACCTTCGAGCAACGAGACGATAGAGCGTCTGAATTACACCCTCCCCGATCTCGTTTCTCGAGATAACCACGCCTACCGTTCGCGATACAGGTGCGGGGGTAGCCGATTTCATCTTCGTTTCTGCGACTACACACCCTACCGAAACGACTGTCCTGATCTCGAATTTGTCCGTCTACCGAGCGTGGAATTAATTTTCCCTCCCTGTTTCTGGAAACGGATTTATGAAAATACCTGTGGGGCGACTCGCTGTTGCAGGAAAGGTCGGTCGAGGAATGTATATACAGGAATTTTGGCTGGTCGAGTATTTGCGGGAACGTTCCAACAAATACGTCCATGTTTTATTCATTAAAATGAGCACGAAGGCGTTGATAATCCTAATCAAGTGTCTATCTACGCTTAAATTGTCCAGTTCGAGGTTGTCTTCGGTTTTATAAAATTCTGCGTCTTTGAAAACGAAATAATGGAAATTTCAGGAAATATATACCTCTGCAATACATTTGCTTACTATGGCTTCTCAAAATACTACACACCTGTTAAAGAGAAGCATAGGTTTCAAACAGAGCTTAAATTTAGGAAGCAGACAAGCCCGTATTATGCTAGGCTTAACCATCCATTTTAGAAGGTTTCAAATACTCGGATAATGCGCGTTCACGAAGTCAGTATGCACAGGTTGTCTAAAGCTTACGCGTGATGACGCAAGTTGAAAACTGTTGCGCAACAGTCTAGTTCGATATTAAATAATTCATAGACGTGTCCCCCACTAAGAATCGCACGAACTCCTTTGACTCCCTGATAAATAAAGTTCCAGCGAGCAAATATTTATGAGCGTAAAGGTCTTCTGGATTAGAAAGCTGAAAAGGGATACTTCTTTATGAAATTTTTATACCAAATACCGTTGATATTAAAATATGCAAACAGATTTTAACTACGACGAAGAAAAGTGTGTTCCTATTATTACATTCGATATAATTCTTATATTAATTCAGAGCCTTCGAGATCCCTTAATGGTAAGAATAGAATAACATAGACTTAAGGTTGTGTTTCAAGTATTGTTCTACAAATTAAGAAAATAACCTAGCCCGTTTTTCTACCTTTTTATTTACAATTATACTAATTATTTACACGCTAGTGGCTGTTTGTGACACTTCGTATCAGAATTCCTACTGCAATTCTAACTGCGTTCCGCATTCGTTGGGGTTTAATTCGATGCTTTCTGGCGCAAAAACCGGGAGCCCTCTGTTTTTAAAAGGAAACTTAGCGAGCATTGAAGTTTGTTAACGAGGACAACTAGGCGGTAAACTATGAGAACGAGGCTGAGTGTATCGCAAAACTTTACGAAGAAACCGACCGCGCTTGTAGTCATTCTTCCCTGAAATTCTCGTTATAAAGTTTGCCCTTCGTACGTAGCTGATATTCCAATTTTCCTCCGCGGATCACACTTTTTTCCACCCCTCGTGATCATCCACGTAACAGCGTGATTGAGGACGATGAATAGAGACGACGCGACGGGACGCATACACGTGCGCATCGAACCCCTTTAATAATGTTTTCAAAACCCAGATTCAAAGTACAGAAACGTGGGAAGATAAAAGATCCTATAGATCACGTCGTTTAGATCTAACAAGAACGGTAAATTCCTTGATTTATTCGCGTAAGAATTAACTCGTTGTTTCAATGTAAATATTTCAAGCAAAGTTCATTGAACTATACATATAAATACTCTGGATTTGTTAATTATTAATAGAGATAGATAGGTTCTGTATCAGCCACTTTGATAATCATGGCAAAAGTAGTAACTACAAAGACATATCATTTTCTCTCTTCGGTCTATCCACGCTGAGATCAAAACTTTAGAGTCACTCATACGCAAACCATTAATTTGCTTCCGGAAGTACTGCTTTAACTACTCTGTCCTGCGCGGATCCAGATTTTCACGGTACGCAATGATCGCGGTACAATCGCTAAACACCGCCAACCATGACACTGGAATAGCTCCGGCGATCGTTCGGTTAATTGCCCCGATTTTGTCGTGTTTTTCGTCCCGGTGGGGCGTGACGTCGCCATACAACCAGACGATGCAAATAGCGTCCCTTGTAACATGTTTAGAACACTTTAATTTCTGCGTTAAAAATGTAGGAAAAGAGCACTGAACTTAATCTCTCGTTACTAGTTCGTACGAAGCTTCGATGAATTGTCCACGCTCGAATTTTCATAAATGGAATTGATTACAGCTTTAAATTAATCGCGTTGAGTATTCATATGATATGTGTATACATATGTAAGGATACACATCGCTTGATACGTCGCGCAAATGAATTCGGGTGGCTTAAAGTCATCAAAGGCCGAATACATGAGCTGTTGCGATGGCTCGATGCTCCTAGATTTGACGATACAGTAAGCTGGTACGGGGAGAACCTTGTCTGAATGTAAAGTCATTAAATACTCTTTTTAAATTCATCGTCTTCATCAACTATTTGGTTAATATTAACCATTAAACGTTGTTGTTTTCAAGCTATAACAAGTTCTGTATTTTCATTCTGTCGTGTGTGAAAATGGGAAGTTTGGGAGCCACGAGTATGGAGGTATTATTATAAATAATATCTTGACAAACAAAGAGAGTAAGGCAGTTGATGGTAGGAAGGATGCTTTGAATACCTATTGCGAAGGTAAATAGGGACAGAGTATTCGAGGAGAAACTAGGGTCGAACGGGACCCATGTTTCCACGATCCTTTGTTGTTGTTTTCTCGCATAGAACCCATATCTGAAGCGTTTGAGCGTTTCGGACACGAACCGGTATCCTGAAATCGCGATCGATCCCCCTGTTTTATCGACGCGTTCGTTGACGTACGCCCATGTCTCGTGCGGAGTGGGTAGCGTTTGCGCGGGGCATGCGCAATCTCCTCGCGAGCGGTGTCGCTTGACGCCAGTCTGCCCGAGGTCGAACTGAAGGCAACATCGGCTTCTGTGGTTCAGCGCGTTCCGCGACCGGGTATCGTCCTCTTTCTCCCTAACCGTTCGCCGCGATACTCACGATCTCCGTGGATCCGATCGCGTAATGCCGGGTCCACGTGACGTAGATCGTCGGACGACTGAGGAGTGCAGTGCGTGAGAACATCGAGGAGTGTGTGGGTCCAGTGTCCGCGTGTGTCGCCGAGCCAGACTCGCATCGAGTTGGGCCATCGATGGTCTGCGTGCGTCCTCGCGACATGAGACGCGTCCGCGATCCTGTGTAACAGGAAGCATCGAGCGGTTACGAAGGTCAGCGGTGATCCAGTAACAGGGAGAATTTAACAGAGCGAGAATCGAGTGCACCTGGGCTAACCGCGAACCACAATGACGGATCTTCCTTAGTTTAGGATACTAAACGCGACAGTGTGACAGTGATTCGGTGTAGATTGCTCGCGGAGTGATGGGAATCGGTGTAATCGGATCGTGGTTCCTCAATGTTCCTACGGCTGATTCGACGATGACTTCGGTCATTCGTGTTCACCGTGTTCTCTGAGCACCGAGCACTTACGAAAGCGGAAAAGAGCGAATTGCGGAAACTTCCGTCCGTCCAGAGAGGCCTAGCCTTCCTCAGAGGAAAGTAGCAAAGCTAACGATAAACGTAATTCCATGGTATCCGGTGTTTTCATTCCCCCGCTCGTTGGAGGAAGTTAGCTCGTAAGGATGAAGCGGACCGTTAAACATCCGAGGGGTGGATTTCTCCTGAGCGTCATCAGGGCAGGCGCGTTTTATCTTTACCGACACGTCAAGCATGCCATTAGAAATGAGATCGTTTTCCTATAACTCGATCTAATAGGTTTAGAGTGAAAGCCAAACAATTAATTCGATCGACGCGTAAAAAGCTTCGACGAAGCTTTTCAGAAGTCGTGCGATGTTCGCCAGGATCGGGGAAAAAGTAAGCTCGTCTCTCGAAGACCGACGAGTAGGATAGAACCGGTGTCCCGATTTTCTGGATACGTCGGAATCGCGCCAGGCACAGCAGAAACGGAACTCGAGGATCTCGCGGAGACTGTCTGCAGCGCCAAGTTCTTGACTATTTATCTTTCAAAACGCTGAGTCGAGGATGTCTACCGTCTCGTGTTGACTTCCCGTCGAGAACGATCAGCACGTTTCCTGAGCAAACTTTGGCGGCCAAACACCGTCGAAAGCAGACTCGACTCGTAGAGCAACCTTGACGATCCATCGGACCCATTCGACGTCCTCGGGGACCAGTTTCTTGAAGTTAATCGTGGCGATCACTGATGCATCCTGGACGCGGTCTCGATCCTCGGGATAACGAGGTAGACACACGATCGCTCGCGTTCCAGCCTCCGGAGGCGGCCAGGACCAAGGGATGAAAGGTTCGAACAAGATCGATTGAACACCAGGCCTGGGGACGGGGTTTGAAGGGCTCGAACGAAGATGACGTCGTCGATCCTGGCGCTGCTCGGTCTCGTCCTGGCGTCAGCCAGCGCCGAACTCAGCTCGAGGATCGTCAGGACAAAGTACGGAGAACTGTCGGGCATTATCGTGACCCTCGATCGCCACCTCGAGGGCGTCGAGGTGTTCCGCGGAGTTCCGTATGCGTCGCCGCCTACTGGCTCGTTGCGGTTCATGCCTCCTGTCAGCGGAGCTCTCTGGCACGGGGTGAAGGTGGCCGACAAGTTTGGGCCCGTCTGTCCGCAGAAGCTCCCGGAGCTCAGCGACAAGATGCCCAGAGGCAGGATCGACTACTTAAGGAGGATGCTGCCCTTCTTGAGAAACCAGAGTGAGGATTGCCTGTATCTCAACATCTACGCACCGGTTCAAGGTAACGAACACAATTATTCGAAGTGTTGTTTGGACCCCGAGATCTTAGGATTTTCATAAAAAGTTTCTTTGAAATTGACGAGGATACAATTTGTAATTTAATAGAAAACAAGTGAAATTTATGAGTTCATATAAATTCTGAAATTCTAAACCATCATACAAATTGTGTAAATATACTGGTATATATATAATACTCTGGAAAGTCCAACGAATGTTTTTTTCTGAACATAATTTTATTTTAACATTTATTCGAGATTAGCATTTACTAATGAGGATAAATACTTATTTCAATACCTGTTTGATACCTCAACGGAATGCTTGGGAATAGAAACGTATCGGTATTAATGAATATGTCATTGCACGGTCATTGGATTGATGGATGGTCATCCGAGGACGAAGCACTTGACGTGCTCATCGTGAACAACTTGTAAATCATGGATTCCATGAGAAATTGTCGTATGCAGGAGTTGTCTGGCCCGAAGACTAAAATTACATAATTTATGTACATTTTTCAGAGGTAGAGATATTTCTGAAATTTGAGGATCGTGTTCATTCTTTTTTAAGCGGAATGTCACACTTTGTGCGTCAGAATTCTTGGCACGTGTTAACGTATTAACTTCATTGACCTAAAACCTAATGGTTTGCATTATATCGCATAATGGTTATTGAGATGTTCAATCGATAGCACCACTGATTCCAGTACGACAGTTTCCATATCTTTGATACTAAATCAAACACGTAACAGACATTGCAATGAGGTACTGGTGTTTGCATCGATAAACACTGACAGGTAAACATTGCAGTTTCACTGAAATCCTTGGTATTGAATCTCCATATTGATATTATACAAATCGTCAAGAATCAACATATTTTGTTAGCTGTTAGGTTTAGAGGCAGAAGAAGTAATTACGTTTTAAATAGTTTTTTCAAATTAAAATAAACGAAGTTTCCAATCGTTGAAATGTCTTCATTCATGAAAATAGTACATGTAAAGTTTTTATTCGAGTAGAATTTAAAAATATTAAATGTTTGTTGAACATTGTATTATTAGAGACATTTTTAACGTAACGCTTTTCTTTTTAGAAATATCAACAAATCTCGGAAACCTTAATCCGATCCTGGGGATGGAGTAACTGCTTATAAAAACAAATGAATGCTGTAATCTCACCCGAGATAAAATTGAAAGATTTCACGTTTTCCTTTCAATGGCGAGCTTTTTAGATGTGTACTTTAGAGAAATTGCATAGCAAAGTTAACGAGACGCCGATTCAGGCGCTAAATGTCACAGAGACGAAACGCTGAAGCAAGTGAAGGAAAGTTCTGAAGCCGTAGAGACTCCTGTAGGCAAATTAATCCCAAACAAATTGACCTCAATTATCTCATAGTTCGCCAAAGTAGGTCCAAAGGTCGTAGACAAGTTTTCGTACCTGCTTGTTCAGCTTTCCGCGTCTCTTTTCGCTTGCTTCTCGCGTTATCATTTCCAACGGCGTGGTCCTTTGTGCTGAATAGGTGCGCCGAAGTCCTTTAGAACGACAGAAATGTATGCCAATTCTTCAACAGCTTTTCATCGATGCTACCGCCACTGTCAAAGGAATCCACGTCGCATTGCCGTGTGCCTGAATGACGACGCGGGTTAATTTCTATATAAAAAGGGAGAGGAAGATAAAAGTAGGAATGTTTCTTTGCTCTCGCGTGGATGCTGACGCTCTACTAGCAAATGAATATGTCGGAACAGCCGCTCGATAGAGGTAAGCGGACGTTATTGCGATCTCCTTGTACGCGTATCACCGATTTGCACCGTCGATCAGTGATTCTCAACTCGCGTTCAAAGTTCGTACGTTCTTCTCTTTCTTAATCCACGTAAATACCTGTACACCTGCCCACGAGCATTAGAACGCTTAGAAAACGTGAAATACGCCCGAAAAAGTCGGTAGAAAATTATCCAAGAACTTGATCGATCTTTTTGTTCACGCCAGCTACTTTCAAAAGTAACAAATTAGAATCTGATTTCAATGTAAAAAAATGTCCGCAATTAGTATGAAATAAAACACGTCTCTGTCTGTGAAAAAAGCCTCTTTGTGTAAACTCGTGGTACGTTCCACAGATTTTGCTCGAACTGACTCGTCTCATGGTCGTACACTCTTGAAACGATAACCCAGCAGCTATTGTCGACTGGCGCAAACAAAGAATTCACGAAAACGACCATTAATTTGGCGATTTGAATGGGAAGTGTTATTTTATAGCCGCGTGTTCGCTTCTCATAAATCGTGCCGCGGCCCTGGAATTCACCTGATCGCGCCCCTACCCGTTCTGACACAACCCTCTGTCCCCATCGTTCATACGAGCTGCTCACGTACTGTCAATTTATCTGTGTTACACATGGATGCAAACGTAATCGCGTAATGGAAATTTTAGGTAGATTCGTTTAGTCGAGAAGCTTAATCAAGATGTAGCAGAATTGCGTATACCGCGAGGTATGGACGATATTTCTATTTTGAAATCTTTTTTAAACCTTGGACTAAGGACGATTAAAGTTTGCTAAATAAATAATTTTGATATTAAGAATGTTAAAATAATATAAACATAAAAGTTGTTTTTTAAATTATTTCACACAGTAAATCTTCCAGAATAACAGTTTATTTTGATATTTATTTTACAAGATGGGTGCAGTTTAGAAGTTTCTGTTTATTAAAATTCACAAAGGGCTTATTGCATAATTTTCTTGGGATTCAAAATATAATTTTAGTCCGAGAGGATCAAAATAAGTAAATTTAACGAAACGAGATCGAATCTGTAGATAATTTTGCATTTTTCGATCAGAGTTTAATGAATTATGGTGGGTAAAACGAACGATCGGTAGGCATCAGGTGATTTCCTCGTTTTTTCATATCGTTTACGGTATTTACACGCAATACGCGTATGCGATATGTGTTTGCAAATCGTTTCGGCTGGTTGAAAATCCGTCCGTACGTACAGAGGCGGTAACACGTTCCGAGCATTTGTTTCAAAGGATACGCCAGTCGGTTTCTATCTTCCACGACGGTTCTAGCCCCAGCTTCGCTTATCGCTTACTGACTCGAGAGTGAAAAACGACGCGAAACTCTCTCTCCGGGAAGAAGCTTCCTCTCCCAACTGCTTCTCGACCGAGAAACTACGCGAGCTGTCGATTTACTTTTTGGTGTTAAGACTTCTTTCACGAGGATACCCGTACGCGATACGACTATGATTGGACACCGATTCTACGTGTCATTTAGTGGGAGTACAAGTATTTTGTGGAAAAGCCCTGCACGAAACCAACGGTGAAATTTGTTGAATCTTTCCTCGTATGATTCCCAAAATTTTCTAGTCGCGAAACACGTCGCAACTTGCAAATTGTGTTGAAATTAAAAACAGTAAACGCGGATGAAACGGTACTGTAGATTTGGTACTATTACCTTTTATTTGGAAGTCGCAGGAGTTTCTACGTTCGAATGGGCTGACTCTGGTGTTTCGTTTCCACTTCTCAGTTAACACAAGCTTGGAAACCGTATACTTAATTTAAAGCAAGCAGTTGCGTTGAAAAGTATCGGAACCGTGCGCCTTCACCTTTTATTACGTTGCTTTTACGAAAGTGATTTTCAGGTTTCGAAGTCTGACTTCGATACTTGAACTGAAACAAACACCTATTTTCGTTTCTAGATTATTGAAAATACACGGAAATGTGCGTATATTTTGTGAGAAGTTGCCGATCTGTGAAAATAACTTAAAATAATATTTCCAAACGACTTTCTAATAATCTAGGAGCGAAAGGATCAACGACTAACGAGAACTTGTGCTTTAACAAATTGTTTTGTGCGCTGGATTAATTATCCCACGTCGATCAGTGAATATTCCTCAAAGAACGTAGACGATAACAAGAGAGTTGCTTTCCTTTTAAGTCGAAAATCAAATAGAAAAATGAGAGAAACTTAGAGAATGGCGGAGCAAAGTCGGAACACGGTTCGCGTTCAGGCGCTCTGGGCGACGCGAATGGCAGAGCGCGATTAATGTATGAACAGAATTAATTAGGAGAGGCGAGAACAAAGCGAAAAGGACGGCAGAGTGGCGTTGGGTTTTTCTTCGGTAGGCGGCTTTAATGGCGGCCCCTTTAATCCGTCCTCGTTCGAGGTTACACGCGGAAAGCGTCGCGACGCGAGGATTGCGTATTCACGTAATTTCTTGATCGAGGAAAAAGAAATTGTATTTAAATGGACCATGGAAATCTGCAAGGGGCCCGCGGCGTTGCTGCATTACGTGCGCCAGGGAATCTTGTTATGCTAATTCCAGGCAACATTTCGCGTTCTACCAGCGATTTCCTGGATGCCTGCGAGGATTCTCCTCCCGATCGATCGATCCATTCGGCGTCCACGCGTTGCTTCTAGTCGAAAGTACGGATCAGCTTCGTGCACTGGCATTTTAAACGGGTTTCTATTTTTCCAAATACTGGATAATGTGGGGGATTCTTTTTAATCAGGAAAATGTCATTAAATTTTGTTCCACCGGGATATCTATAATTATGGACAAATATTTTATATATTTAGTTTTAATTTTAATGTGGAGTCAATTAGCCTTCCTTAATCACCGAGTTAAAATCCGCAGCGAATAGATTTCAGTAGTAAGTATCGAGATAGAGTCAGCCACGGAGTTGATATTCCCCAGTAGTACATATCGACGCATAGTCAGACACACCTCGTTAGTGCTATTAATCAATTTGCCTTGTATAATTTCGTAATCATGACCATTCGTGTACGCATATTTAAAACAGACACAGACAGTATAATCAATTTTAATTGAGAATTAAAAAAATTCAATATTAAAAAACATATTAATATTTTTTAAAAACTTTTTTGTAAATAGAAGTAACACAGTGATATAAACAACATTTAGTCAAAAATTCATAAGATACAAGTTTTCTTTCGCTCATAGTGAATCATGGTTATAGTGTATGAATAGGTAACTCTATACAAGTTATAAATTCCTTACCAAAGGGAAGTAAGAAATTTGATTAATTAGAATATATCATGCTTGGTCATGAAGAGGTTCAGGAGGGTGCAAACGATTAATCAGAAGCTAGACAAGGGCAAGCTTGTCTGGCATTCCGCAATCGGTAACCAAAGTCGCTGAACTTTCGTCTCGTCTGCGGTTCTGATTTACAGGCACAATCATCAGGGCGCATGACGGCTGATGAGTGGCGAGATTAAGGCGCGGCCAACCTCGTAAGGGGCCTCCCACACCGCGACTAATTATGAAATTTAATTAAACCGCCACCACGCGTACGCGCGCGGCTTTGAAGGTGCGCGAACCGACGCTGCCGTTTAGCGGCGCACTAATTCAGCGTTCATTTATCCGCCGGGAGGAACGAGGAGAGATCGCGTCGCCGTTTTAACCTCGTGTCGTCAAGCATTGCACTTTTCCCACGCTATATAACGTGTGTACACACTGCACGTTCCACGAGGCCAACGGGAAACAATTCACTCGACCCGTTAGAAACACAACAGAAGACACTAGTGGGTGCATCGATAGAAATATTCCATGTGGTTACGAACCGCGATGATCGAAACTTGTGAAAATTAAAGCTAGATTCGAACAAATTAATATTATACACAAGTAAAATATTTGATCATGATGAAGTCTTAAATTTATACTTCATACACTTGTTCTTGTATTGAACGATATTTAAATATTTTACTCCCAATTTGGAGCACGAAAGAAAGAACCAGCTATAAAATATATAAATTATTAATGGATGATTGTAACGTAGACGTAATTCAAGAGGAACATTTAAGTATGTCAGTTAACCAGACGACGAATCCACGATACAAAAACTCCTTTTCTCGCCCTTCGCTTTGCAATGCTTCCGGGATATCGTGACACATTGCTCCATTCGTGTTTCACAAAGTCCGCGGAGGTATTTCAGGGATCACGATCGGATGGAATTCATGGAATAACATTGAAACGGCGGTGATGGTGGCGAACGAAAACATGCGCGTGACGAGAGTCGGGTCGGGACTTTTCAATTTCGTGGGGGAACTCGTTTCGAAGGAATAACGTTGCTTCTTTCGACGATGGTAGGCAAAGCGTTGGGTTACGTACGGAATCCTGTTGCACGCGAATATACATATATCGGATCATCCGGACAATAGATTTGCCGATGGTAAACTCGTCGGAATTTTTGCGCCCCCGTTTTGCATCGTCGCGGCGAGGAAATTTAAAGAAAGCATTTGCCTATTGTGCTGCACGTTTGTTTAACGATAGTTCCACCTAACGATGACAGATCTCTCCGTATACACGCTAATAGTAAATCAACAAAGCCACGAATTCGCCATGTTTATTTTGAAATTTGCTTTGACTCTATACACCTGAAAAAGTTCCAACAATTTTTATTGGTTATACTGACTTTGAGCACAGAGTAAAATTAAAATTCTCTCTTACTACGACGTTGTGTAATATAAATAGTATAAAGACGTCGCTAGTCGGACATACCTAACACACATTCAATAAAAATAATTTGGAAAACTGAACATCCAAATGTTTGATTGTACGTCAAGAAATCTTCTCGCAATTTCCTTCCTCCGTATAACCGGAAGGTGGGAAAACTGCGCAGTGGACCAAAGTTCAACGTACACGCCACTGGCAGTTCTTCGTTAACGAATAGATAAATTCTCGGTAACTCGGATGGAAATTTTTATACACGGCGTAAATCGTGCAGCCAGTAGTGGAATGAATTCGAATATTCTCCTCGACGAGAAGAGGTATGGAACTCGTCCCGTTTAGGCGTGCGTGTGTAAATTCAGTTAACCGTATCGAGAAAGTAGAGATAGCCGAACGTTTAAAATAAAACCGTGTTCATGTCGAGTAAAACGTTTCTCGATCCGGGGGGTACGATCGATAATCAATTTCCCGGACACCTTTTCATTCTTTCGGTCGTAAATGGAGGAAGTTGATCGCTGTTTACTAAAAGACTATAAATTTTACTTCAGTGTCCCATTTTAGTCTTCCGCGCAAAGTTCGCGAGTGGGAACAGCACCGAGCAGCGATAACGACGTCCGCGATTCGAACAATACCAGCGCCGTTCGTAAATCGATAACGTCCAAGGAATAGCTAGTCGAACGCGCGACTTCTCGTTTCAATTTTGGTATTATGTATCTGGATATCGAATGACGAACGGGTTGTTCGTACGCAATCCCTCGAAATATCATGTAACGTTCGGTGATTGAAACGTTAACCTCGACGATCCCTCCAAACCACCATTTCCATGGCTTCGCAAGTACGGGGGGACACAAAGGGATTCGAAAACTTGACCCCAGAAACGAGCTCATCAGCGAAAAAGTCATCAATCCTGAAATACTATACCGGAATACTGTTTTTCCCATTCATTTTTATTTCAGCTGTTTCTAAAACATCGTAGAAATTTATTATTTATACTCACAGGTAATCTTTTGGTAGGGAAATCCCTATCCATCGTCAGTCGATAATAATTTCGAGTCGGTAAAGTATTTCCCCAACTTTTTAAAGTGTATTTTCACTTATTTTCGTAGCGTGTACAGTTCCCCGGTATAGCGTTTATCTGTTCCGGACAGATGTTGGACACTGTTCGACATCATAGATTTATCGTTCTAGACAGCGTCGGGCCATGCTCGACATAAATATTTTACTGCACCGATCGGTGTTCCTGTGCCGTCCGAACGCAAACTTCGAGAGCTCGAGGATACGTGTGCAATTTTAAACCGAATGTGACGTGAAAAATGGCCAATCTGTAGTGCAATAGGAAAGTGTGCCCATTACCGTTCGAATTTTTTGGCGACACGGATTAATGCACGCGAGCTCTTAGATTCTAAATAGTCGGCGGCGACGTAAACGAATGCAGGAGATCGAGGGGTGGAGAGAAGTTTATCGCGAAATGTCGTTAGACCATTTCGCAGTGAGTGGCGAGAGCATTTAAGCGACATGGCATAAGGGATAGCTCGAAGTAGACAATAATAATAACTTCCTTAATTTTCCGTCCATTGTCGGGAAACGTTGCTACTTGTTCGATAACTATTCCGGGGTTCGCATTATCTAACGTTGTCCCAGTCCCTGATGCAGCGGCAATCTCGAGTTGGGTTTTGTTTCTCGAGGGGCGGGGGAGGCGAGAGGTGTTTCACTCTTCGTGCTGGAACGTTACTTCGAGCATTCCCGGTTCTCAGCGACATTTTGCTTGCTGAATTGTTTGAAACATCGTTTCGTGAAACGAAGTAGGCGTAATTGGATCGATTGGTGCGAAGGAAGTCACACCTAAGTCGAATGTTTCAATACTTTACTTCGCGGAACACTATCAAGCAGCTTTAATACATAACTCTATTACATTTAGTAAACTCCGCATAGCACGATAGAAAACATTGCAATTTATTAAATTAAATGTGTGAACCAGTGATTCTTTTTTCAAAGAAATACAAGATCCGATGGCACTCACAAATATATTCAATTTCGTACTGTGTGTTATATTTGAAAAATCTGAAAATGAAGAAATTTAATTAATTTGCTTGCTGAGGCTGTCAAATATTTGTCCTCCATTATATATACAATCCACTGCGATCTGCTAGCTGAATAAAAAAATGTTTCAAACAAAAGCTGCAGAATATAAAGCGGGGGGATCAAACGAATTTGATAAATACTAAAAAATATTCATTTTGTCGAGAATAAATCTTGAATATCCTGTTTCATTTGTGATATTGCTTCGCGCCATGATCAATAATTTAAAGGTACAGGGAATCGCGTGGATTCCGGTAAAGAGGTTCTCTCACAATTGGCCCTTAGAACAATCGATCGTGGCAATGCGCGAAGCAACAATGATATCGGTGCCTCTGGAGGAAAAGAAATCATCGATCGCGCGCGGAACGATAGAGACACAAGGAATGAATTCGAAGGTATTGCGAACCACAGAGAATTCCAGTCGAGAAGCTTCTCTTACCAAGCAAGACTCTCCAGGGTCCAATCATGCGGCGCGAGCTGATGGAGCTGTCAGCTGCAGAATCGGAGGCGAATGGCTCGTAATGGATTCCTCTGTAAAAGAGGCCGCGGCTAAAAGCGTGAAAGGAGTATCGGGCAGATAAATATTTAAATTGGCCGAACACCTAACCGAGGAGACACCGAGTAGATATCGTATTTTCCGCCGGTTATTTAAAGAAGTTTTCCCCGTCGAAAGTCGCCAGTCGCTGCATCGAACAGTGGAATCGATAGAACTGACAGAGAACTGATTGAAAGACAATATCACGCTGTTTAGAACTTTTCTTCGCGTTGGCTGGGTCCATGTTACAGAAAACAGAACCTTCCCTGCTTATTCCGTATCGCGATAGATTGAATTAGTGATGGGATACGCTATAGTTCACAAATCATTTAATCCAGAACAAAATTGTTTCAGTAAACACTGTGTTCTGTTCAACGAGGAATTTAACTACAGAAGCAGCTTCGTAATATATTTGTTTCTTTAAAAGCTATATTAAAATTTGTTTTTTATATCTTATCATTAAAAGATACACAACGTGTGCTGAAACAACATCTTCTGGAGCGAATGGTATATGAGGTATCGAGAAAAACATGTTTCTCCATCGTTAACATTGCGAAATATTTTCACCCTGCATATGTGGTTCGTTGCAGATGAAGGAAATAATAATACCGCATTTACAATATTTATGTAATTGTTAATGGTACATTCTACATTTTAAATAGTTTACATTTGAAGGGCGAAGCATGCAAAAGAGCTGAAACTTTTTTACGCGACCTAATCTTGGATAACAATTTGGGGCATGAAATTTTGAGCGTTATTAATGGAATATTTTAGAAAATGTCATCGTTGTCGCGAATACCTATTCGTATGGTTAAGTATTCTAGTTACGAAATCTGACTAAATTTTGATAATCTCCCTTGAAACGCGTTTTCATGGCCTATTCACATAGGTGGTAGATAGGTTTTTCATAATTAACATCTCATTGAGCCGTTAAAGGCCACGGGCCGCCCTGTTTCATGTAACTGACCCACAAACTCGTCTGCCATGCTCGGCTGGCCACGCAGCTCGCGTGTTATTATTTTAATAAAGTCCAGGAACGAAATTGGCAGCTCTCATAATCGTTTTACTAATGCCAATCATACGTCCATAGGAGTTCTAGCGATCCTCTCTATATTAATTCAAGCAAGGGTGTTTAAAATTGCTGATTTCGCGTGAAAAAAATTAGAAAATTAAAAACTGTTTATATGGAAAGCATATAGGCCAATAATAATAGTATTTACGTATCTCAGTATCTTCGAGAAATTTATTTATAGTATTTTTAAATCACTTTTCTAATATTTCTATTGCTATCCCGATTTTCATTCGTGACCTTTAAGAAATATATCTGCAGGGTTTTATACGACCCTTGTTGAGAATCCCTGGACTACATAGTATGCAAAACACGGGGATCGCCGAGGTGATTAATCGCGTTTAATAGTCGGGATTGTGAGGTCGTATTTGAAAGGGCAAGTTCGATGGAGGCCCGAGCCCCGATGTGTAAGCTGACTTTCAAAGCACTTTGAGACGGTAGCGGCTAAAAGACAACAATGGCGCTGTCGGGGTGTACCTTAATCTGTCGATAATTTCACGTCGCACTCAATATCGTTGGCTAACGAAGTTTGTCTAGCAACGACACGTGCACTCTCTGCTCGAGGATTTACGGGCCGATGAAGAGTCCTCGAAGCACATTATTCCTCAGAGCTTTTTGCACCGTAGGTGATTAATGATCGACCGAATTCTTGGCGAGAGGCTTCCTTATGCAACGGGGGTGAAACATTGACGCGACGACGGTGGTTAAGAGCTCTCGATTTCGGGCAGAACGTCAATTCACGGTTTCATGGGCTGTGTTAGTTTTTATATTGCACCAATTTAACTGTGTCGCGTCGTTTTACCAATCATTGTCAAAGATATATATTTTTCTGACACTGATTTCTTACATTTTCAATTACGTACACGTATCACTTTTTCGATATAAAATAATGTTTTCGATTCAATGTGATTTGTTTTTGAACTAATAATTTTCGTATATTTGTATTAATAGAAATTAACCAACCCTTAAATATAAGAATTCGTATCTTACTTTAAGCATTTCTTATATTTTTGCATATTAAGACCGCACGTAGACCTACAGAACTGATCGCTACGAAGACGTTGTTATCGTTTGCGAGTGTCGTCGAGGATTGATCGTAAGTCGGCGACGATTTGTCACGGGGGCGTAGGATTAACCGATCTGCGCGCAGATTACTCTCGTTAGGCAGTCGGAGAATTGATTTGTCGGCAGTTCGATCAGCCGGAAGCTGGGCCCCGCTGCGTTTTCTGTACGGTCTGGAATTCGCGTCGCTATTTAATTAAAGCACGCGAAGCGAACTAGTTGCAGGCAGAAGGACGCACGCAACGAGTAATAAATTATTCCGCGATAACGATGCCGGGCTTTGCTAAAATTCCGCCTAGCGCGAAGAGACTGTCGCGTGCGAGATTCCGCGAGTGGTAAATGAGAAAAAAGGAATTCCACCGGGGACCGTGATTCTGGGTTTCTTGTTTCACAGCGACGAGCAAGCATTTTCGTTGCCCCTGTCGCGGTTTAGGAGACAACATCCGGTTTTATGTTTCAATTAAAGAACGCCTCTCTGTACGATTTTTATCGAGTACTCGATTCCGATTGTCAGTCAGCTTGCGACCCCCGCAACCGAAAACAATTTTTCCGTGAATGATTTGAAATTTTTTTAATAACTTTTTAACGAAGCCTCATTCAACAAATTGATATAGTTCCTCTTGCAAGCTCCTCTCGATGAGTAGAATACAACCATACAAAAATTTGATCTTGAAAAATACGATAAAGTACACTTTTTTGGGATGAAATCGAAATATGTAGAATACATCAGTACAGGGAAAATCAGGAGAATTGAAGTACCCATCATGGAAATGTACTCTGGCAAGGTGGTGAAGCAAATGGTCACTGTTACTAACCACACTGTTTGAATAGACATTATGTAGATGGTCTCTCTAACTAACCACCATGCTGCAAATAATTAAGGGTCCCGGTGTGTCCGCGTTAAAACCGATGGTAACAGACTCAATGGTAAAACAAATCAATAAAGCCTCTCTGGCCTCCTATTCGCGCGTACACGAAATTCCTTTAACTTTTCCAATATTTTTCACACTCGATATCAGAATTTTTGACGCCACGCGAACGTTGTACCGCGCGACTCGCTTTCTGCAAAGTACGAATATCAGTTATTCCCGGGAATTAATACCGCATCGTAATTTACGGCCGGTATCCTTGTCGCAGTAACTATACATTCTCAAGTTTCCGAGGAATTGCTTGGCCTCTCGATCTCCATTACAAATACCAGTTAATTTCTGTTATTAACCACGGCTGATCGAACACTCCGTTCCGAACTTTTCCTCGTCCTCTGAATCGGTCCTTTCCAAGAAAGCTCCTTTTTTGGCTGATCGGAAAATTTGTTTTTAAAGTCATAGAATACGATAGAGAAAATTATGGTGGCATGGTAAATATATACAGAATTAAATCTGTAAATTAGAATTAGCTCTCAAAACCAAAATTGTTTGAATATAATATTAGACTGAATAATACTGTGATATTTACTTGCGACCAGACTTCATTAAACCAGTAATATTTCCAGCTTATGCTTTCAAGTCCTTGGCCCGATTAAAATATAAAATAAAACGTGAAGAATGGAGACTTCAAGGAAGTTGCTTGATTGCTCGGTTCGACCTCATATTTCCCTTTGATCCGGTTTTCATATTTTAACAATCACAGTTTTTTTTAATTAAAAGAGCGAGAAGTCGCGTCGAAGGCCATAGGAAATTAAATTTTCATTTTGTTCCGTTCCTAAGGAAACCTTCTTTTCAACACATTCCTGTCTACATGAACGTATCAACCTTCCCGACGTTTAAAGCGTCGCCCTCGGGCGCCATCGACGAGTTTTATGATTACACGAAGCTCACTGCGATGTCTTCGACCCTGGAAAACACGATCATCTCGCTCGAGG
This sequence comes from Colletes gigas, assembly GCF_013123115.1. NCBI lineage: Eukaryota > Metazoa > Arthropoda > Insecta > Hymenoptera > Colletidae > Colletes > Colletes gigas. The sequence goes on from NW_025106637.1 coordinate 3,841,468, forward strand.
CTTTCCTAGTTTGATCCTGGGAGAACCTCTTTGGAATTTATCACGAACCGCGACGCTCGGGGATTTTTATTTTTTTGTCATTGGAAGAACCTCGATCTTTCGAAGAGCATCTTTTGATGCAGGCAAATGTGAATTCTTTATTCTATATATCTGTACATTCACGGGGATTCGCAATGGCGATGAACAATAATTGCAATGGAAAATAAGGTTGACTTCAGCAACAAATGTTTTTATCCAATTTTATTAACAAAATAAGTACTGAAACAAACTTTGATCAAAGTTTTGGTCTCGTAAAAAATTTTACATGTTTGGGTAGTCAACGTGTTAAAAATCAAAATTCTTTGAGATAACGTCTTAAAATTATTCCGTTTGAATCTACGTTATATTTATCATCGAAACAAAGTGTCAACGATCTCTCTCATCAATTCCCCGGCAGTCTATATCGAAAATCCAAAAGCGTCTGTGTTAAAAACCACGTTAATCGAGACGGTCAGGTCTAAGGAATCCTCCGGGAGGGAACGTAGAGCGTTTCGCGAATTCCACCTCGGTGAACGCGCGCGGAGCTTTAGCGGTCCAGCAATTATTTTCACCGTGGCCACGGTGAGCCCGGACCTCGTATAAAACGTCATCTCCAGCGTCGACGAAGGGATCAGGGACCGAAACAGAGCGAAGACGGAGAGAAAGCGGCGGGAACAGGAAGGGAACGTCGGGGGTCAGAAAGGCGGCCCGTGGCGTGGCAAAGAACTTCTCCTCGTTCCTTTTTCCACCCACTTCCTGCCTTGTCCCGCGGCATTTTCATTCGCTGGTCCACTGGCCGTGGAAAGTCTTTTTAATGACTGTTCCCGGTCCAAGCAAGGATCGAGACGAACAGAGGGATGGCGGGGGATCGCGAAGACAGGGGAGGAGAACAGGGTATAAGACTTGTTCGCTTAAAACGAGTGAGGACCATTAGGGAGGAATATAATCTTTTTTACGCGGTCTCTGTCACGGCCTCCGTTCCACGGTCCACGACTTATGCCCTCTTTCCAACGACTGTATTTCTATCTTTGTCTCTGTCCGCCGGTGTTCCCTTCCGTTCCCTCGCAGACGACCGTAATTCAAAAAGTTTTGTCGGATTAAAAATGTGACCGTCGCGATGGAGGTCGTTCGCATTCGCCCCCGGACGTCTTTGTCTCTTGGTTCTTCTGTCCGCCCTTTGTACAGCTCCCTCTATGCGGAGGCCCTTCGTCAGCTGCTTTACTGACACTCCACTCGGGAAATTTTTTCGCGACAGTCAGCTCTATTTGCGCGCTCGGAACGTACGGGTATGGACCCGGAACCGGGATCACGCCGACGGGGAGAAATAATAAAACAAACCTTAATCGGGGTCAGAAATCGACCTATCTGTCGCTGGAACGCGTTTCAAGTGTTTTTGAAAAAATATGGCTAGATTTTAGATTCAGTCCTTTTTCCACCCACGTATAGAATTCTAAATTTTCGACGAAGTAACACGATTGAGTTAATTTTCGAAATTTTAGTGGTGTTATGTTAATCCCGGTCATTGTTTAAAATAATATTCGAAGGTAAGAGAAAAGTGGACTCAAAACGCGACAAAGTAATATGTATTCGTTAACATTAAAATAGATTTGGGTCCATTAATGTAACATCGTCGGTTCTCTTTTAATTTCATTCCTTTGTGAATTACGTTCGTAGCTGCATCTTTATTGTTTATGGCTCGTGGTGGAGCATGCGTAGCGAAATTTGGAACAGAGTGCCTCGTTCCGTTCTTCCTCCAAAACCTATATGAGATTTCCTTTTGATCTTGTACGATGCTGCAGCCCCCGTTTCTCCAGCTCCCACCATAAGTGCTCAATCGGATTTTACGTAATTAATTAGTCAATGCACTGGAAGTATTATACAGGAACCAACGCACTATCGCGACTGCGTACTCTTGTTGGAAATGAAATGCATTTCTTACGCTTAATTTATCCACATTATTAATTATCAATCAACGACGACCATTATGCTTCCTTCCATTCTGCTTCTCGAATTACGAATGAAAGATACTGCCAGTCGAATGAAATTAAAAATTTCAATTGCAAATAAAAATGCAACATTAGATCGAATAAATTCTATTCGTCGTTTGCGTCGAAACCTTTCGTTAAAATAATGCTCGTGTATCTTGACGCGGTTAATTCTTGCGAAAGTAAGTAACGAACAGTTCTGAAAGCCATTTGATTTGAAGAGCCCGTCGACTTGGCGGCAACCGCTACGCAGCAGGAGCCTTGTGATCACCGACGTCGTGAAATTACGGTCGAACGTAGCTCGCGACAGTTAGCGTCATTGCGCGACAAACGAGCAGGGACAAGGGAAGTTCGAAATGATAACAAAGGGCTTAACGATGCAATAATTGCCAGTACGCGCGAGGGCGTAGCCGTGCTCTCGGCTAAGGGCTGCGGCGTGATTCAACAATAGCTCGGTTACCGCCAGGGCTGACGCTCTTTCCCGTTAATCCCGCAAAACGTGCCGCGGCTTAAAAGAAAGGCAATAAAAACCCCATCCTACGGCCACGTTGCTTCCCCCACCCACCTCTGATGAAATAACAATGACTATTATCGTTTCTTATTACATCACGCTCGTCCAGTTTCTCGAGACTGCCTCGCCGACGGTCGATACGTTCGTCGATCGAGTTTGATCGATGTCGATGGCAATTTTCCATCGGTCCAAGTTTTTCTAACGCGTGTTTTTCTATCGTCGACGAAGTAATTGCTATACGAATCCTGCACGGAGTTTACGAAGTTTGGAAAATTAGAAATCCGATGTATACTGTTTGATATAAACAAGCGAACACAAAAAGAGTATTCAGTGGGTGAGTTAAACATATAACTTTAACATATTAATTGTTTCTTTAGTTGAAACATTTTGTCAGATATTTTGAAACGGTAAATAACATTGTAAAATAAATTACAAACCGATATTATTTGCAAAAGTGTACCATACTCCTCGAGTAAATGGACGAATTTGATTCCGAATTGACTTACTCGCGAGGTTTATGACGTAAGGCAGTTACTTCGACCAGCCTAAGTCTTAGTTGGCTTAGGAATTAGTTAAATAGGTACGACGTGTCATAAACCTGGTCGTTGAAGGCAAGACCGCTAGTTACGACCCTAACAGATTGTCGGATGGTCTATGCATGCTCGGTTTTGCGCACCTTGGGCCTCCCCTTAGCGATTGCAAATTTAGTTGCACTCGGATCCAAGACCGAAACGCGCAGTGGAAAATCCCAGGAGTTGCCAGACGCGATACACATAACTTTGGACACGAAGGTTTTAGCACCTCTGCATGACCACACTGTCAATGTTTCTTCTTACGTACGAATTCAGAGTTTCAATAAACTTTGTGCAGAATTTAATTGCCATCGAATCAATCAATCTTTTTATATTCATTTTGATATTTCCCATTACAAATTTTTTAAAAATTCTGCAAACATCATTGCAAAAAACACTAAGAATTTAAGCTGCATCGAGTGCTCAAGGAGGTTTAGAATTATTAAGTTACAGTGTCGTGTTGAAACCATCAGCCACGAACACGCGAGCAACCGGGGCAGGGAAAATCGAGAAAATCTCACGGTCTCTGAAGAATTTATTAGAACACGCCGCAAAGGAGATCAAACGTTAGTCGATTAATGTTGCATGGGGCTGTCAAAGGCAAGAAAACAAGGCGACAGGCCGGCGGACCGTTCACTCGCGGCCATACTCGACTTCTGTGCTCCTTCTCGAGAGACTAGCCACTGCATTCGCAACACCGTACACGGACTTGTTCTTTATCTCGCGAATCCCCAATGGGGACGTGCCCGTCGATCCGTGGTAGCGGATTCTTTGGTCTACTAGTTTATAGTTCGCCGTTCACCTGATCGTAATCCTCTTTAGTTGCTACGATCCGTTATTGTCGCATCAAAATTAATAATGGCAACTCGTACACACCGATCGAATAAACTACGAAACTGTCATTCGTTTTGCAAAAATCTAGCCTTGCTTGGTTATCTCGTTTCGATAAATATCCCTCTATCGATTAGGACCACCTCGATTATATCGTCTCTTTTCGTTACAACTTGTCAACCATGCATGCATAATGCACTGATAGAGTCAGGGATGCGGTGGTTGGCCTTTGCGCGAACAAGTATGGCAGTTTCATTAAAATATTTAGCGAAAATTAGTATAGGAACACCCATGGGTAAGCGGCATGTGTTCGATGTTTGACGAAGCGTGCAACGATGATCGTTTTAGGAAGCCTGAATGTATCCCAGGGCTGTCTGTAGCGCTGCTACAACTCTTGCAAGGAAACTTTGCAAAAAGCTATTTTGCTTTAAGCACAATGGCAGAGCTGAACGAAGCTCTGACGTTAAGTAGCTGCTGGGGCTTTCGTAACTAGCTCACGGTGACGCCATGGCCTGTACGAATTACTTCCTCCGAGTTCTGCTTCTCTTCCGTTGTTTGTTGTTTCTCTCCAAAGAAACAGTATATGCTTCTGCCAATTATATAGCGCGACTGGTAGCTTTATTCCGGTAAAAGTCTTTTGCAGATTCCGAACAACGTCAACGGAAATTGAAACGAACTTCAAAGCATTTCTTTTCAAATAATTAAATTTAAAAAAATGCCCCGGTAAACTGCAAGTATATAATATTATTAAAACTTTAGCATACACCTGGTATTAACGTCAGTAATCCGTGAACAAACAGAGGACTAGGGAGAGATACTCGAAATTATTCATGTTTAATAACGTTTCGAATTTACTGTCAAAAATTGGCAAAGGCTATCTGGAAAATGCAGTACGCTGAAATTTTGTATTACAGGTACAGCGGAGAATATTTTCTCTCTTCTTTCCGCGACTTTTCCCCTTTCGTCTATACAATACCACCCGAGGCGGCGATTTCCACTTAATCCATTGATCGAGATTCCACCTCCTATACTTTGAAAGACGATTAAAGAGTCTGAGCTCCCACTTCCACGGTGCCTCGGGCAGATTCAGACGCCTGAAGTCCTGTCTTTGTTGTTGTTCTCCCGCCTTAACTGTCTCCCGCTCGAGGAGCATCAATTTAAATAATCGCACTTTTTTTATCGATGAAACCGCGTGCTGATTCCTCTTTGTGCAATTGACAGAAAGTTCATGCTGTTGTCGACACTGAAACGCGAAATTATTGGCTGCTAGTGGTATCAAAGAGCTCGAACAATTTCTATCTTTCGATTAAACGGTACAGGCAATATTATTTTTAAATTCGAAGAGCCAGTATTTCTGCTACCAAGCGTGAATTAATTATCACTCGAAATTCATGCGAGCATTCCGTGTCCCGGACTGACTTTCGTAATTAATTCTAGCTAAACAGAGTAATATACTGCATCGCAAGGTACCCGAAGGCACTCGAAAACATGCAATATTTATTTTATATAATTTTGGGATCCGCTATAGTAACTGCGTTAGAAGCTTAATTATACAATATTTTCCAGTAATACGTACGTTCTACTGTCCAGTTAAAAATACTTTTTCAATGCTTTGCATAATAATTCGCCACGCTGTTTATTCGCGTATTGATTAGGAAGGTTCCCAAGCGTTCTTGCTACAGTATTTTCTCAACTTCGAGTTACACCTCTGAAGCTAGTTATTACTAACTCAACGGGGCTCCATTCGCGTTTCTCTGAATTATTAATATCGCGTCCATTAATTACAGCGCCGGCCAGCGTTTCGTAAACGCCCTCGTTCCGATCAGTTATTTTCCATTACATCGAAGATCCCAGTCCCCCGTTATGAGCGCGCAGGCTGACCCATTCATTCTCTTCATTCATTCCAGCCGCACTGGGAGCTGTAGGTTGCGCATTCCCGACGAGTTCGTTGGCCAGACGCTTCGATATGGGAAATGGCACGATGAATAGTTGTTGGAACGTATATAGAGATCTACGTAGCCCTTAACGGAAGGGTCACGTAGCTCTACAACTTTGCACGTCGCCTGCGTAGCGTGGACCACATTTTACCTGTCCCATAAGTGTTAAATCAGCTTCGAGCAAGTTGAAACTGTCGAAAATTCTAACGCCAACATAGAGTTCGCCAAGCTGGCCCTAACTTTCAAAAAATAAAGCGGGAAATGAAGTATTCTGTACATGATTGATAATATATATTATCGAAGGACACGATATATGCATGTTCAAATGCACTTTTTATAAGACCTCGAAAAAACAATAAAAAAATTGTTTACAAGCCCGCGTTAAAGATTCGCAACTTTCTCGTCTCCTTCGCGACACACTTGCAGGGCCCCCTTTCGCCCGGTAGCCAGAAACGAATTAACGTCCCCGAGTGTACAACTAGAAACGTAATGCGAAGTTGCACGACGAACAACGCGGTCTCGACGGTTGTGGAGCTCACATTCGCGATTTCTGTCCCAGTTTCCACGCTGCCGACAAGCCCGCGGCTCTTTTTTCCACTCCCCCTCTCGAGCCCCTCCCACGCACTGGGAGCTTTATCCGAGGAGCAATTATTCAGCGACAAACGCGTAATTGAATAAATTTCTGCGCTCGGTTGAAGCGACGCTGCATTCAGCCGGGATACAAGGCACAATAAACGGTCGTTAATTCCCCGTAAATCGAATCCTCTATTCAGGGAGAGCCAGGCCCGCATAATGGAAAAACAAACGCAGGAATTACAAAGTACCGGTCGCGAGCCGACCCCGTGATACATTATACCGGGGGGCGCTTTCGCGTGGGGCGGCGGAACTGGCCGCGATACGTTTCGCGAATTAACGTTGCTCGAGGGCTCTTTTCGTAGGCACCGAGGGCCGTCCGTCGGAGGGCAAACACGAAATCATTCGACCGGGCTCTTCGTTGATTTTTCGATCGACCCGATGACTCGATAATCCCCGGGAATAAAAGATCGTCGGACGCTGCCAGTTCGAACCGACGACGGCTGCTCGCCCCGGGCCGTCGCTCTCGATATCGCTAATTTCGACGTAGATCGCTTTCGATACTACTGGGGCTCTTTGTTCCCCGCTGGTCGTACGTGTCACGGGGAAACTCTCGTTTGGTATTGGTCGAACGGAACACGTGCTCGTCGAATTTATCACGGGTGAATTCTGACTCTGTTGTCATGATTCGTGGGGGTGCTCGATGCGAACCTCATCCTAAGTGTTTCGAGCGAAATGATTTCGGATACCTTCGGTGATTCCGAAACAAGGAGGACATTATGGTTGTTTCGAATTGATGGTATAAAGGTATCGTAATGAGTAGAAAATTAATAAAATGGGAGCTTCGTAGAGTTTGTTTAATAATGAGTGTCAAGTCATCAATATAGGGACGATAGAACTTTTCACTGTGGACCTAAAACGATTAATTCTTGAATTGAAATATTGCAATGACGAGTCTAATTGGTCACAAATTCTTGATGTCAAGTTTTACAATTACGAGCATGCAAATTTACCCTCTATTTTTCCAAGGAATAGTTTTCTTTCAAGTTTCCTCACATGAGGCAATTTCTGAGCCACATTTCAAGAGATTAATTTACAAAGTGACGGTCATATGCTGTTGTTGAGGTGGAAAGAAAAGGGGAAAGCACAGTGGAACTTTTAGTTTTAATTAGACTTTATTGCACACTTCTGTGGCTTTACAAACGAATGCGAGCCTTTATGGTTTTGTAAGATAATTTTCTTCTGAGACGTACCAGTAGTAACAGTAATTATGTATGTAGTACAATATACAGGGTATGCAGCCACCTCTGGGGACAATTTTAATGCGAGATTCTAGAAGCCAAAATAAGATGACAATCAAGAATACCAATCTGCGAACAGCAGCTATAGTGGTTCTCACTCACAAATCTGTAAGGCTGTCGATACGTCACTAAGTAGAGTTTCCCCATGCTGAGTGAGAACCACGATCAGACACACGCAGCCTCTCCATTGCAAATTTGTCTCTCTTCCTCCGCTGTTTTGTATTCATCGATATTTTTAGATACACCGCGTCCAAAAATACGAAACGTACGAATGTCGATCTCTGTATCGCTTTATATCCCAGGAATGGTTTATCGGGAAATCCAGAAAACTGATATAATAGTGTTCGGATTATTCGGCACCCGGTTATCCGAGTAACTATAATAGAAGGTGAAAAAATTTGTCGGCGAAATTAAAATATTTCAAATCATTCTAAAAAAATTATTTTTAGTTGCAAGGGTCGATTACAATCATTTTTTGTCATTACACATACCCTCGAAATTCTACGCACTTTCGAGAAAAAAATTCATTACCGAAAATGTGATGTCTGACCATACCGTTGATATGTTTCACTGAAATTTTTCAAATTTTATCAAATCGTTCTGAAAAAAATATTTTCGGTTGCGAGGGTCAATTACAAGCATTTTTGGTCATTAGACATACCCTCGAATTCCTACGCAATTTTCAGAAAAAAATTACTTACCAAAAATATAATTTCTGTTGATACGTTTCCCTATGCGAATCTTTAAAATATCATAACTTCTGAACGGATTGGACGATTTTAATGTTTCAAGCGGCAAACGACGCGTATTTTAATGGAGAATATGTAGAAATCGCAAAAATATTCGAAAAGTTGATCCTTGATCCCGCAAAATGAAAAAAGACCCCATTAAAATAATCCTTAAATCCTCCGATTAAAATTTATTCACAGGCTGGCCGAATACCTTGTATATACATGTACTATTAATATAATAATACAAAAAACATGTAACATACGAACAGTACACCTGAAAATAACTCACGAACACCTGACCCAAAATACCGAACAATCCCGTTGCAACTACTGCAATTAAAAATTTTGTATTCGCGAATGAAATTTTCACAACTTTGATTCGGGATAAAAGTTGGATGATTTCGAGTAAGCGTTGCCGCGACACTCCGTGCGTTTTAACTTAAAATTACGGGTACTTTCGCGAAACCTCTCGGAGCGTTCATGGTTTATCTTCCGTCAAATTTCGGTGCGGATTTTTCGAGCCAGCGGCAGGAAAAAAGTGGTCGAAACAAGGGGCGGAGGGGGGGGGGAGGACGGCGGGATGAGCCGCGAGTCGCAGAGAGTGAAGCAGGGAAATGGCGCATTATACACAATAAAGGAGAAACAAGAGAGTAACGTCAGACACACTTAACGTCGGAACTTTTTGCCAGCGGCTCGGGCTCATCCTTCTTCCTGCTGGCGCGGAGAGACGGGAAGAATGAAAGGGCAAGAAGGGGGACGGTAAATCCAGAGGGAGGATTTAAAACATACCCAGCTCTCGGGCCTGTGAAACGGGCAGAGTGGACCGGCTAGAAATTATTTCTGTTCAACCGGGAAAATTATTCCTGGGGTATCTTTCGTCTGTAAATGGAAATCTCTTTCCACCGTCGGTTTTGCTGTTGATGCAATTGCAAGTAGGAGTCGTATTGTTTCGTTGTCTCTTATCGATAATCCTAGCCCAAACGCGAGTTGTGCGTCGCGGGAAATCGAATCCGACGTTTTGGTGGATTTGTGGACGATTCTGGGCGACGTTCGTCGGTTTATCGCTGGAAACACCAACGTCTCCCCAAATCAACATAACTTTCGTGAAACATCGAATAAATAATAGAGCTCACTGTTCAGATACGATGCAAAATGGTTTGAAAACACTTTGCCTGTTCAAAGATATCAAACGCCAAGTTGCTGGCTCTGTCGTAGCCTAGAAATTCGGTCAAGGTTCCTCTAAGGACGCCGAAATATCTAATAAAGCGGGCGGAATGTCTCGATCGTCCTCCTTTAATCCCAAATGTACGGTCGGATTGAAAACGGGAAGTTCGTAACGATACTCATCGTTTCGCGTCGTCGGAGATTCGGCGACGAAAGTTGAAAATTGCAGGTGATTGGTAAACTCTGTCGAACAAACAGGAGCATCGATGTTCCTAATCACCGGATCACGAGCCGCCGCTCGACCATTAAAATTCACGCGTATCTGCATTCAGGATGAGCTCGGCGCCCCTATTGAGGGCTAGCATCTGGCGCGTTTTCTCGTTCCATCGTCTTTCAAGCTCGCATTAGCACGTCATTGTGGGGATATCGCGTGACATACGGCGCCGTTGAATCGTAGGAGAGATCGAACAAACGATTCCCTCAGAACGGCGTGCAACGGTAGCGCGTCTCGTTGAAAATCGCGGTAACGAGTCACATATTCTCCCCGTTTCCCGTCCGACCTCGTTTCTTCCTCGAACGTTGCAACCGACGCTTTTGGCTTAGATCGCCGCTGGAGATGCACGGAATACTGTTTCCGACCCATCCGAGCACCGAACCAAAAAAGATTGCACAATTGACGCGTCGTCGACTTGAGGGCTTTCGCGTTTAATACGAGAATATCAATTTTACTTTTTCATACACGTTCCAGAGTATCGCGATATTATTTCAGTTTTATAGTTTTCAAAAATACATTGCCTTGGCCGTCTTTTAAGATGTAAAAATTGTTTTTTTGTAACACGTTCGGAAAGTTCAGAGAATATTAAGACAAAAGTCTTGATAATTGTTTGAAGAATGCAGGATCCAGACATTGACTGCATTGCCAGACAATGATAACATGTTTTTTCCGAACGTTGTTTTTAAAAATGACGACACTGATTTTTTGGGAACGGATGACTCGATTGGTTTGATGCTTTGCAGGCGCATGAAAGAAACTGTATCGATACGGTCTGTATCAGTATTATATCGATGTTTTCAAGTGTACAATTTTTTCAAACCGTAACTTGATATGTTACGAATAATTTTATTAAGAATTTTGAAAATCGTAGAAGATGAAAATTTATTGAATCTGTAGTTTAACATTCACATTACATTTAATTAATATTTTCTTTTCAAACGGGTTTTGTGGTGTAAATGAGGCAGAGTTTATTAATATTAAAAAGTGTTCATAATTGTCGTAATATTCTATGGTGAGACTGGTGGAACAAAAACGATGGCCAGCAAAGCGTACCATTGGGTGGCAAAGGGTTAAGAATCACTTGTCTATCGAGCATTATCCATCGTTCGCATCTTGGCGCGAGTTAGCGCGCCAGCAGGCGCGATCCGCCTTGGCTAAGTGTTTCAATGACCAAAGTTTCGGGCCGCTCGCCGCGAAGTAGCCTTTGTTCGTCATCCTGGCCGAATCGATAATCTATAAACGGTCAGCCAACCGGAGCCGACCCTCGACGCTGGCCGCTTTTCGCGACACCATCGTTTGTCGTGACGCAGATCGAACGCGATGATCGATTATCACTGTGCGTAAACTGCTCCAGCTGATATCGAAACGTCGAAACTTCAAATTCCGCTGCTGTTGCTACGTTCTGGATAAAACTCAATTATAAATTGTTTATTTACCTGAAAATAAATTCAAATGTAAATACAGGATGTTTACGAAATTACTAGACAACAATTTTTCGTAAATGAGTCAATTCGTGGCATGAATCGTGACTCGCTTGCACATAGATTTTGAACAAGCCAAGTTTGGAGCACCTACGAAATCCAAGGCGAACCCGTCATTGCTATAGGTTCCTGTTTACGTAAGAATAACGACAGGTATTAAACGAAATTCAAGTCGATGGTGCGCGAAGCTTTGTTACGAGCTCGGTTAAAGCTCTCCTATGATATATATTATCCTGGTCGCCCTGAGCTACGAAAGCCTTATCGTATCCTGTAAATGCAGTCCTAAAACGGGCTTAAAAGCTCGTACAGACAGTTCGTTAATGTTTAATAATAGCAGGGAGGTGTGAATATAATTTCGGTAATAAAGCTGATACTGCCGGACGAAAAACGAATAATACGAGGTAATTAACTTCGCAGAACCTGTGAAGATTTATGTAGCAATTGTTAATTTATTAACGAACTATTATTTCGTAGAAATATTTAACACATGATTTTCCATTACACGTCCGTGAAAATAAGTATTGTCGGAGCTACAAACCAAGTATCACACTATTTTTTTGATCATACCGAAACGATTCTTCAAGTATTTATATAAAGATAAAGGAATGAAGCTAGTTGTTCGAAACAGCGTACCGTTGTTATGTTATTTAAACAAATGCTAACTCGTTACCGGGTCGTAGTGCGGCCACGCGCCGCGTTTGCATTAATCGGTTGTCAGATGGCACAGACGCGAGCCGCTGGATCAACTTTATGGGAGGAATAAAGCTGGAATACGGCCGACAAGGCTGCCTGATAAACAACGTTATAAACAATCTGTGCTCGTTACACGGCCGAGTCTCGCACCGGCGATCGATTCTCCGCGCCCAGGCGAATTTCGAATGTGTCAGCTCGTATCTGTATTAATACGCGAGCGCGTAATCCGCGAGATATTAAACGCGAGCTTTTAATCCGAATTTACGGGACTTTCGCGCCGCGGCGCCGATTACGCGAGCAAGATCGAAACTGCTTCGCGAAACGCGAACAAGAATCGTCGATACCTTTTTTTTCACCGTTGCAAACCATTGTTTCCAAACGGCCTCCGCACACGGTGCTTCGAGCGTGCGTGTACAACTTTTTAAACTGGTATATGGGAACAGTGAATAGTTCTTTTTAATTGCCATTTTTATATTTTTCGTAAAGGACATTTGTATCGTGGACTGGAAATAATTTATAAGGAATATCTAACTTAAAGCTAGTTTTAGAATAGAGGAGTTCATTATGGAGAAATAATTATTAGAACATCAATTAGAAGTAGTCGTTGAAAACTGCAGTGAAAGGTAATAGCGACGAAGTTCTAGAAAATAAGTAAATAATATATTTTTCAAAGCATCTAGCAATATCTGACGTACTAGCTTCAAACGATAAGCGTTGTATCAACAAATTAGCTGTTCCACCTGCTATGCTCAAAGCCATTATTACGTATCAATTTGTGTTTCGGTGCATTCGGCTACGAGGCAGGACGCTTCAAGGCTCAAGGTGTACGGAACAATAGGGGAACAAAATTGTTGTTCGGAGTTCTTCTAATGCATGTCGGGAACCGGATCTGTTTCAAACTCCGGGGCGAAGGAAAGTTCTTGCGCTCTCGAAACTCGCACCTTGACGTTGTCCTGTATTTTTCCGTGAGAAATTCGCGAACGCCTCGGCTATTGTTCGCGCGCGGCGGCAGAAAGAATTGGAAATATGCCAGTTATACGGGAAATTGAAAATATTTACTCGTAAGACCATTCTCGTACGACGATATTCTCGACGAATAACAAGCGTGCATTTGCGCGAGAGAGAGTTCGCTACGATAATATTTAAATTTCGACTACGCTGCCGGTCGAGCGAAGCACAGTTTCGGCGAAATGACATCAAAGGTGCTGGAAACAAGACGGCCGCGTCTCGACGAATCTGCAAGCTTAACGTTTCCCCATTGTTTATCGCGTTTCTCTCGACCCGTGCCAGCAACGAAACCGTTCGCCTCGCGATTCCAGGAGAATATCACAAGTGTTCGTTGTTCTCGTTTTCGAGCAACGCCCCGCCAAGACCAAAAATTACGACTCTACGGTTTATCGCGATCGACCATTCAACGTTAAATTATGCTCGCGACGACTAGACCGCAGCTTCTGCGTGCTTAAGCAATTCATTAAATCCGACTGTCTGTTAGAATTAACAAATCCGACCACCAGGATAATTAATATGAAGCGCAATTACCGAGTATGATTTAATCTTGTATACTTAGTTTCTATGGTGTAATCACAAACACGCTCAGAAGAATCTTCTGCTTTTGTTTATCTTGATCTCGAAGTGTGTCAAAAATATTTAATGAAATGCAAAGTATGATTTGAATTTATATCAGATCACCTAAATTAACATTGAGTGTATTAAGTTTATCGTGGCTCTATTTTAGTTTTATTTTAATTTTGATCAATTTTGCTGCTGGAAGATCGAATGGCCATGAAAGTTTTTCACTGGAAAAATCAATCGTCCAGTGTAACGCGAACGATCAAATATATTTCACGCTCCGCTTAGAAATTGGAGTTCCGTTTCGATATAGATAATTCTCAGTCGATACGGGGTGGACAGATTTGTCAGCGCTAATATTCCTGGGTTTTTGTTCGTTTCGTTTCAGCCACGGTTCTTTATCGAGCGGAATTTTTGCGCTGCGCTATTACGCGAGGCTACAAATTCTACCGGCACAGTAATAACCGTAATAACTCTGAAAATAATCTTCTTTTCGAACCGTGAGAACAGAGGAGATATATTAAAGGAGATATACAAAGCGATTTGGAGATCTACGATGAGAAGTGGTATACGAGCAGCACTGCGACGTTATGAGTTACTTAGATTATGAAGATGTCAGTTAATCCTTTACGAACGATGGAACATTTAAAAAAATTTGTTTAACGTGTGATACAACTCTGATTTTAATCGAGTCGATTGAATAATTTTGAATAATACGCCACACAGGAGATGTTTTATTTGTTTTTATTAATACAAAATATGAAATTAACGCGTCGTTTGTTGCAACGCAGCAGGCTCTCGATCAATAGCACGGAATATTTGGAATAATGTAAAAACTCGATTCGAGTTAAATATGTACAGAAGCCAATGTGGGCACTGCACATGATAAAACGATATTGTGCGAAATTTTAACTGCACGCTGCAGGTGCATGTTGAACAAAGCCACGATACGGGAGAAAGTTTTGTCGAGTTGCATGGAAAATGTCTGCATTGCAAGAACTTTTGCACTGCTGCATCATTACGCTCGATCCATATCGATTCGTCTAAAAGAATGTGTAATCTCAAATGGGTCACTTACCCCCTCCTAGCTATTTCAAACTCAGTTCCTTTTTAAGCAAATGATCGTTGCATATCATATTAAAAATATTCCATTAAAAAAACTTTTCCTTTTCTCTTTTTCACGAGAATAAATCTTTTTTTTTTAGCGTAGCGTTCTTTATAAAAATCGAGTCCGACCCCATGTCTAATTTCACAATCAGCTCGTGCAGGTGCACGCAGGTTGTATACCAGCCGGGACGTAATTCACTCGTAGGTCATCGAGATGCTCGCCAGGGAATAAATTGTTTTGATATTTTTAATTCGCGGGAAGTAATGGTCGTCCAGATTAGGGCTGAAATATGACTGCCCCGGCCGTTGTTTTCGTAATGAGAAAGCGTTCCGCGAGCCGCGGATACAGTTTTACGAAACGCACGTACCCACGTTGCGATCCCTTTAAATTCTCCGACTGCAGCTTCATAAATTCCTTAATCGCCCCTGGTAGCCTTGGCGAATCTCTAATTTCGACGGAGTTGTATTTAATTCGATTTCGTTCACGTTCTGTTTGCTTATCGGACGGGGAAACGCTACCCATAGAAAGAACAATCGACAGTGGACAAAAAATAAAGTGTCTTGGCAGTAATCAACTTGATACTCATCTACTAGGTAAAACAAGCAACTTGGCAATCACTAAAATGTTTATACCATAAACGACATAATTCAGAGAATCGTCTTTTGTAAAATGTTTAAGAATTTTCTGAACCATTATGATGAATCAGGAATGGCAATTCTTCCTGCTCAATTTACATACGAATGCAAACAAGTAACTAGAAATATAGGCAAATTAAATGATCGTTAAAAGAGAGAATAACTTCGCGTGGAAACGATTACAAATAACAGTGGAAAATGAAAATAAGCAGGAGCGGAGCAATATTGTACTTTTAATTCCATCGAACAGAGTTTTCTCGTATTCCGGTTAATTATCATTTGAATATCCACACGTAGAAACCGCAGGAAATTTCTGTGGCGCCCGATACGTATCTGTCGACACTTTCCACCGGCTGGGAAGATCACGCGACCGTCGAGCGTCTTCTCGGCCCATTCAGGGAAGCACAATGGGCCAGCGAGACTCGCTGGAATCTTAATACAAAATTCTCTGTCTCTCGCAGTCCATTGTCGATTCCCGGTCGAATGCTGGGCTTAGAGTTTCGAGGCTCGCGCGGTCTCGGTACACCGCGTTCTAGCACGCTGGATTTCGTCGCGTCGATTCCGCGAGTGGCGGAAAATATAAGCCGCGACACAATGCGGGACCGCTTTGAATTCCGTCGCAAGGGGAAGTTGGGAAGGGCAAGCACCCTTCAGACCTCTTCGAACGCGAGGCGAAACGGTCAGGCCTCGTTTGACGACCGTACTCAGAACGAATTCGCGAAACTCGACGATGAACCCGTTCACGACACCGAACTGTCGAAGTACCTTTCCAAGTAACTTTTAAAGTATCCCGGATATAGCGAGTAAAAGCGAACAATAACACTTGCGTCGATTTGTGTACGAAAGGAAACTTGTAGTAATTCGTGGGAGCGTGGAACACGTTTCCGCGTCGCGTATCGCTCGATTCTCGTAAATTATCGTCGCGTACGTTTCTCGATGCGTTTCGCGAGCAATGTTTTTATTTGCTTGTTTGTTTATTAGCTTAACGGGATTGAAAGCTTCTCCGATGCGAAACGGAACAAACGAGTAAAGCGAGTAAAGGAATAAAAATAATTGTGAATGCACGTGTCTGAAAAAGTAAATTAAAGATTATGTGGATACGCGTATAAAGTATACATATGTACGTATGTTATTATTAAAGCTAGTAAAAGTCCACTGCGAGTAAAATACCGTTTCCGCGCCTAAAATGGCCAGTAAAAATAGCGGCTCGGCTTTTTTCTTCGATTTATTATCGGGCACTCGTGGTTAGGCTGTCAGAAAAAAAACTGTCTGAGGAAGACTCGTGAAAGGTCGAAACATTTCACACGATATAATAGTCTGGCCACCAACAATCAATAATAAATCGCTGAAAAAAATTCTCTTCTAGCAATTTTCTTATTCTTTTCCTCGGGCAGAAATTGATAATTGCTTACGCTTGGAATTTTATTA
This sequence comes from Colletes gigas, assembly GCF_013123115.1. NCBI lineage: Eukaryota > Metazoa > Arthropoda > Insecta > Hymenoptera > Colletidae > Colletes > Colletes gigas. The sequence goes on from NW_025106637.1 coordinate 3,858,279, forward strand.
GCTTATTTCGTTGATTTAGTTTAAATTAGGAACGTCACGCGAGGTTCTGGAGAACGTTTGCGCAAGAGGGAAGCTCGATGAGAGTTCCCTTCGTCGTCGTCAACAAGAAATTTCTCCGACGTAATGATATTTGCAATCGATCTTCCGATTTAAGCTTCCCAGTTTCCACGGGACGACGACGATGGTTTCCCGAGCGTTAACTGAGCCGTGGAAGTTCCAAGTCGACGCCGAACGAAATTTAGGGCGCAAACATTGGACGCATGCGGTTCCATGGGGGTTGCGAGTAGCGTAGCTACCGATAAAGGTCAGCCAGCTGCTCCGATCGCCAGCAACGGGTTTAAGTTTTGAATTTATAGAGTTGCTCACCGGTCGCCGGTAGATTTTCCGAGGGTACGCTGTTGACTTTGAGGACCATAGGCGTCGCCCCTGGAACACGATAGCGCACTGGGACGTCCTCTGTCTTAAAGGACTCCTGGCTCTTTCGCGGTCCACGCTGTTTGTTCGCGTGTTTGACTTACAGCCAGCCAAGCTATGGCACCAAACTCGAACCATTGAGTAGACGTTCAAACAGCACGTAATGGGGCTTTCGGGTAATTCCAATGTACTGGAGAACGTCGTTGCATCGATTTAAAAAGTCTTGTTAATCTTGTCAATATTTTTAAACACTTTTTAATAAATCCTAAGTAAATTTATACAGTAATAACATTCGAATTTGAAATTATCCTGTATCGAAAGCTTACAGAACTTCTGAAAAAAGAAGGTTTTAAAGATATTATTCTTTCAGATTGAATTTTCTATTAGAGAACGAATACTTGTCTGAAAATTGAGCGTTTAACAATTTTGAGCTCTGGTACATTCATATTTCTGGTACTATTTTCCAGGTCACTGGTCGGCCCGCGGGTCGTAGGTTGTCGACGACTAGTGTGTGATATTATAGGAAACATACGGGAAACATATGCTACAGAAGCGAATTAATTCAATAATAATATTAATTTTGTATAAATTTGTATCTCCTGCGTACCTTTACCACGTGTATTTTATGTTTGCGTGCTTCATGAATGCATATGATCCGAAGTCTGCTGATAATATTTTGGAATATAAGGAAGCCCATTAATTTGAATTTGAAAAATTTGAACGAGACCTTGCTCTTCCGAACCGTTCCCAGAGTCTTATAAATGCTGGCGAGGAGCGGGGGCATTTAATTTCACTTTTATACAAATGTTTAGCGTTATTAATTTCAAGAAACGTCGCATCCGTGGCGCGAGCCCAATCCTCGCTGTTGCTCTCAAAATAATGAAACCGCCCCAGCTTTGACGAAATTCCTACGAAAGCGTTGCAAAGCTCGCAGCCCCCGGGGCTACGTTTGTGCTTCTTCTGACCTTAAGTTCAAACATTTCCCCGGGGCTCTTTGTTCTGTTGCGTTGGAGTGTGTGCAACAGCTTGAGTACGTGCACCCTTTTACGCGCTACACACGAACTCGAAACGGACGAAGGGCGGGTGGTTATTTGTCGCCGCGATTCGCGATAATTTCAATGCAATCAGAAACGTTGGCCTAATTAACAGAGAGGAACGCATCGTAATGTTTTGCAATATAATACGTTATTACCACTCCATGCAAAGAAAATAATTACACAAATGAAACAATGTTTTCGTTTACCGTGGACGTCGTTAAAAGTTTAATACGAATCGAAGGAAATTTCCATTAATTTTTCCTTTATTGGGATTCTTTTGTGCAGAATACAATTCGAAATTGTAAATATTATCGAACGTTTGATAACGTAATATGGTCATAAATTATTGTACATTACGGGATTAAATATAGGAAGTAGATAAAAAACGGTGTCCTCGATAAAAACGACCTTCGAGCCGCGTCTATCAAAGAGGTGTTTTCCATTTTAATAACTTGCAGTAAAGGTGTATCAGCGACATAAAAATTTATCCGTTATCTTTGATTCCGTACGGTACAGCGAGTTTCAGATTTACACGCTACTTAGCGAACATTGAACCGTCCGAGAAAATAGTACACGTCGTAAAAGCGGTAGCGTAAAAAGTGTTTATATAAAATGCCAGCAACATATAAAGGCGTCGTAGTAAAACAGAGCAGCTATAAAATTCTATATAAAACGTCGATATTATACGACATTAAAATGAAAGGTATCTCGAACTTCGCGGGATATATAAACAATGCAATCTTTATATAAGATACTACCAACGAGCTACAGTTGATTAAAAGCAATAGTAGCACTGAATGAATCCCAAATCATTATAATCGTTTGAAATAAAATTTTACTTTCACATTTAAGAAAATATGACGTTCATTCCGTGGATTCGTTACTCTTTTATTGGCAAGTAAATGCAAATCGAACAGGAGGTAATCCCGGCGGAGCACCGTTCCTTTTTTGGGGCGACTGGAATTTAAATCGTCGCGCGAAACTCCGAGTGGCTTAGCTGTTTGAGTGCTCCCCGTATCACGGAAACTGGCCGGGGAGATAAGGAAAGAACATATAAAACGAGTTTATGGATTACGGAGCCGATTAACCGCAATTAGATACGTAATCGCAACCGAAAAGTTCGTTCACGACCGTCCCGTTGCACCAGCCAATCGACGTGCTTTATCTCGCGGACCCGGTTCCCAGATAAGAAAGTTCCTTGAAAAACTGCGAAACTTACTTTTTCCAGCGGGGGGTCCTGCAGCTAGTCGAATAAGGCGGGGACGTTCGTCAGAACTTTCCCCTCGCGAACGACCAACGTTCTCCCGCGTCGAATCGTTTCGCCGCTTGCTGGATCACGGTAAAAGTTTTTATATTTAAATACGAAACGTGAAAATGCAAACGAGACGGTGCACCCCCGAATTAACCCTTGGACCGGGAGACCTTCTTACGGCGAATGGAAGCGAGAACTCGAGCGTGGCACGGTAAACGATTGCGTGTTTATTCCCGGAAGAAGCATCGAAAAGATGTTACGTGGTTGTAGCGAATGAATAATTGTATGGGAAACGTAGCTGACGTGCAGTAAATGTTAGAAAAGATTTGATTGTCAAGAGGACTGTCGAAAGTTTGACGTGCAAACAGAGTTAAATTTGTACTACGATTTATTTTAGAGTTTCTTCTATAAAGGAGTTGAAGTGATCTACCTTATGAGAGACTGATGTAAGTTTCTGTTGTACTTAAAAGAGAAACTATTTTTCGATCATTAATTAATGCTCAAAGTAAACGATAACTAATTGAAACTTCGAGGCTATTGGATGTCTCCATGAGAAAGCACAGCATCCTTTAAACTGTATCCATTATGACGCGAGAAATTTGTAATTAGCAGCTGCTACAAGTAGATTGTTCGATAGCCACGCTATTGTTACAGAACCATAATGCTAAACAATGGTTAAAAGATAACATCGAATTCTGGAAACATGTATTTCCGCGATTTCGGAGCCACACGACGTTTCAAAGGGTTAAGGATTTTAAATATAATAAAATTGTACATAATATATAAATTTAACGCCATTAATTTTTATTTTAAGTGATCGTGGGAACAAGAGAAGTGATCGGAAAAATATAGTAAAATGTGTTAACTCTGCAACTGAAGGGTGAAAATAGGGTCGACATGTATAAGGAGAAGGATGTCAGGGAGCGCAAGTGACAGCGGATTGTAAGTTGTCAGACACACGCAACCAGCTATACACGCTATAGACGTCATACTTCAGCTAATTCTTTCCCCAAATAATCTTTATTATCGAAACGATAGTAGAAATGCTGTTATATTAATTCCGCCAATAAATTTTTCAAGAGTCATTTGCCTTTTTAGGACAATTTAAAATTCTCCCTTTTCTAAATTACTCTTGTTTTGGTTTGTATCTGAATTCTTTGCAAAGAAAGGTTTAGTTTTTCGTACAATTATAAATAAAGTATATAGAAGTTACATAGAGTATTTCGCCATAATACGGTGTAACAGAAAAATATAAATAATTATTTATCGTGTAGCTATAGACGGATTCTGTGAGTTTTCGTTGGTGGAAAAGGATGAAAGTCGTTAGAAAAATCGATACCGGTGTTCCGCAATTCTGGTGACAGCGTCGACAGGGATTTATTTCGTTTCAGAATGTTCCCTTTAGCGATCGGCGAAGAAGTAATGGCGAAACGGCAAAACCCAAGTTCGCTGTTTCCGGCAGGCAAAAAGGGGCGGAGAGTGAACGTAACAGAAATTGCTCGTATCCACTCCCTCTTTAAATCACTTTCGGTGGATTGCTTATAATTCCGTCGGTGATAAATTCCGTGGCGCTGACGGTTTGGTTAACGAGAAAACGAACTCGCGCGCGCAACGCGCCCGCGGAATTAATAACAGATTGCTGGTTTTCACTTTGTTTCGTTCCCGTCTTCGTCCCTTTTCCTTTTTGCGCCCTCGCCGCTGAAATGAACACCCCCGCCCGGTTGGTCGATGCTTATCGCGCCCTATCAGTTTACGCGTTCGCGAGAGCTTGCACGATATTTCCGGTCTTCGAGCGATTTGTAACATTCCGGTGAAATACCGCTACCCGTCTCGAAAAAACAATCGCGCAGTTCGATCCAATTTTGTATAAACGACCGCACCGTTCCACCATTCTTTGTCTTCCATTAACTATCCAAGAACCTGGTTAGATCGATCGCAGCAGTGTTCAGAGATACAGTAAACGAAGACAAACTTGCTACTTTTAATCTCCCTTTGTTTGTCGATTTTATTCGTTTAAAAAACATAAAAAAAAAATCAATGCATTCTAAGCGAAAGGAATATGATTGTTTCACGTCGTAATACAAATTACAAATTCGTTATTTGAGTAAAATAATTTTCTTCAAATTCTTTCCCCTAGTGATTCATAATTTTCCAAAAACAGAATAACTTTTATTCGGAATATCTTTCAATTTTATCTTGACCCGGATACTTAGGAATCATAACGAGTACTTTTATTATTCGATATTATTTTAATATGCACCGAAGCTACGAGACATTTTCAGATTCAAATCTGGGGGGTCTGTAATACTTTCAAAAATTAAATTCTGCCCATGATGTTGAGCAGACAGAGACAAATCCTGCACGAGGAAGATTATGGCTTACGGTGCTCCCGTCTACCAGGAATTTTCCCTCGTGCTCGCGAGTTAATATATTTCCCAGCACGCCACGGACCAACTTTTTCTTCCGCGTGGCAGGCGAGCTTCAGACAAGCTACATTTCGCGTGGCTAGGAGTCTGTCGGATTCTTGACGGGTTCCGGGCACCAGACAGCCTTTTTTTTATGACAGCCTTTAACTATGGATAACTAGATCTCTCCTCTTCGCCAGCTTTACGATCGCGGGTTACGGTGCCTCGTCTCCATTAATATCGATTGTCGAAGTACGTACGGTCCTAACAAGGCGTTTATTCGCCGCAGATTAATCTGTCTTTACGAGACCAATACCCGGATTCGACGAGAATTGACAGGCGACATGAACAAAAAGTTCACGCGGACAAGTGGCTGGTGAACGTTGCCGCTCCGGGAACGCATTGCGCGAATTGAATTTTGTGGAAATTACTTGCTCGGAAATTTCGGAGTTTGTTCGGTGCCCCCTCGGTTCTTCATGAACATTAATTTTCTACGGAATATTAACCGTCTTCGAAGCCTTCGTGGCTCAAAATTCCACTTCAATCGAACATACTCCAAAAGAGCAGCCACGAGATAGTTTCGAAAGTTCCCAACATTTCTCGCGTTTGTATCTCTCACCAAACGCGTACAATATCGAAGAAAGTTGGCGGTAAGCTTCAGGTACACGTTGTGCTTAGCAAAACAAACAAGACAATGGAGGGGCGCAGAAGTTCGGAAACAAGTTTCTTTGAGTATACAAATCTTTCACGACTGGTAGTCTTTTATAAGAACACTGACAATTCAATTAATGATATAAAAAAGGGCTTCATAGATTTCATTGGCCATGAAATATACCTCATCGATTCCAGAATGGAAAATCGAGAAACGAATGGACGACGCACCGAACAACAGGCCGCAAACAAAAACAATACCGTTGGAAAATGTTTGGAAAATCGTAAACACATAGATTCTGGAAGCGTTTCTATCGACACATATTTCTTCCCTTCGACGAGCAACGTGCACCCCTAAATTTTCACAACGTTCTATAGATTCTTCCCTCGAGTGACACGCAACGACGTATATTTATTTTCAGCATTATTGTTTTCATTTGAGCTTCCGATAGACGGCATGAAAATTCATTTTTTCCACCAACGAAACGGCTAATGTTCCCCCTCCGTTTTCGAGGAGAATCGTTACCGTATCTCGTCGTAAAATTCTGTCGCATTATTCCTCGGTTACCGCGTTCAATAAATCATTCTTAGCCGCGGTCGTCACATGCACGTCACTCCGCCAGTCGCAGCCTGAAATTCTGGATTCGCAGTCGAGGATCCAACGGACCCCTTTTGTCCTTGGATTTCGCGCGATTATTTCCCTTTCGACGACCGTGTAAAGCACGGTTATCGAGAATCCTGAAATATACGGAAGATCGAGGGAGATACATCTATCGAAAAAAATCGCGAAAAATCGCGGAGGTTTTTCGGGCCCGGTTTCGGGAACAAAAACGTTTTGATAAAGCGACACACGGATTTGAGTCGGGCCGGGAAATTAACTGCTTCCCGGACAACGAAGAAAAATGTTCTCGAGCTGCCCGTTGGTTAAAAGCGTTTTTCGAATTCGCGATGAAAAAAAATCCCCGTCCCGCGTTTCCTTCAAGTTTGGGGGTTCGACAGAAATTGCTTTAAAATTCGTAAATCGTAATTAGGAGACCGGATATGTATTAAAATTCTTGCAAAGCATCACAGTAAATGACTCTTAAATTATTTGCTGTTTGATAACATGCTTCGAATAAAGATTGCATCTCGAATTCTGGTACCTGAGTAGATTTTTATTTAAAAAATTGCGATGTCGGATTAAGTATTCGTGGCCCGTGTAATTAATTCAGATGTACGTTTAGTTTTATTGGACACATGGGAGGTTAATGTATTCGATTACGAAGCAACGGAACAACGATGGCGGTCTGGTTCTATCCGTGTATGCAAGCACGGGAGAGCGGAGATTATACCCGAACCCTATCAAAAGCGGACGCTTTTAATTTACTGAATTCTTAACGACGTCGAGGGCGTATCCCATTTGGATGGAAAGTAATTATAGGAATATTGCGGGAGTAATCTGCGCATCGATCAACAACTTGGGGGCAGTGCTTATGACACTGCCGCCAGTATCCATAATTAATTTCGCTGGTAATCGATAAGCACGTAATTAGAATATATAGGCTGGACCGTCGACGTTCCATTACACGAAACGCTGTATTCTTGGGGACGTGTGATTGATTCGAAAATAATGGGACGAGCGTGACGTTGGTCGCTAGATGAATCGAGCTACACGCAGGACATTGCGAAGAGACACTCTTCTCAATCCCCGAACAGAGACAGAGATAGTTTTTTGAAAATACAACAAAGCCTCGCAAAGCTAATGGAACGTTTATTCGCGTACACAAAAGTTCTGCGGAGCAATTACTTTTTGGTATAGAAAGTTCTCGCGTTTACATCCGACAAGCTTTTATCCGCGAGAGAGAAACATCCCGTTGAAATTACAAAGCAATAACTATGTAAATATGTGTGGTTATTATACGGAATAATCCAAGTGTTTTATTAGTTGTGTAATTTATAAAACATCTTTTAGTCGAGTTTGAAATTGATGTTGATGTCGGAACGATTGAAAGATGAAAAGAATTCGTAGCATTTTTTAGTCCAAATTGAAGCCGACCAAAGTTGCAAATTGATTAAATTCTCCGAGAGTGGCGGTCCTTGTCGCTGGTAGCCTTTTGGAATCGTTCGATCTAACAGTAGATTGGCACTTACGAAAAATTCATTTGATTTCGCCACGTTATCCGGTTTCATTTCAGGCTGGAAAGGTGCAACGATTACGGAATCAGTGTTTGCTAGACCTGTTTGCTAGAATACTCGTCGTTTTTATAAAATTTTACCAGTGTTAATACATTTCATACATTTTTTAAGCTTTGTAGACCTATTACAGTAACAAGTCATTCAGTAACAGATTCCTCGAAACTGTGTTTGGTGTTCCTGGTTCGTGTTTAAAGTGTCCACGAAAGCGAAACTTTGTGTTTAAACAATTGGAAACTAGCACACCCATAATTTGTCATGGAACTTATTTTTGGGGCCCCGTTAAAATTCAAGAGTCCTGACTAGATTTGTTTTCTTCAACGCCCAATCTTGAGAATGAATTTTTGTAGCTTCACAGTGAAAGTTCGTGTCACCCAAGTGTGGGAAACGTGGCAGTGAATATGTAACGACGAGTTGATAGCCACTGCTGCAGGCATTCACACGTTGGAATCCTCCTTTCCTTAGTTTCACAAATTCCTCACTACCACCGGGGAACCACGCCGAACCTAACACTTCCTTTATGGTTGCTGGGTATCCCGGCACGTTTGCTACATGGAGTTGCCGCGTTCGAGACGAGCGTCGGGAATTGTCAGTTTTACGTTTTCCCTTGCTATATCCTCGGGTGTGCCTACGACTGTGGGGCCCCGTAGGTGACGGAAGTCGACTCTCGGATGGAATCGTAAAACCTTCAGCCACGCCGTGACGTTGCACAATTCCCGCGACGTCCGCGACTGTCGCGTCGCGACGCTGGGCGAATATAAGCCAGCGATCCTTAGCCCTTTCGTGTTTATACCAATCACACAGCTACGTAAACTCTCGATCACAAGTATCAGGTACTCGTAAATATTTTTCCTTATTTTATACATTTTTTGTTACAAGATTTTCCTACATTTTTACGTCTATTTTTAATATGTCTCTTATATAGTTTTAAAGAGGACAACGGAACAAAGTGGTATCGATGTTATTATTATGTCCAATAATCTTACTAAGCTAACGATATATTGTTCGATAATTCAGCAGAGTAAGGAAGGGAAAACGTTTTCTTCGTTACAACGTATAATAAAGACCTGGGTTTAAAAATCTTTAAGTGGAGAAAACACAAAGTCGAAGCGTTCGAAATGTATTTATACTTAAATTGCTGCGCACCTCGGACTAAATTTTTCCCATTTTTTTGTCGTTTTATAATTTACGAGCCCATTTATTATCGGATTCCTATAAAAATTGTCTTTTATATTACGCCGTACCCTGAAGGGGATAGTATAGTCTTTATGCCAAGAATGTAGGACACCTGCAAAAATTTATGAAAGACAAGTATTCAGATATCAGTTTAATACTTTGCTCCGTTACTTACAGGTTGTTACATATTCTTTCCATACCGAAATAAATAATAACTGTCACTGTAAACAAATGTAAACAAGTGAGGTTACGACTTACATCAAATGAATAGATTTCTTTATAAAAAGAGCTCTGCCTAAACCAAGTTATGTTACAGCTTGACCACCAGTGATCGAATAAATTAAGCTCGACGTTCGTGCAGTGAAACGTTCAAAACTTCGTTATTTTAATATTAATAAAATTTTGGATTTAAAATATTGTCGTAACCTTAAGCTGCACGGAAATGCAAACAAAGAGGCCCTTTTTCCAAAGCTTCGAGTTTGAATATCCCTATAAACCACCGCTATAAACCGTGTCTTGGTCCGCTGGCGTATTCGAGGACCTCGTTTCGAAATTCCTCGTACAACGCAAGCCACGTAAAATCTCCCAATGCTGATCATTCGTCGGTATCGGTATCCAGCTTGGCCATCGGTCCTACGCTCGCTCTTACGATGGAATGTGCGTGAAATCGTTGCGCGTAATTACGGCAGGAATTCGAGAACGAACTCCAGACGTGACTGGAATTAGAGAATATCTCGGATTAATACGTTTATTGGTTTTAACGAGGAATTAATAAACGTTTTCGACGCTGAACGCTCGGCATCCCATTGAATTTCACGTGGAATATTCAAAATAATAATCAATAAAAGATGAACGCAGATAAACACACTGCAATACTTCACCACGATAAAGAAAATAATAATCGTATACACGAAACAACAGTTTCATGAATATATTAATTAAGTTCACGCTCACACGGATCTTTCATTCCTTAAAAAATCTATGATTTATCTAAAAATTATTTTCATTATATTTATGTGTCCTGTCCTCCTGTGGATGCCACGTATTATGAGAAATTCTGTATAGCGTGATTCTGGAGGTGGAACGATTTCCATAAATATACCATATTGACGCGCTGGTGCGATAGTTTGCCTGCCATAAGCTGGAGCCAAGTGACGGCGACGCCTGACTGTAACGTGTTAAGGAAAGCTTGGACTACAACTATTGTCTCATAGTTTCTCAGTGGGGAGCAGATGCCGCTTTGAAGGGCTCAGCGTTTGATCGCCAAATGTTAGGAAACATTTGTCAGAGAGTTCTCCCGTACACCTCATGAAACCATAACACAATCAGCAAATTTATTGGAGAAATATTTCCATCGCTGTTGAATTCGAAACGTTTTGGTTGGCTGGATTAATTAGAATCATACTGCTTACATTTCACACGTGTATTAACACAAACTATCAATTGTCACATAAGTGCACATTGTTTCCCGAAACAAATAACGAGATCGCCAATTTTTTTATTCTACACGCACGTTGAAATATTTTTTTTAATAAATACGTTCAGTTTGCACATTGTACGCAAAATCGTACAAAATTTGTTTTGGAGCTCGACGCGTTGTGGGAGATTAAATCGTACGCGAAACGATCGTAAAATGTTTACTTCGAGTTTGAACGAACTAATCGGAGCAAGATTGATGCTTAACGAAGGGGGCGATTAAATACGGTGTAAATGTAGAACATTTCGCGAATAAGTTTGTAACAAGTTAGAACTCACGCATCGCTGAATTCAGAGCGCTCGTCGCTGTATTAGGTCTACATCACTGAGCCGTGGCATTCAGGCAATTTAGCTCGTATTGTCCAAGATGCTTTGCATATTCAGCGAAAGGAAACTCCATATGACTTACATAATTTCAGCCACGGAGAGACGAAGCAACATAGAGCGAAATATTCTTGCTCGTGTACTGACTAAGTAATTTACTGCTTGGAGCGTTTGAGGAATTTGGCCGATAACGAATCTAGTAGTCTAGGCCAACCATTAGACCGACCCGCGTAACTTTCTCTTCCTATATTTAATTAATTCCGAAAACTCATCTTCCAACCGCCTAATCTTCTTATATTATACAATACAAGGACTATAGTTAAAATTTTCGATCGACGGATTTATATTCCTTTCACATTTTTTATATCTGTCTAATTCAATTGCAAAATAAAATGGTTTCAGATCGGCGTATTTAGCAATATTTTCCACGTTAGTAAAATATACGATAATAGGATTTCGATTGTGAATTTTCAATCGATAAACCGAGCGATGCAACCGAGTTTCGATACGAGTTACAATTTTTTTTTCACGCGCTCTACCATTTCTCTGTGTAATGAAAGGATGTTCGGTGCAGGGAGCGCCGAAGAAGAATTTCTGGCAATATTTCACGGTACTTAAAAGCCTTATAAATCATTAAAAAGTATCGATACCGGGCGCATTTGTCACGGGCCGGTCACGCGAAAGCCTCCCATTGAAATCGCCAGGAATGTTATTAACAACCTTATTATTTCACGCACCGTTCGACCAATAGCTATCAATGAATAATTAAAGTAAGTGTGTATTCATATACGATATTATTATCAGGAATCGATTATCAACGCGTTTAATCGCGCAAATCGGGGGCTTGGAAGCCCAACCGCGTATATTGCACCCGCCATCGAGATTACTAGGAAGCTTGCGAACGTTTTGATCCATTTCGTTCAAACATCCTCGTCGCTCGTGCGTAGTAGGAAGCAAATATTACGTGAAATAGGATTTGCATAATGCTCGAGTCACTTGGTAATGTGCTCAGGACACGTCGGATCGTTTCGAACGTTACGACCAAACCGAAACTGTTATTCGAAAACAGAAGTCCACGAGAATATAGAACTTAAATGTAATATTTAATTGGAATTCAAAAAAATCATTATTCCTCCCGCTAACTCCATTTTTTCTTCTTTTTCCAGGTAAGCTACGATGCAGTCGAATCCACGGTTAATTTCCCTGGAAATTTCGCACAACAGGTATTTATCACTATCGTTCATCGTTAGCACAGAATTATTCATTGTTACCCTGCACAAAACGTCTCTGCGGCAGAGTTGGGCGAATTTGATGCATAAATAACGAATAAAAATTCTAGATCCATTCATAAAATGGTTTTTTGCCTACGACTGCGCTCGCCTGGATGCAGGTTCCAGGAAACTCACAACCGAGCTTTATCCACACGAAAATTTCGCGAACTTCATGACCCATTTACCCCTCCAAAACTATTCAAGAGATTTCAATCAAATTTTGTCGAGTGCTCTATTAATGCTGCTAAATAATTTTAATTCACGATCATCCATGAACCTTCGAAAAACGAAATGGCCCTTTTTTCAAATATAGGCATTGTTGTACAAATGTTTTCGTCTTGCTGCTTTTAACAGTGGGTTAATTTTGGCGTCCAAAGGTCTCTGTACCACCGTTTTGCAAAGTCACATTATAATCGAAGACGAACGTGTCCTTTTCTTGCCGGTTGAATTCGTAGATATTCGCCTCCCTTTGTACAACCGAAAAGAATGGAACAAGGAGGGAAAACGCTGTCCAAGTAATATATTATCATCGAACGAAAATTCCCAGACAGCGAGGAAATGAATTTCTCCCGGTCGGGTGAACGTAAACAGTTAACAAACGGCGCAAGACCGCGCCGGTGCACGTTGAAAATTTCAGGTAACAGAACCCGAGCAACCTTATTTCCCTCGCGTCCTGCCACTCCGCGGCAACCGGGATATTTCATTTATAATATCCTTATTCTTTTACGTTCGTCGTAAATACGTAAAGCTATTCTGTTTTCCCGTGGAAATTTATGCGGTCGATTCCTTTCTGGCGTCGGCCGTATATTTCTGCCGGGCGATTGCCTTACTTTTCTGCAAGCCTGACCTCTGTCGCGACGCGTAACCATCACAGGGATCGTACGTTTCGCTCGACGAAACGGCACGCCACCCGCTAACTTATTTACGAATCTAATTACAATCCGCTATTGCCCCCTATCCATCCCCGCCCCGTTTGAACTTCCGTCCGCTCGACTGTTCACGATCCGAACCGACTCGAAACGCTCCCTAAGTTGGATTAAACCTGCGACCTCATTTTTCGCGATTACTTGTTGCTCGAACAATCGACTGGTGACCGTGTACAACGGATTCTTCGATTGTTCCGGTCGTCTTTCCGAGGGAAATTTGCCACCCGTTTAATTCCCTATTACGAGAGATCTTGGTGTTCGAAACTTTCAGAAAGCGTTTCGATTTACGGTGACTCGCAAGATTATATTAATTTCTTTGGAAAATGGAATAAAATTTGCTTTTTTTCTCCCAAAGGAAATTTTCGATTATAATTTTGAAAACAAATGGACTTTTCATTAGGCTCACGGTCGATCACGATGTGCAAGAGAGAGTTAAAGTGTCGTACAGGTTCCATGCGTTGGAACAATTAGTCGAAATTCGATCGAGGAACCTTTTATTCCCTTCATTGTTTAATTTGCAGACCGCGATTGTTTCAATGAATTGCATTACGGTATTGACTGCAGATTACTATCAGTGTCGAAGTAGAGAAATTAACTTCAATATTTGTTGTGGCTATTCGTTGCAATATTGCATCGGTAAACCTGGACAATCGTAAATAACATGCGGTATTTGTTATTGCCCTCCGATGAATGGATGAACTACAAATTTACGTATCAGTCGTAAATAAATAAAGAAACAGGCTTCGTATTAACTTTAGATTGACTGAAGAGGTGTGATTGGTAAGTGGTGTAAATTATTATTCAAACCTAAATGTTCAATGTAGTCTGTGTCCATATTACATAAATTGGTGGATATTATTTCTGAAAATGCATATCCAATTGAAATGAATTTTCCAATTAATTATGCCCATGAATTTTGCCCAAATTGAGGTTGCATGGTCTTGAAGAAACTATTAAAATTTGCATGGCATTAAAGAAGTAATTTTTCTAAATACGGAACAGTCGGTTGTTGACATTTGTCTACTATGATTAATTTGTACGATCAAAACAGCGTTATTCATCGCAGGATGCGATTGGTGTGTATTTATGTAAATGTAATATTCGTCATAAATTCCTCTATGAAATCAGTTATGTTCAGGCCTCCGGTTTCCAATTTCATTAATGTGATTAACAACTTTGGGAATGTGCTTCAATGAATACAATTAAATTTCGTATAAGATCGATCGTATAACTCGGTATTTCCAAAATTAATGACTTTCTATCAAAAATGAGATTTGATAAGACTCCCAGGAATATTATACCTTTCGAAAGAAAATTATTTCGTCTTTCAAGTTCCAGAGAAAACGTCCTACGTTCTTCTCGTTCCACCCATCGTTTTCTTTTTGTTCTTTCAAGTAACATTACAACCCCAAAGAATCGTAAAAGCAAACGTTCGGATCGTTCGATCGGTGTTATAATAGCAACAATTTAATACCCGTAACAAACCATATTCGTCGCGTTCCTCGTCTCTGGTCACTCTTTACGATCACGATTATTGTTTCCGCCTTTCCCGGGGAATGCAATCGCTACGAAATTATTGCCACTGCGACGTTCCATCCCCCCGAAGAGCCCCACGATTCTATTTTCGCCGGATAGTATTTACCGGACGAAATGGAGCAGGAAAAGCTTCCATCGGAATAGGTGCGACGCGAATCTTTCTCGCATTAATCGACACTTTATTATCGTCGTCTTCGCGATTCTTTTCGTAACTCCATTATCGACGCCCTCTGTTCCCGTTTCGAACGGAAAAGCCTTGGAGCTGAAAGGAGCTCCGCGACAAAAACGGACCGAGGACCTTCGTCCTTTTAACCTCGCAAAAATTACTCCGACGCCTTCTCAGCTGGCAAATCTGAAACGCCTTCAGACGTCTTCAGAACTCCCGACTGGCGGACTTTGATCTTTGATCTTAGTTCAATCGGTATTAAGACATACCAAACTAAAGGAAAGGAATATGAGAAAGGATAGAAATGTGAGACACTAAGCTTCCGAGCCACCTGCAATAGTGTTCTGCCATCCCAGGGAAAAATTTTAATGAGAGATTCTAGAGGCCAAAATAAGAAGAAAATCAAGGATACTAAATTGTTGATTAAAGTTTCGTTAAAAAGATATAGATACATTTCTGGCCTCACATTATATTTTCGGTAATGAATTTTTTTCTCGAAACTGAGTAGAATTTTGAGGGTGTGTCTAATGACCAAAAATGCTTCTAATTGACCTTCGCAATCGAAAATATTTTTTTCAGAGCGATTTGATAAAATTTGAAAAATTTCAGTGAAACGTATAAACGGTATGGTCAGACATCACATTTTCGGTAATGAATTTTTTCCTCGAAACTGAGTAGGATTTTGGGGGTGTGTCTATCGACCAAAAATGATAGTAATTGACCCCTGCAACAGAAAATAATTTTTCCAGAACGATATAAAAAAATATTTTTTCACCGAAAAATTTAGGTCGATTTTTCTTCAAAATTCGTTTCTCATTTTTCATAAATTTGTTTGTCAGTTTTAATCATTTTCCCCCAACAGAGTGTATCTAACGACATGTTCCATGTTCGTAGAAACTGTAAAATCTTCAAAATGAAAATAAAAGAAAAATATTTTAGATTATTCTTACTCCCCATACATAAATTCATTTTTAAATTGTCTCAGTCAAATAGATATTCATCCAAAGCTACACGAATAAATAAATATTCTCAAAAGCTACTTGATTCGATAATTTAAAATCGACAGATTGGAAGTATTTCTCGCGATTATAAATGGCTTTTCAAGCGTTTGGCAATAACAAGCGTTTCTCGCGAGACACGTGAAAATCTTTCCCTTCGAATCCATCGAAGATTTTCTCGCAAACAGTTACCCGGGAAATTCGCGTGGCAAATCGCGCGACAGAAGCCGTTGCGTTTTCCGTGTTGTCTTCATTACCGCGTAACGTGACGGCAATGCGAAATCCCCACGAATCCCGTAAGCGTCTTCGAGAGGAAAAAGTCCCAAGCTGGTAGGTCTTCAACCGCGGCGAGAGAGTTCGAGGAAACTGCGCGAAGATTATCTAATTACGATCCCGAGATAATAACGTTATTACGGATCTTCGTTCGCGTTGAAGACTTCGTAAAGTAGCGGTAAATACACAAAATCTAAACTTCTCGGTACTTTCATGAGCAAAACAGTTATATTCGCTCACGGATCTTTGCTTAAGGATCAAAAGTCTGGTACAATTTTCCCCCGTAAATGAATATTTATAGCCCAGGATGTAACTTGTCCCTTGGACGTCACGTGACATCCAATGCATACAAATTACAAACACTGAATTTTCTGCTGTGAATATTCAGCCTGGAAGTAAATTATGAAAGACTTTTCCGATTCATTTAGTGATTTTTGTAAATAAATACAGCTTTGATTAATTTTTTTCGAAATTTTAAGGGTGACTCGCTGGGAAACTGAGCCATATAAGTTATAAATTAGTTTAGTATATAATTTTATGGGAGAATAAGTGGCTGAACATTTCTTTCTCTATATGACACATTCCCATTAGATCCATCACGAATCCAATTCCTTTCCTCTTCCCTGACTTCTGCAATGACCAAGGCAAGTAAACCAAACATGGTCCACAAAAAAGCACGTTCAAGGGAGACTCCAAACGGGGAACGAAGTTACGGTTCCACGAAATTGGAACAGTCATCAGGGATCCTTAGTGTCCCTAGTTAGGCGATCGTTAAAAAAGCTTTACGCGTCACGTCGCGCCACGGGCCCCTTTTCACGCAACTAATAAAGACTTTTGGGGGGTTCTCGAAGGATCCTTGGCGCGGATGTCCTTCGTCGTTTCGAAATCTCTTTCGGTCGGGACCAATCGCGAGAGCTCGTAAAGCTTCCGATGAAAAAGCCGTTCGTACGATTCGCGGTCGTCTGCACGCCGTCGAAGTTCATCTTTTCAGACCAGCTGCCGAAGCGACCGTAATTCGAGTTAATGGCCGTCGACGAAGAAAGCCCCGCCGGCCAACGGTACGACTGATCTCCGCCTGAAATATTGCTTCGTCCACCCCCCAGCCCTCTCCCCCACCCGTTCCTCGTGGCCACGGTTAGCTGTAGCCCGTGGAAACCGTAGACCCGAGTGATTAATCGTCTTCTCGGCGAAACTTAGACGAAATCAATGGGCCACACGCGAATCCGGAGAACCTGACGATCTTTTACTCGGGAATAAGAGGAAGAATGGAGGGGGGGGGGGGGACGGGCCTGCACGCGGTGAGAGTACTAAGGACGCTGATAGGTATTTGTACGTGACTGCTTCCTTGATTTTCAGATAGCTGTCTGTACACCCCGAGTCTCGATTTACTTCGAGGACGCGGAGGTTCAACGTTCTGATTAAAATGACGCGTCTAAAACGTTGGAATAAATAACTATGAGAGCGAGAGAGTGTTTCTATATTGTTTATAGCATCGGGATAAAATAATTTCTTAACAGAGGGTATTCTCTTTTTCAGTTCTGTTTGAAATAGATAACAGAGTCAGAGTCCAGAAGTGAGTAATATACTGTCCAAGAAGGTTAGGACCAAAGATCGTAATATTCCGTAGAAATTAACTTCGTTCAAGTACTAATAATAATTCTGCCCAAGGCTCCAATGGTTTCCCAATGTACCAGAATCATTAATCTTCGACGCAATTCACGGATCCATCGACCAGAAAGCTCCTGGGTTTCACAATCCAATACCATCGATTGTTCAACTTCGATTCGATTCACCGTGCACTGAAATTATTTCCATCGAACAATAACGATCGTTTCGTTTAGCCTTTTTCGCACGGTGGGCGATGAGATAAGCTTCCCGACGAACGACGCGAATTACGTAAGAACGAAAATAGAAGAATTCACGGGGACAGACTATGCGGAGGTTCGTTCGAGCGACCTTCTTAATTGCGGCGACGTCTGAATTTAAATTACTCTCGAGAGCGGGCGGAACCGCTCTCGGAAGAGCGCCTCACCCTCCCCACGGTCACATTATCGTTAGACGTTATTTCTCAATAATTCATGTCCGGCTAACACAAAAGTTATCGATTCAGCGGGCTAAATTATCGCGAAAACGTACGACGTCGTCCTTTCTGGCGTTTCCTTTAGAATTCCATTGGGACGTTTCGCCCTGTAAGGACACGCTCGTCGAAATGCATTCTTCCGCGCGAGGAGGAGGAAAGGGAAACGAAAAATCGTACGTCTCACGAGATACTAGGTTTGGAATTTAATTGCACTTGAAAAGAATTAGAGTATTCATCCTGCTTTTAAATTCATCTCCTTAACTAGATGAACAAATTAAAAATATTTAGTTTGTCTATTTGATACATTCCCTTTACATATAATTAAAACAGTTTTTTAGATGTTTGTTAAAAATTCTTAACTATGTAAGAATGATATTTCTCACAATTTTCTAAATGATGAGATTTTCTAAAATTTCGAAACTTTATCGTACGAGAGATCAAATGAAAAATAGAGCTAGCTATGTCGACGAATATAAATCGACATTTCCTGGTAGAAACGTCTGAAATCGTATGTTGTATCGCCGCTGAACGTTCTGCAAAGGACGAACACGATTCTCGAGCAACTTCTGCTGCCTTTTAGCAGTGAGTTTCGCCAGCAATTTCGCGCAGCACGCACCTCTCAACCATTCCTAACGCGCGCGAACGCCGATTTGAATGGGAAGCCGGTAGTCCGGAGATTTCGGTCTGAGGACCCTCGCGAGTACAAGTGAAATTGCGTGCTCGAGGAACAAAAGGGGAAAAGGATCACGTCGGCGTAAAAATCTTGGCTGCTGGCGGTAATCGTCGCGGCTCGAAACGGTCTAAGCAGCGCCTAAAACCGTCAGCGGAAGTGGCGTTGCGACGATAATTAGCCCGTGCAACGACGGCAAAGTATCACAATTACGGGCGTCAAGATCTCGCGAAACGTTGGGTTTTGTAACGTGGACGACCAAAACGCGCTATTTATCAAAACCTTTATCAAAAGTAACCAGATACCATTCGAGTAATTTAACAAAGAGTCATCTTCCCTCTATGTCAGGATTAAATTATTCTTTTCAGTATTTTTCGGAGTTCTTAAAAAATTGTGATTGTATACTTACGTATCAATAGCTCACATTGGAATCTTAAATTAAATAATATGAAATTAAAAATTTGCCTCCGATTGTGTACAAATTATATATTTCGAACATGATATTCCATATTATACCGCCATGAAATAAACAACTGACGATGTCACGTGTACGTGAACATGTTAAAAGTATTGAAAAAGCAATCATTGAATTTTAGTTTAAAGGGTTCGTCGAGAGTTGCTCAAAGGATACTAATTAAACAACCGTTGGGCAGAGTGATTGGAAAATTATGAGACCGCTGGCCGTTTCGTGCAACTAATCGAATGGAATGCTCGTTGCGAGAAGTCGCTGTTCGCGGAGCTGAATTCGCGGGGGAATATGTTTACAAGCGAAACGTTTTCCCGTTGACAGAGAGTCATAAAAGAGTATTTCTGTCTCGAGAATTGTTATTTCATGAAAACTCCGCGCGATATTACGTTTAATGAAACAGAGAATTGTTTTCTGTGCTCGAGAGTGGAGGCGACTTGGACAATGACAGGTCGAATAGGGCTGGACACGAAGTGCATTCTGGTCGATGGGCACAAAGAAATTCCAGCGTATATTAAGAGTGTCTGGAACAAATTCTACAAATTATAGAATGTTTTTTTTATTTTTATTCGCAACATTCTTCTTTTAACAGTTTATATTTTACAACTGCTGTCGTATTGCTTTTCTAACACGTCTGAATAATGTCAGGTTGCAATGAAAGTTCCTAGCTTTATCCTCATTAGCACGTAAATATTGACCCGATTCGTTTGCTCGAATTTAAACAGGTCCCTTTCAGAAGTTTTTCAATTTAGAGTAATTGACTTGATGTCTAGGATAAAAACAGTTCATACTGTTACACAGTACTTTGACAAACACGGAGTCGGGCAAATTCTATTCTCGTCGAGCGAATAAAAGTTAGTTTACGTTTATGCGTCGAAAGGAGACCGTCAAATTCAGTCAGAATTCATTAGGAAGATTCTTGAAGGAACAATATCGATAACTAATTAATAACTTCTCCTTTCGCTAAGGAAACAACTTTCTTCTTCGCTGTACATAAAAAGACAAATGATTTTGTTCTCCTCGAGGAGCGTGGAAGATAAATGCGAACTTTAAGTTTAACTTTCGTCGGCGTAAAGACCATTATCCAGTATTATCGCGTTCAGAGGTGTTCCTGATGCTAAAAAGGGGAAAGATCGCATCTATAAATGAGTCGATTTATCGAGAAACCGTTTTAAATCTCCGCGTTACTGTTTCACGCACACTTAACGTCGCCGTGTTCAAACAACCAAAGCGACGGTGCTCCGAGTCTCTATTGAAACGTTAAATTACCGTAATTGCTTTCCAAAAATCTACCGCCGCGGAGCAGAGGGGAAATTCAAGTCGTGAAGCACGTTCGGATGTGTGCTTCAACGAAAACAAATCACCCCAGGTTGAACGATCTTCCTCAGTCTCCAATTTGCTATTTTGCGACGAATAAATTTGTGCACATTCCAGGCATTTGAGTATTTGTAATAACTGAACGTTCTGAGTATATTCTTATTTATTACTTAATTGCAGCTGTTTAGCTGCAAAGTGAATTTAGTTTCAGTTTTTGGGTGTTTGAAGTAATTTACGAGACTCATTGGACTCTTCGCTA
Source organism: Colletes gigas (assembly GCF_013123115.1). NCBI lineage: Eukaryota > Metazoa > Arthropoda > Insecta > Hymenoptera > Colletidae > Colletes > Colletes gigas. Next base: position 3,879,148 of record NW_025106637.1, read on the forward strand.
AAGATTCACACAGTTGCACTATAGATTTATAATTCCTACTACTAAATTTGTGGAAAATATTTAGAATTGAGAGTTTCCATAATATTGGAGATAAGTAGAGAGGAAAAAGTTGCAGTATTCTGTAATATTTACTTGGAACCCCGAAGCTTGCGTCAGCCTGTAGATTCGAATATCCAAAACTGGATAAGAACTGGAAGCCACAAAGTCCTGGGAACGCGAACGAGCCAATGGCAGGATAGGAGTGCTCCCATACTCCGAGCCATTAACGGAATTCATTTTTATCGAATTGGACGAGGCCCAGGAGCGCGCCATCGACTGCTCGCCGTACGTATAATAAACATGATCGTCGCGAAGAACGATCTAGGGGGCAACGCGGAAAAACTTGCCAGCTACGCGTCAATGGACACAGGGAACGTACTCATGCCCCAATAATTATGCAACTTGATAACATTTTATCACTAATTACCAACTGGTGCCCGAGAAATTCGCGATAATTACGCGCTCAAACAATTCCAAGTATGCGCGCGCGCGCGCTAATTAGATGACACAGGACGTCAATTTATTCCCTAATACACAGGCCCGTTATGCAATTACACGAAATTGATGATAATACCTGGTCCAGCGAGAGGGCGGCGTGTAACTTCGATCGTTAATTATGGACGCGCGTTCTCAGACTAGAAAAGTTTCTATCGGCGTTCTTGAATAGCGTTTCCGGGCGAAACGAGTGTCGAAGGGTGTTGATTGACTGTTTTCTGTCATAAGAGTTTCGATTTAATTCGAGATATTCAAGCGACTCGGCTTTCCTCCAAATTTTCCTACTCGCGTTACCATAATATTATATTTCAGCCAAACGTGTACGTACTGTCTTGAGATTTCCAAAGTTCAATCTAAAGGATTTCCTGCTAAACTGAACGTAAACTCGAAACCCTGGTAAATTCTACCCTTTATAAAATATCAAAGAGTCCCGTGAACCCAAGAAAACAACCTACTTTGCACACGTATGTATGATACAATTTGGACCATCTCTGCATTTTAGCATTTTGTGCAAATTTGGGATACTGTCTGGTTTCTCCTTAAAGAAATGCAGCATATTTGGAACATCAATTTGTTTAAGGTTACCATACAGATTGAATCACAAATGTCAAAATTACGGTTCCTCCACAAACGTCATTGGCGAACAGATAATTCGCTCTTATTATTCTCGACGTTAAAAATTAAATAGCATCAATAATTTTGTAGATATTTCGGTATTCCAAATATGCTAGAGTTCCTCTATTGAAAAGGATACTATCCAAGGTACCGTTCACCATTGCCTGCGTCGCTTCCGGGAGCACAGGCTGGAACGAACAAATCGACCCATCGATTAGTTCGTCCAGAGTGCAATATCTAAGTCGAAAATATAGGAACGAGCACGTCTACCTCGTCCACGGGCTTATGCATCCAACAATAAAGTCCTATTATTCGGCTGGCTATTCGCCGTGCGTGTGGTCCGTGGTTTGTGTTCAACCTCCATTGGCTCACAGCCAAAAGATTTTTTATATTTTTTGGCAACAGCTCATACTGCATATAACCGGTTAAAATGTTTCTCTGGCTCCTTCTCTCCTGCCCCGTGTCCCTGTCCCCGTTCTTCCGGTTTGCTCGTCCCATTCCCTTTGCTCCCGCCCTTTCTATTTCGTTTCTTCCTTCCCTTCGGGCTCTCCGTGTTTTTCTTTGCCCTTTTGTTCGACCAGTTCTCGTGAAGTTTCCTCTCCTCTCTTCTCCGTTTGTTTCTTTCCACGGCCGGCCAGGGCAACAGCGTGTCCCTTGTTTGCGGTTTACGGGCACGTATAAATCACTCGGAACATACGTGTTCGCCAGCGCAATTAATTGCATCGCATTAGGATTTAACTAATGCGACGCTCTGTCGCGTCGTTTGACTCGTTGCCGTCTTTCTACGAGCGAATTTTCCAACCAACGATAAAGTCTTCTCCTCCAAACTTTCAGACTCGGTCACGTGTAAATTTGGAAATTTCTATTGAAACTTTATGTAGCCTTCAATGAGGTATTCCATCTTCTCAATGTTTAGATCGCCATTATTGTTTTTCAAATATATTTTTTATAAGTTTCCTTTCGATTCTTAAAGTTGTACGTTCAACCCAAACTGTCGATACTTTGTTCTTCACCTTTCTCTAAGGTTAGATTCTTGAATAAATTCATAAGCTAACTTTCAACGTCTACCAATGATTTTCTTAAATTTCAACAATTTTAAATTTGTATAAGAAATATAAGATTGTCTGTACGTAACAACCAAGATTGTTCTCGACGCTGAGAAAGATTTTAGTCGATCGTTTTACCGGTTGAAGTACCAACTTCCGGGCCGAATTAATTATCGGATCTCCGGTCTGTCGAAAAAGAATTCCCGCGGGAATGGGGGAAACAAAACAACGGAAAATTTGGTAGGAAATAAAGCAGGAAGCTTTCCGCCCCGAAGCACTTTTCCAACAGCGTGCGAGGGAACAAAGTGTGAGGGGGGTCGGGAAAAAGAACGGAACGGAACAAGGGTTTGTCTATTTTTCGCTCCCGCGCGGTTCCCGCGTATTCTTGACACGTGTCACACGACCTCTCGCCGCCTTTCACATTCGCAATACCCTCGACACCGAAGGATTTCCAATCTCTCCTTTTCATAGCGCGCGAGAGGGCACCGGGAATATAGAAAACTCCGCGAAACAGAGGAATCCCGATGTAATCCGGCCACGGAGACGCGGCGTCTACGTGCACGAGCAACTTTTCACCGTGATGCGTCGTCAGAGTCGGCCAGACATGTTCGAGAGTCGGTATTCTTGACATCGACCGACTACTGAAAGCTGTCCTGTGTCGAAAAAAAAAACCAATAACGACCTGGTCGCTCCGATACGAGCGCTATAAACATTTTAAATCTAGACATTTTTACACTTTTATGCAGACTTTACGAAGTTTTAACATCCAAAAGCGACGTCTCGAAGGAATCTTTTATTCTGGAACCCACAGAATATAAACGTTATTAACAAAATGCATTTAAGTTTTAACCAATGTTGTGCATTGATTTTTTTTCGAATAATCGATGAAACATTACTAGTGTAATTAAAGATAATAATGACTTAAAATGACATTAATTACTAGTGACATACTGACTTTGTGACCAAATATCCCTTCAAGCGTCCGCTATTTGATTTATTACGTTTGAAATCTGACGATCTTAATTTATAACCAAAGTATTTTGTTTTATTCGTTGAAATTTGTTACCTAATGTCTGTTTAAATTTGTTGGAAATTTTCGTTAACAAGGGAATATCATTCAACGAGTCTCAATTTCACAAATTCCAAATACCAGTTAAATAAACTGAATTTGAATTTCGGTCGAAGCATTTTTCCCCCAGCCACGTATATCAAGGAAAACTTCTGTGTTTCTGCAGACATGTTACCACTCCCTTCGAAATGAGATTCAAAACAAATACGAAGCCCATATCTGTGCAGTGGTAGTCGGATGGCTTTGACGATGCACTCAACATCTTCTTGTAGCTGTGTCATAGTTCATTATAATGGTCATTACAAGTTCTCTTTGATGTGACTAAGAGGATTGTTTGCTTGACGAAAGAAGGTTATTAAAGTCGAAACGCGTATATACTCCGGGAAATGTGCAATATATCTACGGAATAAATTACTTTTACGATTGAACTTTCCATTCTAAAGAACTGTGTTCGTTTGTCTACTTAACAGTGAGTCTAACGCTTTATACTCTATATTCGTGTATGCAAGTTGCCCAAAAAATACCAATTATTCTTTATTTCTGTATATCTGTGTAACGATCAAATAGATCTAAAATCATAAGATTTTTTAGTATAGCGTATATCATCTACCATATAAATGATTTTCCTCGAACACCCAGTACCTTGACTTCAATTCCAACGCAACTAATTTGTCTATTGACTTCTTCCAATGACCTGATCGATGTTCGTCGATCCGACCACTTGCCCTATTTACTATCAGTTAACGTAACCATTGATTTCTACTTACATTCACGCAATTAAACCGTACACGTTCGATCTATGCTTTGCTCGATTAGCAATTCTATTAGTTTCGCCGTCGCCTTCTGGTCCTATCGACACCTGCAAGCATTTTCTTACCGATCGATCGATATAATTCCATCGACAATCGATACATTTAATTTACGAAATTCCATCGCGAACTAATTTTCCTCGTCGATGTCGAAGTACCGAAATTCGAACCTAAAATCGCTGGTATTTGGCTGTTACTTTTCAGCTATTATTAACGAGCCACAATTGTATGTACGTTTCGACGCAACGCCGAGAGCCCTTGTCGCAGTGAAAATAAGCAGAACCGGAATATCGCCATTAATAGTTAACTGAAACGCCGGGACGACACGTTTCGGGTTTTAAATAATTCTCGAGACCCTCAGAATTTCATCGTACTCGGCCCGGAACGCCGTTCAAGCGTGAATCGCGTTCGGTTCGCCTCGGAAACAGCGGAATTATTCCGGAAAATGAATATATTCCGACCAGTACTCACCTTCTAAAGGGTCACGAACGCGGCATACATTCCCCGTTATTCGATAACATTTACCCAACGGTATATTCGTGCGACGGGTACTGAAAAATTGACATTTATGGTTGTGTATTTATCGTCGCGGATCCCGACGACGAGGTATCTAGCAGGAGTTCACGTTCGATATATTCCACGGCAGCACGTGGATCATACGAACCAACGTCAAGACGTTTCGAATAACTTCTCCCTAGCCGCATAATACGATCCGTCTCATGAATACAATTCCTTCTTCGCGCGAAGACGACCCCGTCTTGTCTCTCGCGTCACGCCGACCGATTTCCACACCGAGAAAGGAATCGGACGCGATGGTTTCCCCCCGTTGCTAGCTCGAGCTGCTGAAATCGGTTCTCCCGGGCTTTGGGGCGGAAATATACGTATTTTTCAAACCTTTCGAAACTTATACACGATCGATTTCCATATATTCCTCGTTCGACATTTTCGTGCACCGAACTGTACTGTGTTTTGACTCCGTTCAAATATCTTGATCATTTCGAACAATACGAGTAAACGTTACTTGCAGAAGTCTTGCTGTATGGGGGAAGCGGGATAGCAGAAAGAAAGAAAAGGAAAGGAGTGTCGAGGAACATATACATGGTGTTATATCAGTCGTATAATTGATAGGAATTGTTGAAACTTATTTGGGTGGATAGTGTAAAAGTAAATGTGAAATTAAACATAGAAGACAGCATAAATTAGAATAGTTTTTACATTCATTGGATAGGGGATGAAAAGCCCTTTAAAATGAGCGTTTGTACGAGTAGATAGCTTTATTAGTTCCGGAGATATAGCGATTTTAGTTTCAAGTCGATGCGGTGGCTAGTTTCGGAGATATAAGGGTCCGAAGCGTTTGTTTACGTTCATTGAGATGAATGAACTCGCGCGCGCGACAGTAGTAAACAGTGCGTAGTAAATTCTTGGAAATACTACGCCCGAAACTAGGTCACTCGGTCACGACTCACGTGCGACAAAGAGAGGTCCGGCGCGACGCGTCAGACGAAGACAGCGATAGTCGAATTAAGAAAAATTACCCCTTTACATAAATTACGATATCTCGAAAACGGAAAGTCCGATCGACAAAAACCAAAAGCCATTTTAAAGAGGAAAGTTCACCGCTTCTAACAATACCTCAATAATGGAGAAAACACTAATAGTTTCGGAACTACACGCGTCTAAAGTTTTAGTATTGTTAATGCGCGTTAATCGGCTCTCGTAAGACGGTGCGTGGAATTTTAAAAATCACCCCTTCACATAAATTACGATATCTCCATAACGGAAAGTCGGATCGACAAAAACCAAAAGCCATTTCAAAGAGGAAGGTTCACCGCTTCTAACGATGTCTCAATTATTGATAAAACACTAGTAGCTTCCGAACTGCACGCGTCTAAAGTTTTAGCAATTTTAATACGCATTAATAGACTCTTATAAGACGTAGAGTCGAATTTTTAAAATTGTTCCTTCATTTAAATTACGATACCTCGAAAACAGAAAGTCAGAAATCGTAGAGGAGGAAAAATATGAAACAAATCGTCGAAACACTGACGCCCAGCTGTCTGATTCATAACGTAGAGAGAAGAATTAACCTTACAATCTACGTTTTACTGTGAATTTTATACTGGCAATTTTTGCTTCCATGGTGATAATTACCTCGTGCATTCCGAGCACTGGTTTCATTTAGTATTTCAGTTCTCGTACTGATTAAAGGAGCCAGAGGTAAAAAGGAGCACCAAAAAATCGACAAGAGCATGTCTATGTCCATTCTTCGTAATATTTTATTCGTATAATATGTAAACTTGATCGTTACAGGAGTAAGTAATCTCAAAAATAAAAATTACTGTTAACATCAAGAACGAATCACTGTGTTCTGTGCTGAATAAATTATTCGGCCATTGTATATATGATTAATTAATGATTGGAGCTTGTCTATGGTGACAATCGTTCGTTTGTTGTAACGTGCACATCGGAATTCTGAATTGCAAGAACCGAGGCAATTTAAAAATCTGACGTGTTCATCGAAATAATTGCGCATTGTTAACGGAAATAATTACAGTAATTAAGAAATCCAATGTACACATTACAATAAATGGACTTTGTTCGCCGTATACAAGCTCCAATCATCAATTAACAACACGTTAACGTTTACAGAGTACCATTTATACAGAACGAACGATTACCGCTTTACGTCTCATTAATACTGTGATATGCAATTACTGTAGGAGCGTCCTGTCGTTTAGTCACCGAGCGTAATAGCTCTTATCGTGATTAAGAATTACGTCAGTAATTAAATGGCTGTAACTTGGGAACAAAATGAGACAGGGAATATATTTACGAGCTATTTATCGTTTTCTCTTTGTTTGTTTAATTCGGTAAAAATCGACACGTTTTGTACGAGGCTTTACCAGCATTCGTTATCGTTCGAGAGACACTGAGCTGGTTGTTACCGGCGTTGAATTTCTTCGGAATCGCTTGGTGACCGTCGAAGCAACATTAATCAAAATTCCGAGCGTGTTACCCTCGCGCGGAAGGTCTTCACGGATGCAATTTATTAGCTTTCTCAGTGGCCACTTAATTACTCGCGACGCGCTTCTCTCAGCTCGAGCGCCAACCAGGTACGAAGACATCGCCAACCTCCTGATCGCGAAACGACTATTTCGCTTCGATTTCGGCTCGTGTTCGGCGCCGTCGATGATCGAGTTCTCGTTCGGGGATAAATCAAATTCCCCGCAAATAAACTGCGTCGCGTCGCGGGATAAACGACTCCGAACGCTCACAATTAGAACACGCTCGGTGAAATATGTATCGATCGGGGGCGAAACGGGCCAGCGAATATTTTTAACCGTGCCACGGGCGTAAATCATCCCCGAATAATTTTTAGGGAATATTGTTGTCAGGGGTGTTCGAGAAATTTCCGCGGATTGGTTCGTTTTACGGGTCAGAGACAATTGGCGCGGGGATTTTTTGTTTCTGCTTGCGTGGTCGATTGCGTACAAGCTTTTACGTCCATCGCAGGTAACTGCAACTATGTGATAAAAAGTTTTTACGAACGCTCTGGGATATAATATTTGCGGCTTCGTGGCGCTGTTTGCATCGGAGAATATTAGAGAAATCTGTGGAACACGGTTCGTCAGATATGGCAATTGGAGGCTCGATTTTTAATAAAACAATTGATAGTCGTTCTTTAACGCTGGATTTACGGAACTGGATTACGTAAATTTGATGGATTTCAAAATTTGTATGGCTGGTCTAACGTGTCTGACCATATTCCGATATTTCTACTTGTGTTTGGTGATTGTGTACATTAATGACGATAGGCATTATTTATTTTGTTCTATTTGGTTCTTATTCGTTAAAGGAGGACAAGCACGAGTAGAAATAACGAATAATTACAGGTTAGCCAAATCTGTTTTATAAATATTTTCTTTCCAATATATTATACATTACTGTTACAACTACACGCATTTATTGTAATATAGCTATCAATCTATCTATTTGTTTCATTGTATTATAGATTGATATTTTATTTGAAAAGACTAAAATTAATTAATCGAAACGTCGAGCAAAGTGCTTCAGAAGATTTTGTTCTTAATAATTATTCCAAAAAAAATTGAGATCAATGTCCAATTTCTACTTAACTGCTCAGGAACAAATAATAATAGAAATATCGTGAATCTAGGACAACCGACACAATTGGATTTTATGCATTTACATACGTCGTACCAAAAACGTGTGCAAATGGATATTTAAAACATGAATATAATAATATCGACATTTGCATGGGTTTAACATGCATTTTACGTACGCTACACACGCAACAAACAAAACGTCAGTACAATTATCAGAATGAGATTGAAAAGTCCAATACATTTCCCATCTTGCGGTTGCGATTCGAAACGCTAATCGTGCAGCTCGAAAGTCCGAACGATCGAATGTTTTTCAGCCATCGTGCGGTCGGGAACTCGATGGCTCGACAACGACAGAGATATTAACTGTTTAGAATTCCGCGGCCAGACTGCGCGCCAGTTCGATGTACTTAACCAAGTATTTCGCTGAGGATGGGTTGCAGGGTTGGTAAGGAGCATCCAGCACGGAGGAAGTAAGCCGCAATAGCTCAAAGCTGCTGCGAACTTCCTTCGTCCTCTTTCGTCTTAGCCTCTTGCGGTTCGTACTTTCCCAATCTTTACTCGGGATCCTTTCGCGATGTCGATGTCATCGCTGAGCGATTCCTCCAGGCTGAAAACTCCGTCGTGAAAATATCCATGCGTCGAAAATTCGGGTAGAAATTTATCAAGGATGCAGACAAACTCTTTTCGAAGATCAGAATCTTCAAATGTTAGACTTGGCGTATGTATCTTTTAATCCGTGATCCAGGTCGCGTCGTCCGGAGGTTACTGTATCTTTTTATTGCTATCGGAGATTCAGGTGTCGCCCAGAAATGGGCGACAGTCACCTGTTAACGCGCGAACAGAGAACGGGCTAGATATTTCTCTTCCGAGCGGATTTTCTCTTTCGCGGGTATCACCAGCTCGCTAATGCGAAAATCGATTATTAATCGAGCGTGAGATTCGTCTCTGCCCGAAAAACCTGCGGATTCGTTACATCGTCTGGCTCGGTTCTTGCGAATTCCCACAGAGAATGGAGTACTTAGCGAGACCGACGACGTATTTAACGCTCGGGATTAGATCGACCGCAGAGGGAACGCGTTAACCACTCCCGGGGGCCAATTTTTTATTCTTAATCGGCTGGGCTTTCCGCGAACTCGCTGCTCGATTTAAGGGGAACACCTTTTTCTCCGAAGGGAGGGAGCTGGGTGGCAAACCGCCCGATGATAATCGCGTTCATGGTGTTATTTACTCCCTGTCTCCTCGTTGGTTCTTTACATTAAAACCTCTGATAAGAGGGCGCTGTTTTAAGCTGACAATTCGAGGGTCGTTTACAATTTATCGTTTCTATGAAGAAATATGTACGTTGGAATGAAAATTACTAAATAATAGAACAAATTTAGTTTCGATTAAGTATTGTGGTTGAAGCTATTTAATTTTGAGTAAATTCTCCTCGTAGGATGAATCACGTAAAATTCGTTTGCTCATTATAGAACACTTTTACTAAGGTTTGAGGCTGCATAGATGTTTTTTAATAAATCAGCTGATCCATTACTGACTTTCGTATCAGTGGCTAAGAATATAAAAGTCTCACGATATCAGAGCTTCTTTGGCCCGAAGATACAGTCTGAAACGTTCGCAAAACATCGTTTGCTGAATCTGGATACGTTTGATGTCGGTATTGCTCTGTATCAAAGACGGACGATTCCAGTCATTTGGAGGGGTTACGAAAAATGGAGAAGTAGAGACGAAAACCGAAAACACGTAATGCAGCCAACGAACGATTGCATTTTGCGTAGGCGGAGGGTTGGAGAAGATACGACGCCGGGTCTGAAAGCTCGGTTAGCTCGCGGAGACTCGAGACACGTGCACCTGCAGCCAGACTAGGAGCGAAATGCACGTGACTCGTATTCCCTGAAGACTGGTCGGACGGAGGGATTTCGTTGACGAGAAACGAATGCAGTTTCCATCGCGCGTTGAACGATGGCGAGGGCTCCCAGCGGGTAGAAGCAGCAGGTGCATTCAGGTTCTCCCGTGCCTTTTATATTGGAATTCTCGAGATTTGTCTTGCCGAATTCTCGCGCTGATATATTCGCTCTTTCCTTGGTTTCCTTTTCTACGACCTCGCGTCCCCTCCAAATCGAAATCGAGGAACCGGCTTGACGTTCACTATCTTCAAAAACGATGTTAGAATGCAAACTAAATATAATAGAATTCGAAGACGTAACAGTCATAAAAAAAATCGGGGAAATCGATGTAGAAAAATTTTCGTGACACTAGGAACGTATGTAGTTGTTTTTCAAGGGAAAGTTCATCGAATAACACCTTTATTTTATATGAAATATTAAACAATAATACGTATATATTTAACAAGGAGATAAGGTATTGCACTAGTTTACAATTTTCGTGCCTTTATAATAATTGTTCACGATAATATTTTTAAACACTACATGCAATTGGAGTTTATGATCTATGTATACAAATAAATTTCAGTAAAAGGAAAGTTGGTCTCAAACTAAATTATAAAAATCTTTTTAGAAAAGATGAAGGATCTATCATTAATATTTTTAATTAAATTTGAAAATTAAAGTCGACGGGTTCACGGGACAGAGGGGAGGCTAAATTGCCACCAAGGGTGAGATTTTGTAATTTGGTTAATCTTCCTCTGACCGGTAAGCGCAGTCGCTGTGGTTTCTCGATAAATAAACTATTAAAATCGCGCTTGCAACGCGCTATCGTTTACGTACTAGTGGAGCGTTGCTGCAATTACGCGGGGCCGAAGATCATTTTAATAAATTTGAAGTTCATGCAATATTCAACGCGCCTAATTACGCTCGGGAGCCACTTCAGCATCGGAAAGATGGAAATAGGGACGTTCGCAAAAAGCGATTCACCTTTAATATGAGAAAGTATCTCGCGAAGGGTTGCACGCCAGATGAAAAATTAATTCGCCGCGTTGTACGAGCGTTGCGGATTTTTTTTTCAACGCAGTCACGTTCGAAACATTTGCATCCCCGATGAGAAAACTTTTGCGTGTTTTTGTAATGATAATTTCACTCGTTAATATTCGCTGAACTTCGTTAACGAGATCTATGTTTTATTGGCGCGGTCCAAGCTGTTGTGGAACATTTTATTTCCCAAACATATCAATTCTTGATGAGAGAGAAGGCTGCGGAAACTCAGATTTTCGTGACACGACGTCCAGATAAATTCGTATACGCAAATAACCGGAGCTCGAGCAAAAACAGGTTCAAAAAACTATTTTCCGTTCGTATTTGTGGACACTTCTAATGACTGAGCTGTGACAAACGTGGCACAGCGGAAAATTCAATTAATCGCGCTGGAAAACAAATTCTGTATTTGTTTGAACGTGCAATGTCCCTCGAAAGTTGGGACCATCGTTCCGATCTGTACAAAAATATCGATTTATTTTCTAATTATTACATACGTTCTTCGTATTTATGCAACGCATTTTATGACACGTTAGGCTAAAAAATGGAATAAAACTTGGTGTTCCACGTACGGTACGCCACGCGGTAAAAGGATAATCGTCCAGGGAATTCGCGGTTGTAAACGAGATTATCGTGCGATGAAGTTAATGCAAACCCCCAAAGGGATGAATAGCAAAAGCCCAGCGAATGATCGTTGCGTGGATTTAGGTTGATCCGAATCACAAATCACGGCGTCGTTGTTTCCTGTTCGCCTCTATTTCGAATTAAGATGAAATTAGTTTTTTTTTTTTCTTCTTCTTTTCGTCGCGAAACTGTATCCGACGTTAATTGCGTCGCGCAGTTTCGGTCTGGTTATTTATTCCTGGTTTCAGCGGCGCAAATTATTCGACGTCGCGGTGCAGTCGGTGACAGGGACGACGCGACGTGGCGCGCGAATATTTTTAAATTTTAGCCGGAGAGAGAGGGGCCCCGAGCGGTTCGTTATTAGAAAAAATAAGGGTGGCTCGAAACTGCGGGAAACCGACGCCGCGACGAATAAAAATTACAGTGGAGCGTGATGGACTGCTTGATCCATTCTGTTTTTGGGCAAATTGGCATATGGCGCCCCCGAGCGCCTTTCATCGAAAATTATTTCTCTTTCACCCGATATGTTGCAACTTTTCAGATTTTTCGGTATTCATTTTACTTAAGTGCGTAAAGGGTATTCCATAGCATCTGAGATTAAAAAACAATTAAAAATGTTCGTAGAAGCGTGTGTCTTATTTGAGCTCGTTTCGAAGTTGTAACGAGTTCTGTGTTGGTATAATCCTTTCGAAAAATGATTATTTACAAACTCGGTATTTGACGCTGAATCTTGTTTTTTTAAAATGGTAAATTTTTAATTAATTTGATTTTTAAACTATTTAAAGGTACATTTTTAAATTTGACTTTTTCCGTAACGAGAAACGTAATTTGACGTGACTCGCGAATAAATTCGACTTTGGTAAAAATTTGTAGTGCCGTAGAACAGGTCTAAGGAGACGAAGCTTTCTTTCTCTCTACGTATACGCGTCCACATTTCGTACAATTCGGCCGAAATTCGAGACAATACAGTGCATCCCACTCGTGTCCCTTTTTCGTCTCTGTAAGGAGTCGCCTAATTTGCTCTGCTCTCTCTCCTACTGCAAATGCTTCAAATTGGCCCTCACGGTTCTATTGTTTCGCGATGAATTTATAATTCGGGAAGATTAAAAATACTTGCACCTCCGACAACCTGCTGTTATCGATTTACTCGTTTAAAAGTGCAAATGGTCGTACGATGCGTCGTGATTGGACTCGCCAAACACTAGAGTGGGGATCTGAGCACCAATCGGACCCGCATTCCTTTCGCTGGCCAACTTCTCGCGAACCCACAGTAGATGATTCTGATCACAGAAACAGCTCGAGTCGAACGTAGAAAACGACATTTGAGCATACATCTTTCCACCCATCAAGCTGCAATAAGCATATCAACTCGTCTTCAGAGTTCGACGACCATTTCCATTACCCGCGAATTCTCAACCCCGAAGTCTAATTTCTCGAAACATCGCGGCACAGACGAGCAGTCTTGATTCACATCCCGGCCAATTAACCACAGATAATGCCGAGGCAAACTAATTGGCTAACCTTCAATTCGCAACAGCTAATCGTGGCCTATTCCGTCGACAATGAGAACCCATGTTTGGAAGCAATTAACCTCGAGGTGGAAGCGACGAGGCAAAGGGTCGACAGTCGTTTCCTTCCTCCCCGAGGAAGTCGAGCACGATTGCAACGTTCTCCATAGGGAGCGGTCGGGGTGGGGGGTCTATCCGCATTATGAAACCCGAACAAACGTAATCAGGTCTAACGAGCCCTTATTGCGGGGTAAAAGAGCACTGTCCCATTGCCGCGGAAGCGCACTTTATACGCCGACGGTCCAATCGAGGCTCACCTTCGGGGCCGCGCCGGATCCCGAAGCGGTATTTGTCGCGCAGGACGTACAATTCATCCCGCGTTCGTGAAAAGTGCGGCTCGACTGTCTGTGTGCATCTCTTCGCGACTGTCGTCATTGATAAGGCCTGTCGGGGGTTCGGGGTCTATTCAGCCAGGCTTACGTCTGGATCGTTCGTAAGTATTCCAGCGTTCATACACAGACCAAAGCGACCACCACAAGAATTTCACGTCGCTTGGCTGTCGACAAAACTGCTGTCCCCTCGACCAGAGGACTAAAATTGCTTGGTAATACTTTCTGTTATCGAATATTCCAACACTTTCGCGAATCTATGAGCATTAGGTCGTCCCAATTGGGCGATAGAATTTTACGACTGTCGTTGGCGTGAAAATACAACGTCAAGTATTACATTTTGTTTGAGGAGCAGGGGGATAGCTAGAAGTGTTTGTATTTGTGACTATTTCACAACATAATTTATTGCATTCTGTACCAACTCGCTAACTTTATAATTCTGTGCGTGTTTGCATATGTTTGGTACGTCTTTGATACGAGTATTCTGGGTTAGATTTGGGTTAGGTCTGAAATTTGTTGGAGATGCCATAGTACCGTAGTATAATTATCTTCTTCCAGTATATGAAAATATATAAAATTTGACATTAGATACGTATGTTTTTATTAATATTTTTGAAACTTAGCTCTCTTTTATTTATCCTTTCCTAGCCAGATAGAATTACCCACTGTTACATATTTTTCTTCCATACCAAGTGTTCCAAAATCTTTCTAAATTTGTTGTTCTTGAAGATTACCCAGAAAACGTTGATTTAACGCCCGATTCCGGTAAGATTCCTAATTTTTGTACAGTGTACGCGGTTGCAGTTTTATCACTGACCGCAATACCGTGATAATACAAAACGTCTTGATGATCCCATGAAACACGCGGAAGAAGTTTACGAGGATGTAAACCTCGAGACGTCGTTGCTGTTCTATGTCGGTCCAGCAATATTTTCATTGGAGATTCTCGTGTAAAATCCATTTCTCATCCCCCGGTTACAAAACGCTTCGGGGTAGATTTGTTTTTATTGCGCGTGAACGTCGCTGTGACGTATTTGTCTCTGTCGATTTTTGATCGCACCGCGTTTGGTAAATTTCCGGTTCCAACGTCGACGACGTTCCGTAATAAATTACGTTTACGTATTCAAAGTGCACAGATATCCTTTATCCGATCCGCATCTCTTCGCCTAGCTGGGCAAAGCGAACGAAACGCTTTTCATCACATATCCTCATCAAGCTGATGGAGGCTAGAAAATCGGTTCGAAATTGATCGTGTCACGCGGGGGGAGGGAAATAAGAATGTCTGGGACGAAGATTCGAGGAAAAGCTATCTGTTCGATAGCGATGAACGTGGGAAATTACGATAAATGAGCTGAAACAGAGTCCCCTTTCGCGGGTGTCGAATTTAAATTCACAGGCGGATTTACCGAGCGCAAGAAACGTTATTCCGAAGGATTAAGGCGAGACAGTCTTTCCATTTCACGAAATTTACTACAAAATGTAATTTTTTCTCAATTCGACCTCCTACAACTTGATTTTTCGAAATAGAAACATATGTAACTGACGCCATCGAAGTTCAATAATCGTTTATCGTGGTTGTAATTAACGATTCAAATTTCGTTGCTTTTCAGTAGCTATCAACGCATAAAATAAAAAGATAACAACTGTGTAATTGATTCATTTGGTTCTGTTTTGTTTTCATTGGAGCTAATTATTTAAATAAAAACAGAAGTGTGAATTAAATGTAGACGTTTGAAAGGTAAACTGTGTGTATTGCAAATATTTCTCGAGGTTACGTGGTTAATTTTCGATATTCCAGATTTCCAGGTATTTCGATGTAACATCCATTTCTGAATTTAACGCAGAAATAAATCGCGAAACTTTTACAAATGTTTGTGCTAATGTAATTTTATTTAAATTCCATTGATGTATTAACGTTTCGTGCCTACATTTGTTTTAAATAAACGAAATACAGGAAATGGTGAATTTATTGATTTTTTTTTAACCATTGAATGATATTGTAGAGTTTAATTACATTTGTAGCTTGATTAGTCAGTCAATTAAGATGTTTGTTTTTGCTATAACGGTGTAAATATGTTCGTGAATTGAATTGAATAAAATGTACAGAATGATGCATTGCAGCTTTGATGAAAATTGAAACCCGTAGTAATTAAAAAGGAATATCATTCTGTTGGTACGACAGATAATTTGTTCATATTTAAAAGTATGGATAAAACACCTATTTAATTATATTTTTCAAAAACTAACAACATGATATTCGAAGTAAAATCAATGCAAAGGAAACATTATATTCATAAAATGTATTTATTTCCTTCATTATTTTCACTGTAATTAAAATTTTTAATTAATTTTGCGGTTTAAGTTCGAAAATAAAATTATCATCCATAATGGAACAAGAGAAATTGATATGAAAATGAAAAATTATTTTATATCGGTGGAAACAAATTTAATAATAAAACCTATAAATAATTCATTAATTAAAACATCAACTCTTAAGTATTAATACACGATGGAATTTTTAATCAATCTCATTAATTTATTAATGACTATAAATCGTTTCAGAAATTTTAATCTGTTTATACTTTTAAATAAATATTTATCACATATTTTAAAAGATTATTGACTCGTTTAATCCGTGAAAATGTATCATGAATATATTTCCGCGGATCCTTTTTATATGTATTTTTAAAGTGAAATTAAGTGATTCACTTCTATCGAATATACTCTGACCTTATTATATAAATTTTACAAACAGAATCGATTTATATCGATAGGTTAGATACTGTCGCGTGAGAAAAGGTGCAATTAAATATTTTAAACGCATCGTTGCACTTGAGGGAAAGTCGTATTCTCGCTATAATAGAGATCATTAAATAGTTTATAGCTTTCCTCTACGACTTTGTCCTATATTTACTTAGAGCAGAGCTATATCCTGGCTCAGTTACTATAATCACCCTATATACGCTTTCTTGAGACCATTAACTCGAAACGATTGTCATAATTCCGCGCGGAGGGGCACGAACGAATGGTAGCCCAAACGGGCCAATTCCATAATTAGCTTGAAATCAAATATAACATCGAATTAGTCTCAGCTTAATGAGGAATTGTACGTGATACACAATGACTGGTGCTTGTTTCTCGAAATATCTACAATTTCCCCGAAACTCGGTCGAATCTCGCGCGAAACTTTCAACTACGTAGCTCGTATTTCTTCTCAGTAAGGCAACGACGGTCCAGCTTGCGTATTTTCGCGTCCCGGAGACGTTCAAAGAGCTCAAGCCCCAAGAAATATTCGTCCAGAAAATTTGTCGTGGTCTATCGAGACGCGGGATATATCTAGGAATCGTACTGTCCGAAAATCGAAGGATCTCGCGAGCCGAGAATTCGCCAAGCCACCAACGAATTCCTTCTACCACGACCACCGTGGTTTCCTGTTACTTCAGCCGCGCTGCACTCTTATCGAGACTGATCCGGTCCGGATCTTCTCTTCTCAGCGTTACATCCGCCTCGTTCCAACATCCAGGATCATCCGAGGATCGCAGAGAAATTTCGTTCGTGCGCGAGTTTCACGTTTCGACCGCAAAAAAATCTTCCCGCGGCCACCACAATTTTAACATTTTCTGTTTCGATTAGTTTTCTTTACCCTTTGAGGTACATAGCTTTCGTCGATTTGCTTTCGTTGATCGCGACAATTATTCGTTCAGTTTCACGTAGTATCGCCCACTTGGTTTCCGCGCGTGTTCTTTTCGTATCGTAAAATGGAAATGTCCCTTTAAGTCCGACGCGACGATTCGCTGAACTTAACGAGATACCTCCGCGGTGTTAATCGAAGCAAAACCGCGGAATCGAGAGCAATACGGTAGGAAAAAAGACGAGTCACGATTGTTTTAATTGCCCGGCTGACGACTAATTGCCACCGCCGGTATCCAACTTCCGACCAGCCCGTATTACGGTCTTCCTCGTTGCGACTGGAAGGAAGCGGCGCCGGTAAAGAGAAATGAAATAATTAATTCGTGACTCCCGCGGATTGCCCAGGGAAATTAATTGAAACCCTTACGAAACGAGTCGCGCGATAATTAAAAGGAGAACGTTCGAATCGAAAGGTTTCGCCCCCTACTGCTCGGTCTTCCGTGGAAATCACGCGGAAAATCGAGAGCCCTTCGCCAGGAAGTGAAACTGGAAAGAATTAATCCCCAGTCGCCAGAAAGGGAAACACTCGGAGGAAAGTGAACAAGGAAATCGGATCGAGCGACGGTTCATTAAGCACTGTGAATGGACGGACGCGCGGTGTGTTTGAAATTCAATGAAATTTTGAATCTCGAGTTCCAATCTCTTCGCGAAATATATGGCAAAAGAATCTTTAAAGCGAACGTTTACAGAAATTTATTAAATTAAATTTATTATGCTTGATATTACTTATGTAAACAACGTACCACTGTTGATAAGAAAAATAGGGGTCCAAGATTCGTAATTTAAGTAGTCCCTAATTCCATGTTTCTTTACTACTTTTAAAGTTACTTTACAATTTATATCAACTGGTCTTAAGAAAATATTCAGTGGAGAATGAACACAGCAGCTTATAATAATTAAAACAATATTAAATCGATGAAAAGTGATTCTTTGAAGGAAGATTATATTTACATCGCGTCGTCATTATTTCAGACCATTTGTGTGCAATTTTTTAATGGTTTCCACACACTAGGCGCTAAACCTATTTACCCAGGTAGGAAGTACGTTGAAAATGTTATCTCAGACAGTTCGTAGAACAAGTAAAAAGACTAACGCGAACGATAAAGAATAACGAGGAGCCGCATTCGGGCCAATATACGAAATTCCATGGACGCCCACGTTCCCCGAGTATTTACGCAGCGCGGAACTTTCACTTATTGACAGAGAAGTTATCCCAGGGAACCGATCTTTCTTTCGCGAGGGCCTACAGGTCAGTATATTGATCTCCGGAACGTTCGCCCTCGTAGCTCGCTTCGGTTACGGTGCTCCGCAGCTTCGCGAATCTCGACTTAATGAAGCGGAAATTATTTAAACAAATGCGGATTATCGTCGGGGAAACTCCACGCGATTTCTCTCCGCCCAGCGTTACTGCGGAGTCGAAGTTCGAACTTTCAGCGGCTTTGGCACGAGTGCCGGAGTTCACCGTGCAGGGACGGTGGGGCGAGGGTTGGTTAAACCGCAACTTTGTTCGGCTGCCGTGCAGTCACGACGGAGCGTTCATTATAATGCGCTGTAACTTCGCGCCAGAAATGAGTTCCAGGATGTTTCTTCATTAGATTCTTCCGCGTTGTTGATCGTATACTCTATGTAAACAATTCAGACAGCAATTTCGGGATCGGGGCGCCATGTTACGAGCGCGAAAGAACGATTATGCCCTCGCTGTCCGCCGAATGGAGTGTCACTCTCGCATCGAAGTGGTAACGTCTGATAAATGACGTGGCTCTGCTACTTGCACGCGCTCGGATCCAGTGATCGGTGCAACTAGATATCCTAGAATTATTTTAAGTCGAGTCTGGAAAAGATACCGACTACGAAAGTTATGAAATAATAGGAACGAATAACATAAAAATAACACAGGTTAATTATTAAATGTTTTGTGATTTTCCATTGTAATGATCGATCTTTCACAGACACCTCGTACGAAGCACAATTACAACTAGTTTATTCCACAAAAGTATTTAAATAATTGACAATAATTTGATGTGAATGGAAGACACTTTGGTTAGAGTAGAAACAGTGGTAGCTTTGGAAAATTATTTTCTGTTCTGAGATCCTCTTATTTTAAAAGTACTTTTCGCGTCGAAGTGGCAACGTCTAATAAATGGCGTGGCTCTACTACTTGCACGCGCTCGAATCCAATGATCGGTGCAACTAGATATCCTAGAATTATTTTAAGTCGAGTCTGGAAAAGATACCGACTACGAAAGTCATGAAATAATAGGAACGAATAACATAAAAATAACACAGATTAATTATTAAATGTTTTGTGATTTTCCATTGTAATGATCGATCTTTCACAGACACCTCGTACGAAGCACAATTACAACTAGTTTATTCCACAAAAGTATTTAAATAATTGACAATAATTTGACGTGAATGGAAGACACTTTGGTTAGAGTAGAAACTTTGGAAAATTATTTTCTGTTCTGAGATCCTCTTATTTTAAAAGTACTTTTTGATCGAATTGAGAACCAACTAAATACAAATTTCGGAGGGAAAGCGGAATGTTGATGGGCTAAGTATCGGCGAGGATGAATAGATCGTGACAGTATTGTTGTTCTCGGTGTGTAATCTTCCCGAGATACCAATTACGCCTACAACAATGGGTAAGATTAATCCCCAGTGTTCCTCGAAGTCGTTGGTGCGCGACAATGCTATCGCCGGCCATCAAATATTATTGCCGGCCAGGTGTCATGGTTTCTACTTGCCGTGTTCCGCGTCATCGACGAAACAGCGTCTGCGACGTAAGTGGCTTTTACGATTGCGGCCGCGGAAATTTTACGGTTTTCCACTGGCCAGAGTCGTTACCGGTTGCCTATTTGAGAGAACGCGTCGATAAATCGTTGAATTTGACGCGGACCTCGAGACGACGTCGTCCTCGCTGCCAAAAGAACGCTACGCCGAGGTTGTAAAACCGATGCACGCTCTACAACCATTGTTACGACGTTTCGAGCTACCTTTTGTATCTCCAAACCCGACAGAAAGAAAAGAAAAAGACACATCTCGGGTTGTGCCGGAGTTGTAACGGAACATTAATCCTCTCGGACGATTTTCCAATTTAAATTGCATCCATGTGTGACAAATAAAATGTTCCTCCGTGTCTCGAATCGTTGAATCAGAAGGAACGATAGTTGATGCTGAAAATAAGTAGCTTTCTATACCTGTTTCTTTATTTTTACAACCAATAATAGTTGCAGATAGGACGAACGATTTAATATTTTAGAGATACTTCTGGTTAAAGTTCAATGGAGTCGTTAAAGATCACTTGGGTCGAGGTGATGTACGTATTTATGTATATTTCAAATACCAACAACTAAATATAGAATCATAGGTGCAGGTTTTGTTTCATTGAGATGTTTCGACAATGTCCCAACATGACTGATAAGTATTTTATTCCTCGTATGATTTTGAAACACTAAGGGAAAATCAATTTACGATAATACGATAATATTCCGTCTCTTCAGCGAGAAGTTTCGCTGACAGACATCCACCGATCCGAAGGTGTAGAACACATTTACGATGGTCATGACAGAAGCTTCTCTTACACCCTGTGCGCGTGAAATATCAAATAGCGATTCATTGTATTAAGTAACAACCGCGTCACGCTATAGCAGAAATTAATTAATCGCGTTAGACCGCGGTTACACGATACGCGAGTTATATTAAATCTGTTTATTCGTGAATAACACGGGAAATGTATGTCTAGACGGTTCTACTGGCATCGGAGGCACACTTTTCCACGGTCGAAGCCGTGTTTACTGTCCACTCGGTACAAATTAATACAACCAGCCGCGTCGCGCAGTGTACGCACAAAATGGCTGGCTAATTTCCCAAAGTGGACTCGAGAGTGTAAGTTATAACGAGGGTCAAAATGGATTTGTGAAACGCTATCGTTAACGGGCAGCATCGCCGTCTGGACAAGGAGGAACGCGTTAATAAACGCCCACCGTTGACGCGACGCTGTTTGCGAACCGGCGTATTCGTTAACGTCCGATATAATTACTCGGAAAATACGTTCCCGCAAACACACGTTGCCGTGATTTCCGCCCGCTGGCCGAATGAATATTTAATATCGCGTACGCGTTACTCGTCGTTTCGAGGCCGCTAATTAAGATGGATTTATTTTGACGAACGATTTAACGAGACGAGGGTATCGACGAAGCTTGTACCGCGCGTACACGGAGCCTTTTGTTCCTGGGGAAAATGAAACGCGGGGATAACGGCGACCTGAGCCGGTTAAAATTACTCCTCTGGTGCACGGAAATGCGATAACTATGGATTCCTTCTTCCTGAACAGACGGGCATTAAGACAGAGAAAAATCGAATGTACTCGATGGGAAAATCTCATGTTATGAGCCTTTTTGGCAAATATTAATATTCATCTGCTTTATTAACATACTCAGACCCGGGGATGTTCGCGTAAATATTTTGGTAGGAAATACAGATAGAAAAGTAGGACTTTGATTGAAATTTGTGAAACTTCTCGAACAATATTGTGTTGAGAGAAAGGAGAAATACAGAATATTCGTCACATTGCGTTAAATCAATAATTACACTCAGCGTTGTGCTTTTTAACAACATATTTTGATGAGGCAAACTCGATGAACAGTCAACGTTATCTGGCCCAAATCCCCTTTCATCTCTTGTGGCTGAAGCTTAAGGGATGAAAATACTATCGAAAGTTTCACCCTCTCGATGAGATCTTGGAAGTTCTTACAGGCGAAACAACGTTCATTAGATAACTGTCTGGCGGAGTTTGGCTGAAAATGGCACGATAGAGTCAACGATAAAAGTATTTTAAAAAGCATTTCTGTCATTTTCTACTTTAATACGGATAATCGAGGTTTGTTTACGTTCCTTTAAAACAAAATAATTTGCCCTTAAGGGTGAATAGTCAATTCTTCTCAAAACTTATTTTAAATTAATTTACGATAGAAATATAATTCCAATGTAAATATTTTCAACCACAATATTTAATTCGAAATAAATTTTCTATATTATTTAGTAATTCTTTCACGAATGTAAAATCGTTTTATCCACGTTACAACGAATAATCAGAGCTCCGTACGTTATTCGAACGGCGCCATTCTAGTCGTCCGTCCAGTGACGGTGCGAATCCACTCGCTTATCGAACAATGAACCGTCTATCTTACGAAAGACCCCAATTCCTTTAATTGGTTAGAAACTGGCTCCCGGGCTCTTTACACTTTTCGGGATCCTTTCGAGCCCGTCGTAACGGACACTCGCGTAAGCGTATCGTTTCGAAAGTTTCAAAGCTCGAGCCGCCCCGAGAAGATTAAAACGGCGTATCGTTGAAACGCGTCGCGCGATGCCAGACATTCAAGACCCTGTTACGTAAACTAACGTAACAATTCGCCAAATTCGGCACACTTAGCTATTCCCTCGAACGCGAACGTCACCCAGCGCCAACAAACTTGGCGCAATTCGGAGCGTTCTACCCGGTGACACGGCTCCCCGGGTTCAAATATTTCCACAAGCCTCCTCTGGAACATCAATTTCTAGCCCCTCGGGGTGGTGGGCGCTGTGTCTGTCGGCGTTTTCGAAACGGTACGACAAAGTCGAAGCAATCTTCGCCGAAACACGCGGCTGCAGCGAGCTGCCGCGTCATTATCATTCGCCCGGAGCGTAAACGTCAAGCGTGACACTCGGATGCCTCCTCTCGTTCTCGCGTCGGGTCCGCGCGGTACGCGTCCCGGGGAACCGGGTCGTCTCGCTCGGCGACGCGTAATTTTACAATGCACGCGTCGCGACGCCGCCGTGGGAGCCCCAAGGTGCACAGAGCTCGAACGCCCGGGTAAATGTTTACGCACCTGGAGAGAGTTTCCCCCGCGCCGCTGAGTTACACGGAGGCGCGCGGGGTCCGTCGACACGATGTATCAGGAGAATTAAATTTAAGCTTTGTCCAGCTTGCACGACCGTCACGGCGAAAGCTTCCCGTAATTTGATTCGCCGAATGCACGGCCGACGCTGTTACGGGCCCCCAGGTAATCTGGGGGACTTTTTGCTCCACTTTGGACCACCGGGCTCGTAGAAATTCGCTGCGCCCGTAAAACTTTTCTTCGTTTTTTATTTGGCTCGTCGAGGAATCGTTGGAACGTCCTCTCCTGTTCTATCGATCGCGATGTAATCCTTTAATTTGATCAAAGAATTTTGTGGTAACTGCGGCGATTTGCTAGTAGACTCATCAGGCACTTGAGAGAAATACGAGAGAATGTTCAATACTTTAACACTTTGTTATTAAAAAATTAAATTAGAAAATTTTTGATCATACTGGAAAAATTATTTTTGATTCCGGGGGTCAATTGCAGTCATTTTTGGTGAATAGACATACCCTCGAATTCCTAACCAGTTTCGAGAAAAAAATTCAATAAGGGGATAAACTTTTCGACAAAATTAAAGCATTTCAAATCGTTCTAAAAAAATTATTTTTAGTTGCAGGGATCAATTACAATAATTTTTGGTCATTACACATACCCCCGAAATCCTACGCAGTTTGGAGAAAAAAATTCCTTCCCGAAAATGTTATGTCTGACCATACCGTTGATATGTTTCACTGAAATTTCATACGTATCTTTAAGACATCATAACTTCTGAACGGATTGGACGATTTTAATTTTTGAAAAGGCAAACAACGCGTATTTTAATGGAGAATATTTAGGAATTCTAAAAATATTCGGAAAATTGTCCCTTGACACCGAAAATTGAGAAAATCCCCATAAAAGAGGTCCAATTTTCAAACAGCCATAACTCCTACAATAGTAAATGGATCTCAATGAAATTTAGTATGGAAGTAGAACTCATAGATACCTATAGAATAGTATTAGACAACTTTTCTGTAGAGCGTCAAACGAAATTACTAAAAATAAAACGAATTTTTAAGAAAACTCGACAGGGGATAGGTGCCTAAATTTTTCATCGAAAAAAAAAATTTCAAATCGTTCTAGAAAAATTATTTCCGGTTGCAGGGGTCAATTAAAATTAGTTTTGGTCAATAGACATACCCTCAAAATCCTACCCGTTTCAGAGAAAAAAATTCGAGAATGTGTGAAATTTTTCGACAAAATTAAATCAATTACAATAATTTTTGGTGAATAGACCTACCCTCGAAATCTTACGCACTTTCGAGAAAAAAATTCTTTACCGAAAATGTACTTCGTGGCCAGAAATGTTTCCCCGAAATTTCAAGTTGAATATTCACGAACTTTAGAGAAGTTACGAAAATAAGTGATAAGACAAACTTTAACTTGTTTAAGTAGCTATCAAGTACCGTTAAACGCACATGAAGCTATCGTCAGAAAATAGCTTGGCAAAAAGGTTTTGAATACCCCGTGTTACGTTGCTTAAAACGGCAGAAGAAGAGAAATGTATTTCAAGCATTAATATACACGACTGGAAGTAAGGAACGTAGTTTCGAATATGACCGAGACAATCCGCCAGAAACCCCTTTCACAGAAAATATTTCAGCGAAGTTCGAAACAAGGAAAAATACTCCGCGGTGGGAACGAAATCGTCGTGAACGCAAATTCGGGACTCGTCGTCGCGCGTTTCCCGCAACTTTGTTCGTCGAGTCGGTCGAGCGTGCGCCAACAAAGGAGAAAGTTCCTGTAAATAAATGGAGTTCGCCGTTTCTTCGTCCCGGGTACGGATATCGAGTAATTAGAAGCAGCGTGTTGCTGCTGTTTCCTTTTGATGTTCTAATGGCCGGGTCGCTTCGAGACAGTAACTTTCCACGGCTCATGAATTATGGCTGCCATTTAGAGAGTCTACGGCGTCCCAGAAGAACTTAGCGACGAGCCTGATTCGATTATCCGATCGTTTTCAGCTGAAAATCGGCGCAAGAGGGGGACGACGACACCGAATGTAAACAGCGGCGTTAAGAAGTTATGGGGAAACATCATTTTTGGCCTTCCGCGCGCAACTCGTCGAACTTCCACAGTTCCTGGATCCAAATATCTCTTCGCTGCCGAGAGAAAATCGCGTAACAACCCACTTCCAATGGTATTCCGTTGATATTCGATCCGAGCTGGATCTCGCCATCGCGAATCTGTTAAAGACGGTCCCGAGAACTACTTTCTTCGCTCGTTTCCAAGTTTATTCGTTCATAGCCAGGAGGATCGCGCGGGATCCTCGCTTTAACCAGAAAACTTTATCCAGAACTTGTAAAGATTTAAATGAGGATCCCTTTGGCGGGAGTTCTTGATAACGATTGACCTATTGTAAACAGATGCAAGCGAGAAACTTGGACGACGATACACTCTTCTGTGACGGTGTATAGAATCATATAGAAATCAGTGACTTTGATGACACGTGTGACGGAGTAAGCGAGATAGCAGGTGGAAAGAGAAGGAGAGAAGAGGGTAGTCGTGTTAGTTCCTAGGACACTTGCAACACTACTCACTAGGCGATTCTGTAAGCGACGATGCGTGTTCGATGGTGTTTGTATACATGTAATTCGAGATGTGTCCTGGACGATATTTAGTTCTACACGACCTGTGCTCGAGGACGTGTTTGATACGTGGATCCCTTTGACTTGGTTCTGGATATGTCCGTCTACTGTAGGGTACGCGATTACACACATTGGTGACCCCTTGTTATGGTTCCTGTTACACAAAGCTTATGACGTTTGATTATTTTCTTTATCGTGTATTCGATGATATGAAACTCTGACCTCCAAAGAGTAATTTGTTGCAACTATTTCATAAACGCGATTACTTTCCCTATACGTGTAGATGGGCAAATTGTTAACCAAATAACATAACGAATAATCGAGGAATTTTGTTCTTGAAGATTGTTGACAATAATTTTGCTTCGAAATTCGAACTCGACGGTGACGATTAAGTAATTGACGGTTCGGTGACGATGACTGCTCGTCTCGGAGCACGCGATAAGTTTCCCCGTCGATGCTGCCGGAAACAATAGCGACGCAAGGACAGGGAACCAGAGCGAGAGAAGCAGAGGGAACGGGGACGAAGCAAAGGGGAGTCGAAACGATAGAAAAGGGGCGCAGGGAGATTCGAAGTGTGGTAAGCGGTAGGATACAAAGGACATTCCCTCGCGTCCTGCTCTCAATTCTGCTCCTTCGGCGAGCCGCCTCTATTCTCTCGGCCACAGCGATGAAATGATTGCGATGGGAACCACCCGGAGTTCCAAGAAATTCCAAGCCTAAGGGATACGTACGTGTATACAGTGGGTTCATTCCGAAAACTTTGAATTTAAATATCTCGGGAACACATTTTCGGGTGGAACGTTAAACACAAAAGTTACTTGGTCTCAAGGGGTTTGTTATTCCGCGTAAAAAAAGACCAAACTTCTCTATGTGACAATTTTTTTTATCAAGGTTTAGCTCAAAAAAATATTTAATAAATCTTAATTCCTTATACCATTTTGTTTATATTCTAGACGAGTCGGTTTTAACAATTATTAAAACAATTACACGCCCGTATTTTAGTATTAATATTTGAGTATTCATTCGACTGTGTTTTGCTGGCCAACTACATGAAAGGGATAGATTGGCCTGCAGGCAGGCTTTGTGAAGTCATATTCTTAACTATAGTGTATAAATTCAAAGCTCGCTAAATTGCAGTCCCGTTTAAAGCAAAGTTCATTTGACCAACTTCGCTAACGAATTCGCCGGAAGAATCTGGGCGCAGGTTTGGTTTTGTAAACTCCTTTTTCCAGGGAAGCCATTATATCGTCGCTACAAAACTTCTTTGATTCTATGTTAAAATGCTGTTCGAAAATTACGGAAATTGTTGCATAAAACTCGTTTTCCATCACCAGTTATTAAACTCTATCACGCGGGGCATGCAATTTTACCAACATTCTGACAAAATCATTTTAATTTTCGTTCCATTCAAATACATTGATTTTATTCTTCCTTGTGTAAACATTTCTCGATCCTGACAGTATTATTATGCATTATTTTATATTTCCAGAGAGGTTTGTATACCAGAAACAAAAATATATACGGAACACGGTCATACAAAACGCGGTGTGTTTATTGCAACGGTGGGCACGCGTATCGAATAACATAGCCATAATGGGGATGTTGAAAATTGATGAAACGTCTCATTATTATGACGAATATAGACGTTGTAATGCAAACAAATTTCCCCTTCTACGTATTTCCATGAAATTTTAATTAGTAATGCAAGCAAACCATACAAACTTCACATTTCCGTTATTAAAATCAAATATAATTCGAGGATCAAGAACAGAATGATAGCTTTAACGTTGTTTACCTTCCTTTCAAAATTTTTTAATTAATTTAAACTTCTTCGTGCGACAAGTAATTTTAAAATAATGTTGGGTAATCGAATTAGGATGGTCAGAAAATAATGTCAGTAGTCTAGAAGAAGAATCGAGTTCGCGATCCAATTTTTGTCACGATTCCCATTAGGAGGCATTGATCTACCAATCGTGTAAATGAACAACAGATAACAAGCACGGAGATGTTCCCTGCAATTTCGCGATAATAATTCGATGCCGTCTGTAATTAGAGCAGGTTCTCTGATCAGTAACGAGGGAACAGTAGTTGTTTCCGGATAGTGTAACTTTCTCGCAGCGCACGATCGGAGAAACTTTGGAAATCGCTGGATTCTCTAGAAATAAATGAGGGACGGATCGCGGGAGAGAAAAATCCAGCGATACAGTTAGCAAACTAGTTGAACGTCGGCCATGTAGGTCGACATAATAATCTCTTTCGATGCTTGCAATTGCTTGATTGCGTGACATCGAATCTCCGAAGAAGATTCAATTCCAAGCGAAACGCTAATGGATAATCCCAGTAAAAGGATCGAGTTACCCTTAATTGACAAGCTCCGTAAGACTCTGGTAAAAAGGAATTCAACCATGACGACGTAGGATTTTTTAAATTATCTTTGCGGATAGTACGCAATAAATTTGTTTGAATAGTTGCTGTTTCTACTGAAGCCAGTTCTATTAAACTTCGAATTAAATTTAGTAATTTATACTGCCCTGGAATAACGATTTATTAATCACAAAGACTTGCAAATTTTATTATGTATCCACTGAATGATCTTCGTCCTCGAAACCTACTATATAGTATTATACTGATTAATATTCCCTTTTATTATTTAATGTATCGAATATATAAGGTCGGAGAACTCTTCAGCGAGTCACTCTGTACGAGAATTCGATTCTTTCAATTCCGACAGAGTCTGTATAAGTAAACAACGTGTGTGTACCGTAGATTTGTGAACGGGATTAAGCTCGGTAGATAAAAAAAAGTACTCGAAGCAACGATTAATCATCCCGATATCGTCGAGGACGTAACGAGTCTCCAATTTTTTTTTCGTTCGTTTCTGTGCAGCGCATGAAAGGAAAAAGATAGAAGGGCGAAAGGGAAGAAAAACAACGAGAATTTGATCGTCGTCGCAGGATCATCCTTCTGAAGATTAAAAATTGCTACAAGAAAATATATCACGTTCTGCTTGAATTTTTCCTTGAAATATGAAGGTTTGAATAATGATCAAAGGAATATTGCTCGAAGATATATAAAAAATTTCTATTTTCGCTCACTTTATACAACGAAAATGGGGTTTGTTTACACCGAAGATGTGTAAATGAAATTATACGCGTAAAAATGGAACTTCCTGGCACCGGTGTCTCGCGGTAAGAACTTTATGCTCGCGCGAACGTTTCGCGGGGATGGTTTGAACGCTGTGCTCGAAAACTGAATAAACAAAAATAGTGGCGGCAATGAATGTCGGGGAGACAAGGACGTTTGAAGTGTGGCCGGCGTAATTTAACGGCGACAGGGGAAAATTTTCGACTTTCGGTCCTTTATTTTTCGCGCGGACGCGGCTGTTTCCACGTCGCGGCCGCTGAATGTAGACGCGAATATTTCCGGAACGGCAGGCGTAGTTTATTACGAGGAACGGACGTCCGGCGTTCGCCCCTCTCTCTGAATTTATTTTCATGCGGGAACGGGCGAAAAAAAATGTCGCCCCCCCGCGACGGGAACTCGACGGGATGACGCGGTAGCCGGCGACACTTTAAAACATTCTAATGGCTGCTGGCTGTCCGACGCTCTTCCGTCGAGCTCGAATCATCCTCGCGGCGTTTGAAGAAGCAAACGAGTTTTACGCAGCTCGAGAAGAATTTTGAAAATTTCGCCTGCCCCTCGTCCGAACATTTAATTTCATTTTACTATCACGGATGTATTCAATTACGCGTGGGGGGAAAAAGAGAATCTTTGTATTTTATTTTTATTTAATGGAGGATAGTTTCGTACCGACCGAAGTCACGTCATAAAAGCTGTGTTTATTCTTTCGCGTTATACATTTTGGGCTCTAAACTCTTGTCTCTCTATAGAGTTATGGAGATTAAAAAAGAGAATTACTCTAAACAGCAATTGTCATCTCAGTTCTTGTAGACGTAACGAAATTTTACGTGTAATCTAATGTAACGCGTTGCGAACAACGATGTTCCTTCCGATTCTTTCGCAGCTCGCGGTAAGAAATAGTCGTTGCACCTAGCCAACCCGTCAACGCGAAAACCCGAAACGTTTTTCGCGGTACGCGTGGAAAATAAGGGCAGACGTGCGAACCGACTGCCTGAGGATCAGAAGAAACCGCCGTGGAAGCACTAGGCTGCTTTAGGAACTTGCCAGACAGTTGTGCTGCCGGTTTTGCCGCGACGGGAGAATAAAATCCCTATAAGAAACGAAGTGTGTGTTCCCGCGGAGAACGTTCTCGCGTCTCGGTTTCTTGCGCTGGGCCGAACGAGGAAACGGGGGGATGTACATAACTATCCAGGGCGTAGACACTGAAACAGAAGTTCCTCTCGTGATTGCGGGACGGTCCTAAAAAAATTATTGAAAATTCTCGAATTCCTCCGTACAGGTGAGAATTTCGTAAAACAACCCCTTTGGTTTCAAATTCCTCTTTTACGTGTGAAAAGAGAAAATACGACATTTTCATGGCTGAAGGGACTTGTCATTTAATTATAATTGTATATTCTTCAGATGTGTTGGGATATCGAGTAATGAAAATTTAGTAACAACGTAAAATTAGTAAACAAAATTACAAATGTTAAATATGAACTAATATTTTAGATCTTGAAAAATAGTTGAGGATATATATGACTTTTCCCATTAAACGTGATATAGTTTAATGAGTGTACAAGGTTTGAATTTTTTGCCATTAAAATTTCCTCGTTCAAAAATTTTAAAAGGTTAGCGAGCAAATAATAATCCTCGCACGAAAATAGCAACATGTAATGCATTTCAATAGAAATAATTCTGGTTTATACGTACAAATAAAGAAGAAGTTATTTCTTTTTGACAGATGAAAGAACATTCGCAAGACGGTTAAGACTTTTCAACCCCTGAACTTTTAAGAAGTTTGGTATAAAATTTCACTGCGGGTGGAAAAATATTTGTGAACGCTCGCGTTTACGTAGGTTGAATGGCGAAGTTGGGTTGCAAATAAATATCCGACGAGGCGAGCGTAATCATGCAAATGTTGACGAAATCGAAGGGCGAGTGTCGGTGAATTTTCGCGCGTACGACCCTCGTCGTGGAGCGCGTGGGAGGGCAAGTCATTTCGAGAATAGCAACATCTGCAGCAGTTCGTTCCTCGTATGATGTCGTTATCGGGGTTCTCTATGATCTTTCCGCGTCCCGCGTAGTAGTAGGATGTTGCAGCTAACAGTGTCATTTTTCTTTGTTGCAGGTAAGTGCGACCTGGGATCGAATTGAATTCGTTCCGGAGAACAACGATCCCCGGTTCGAAACGCGGGAGAGCAATTCAGGTATTCTCTACGGTTATTCGCGGCGATATAGAATCCCCTCCTCCCGAAAACTTATCCCCCCATTGCGAACTATTTGCATACTTCAATTTCCGCGAGTATTTTTACGAATATCTTTACGCGTTTGCGGAATCGTGGTTAGTCTTTCCGCGGAACGTGAAAAATATCTATCTCGAGGATGGTAAGGGAATTTGATCGCCATCGCGAGAGTGTAAAATAAAAAAATAAACGAAAAGAAAGAGTTTTCGATTTTGGGGAACAAAAATTTATATTATAAAGAGGACCAAAATCCTTTCCAACGTTGTCGAATAGAAATATATATAAAAACCGTCGGTTTTACGTGCACATCAACATATTTTATTTTCACCGTTAATTCCTGATCGTCCGATCGCCAATTTCCAAATCGAAGAACGTGTAATTGAAGTGTCATAATCCCGCGACCGAGCCCTCAATTACCCACCGTCGTCGCTATACCGGAGCGTCAGCATCAATTTTTCAACGTTGACAATCGCGCCGATAGCTGGAGCAGCAAATCATGGCCGGGGACCCACGCCACGGTTCAATAGCGAGCCGCAGGAAACAGCGATCATGAATATTTTAGTCTACTGCATAATGCATCGATGGCGCGTTATTCGTCATTCCGCGTTATTATTGCGGCTCGCGAACATATACACACCGCGATTCTCACGCATCGACGGATGTCCCGTGCGCGTCGATGCGTCGAAACCGAGCCCCCCCAGAAGAAGCAAGCCGCCATGAAACAGCGCCGGGATCGGTTTCGTTATTCTTCCCGTCTCGTTGCGATTCCATTTTAACCGTTTCGCTCGATACGCCCGTTTCGATACTTTCGACCAAATTAAGCGCTTGCGGTTTCGCTGGGAATTTGTTACAACGGTTGCGCAGCTATTTGTCCGATAGGACGGAAGTAGTGAGATATGGTAGTCGTTTCTCTTGTAAAACAGATGTGAAATCTGGTGCACCTCAGGGATCACATCTTGAGCCATTACTCTTTTCTCTTGTTACGAATGACATCTATACATCTTTCGAATACCGTTATTTCTTACTGTTTACGGACGATCTGGACTTGTTTCGTGCTATCGATCATCGCGATAGTCATTTACGTGTCTATGCCGTTGGTACGTTCGAAATAAACTGTTTCGATGGGATTCGTCGTCTCGCAAGAAATTTGTTAGTCGGCTGTATCACGCGCCCTGGCGAGAATTCACGATCACGCTGGAAAGCTGACACATAACATATTTATAGAGTTCCCTTGATGCGAGATACATGCATTATTTACCGCTCGCGCGCATTATGCTCCCGGTTGTATGTGGCCGCTGGTGCATTATACAGCGTCTCGAAAGTGAACCCCGGAACGGGATGGAAAATATCACCTACCGCGTTGTCTGTGCCTTACTGTTTATCAGTGGATTGTTTGACAAACTCCAAACTCGACATGAAAACCGATATTCCAGCTTTTCGATGGAAGAACGTACGCTTTCTACTCGCAATTTTTCGTATACTTCGCCCACGCGAATATTTACCTATTTTATTAAAAACGAAATATATAACAATTTTATTTCGAATACTCTACGAACCGTGAAACATTGATATTTGTGTATTGTGTGTATATGTATATCTTGCTTACCACGGACCGGTTATCTGTGAATTAAACGATTTATATTTTTTTGTAAAAATCAAATTCTGATTGGCTTCCCATGTAAATAGGAAGTATATAGCAAAGA
This sequence comes from Colletes gigas, assembly GCF_013123115.1. Lineage (NCBI taxonomy): Eukaryota > Metazoa > Arthropoda > Insecta > Hymenoptera > Colletidae > Colletes > Colletes gigas. Next base: position 3,912,061 of record NW_025106637.1, read on the forward strand.
TAAAAGGAGAGAATGTTCAGTTCCCACTGTCTCAGCTGTCTCACAAAGTGAATTAAAAATAGTCAAACTTTAGACCCGTGCAGTTCCAAAACTATTAGTGTTTTATTAATAATTGAGACATCGTTAGAAGCGGTAAACCTTCCTCTTTGAAATGGCTTTTGGTTTTCGTCGATCCGACTTTCCGTTTTCGAGATATCGTAATTTATGTGAAGGGGTAATTTTTAAAATGCCACGCACCGTCTTACGAGAGCCGATTAACGCGCATTGAAAATACTAAAATTTTAGATGCGTACAGTTCCGAAACTACTAGTGTTTTGTCCATTATTGAGGTAGCGTTAGAAGCGGTGAACCTTCCTCTTTAAAGTGGCTTTTGGTTTTTGTCGATCGGACTTTCCGTTTTCGAGATATCGTGATTTATATAAAAGGTAATTTTTCTTAATTCGACTATCGCTGTCTCCGTCTAATGCGTCGCGTCGGACCTCCTTGTCGCACGTTGACCGAGTGACTGAATGAAGTCACGTTTACTATTTACTACGGTCACGTGCGGCCAACGGCCTTGACAAGGTCGTAGTAAGAATGTAAACAAACGCCTCGGACCCTTGTATCTCCGAAACTAGCCACCGCATCGACTTGAAATTAATATCGCTATATCTCCGGAACTAATAAAGCTATCGACTCGTACAAACGCTCATTTTAAAGGGCATTTCATCCTCTATCCAAAGACCATATCAACTACTCCAATTTATTCTGTCTTCCATGTTTATTTTCACATTTACTTTGACACTATGCACTCGAGGAAGTTTCAGCAATTCCTATCGATCATACGAGATAAAACTGAATTATAAAATCGTTTATTTAATTAAAAATGAATGTAAATCTCTATACAGGATGTTTGCATAATTACTAGTCATCATTTTTTCGTAAACTAACTACGATATTAAATTGACACAAAATTCGTTCTCAAGGGCGTTTTATCACCCAAAAAAATATTTTGTTTCGTTGTCCCGTATTCGATCGAAGAATTAGCAAGGAATATAACCGTTGTCGTTGTCGCCGGGACAATTTTCTCCCGCGAAAGAGGGAACAGGGAATTTGCCAGACCGGAAGGGCCCCGAGTCCCCTAGCAACGAATCAGCCAGGAATATGAAGACGTCAAAATCGAGACGCAGACATTCCGACGTCACCCTTAAATTTTCACGGTTCAACGAGGGGGGGAGGGGGATTGTCAGACTGTTCCAGGAAGGAGGGGCGGGGAATTGACTCGCGCGAGCGGACAAAGCTCTGGAAGGGTGTACGAGGACGAAGGGTAGGTGTGGAAGTCGTTGCTCTTGGGTAGGTGCTCGTGGACCGTTGTACAATGGGCGAGAACGCGAGAGTTGGCCAAGCATTAGAAATACTACAAAAGCATTAACTGTGTTTTCAAAGATAGTTTGAAGATTAATGTTTAAATTAACGAAACAAAAACAATTGTATATAAATAAAGTTATTTTTTAGAGGGTGTATATTTGATGGATTAGTCCAACATTTGATGATTTTTAGCTACTAACATTTTATGCCAATTTTTACTGTTTTAATGATACTGTCTTTTGTTTGAATCATATACGTTACTTCGAAAAATGAAGTTTTGGCCAACCTTCTGACATTTTCGTCCCCTGTGCGTCGTTTTTCCAACGGCTAGATAAGCAGAGGGAAAACTGGGCGGCGTGTGATGCAACAAATGCGCGACAGATCCAAAGAACACTCGCCTCGGTTACTTGTTTCCGCAGCGTCGATAAGATATTGTCCTAACCGGTGAGATAAACACCCCCAGCGTGCGATAGCGCAACTGTGTACACACATCGACGTTTCTCACAAGGGAAGGCGACTCACAGTGTTCGTTATGCTGAATTAAGCCTCCGTAGACGATGTTTGCATATATTATAAAGGTCAAGATACGACGGGATAGTAAATTATATTGTTTTCACGTTGTAAATGCAAAGGATGATAAGTAGAATTTCAAAGAATTTTTTTTATTATCACCAAGTACTGACAAGGCAAGAAACTGAAAAGTAAGATGAACATTTTGTTCGAATAAAAGTCCTTCTCAAATATGCTCAGTCTCGTCGTTTTGCAATCTTACTTGACTCCCGTATGAAATATTTTCGCATCTCGCAGACGTACGTTCCCCAATCCCTGCGATCCTCGCATTTGAATCCGTAGTCGTGTCTGCCCTTTGCAGGGAGGAGGTTGAAATTAAGAATATTCGTATGGGAAGACGTCACGTGGTGAAACAGGGGTTGGAACCCTCGAAGGGTGCGCAACCATTGACTGTATCCCCACAAACAGTTCCTCTTGCCTCGATTTAAAGGGAAACGCCACGATTTCTTTTACGTTCTATGAAAGACTGTAGTTACGAACACAAAATCATATTCTAAATTTTCACAGTCTGTTTATTACATAAATGCCTATACTCGGATGCAAGCTCTTAAAGTGACTATTTTTTCCAAATAACAAAGTACTTCGACTGTATACCGATAGCCTTCCTGAACATAGAGTTTTATTCTTTGCTTTTATTATCATAAAATAAACGTGAACGTAGATGGAAAAGTAGTTTTCCGAATTTGACATTTGAATTCTCTTCAGACTTTAATAATTCGATTCGCCCACGAAAACGAAATTGTTTTCCTTTAATTATCAATCTGTTAAAGTACCACGATGCATAGTGCACCTCTTATGTCTTCCTTTTCACGTATGTTCGGTTGCGCCGTAAATTCGCTGCATTTGCAGCTTTCGCCAACAGACGACCGCCGAGAGGACAGTTCCATTAAAATGCATATAATTTAAATCGTTTAATTGTGCGACAGCCGAGCCAGCCAATTCCCTGGCTCCCGGCTTCGTGAAAATATTTTCTCAGAAAGCTATCGGTTCGTCGCGCGGAGAGCCATTTGCATGGATTGGCGAGCTTGCGAGTCGGATAAATAAAGAAACATTTCCCGTCGAGGGGCCATCGATCACCTTCCAAGTACCCAACAGGTTCCTCGCTTAAGACTGCTTTTCTCTTACAAGAACTCACCCAAAGTATGTGTGTGTGGGTGTGTGTGTTTCTTGGAATTCAAGGATGTTCATCACCTTCCACATCACCCTCCCTCTGTCGTAGACAGAATTTCTCAGACCTACTCGAGCTGCACGTTAAGAAGAAAGGATATCGAAGGTTCCTTCGACGAGGAAAATTAAATTATCAAAGTGGATGTGCAGAATCGAAACACTGATATTAGTTTCAATCGTTTATAGAATAGCTAATATTGATATTCTCGAGCGAGGGTTCTCAAATAAACGACCGTCACAGACAACTCTGTCTTCTCTCTTAAAAATAAGGTTTATTGATCAATTCCAATATTTGTGAAAAAATTTCTTTGCAAAGGTAACTCAATTGTTGTTCACCTTCCGTCTATTACGCAAAAAATATTAACATTTCCTCTATTGGCAGTAAAACGCAGTTACGAACACGTTCCTTCCACCGTAGTCGTCTAATTTCGAAGCGATCGCGTAAATAGGAGAAACTTCCGTGAATGATTAGTGTAACGTTTCTGGTGCACGATAGTGTCTCGTTGCTTGATCAACAAGTTCCTCCAAGGAAATGGATCAAGACTCTCGTGGCGCTTGGATCCAGCGGAAATGAATTCTGCGAGTCTTCGAACGCGCGTATATCGCTGCTCTTTTTAAAATTAATATCGTAATATGGAAAGGGAGAAATTTGAACGTCTCTTACGTGTAGTGATCGCGCGTTCGTTTGGAATTTATTGCCCAGTTTTTCGGTGCACAGCTTGTAAATCTATTGTGCAAAAGTGCTCGTGGTTACGGTCGTTAAAAATGCCACATGGACGACTAGGAGTTTCCAACAGTTACGCGTCCGACTGCGAGGGTTGCCATAAATCGGTCGCGTAGGTTTACGATGGGCTGCAACAACAACGTCACCAACGTAAAGAACGATGAAATTTTCATGGAACAAACTTCTTTTCGGGTCTACGATATTTTCTAATTTGCGTTTACTCTCGTAACATAGTTAGACGGGCCTATTAAATGCATAACTTTGTTATTTATTGATTCGATGAGATGGCGATCAGAATTATGTATCATTAATCGGATTACATCTTCTCCAATATTGTTTCGTACTGGTTCTCTGTAAATTCGAAATTCTACTCTTCATTAAGCTATAGCGGAATCAGATATTAATTAGTCAGACCGCAGTACTGCTGATTCCTATACATATTATCCTTTAGAACCGCTGTAGTTTCGAGGCTTTGCTCGTAGTAGTATCGGTCAATACTTGCTCAGACTTCGAACGATGTACACAAAGTATACAATACCATTCAGCCTAATATTTAATTTTCCATAATAAACAATAACACCAAAATGCTATATTAATAGTCAAATTCTCGTTAATAATAAATTCTTGAATCCAGAGACCCTCCCTTCCTCGTCAAAGTTATAAGCTCAGGATTTGGAAAGCTCCTCCATAAATTCAATGGTAATAACAAAGTTTTCTCTCTGTTCTTTCTCACCGACAGTGTTCATAGATAAGTTTCGGGGGCGCAACCCTTTCTATCGTGAAACTAAGGTTCGATAAACAAACCCGGAACAGCCAGAAAGAAAACACCGTTAAGGATTCGAGTACGACTAATTGGGAGTGGAACGCCGCGTTGGCGAAAAATCGCGATCCAAAAACGAGCCATCGACGTCCAAGTACAGGCGCGAGTTACGAACGCGTGGCGAGTTCCGCGAATTAATGAATTTTTCTCGCTCGAAGGGCGGAAAGTTTTCCTATTCCGGACGGTGCCGCGGCGTCGTTAGCCAACAGTTGGCGTCCGCGTCGCTTCGAGCAACATTCCACGGCCGGTCGGCGGCAGCAGTCGCGACAGAAGATAGGAGAAAGAAAGTTCGGCAAGTAATATAACGTCGCTGGTACGCTGGGGTGCTTCGAAGCAGAACGTCCGAGTGGGCCGATTTATCTCGAAACTTGGTGCCCGGATGGTACTTTGTCGAGGAGGTTGATATCGCTGCTAGGGGGTTGACGGACGGGAGGGGACGTCGGGCAGTTCGACGTTCGAGGGTACAACTATTTTGAGGTCGTGCAATTTTCAGCTGCGACGGCGCTGGGAACGGAAACGCGCCGAGTTCGGGACGAATTGTCCTCGTGGAATCCTCGCCTGGAGTTCGAGGTCCAAAGAGGTCGCCTTTCGCGTTGGTTCTTGGCCGTTCCGGTTTCCTTTCTAAAGATGGTTTAATCGATTCGAATACGGGCTCCTCGGTCATTCGGTCACGGCGAACTTTTCGATTCGATGCCACGAACGTAGTTTAACAGGCCAGGCACCAGGGACATTGATATCTCAGATTCCAAACCCGTATAATCTCGTATGGTGGCTTAATTTTAAAATAACACAGTTGCCTTACGAATTAAACGCTTTAAAACACAAGAAAAGCGTCTGTCGCGTAGGAAGCGCCGTGTATTGATTTTAAATGCACGCCGTAACATTTACGGAATTCGAAACGGTTGAGCCGATTGGAAGCAGAGTTCAGCGTCGCGCCATTCATTTCGAAAAGTGGGGGATCGCCGGGGGCAAGGAACCCTTTGTTCCTTGGCACGTCGCAGAAGTGATATGTGACGTCAAACGAGCGCGAAAACGGACACGGATTGTTCTAATAACATAATTTACCGAGAAACGCGGTTACCGGAGAAATCACGTTGAAAAGGTGTTCAAAGGAATTTAATTAAAAGTGCTCGAAAACTCGCAATTGAAGAAACGACGGTGCAAAGGCAATGTTCATAGTCAATGTTCGTTCATATTAACGCCGAAGCTCTGCAAAGTTACACAAGTTGTATGTTCCTCTGGAAATATCACTACATGAATTTATATTGTCTATAAAAATCTTCCTTCCATTAGGAACAACATAAAGTAATGGATTTGTTTACAAGCTACTAAAATGTTGTCACGAAAATTTAAATGTAAATGTAAAGAAATTGGCAAATTCAAACGGGAAGCAAACAGCTAAAGTTAACGTAGAATAATTGTTTCTACCATGACGTATATTTTGACGGAGTAAGAACGATATCTTCCGGTAATGAAATTTGGAGAAGATGGATACATATTTGCACGTTAGATTGAATTGCACCCAGCATGCAAATAAAAGAACTGTACGGCGAAGTATAATGATATCGACCGGAGGAAGAAACCTTAGTTTTTGCATTTAATTCGAGGACTTAATTGTTTTTAATTCGTCTGTGTTTCATTGTACGGAAAGTGGACAACTTTTTGTGGCTGGTAAAGTGTAAGTTCAAACAAAGTGGCCGGCAAAAAAAGTTCACGGACCGTGAAAACGCGATTTTTATGCAAATATCGGTCGCTTTCGTTCAGAGCGCAATTGTTTCGCGGGGACCAAGCGCTTACACGCGCAATTTCGTTTATTTTATGGTCCGAACGTGCAAATAGACTTCCTGTCGAGGCAGACTTTCGCTCATGTGCGTGAATTCGTACCACCCACACCCCCGCGAAGCATATTAATACGTTTAATTGTGCTCAAACCAACAACAATTCTTTACAATACTTATAATCTTTATGCAGATTCAAATTTTTATTCACAGAATTAATAAAACGGAGGATCGTCTCAACCCCTGAATACAATAATTCCTATCCTACTTTAAGTATCTCTTACATTTTTGCTCAGTAAGTTTTAGTAGTTTACCGAAGTTATATTTTTTCAATAAATATACAATACAATACCTTCGACAAACTAAGGATTTACCGCGAACGCGATTGATTTTTAGCGAAGTCTCTCGACCTACATGACTTTGAAAATCTGCCCCGATACTCTTTCTCGAAAGTGCACTCGACACTTTCGTTTGTTTCATTAATTAGCCCAGTTCGCGTCGCACCAATTCTGACGGTCAGGGATAAGAATTTGATCGCCGGCGACGATGAATTTTCCATCCAGTTTCCGCGGGGACCGGTCGTTTCCCGTTATCCGGGCTTAACGAGCGCCCCGTCCTCGAGATTTTAATTTCCGACCGACATCCGGCTCCATTTGTCTTGACCTTAATCGAAGGACCTATAACGTGTGTTCCGGGGCACGCGTCGTCGGGCGGAGGTCGTTCTTTCGAATAATAACACGCGCTGGAACGTTTTATAAAAACCGGACGGTCGGACGATCGCTCGTTTCCTGGCCATTACTTCGCGAGACTCCCGATGTTTCGGGTCGCGCGTGACTCCGCGGAACGGAAACCGGACGGAAGTGCATTTCATCGTCGGGAGGGGGAAAATTGAATCCGGCGAACGACGCTGGTTAGTCGACAAATGGAAATAAAGTTCGACGAGACGCGGGGAAATTAGCTTCCTTGAGATTTCCCTCCCCGGAGATGAGACTCTGCAATTGCTTTAAGGGATTTTCTAATTCTTTAAGACCCCGTTCTGGATAATGTCTCAAATATTACGAATACGTTCTTAATACTTTTAAAACTGCTGATTGTACTGAAAAAGACATGGATGAAAAGCTCGCGCTACCTTGACTTTTTTAAAAAAAGGTATTCAACGACTTACGCGATCGCCTTTGGATGAATTTCAGCTGAGAAATTTGCAGTAATTTGTATAAATAATAGTAGGGAAAGAGAGGCGGAGAAATGAACCAAATTGCAAATTCCCTCTTCGGTCCTCGACGCAGTAATTTATCGCATAAGACTCGTTCACGCATTCAATTATCAATGAAACACTCTGCGGCCACTCGATACGCTTGTTGATGTTTCCCAAAAATCAACGCGTCGGTGCAATTTTGCGCGTTTATACGAAACGAGTGGTTCGCGTGTAACGCCCGTGCCAATAGTGGGTGCTAAATGTTCAATTGACGTTTCACCAAGAGTCAAATAAACGTTGCTTGTTGACGTTTCGTTACGCGGTACCGGCGCGGTAAAGAAAGCTCGATCGAGGATCAGAACTGGAAAATTGAATGCAAACAGCGATCGAAAGCGACGGCGGGGGAAACGAGCTACTTAAACGTTCGCGTATCTGAACGTTGCAAAACAATTTTATTCGCTCGACGTGCTTACCAGGATACACGTAAGTGTACAAATATATGATATGCGCAATGATTAAATACGGGAAACGGTTGCGTACGTAAAATACGAGAGGCAAAAGTGCTGTTATTTGACATACCAATGCTCTTCGACTTCGTCGTCAAACAATCGAAAACGATGAACAACCGAAACGTGGAATTATTATTCCTGCATGAAAACAGCCGCAAAATAACATTCTAGTCTCGTTGTTGTTTCAGTGTTGCCGGACGCGTTTCTCTCTCGATATTTGGTTCCATACGGAATATACAGATCGATGTTAAACTCCTTCATGACGTTCACAGAGTCTGTTTTTGGTCATTTAATAATTAGACAAACGCAAACGTAGAAATAGAGAAATTCGATTAAACATATTTTATAATATTTGAATTTTTAAGTAGTAAATGTTTCACTGAGATATATTTAAACCTCGAGTCTATATAAACGAGCGAATATTCCGGGAAGGTAACTCTTCGTCCAGTTTTAATACGGGAAAGCATCAAAGTGTAATAATGGAGGTCTTGCTATTATGAATGAATTCATTATTCAAATAACGTTTCGGTCTACTTTTTTGAGACGCTCTTAAGGCACGTAATATTTACCCCCTAAATGAAGAAAGCTTAACACATGAATAAAAGAACGTAATGAAAACTTCTTATTCCCTTTCGTATGCACGCTTCCATCAATATCTTTGTATTAAATTTTATTATGTGCTTTTATTCGAGCGTGCAATTCTCCCTCTTTTGGTGTGCAAATTTCATATACCTGAGAAAAGTCTCGAGGAAGTGGACCGAAACCTCGTTTGAATTAAGAATTCATTCATAAACGTAAGATCTCTTTTATTGCATTCTGGCGCTCTCGTATAAAAAATAAAGAAAAGGAAGAATCGTCGACCCAGATTATTCGATATAACGTTTTCAGTACGCGTTGGCTGACGACCAGCAGATGTTTGTAAATTACTTCACCCAGTGTTCGCAATTACGACGATGTTAGCTGCACGTCGACGTTTGTTTTCAAGGAACGACGGAATCGTAGGAGTAATTACGTCTGGTAATATCGTTACTACATGGACACGGGAAATTTTGTCGAAGGGCCGGCGTGGGAGTTGTTTCCTGTCACTCCGTTTGACGACGATGCAAGACCGATCGCTTTTTAATCAATTTTAAAAAGCAATTACACGCTCGTTAAGAGGCGGGCCAGAATGGATCGACGACGGGTCCGCGGAACACAGCGTCGGGGATCAAGCATCATTCTTGCGGTTATTATTTTTCAACCCCTCATTGCTGACACGTTCTTGTATGGCAGCGTTGTATGATTAATGCGCGGCCCTAAATGACGCGCGGCTACGATTTGTATCGCAAAGTAGAATGGAGAATCAGCTCGAGTGGAAAATTGCACGCGGGAACGGAATCGTCGATTTTATTCTTTTCGCGAGATGTGATCTAATTTAATTGATATTGTTTCCGACGACTGTTATTTAGATTTCTCTTGGTTGGTTCTATGCATCCAAACTTTGTCTACAACGAATGTAAAATGAAATTTATTCGGATGATGCTTCATTTTCGAGATAATTGAGTTTGAAAATTGCTTTTATTATTATTATACATATTTAAACATATGATCACTATGAGCAATAATCAAGACAAAGAACAGTTTTGATTTTATACCAAACATCAGTTCTTCCAATTCAACGTATGAGAGATGGCCAGAGACATATTTAAGTATCAGTCGAGCTTCATCCATCGGTTCCTTCCTCTCCATCCACTTAATTCCTGTTTCATTTTTCTTCCAGTCTCCCTTCGTTTTACCCCTCGGTGCCATCACCCTTCCACGACGTCATCAGTCTTCGTCTGACCACAATCTCGACAATCGTAGCAGTTTTTATGTTCGATCGACCATCGGGAACAACGTTCGTTCTTCGGATGTTCCGCCGGGCGAACGACAGATTTCCTGCGCGACAGGTTCTCCACCTTGGTACAAACGTTTTTCCGCGTTTTCTTGCCCCCCCCCCCCCGCGTTGAATTACGTTGCAGTTTTATTCGTACCAGTTACACTGCGTTTAATAAAGAAAGGCGAAACAGTAGCCTACCGACGTATTTGTCGTCCGATCTTAATTAGAATCGTCGAACGAATTTTGTCCAAAGAATGGCTACTTCCTGACAGCCCAGCGTAAACATCTGTTTATTTATTTGTATTTTTACTGACTACGTGAGAACGAAAATGCAAAACTAGATAGTGCATCGATGATAATAATTTGTGAAAAAATTTCACAGATTGAAGAGATACATATTTGATATGTATACATGTACGTTGGGTTTTACTTCGTTTCAGAAGTGGGTTTGAAAATCATAGATGATTAGAGTCTTTATTCGGTAAGTCTACCAGAAAATTCTGTTACAAGGGTGTGTACACGAAATTTGATCAATTCGTTCTACAGTCGTACCCGACGGTAACTTTATTACAATTCCCAACCCCGCGGATTGCCGGTAACTTTATCCAGCTAGACGGGATCAAGCGTCGAGGCAAGAAATATTCCGCGGTCCATATTTCTTCGTAGAATTCCTCGACCGGCGCATTTCGGGGGCGCGAACCCGCATTCAACCCCCCAGTCCCGTCCCTTTACCTGCGTTCCTTCTGTCAACCCTCGCGTGGACGTACATTCTTCATATTTCCTGCCATATCCGCGCCCCGATTCTTCCCTTTCAACGAGCCGACCCATCCATTTCCGAACTGGGAACGCCATGAGGAGTCGAGGGTTGAAAACGCCATGGAGGGGGCAAGAATTCAATGCAGTCGTTCACTTTCAATCCATTCGCGCGATTATATTCGACTGTAACATTCTAAATAACGCCAAAAGTCGCTTGGTTTTCTCCTCGAGGGGGGGATGAAATTTGTTTAATTCTTAAATCCATTCTCTCTGTCCAAAGGTTGACCAGTGTTATCGATTTCGATTAAACTCTGTTGGTTACCTCTGCTCAATGCTTCAAGTTTGAGGGTTGAAACCACCCTATAAAAGTTTCAGGTTTCATATATTATCTTTAAAATCGATAAAATGCCCAATACTTGGTCGTTCGAACGTCACATCTTTGGGAATTCATTTTTGACTAAAAAAATCAATTCTCGAGTCGAAATGTTGAACGAAACAAATTTGAATACTTCTTAACGAGAGTGTACAATGGGATTCTTTTTTAAAATCTACGTTAACAGTGACAGTTTCAATTTTGCACAGAAATATTGTCAAAAGGCCAGAATAAAAGTAAGGAAATTGTTTGTAATTGTTACCGCGATGTGACCTAATTCGGAATATTGTTCCACGGTCCGTAGTCGTTGCACGGTAGCGGCGTCGGTGTAATTCGTGAAATATTTTTCTGTAACAGTGGTGTATTGTGTTTCACAATTATTTGTACAAACAGTGGCAAAAACCGTTCCTTTTTTTTTTCTCGCGGGGAAAAGCAATCATTTTATAATACCGTTAACGCGTCGGCGATATACAGCGATAAAAATGAAAAGCTTTCGGGGGGGGCCGGGTTCCGTGCAATTCCGTCGGCGCTCCGCTTCAGACCGTAATTTGAATGAATAAAATCCTAACACTCGGCCGAGCAAATTCCCAATGCATTATGAGAAGCGGAACGGATTCGCGACGCTGTAAGGGCTACATTAATATTACATCGCCATAATTGCGCGGCGCCGTCAAGAAATTAACTTCCATTGTGAGACAAATTGAATGAATTGCAAGGTGTGCTCGCGGAACGAGAGCGGAATTTAATTGCGGGTCGCTCGTTGACACCCTATTGGGAATAACGCCTAAGGAGAATTTAAATGGAAATCATATTAAATACAGAATCGAAAAGACTTTAATCTAAATTCTCCCGGCGTCCGGGGCGCGGCGAAGTTTTCTATGAAAGTTCCCGCGGGTGTTCGAGACCGCCGGAATGCTTGGTCCCGATGTAAATAATTTCGCTGAAATAATTTGTTTCCCGCCCCGGAACGAAGGCGCGCCGGCTCGATTCTGTTCGAGGGTGGAAAATATCGCGGTGCAAACAGTGCGTGAATTTTTTCCAAGAATCACCGAACAGTTTCGTTCGTCGAAAGTACCCGCCAAAATCGTGTTAACACCCTCGCGATTCGAACGGCGGGGCGAGACAAAACGTCGATAACATTTTTATCGACACGCATTACCGAATGAACGCCATGTTTCCGGTGAAAACGCTACTTTTTTGTTTTTTTCAATCAAATTCCCTCCTCGATCGTGGTCAGGCAAATGTAGCGCACTGTTTGTATTTAATATGGTAACAAACACGTGCGAGAATGGGAACTTGGATACCTAGAGAAAGTATAAAAGATATTGGTCGAGATTTACGAAAATACACATTGATATAAAAGTGTTTCAAAATATGGAAAATAAGAAACTGAATCTTGATTGTATTTTGAATTTTCACGCCTGACGACATTGAAAGTACTCCAAGCTTTCAGAAAGTACGCGTAAATCTCGATTTTTGCGAATCAAAAAATCACAATTAAGATTGACCATTCACGGTGACAATAATATTCGATGGAATGGATAAAAGATTCGCAGGTCACTTGAGATTCGTGCAAGCGGAAACTTGATGAAACTAAGGCCAGATGTCGATGGGGGGTGGGGGGGGGGGAAATGTGACGATTCATGAAGTTAGGCTAGCGCCAAGGGTAAACGAGAATCACCGTGGAAAGAGAATACCGATGTGTTTCCATCTTCATCCGTCGACTAACAAGTCCCTGCTAGTCAGCGGTTCTTATAATTGGCCGGAAGTAGTTCAATTACGGAAGCATGACGGCTGCGGACCACCTCGAGGGTCCTCTTTTACGCGCCCTCCCCTCGTTCCACCCCCCTCGCTTCTTCCAACCCTCTCTCCATCTATTTTTCACAGTTTTCGCGCGACTCTTCCGTTAGATTCAAATAAATCTTGGGTTTCAATTAACCCAAAAGAAACATATAAGCAAATAAAAACTATTGATCTTGGTGAAAATTTTAATTTACAATTGATCCATAAAAATTTAATATTTCGATCTATTCAAGCTGACTCACGTTGCAGTATCTTAGTCGTAACGAGAGAAAAATTTAAATAGTACACATTTATACGTATTTTCTTGTTGGGTGTAACTATTAAATTGTAACATGTTGTATGTAGATTAATCCAGGTAAATATGAGTGTTAACCTAGTAAAAGTGTTTTTTAAAGTGCGTGTCACGATACGTAACAATGTGGAGCGAACTATCAAAGTAACCATTTAGCAGTGGAAAACGACATCGCGTGGCATTCGCTTTTATTCTTTGTAATTTCCGGTTGCCATAAAAGTGATACATAACTCCGATAGGATATTGCACGAGGATACGAGAACGTACGAGAAACTAAATTACTGCATATAAATACTGCGTAGAAACTGATGCTATATTCCAAATAAATTACAAAAATAAAGGGGAGCATTTAGCAATTTCTATTGCATTGCTTATTATGATTTTCCATTTTCTCTATGAGGCAGTTGTAGCTTCGACTGGAATCAAATTTTCTCTTCGAAGTCTTTTACACATCGAACGAAGGTTACTTCTACTAAAAAATGCAATATAAATCGAGCCTCGAAATTATATTCGATCGATGCATATGTAATAGTTATTTCTTTCAAATTTAAAAAAGCGCGTAAACCAATTTTATTTTTGGTCTTCCGAAAGAAAAATTATTGCTCTGCAAGGTGATGTGTTTGATTTCTTTCAATTATTGTTCATTTTCGAAATATTAAAATGGAACGTCGAGTCGACAAAAATGAGCATTTTCGTTTTTTTTTCGCTTTTGAGATGCCAAAGCTGCTCTTGAGATTTTTCCTATTTGTCTGGGCCGAGCCATTCTTTTCGCTGTTTTCATATTGACGTAAAGGCACCATTTTTCATCACCAGCGACAATCCCGTAAAGAAATCGTTGCTCGCGAACCGACAGCAATTGTGGCACGTTGATTTTTGTTGTTTTCGCAAGCACAGAGTTTCTGAACTTTCACCATGGTGCCGAACTATCGTTGATTTGTCACATTCCATCTCCTGAGCCAATTTTCCGGTTGATTGACGCGGGTTTTCATGGATAAGCTGATTCAATCGCTCTTCATCGAACTCCGCCGGGCGTTTGGAGCGAGCCGCGTCTTTGAGGTAAAAATTGGCACTTTTAAATCGCGTAAATAACAGAAATCTCACGAATAGTTTCAGCATCTAGATTAAAAGCGAAAAGATTGCAACTTGAAGCTTCATTTTACTAATCTGAGAATCAAATAAACCCCCAAATACACTCTCGTGCAGAGCAATAATTTTACTTTCAAAGAACATACACCGTTTTTTCAAATTTAAAGAAAATCTTTTAGAGTGTGTAACGTTCTTCTCAAACGATTGCTGCTTTCGAAGTATAAAAATTCCTCATCGTGTACAAGTACCAGAAATATAATGGGGTGTTAAACGAGTATATTCGGCTGAAAAGACCTTTCTGTTCGAGCGACGAAGTACGCGGAAACTGCACTCGTGGATCCCATCGAGCAGAATCCGAATCTTTCGCAGGATAAACTTGTCGAGCAATCGAAAGCGTCGGTGGAGGACTCTTGCGAGCATAAAGACCGCGGTTTGTATATCGGATATGCCGTGCTTGTTCATTTCGTCGGATAAATATAATTTCGTGGCTCTCCTCGCCGTGGGAGCTGCGTTCTATTTGCTCGGTAACTCGAGGGAAAGGAGCGCGTTCATAAAATTTTCTTTGCAGTGCCCTTTAGGGAATGCAGGCATCTTGCATGCAGACAAGTGTTTCCCCGACGGTAATCGACGTTACTTGTGGATTTTCACTTGCGGTCCGACGCCAGGCGCAATTTCCAGGCGGGCGAGAACGAGCAACGACGCTGTTGTTGTCGCCTCGAAATTTCAGCAGGACGGCCATCTTTCCCCCCAGGATTCTCTTATTCGAGTTGCTTCGACAAATTTTTACGTTCACAGTTTCAGCGTGAACTCGACAACTTCTACCGAAAGTGTGTACCATATCGAGTCGCGTTTCTTTATAATATTGTCTATTTTATTCGCAACTTATTCGATCAATGATATACGTGATACTTTGTTCTGCCACCTTTCAGGTTATTCTATCCATTTTCTTTACGATTTATTGCTTTATTTATTAAGAAATATTTACAAGAGTCAGTTTGTGACATTTAAGCAGTAGAATAGGCAGATTATAATTGGGCTGTGTGGGTCAGGAGTTTCTGGCCCTAAAAATTCGGCGAACAATATCGCGTATGAAAAGGCACGACCGTAAATATTCGACGACGACGAGGACGCCGGGGCGCGCGCAAAAAAAAACCCCGGCGAAAGATTCATTCTCTCAGGTGGCCGCGCGGAAATAACCGTGAAAAGGGAAATAGCAAAACGAGAGGAAAGAACAGCGAACGGATCGTCGTCGGTCCCGCGTCCTTTCAGGCGGTGTCGCGCTCGCGCCACCCGGTGGATGAGTTATGTGCGGCGTACATACCGTAAATTTAATATGCCGAGTAGAAAGGCTATCTGAATTGAACCGGGAACGAAGCCTCTATGCGGGGAACGGGAACTGAATTCTATTCGTTCCCCGCATACGTAGGTTCTCTCTGTATATGCGGGGCCACGCTCCTCCGCGGTTTCGACGCCGCGAATCACTCCGGGGACGGGAACGTTATGCGTTTCCGCTCGTTGCGTGTAACCCTTTCGTTAATGCATCCCTCCGATGTGACTAGGCTCGCGTAACGGAGCCATATTTGCGGTCCATCAACCGTTGATTGCGAACACGAGCATGAATTAGAAAAAGCACCGAGTCTATCCCAAGCATCGACGAACTCTATTTAATGTTCTAGGTTCAAATCTCAACGGGACGATTCATGGATCAATTAGTTCAGAATGTTTCTATACATTAGAGATCTTTTTGTAAATTCATATTTCTATCAATATGAATGGGTGGTTCGTAAAGGGTGGTCTCGCCCCCTAAAGATAGTAATTCGTACCTTCAAATATTTTTTGAGAATTAAAATTATTTGTTTGTATATAATCAAAGGTGAAACTGTTCAAAATTAATTTGTGTGAATTTAGTTTAGCTACATTTTCGTGTTCGATTTTATTTTTCGTCGCGATTCGAATGGGTGACTTTCACGATCGACGACACAGAAGACGAGAACGCCGGAAAGACAAACGCCTCTTCCGGAACAACAGCCTCCTCCTTCGACGCCTTTATCCAGAAGAAACATAGTAGTAAATAGCGATAGAAGAAGGGGGGGTCTGCATTTCGTAAAACTGAAAATATAAAACCTCGCGTTCGCGTTCGCGTTCGATGGAACTCTGCCACGAATGTTCCTCATTTCCGTCTGATCTCCGCTTGCTGCGCTTGCACGAATACGTTCGTGTGCCTACGAAGATTCGAGAATTGTTTGACGCTAGGCTGACGGAGAATCGAGAGCTTACCGATTTGATACGTAACGCGAGCTGCTGGTACCTCTACGAAACGATTGTTGGAAAGACGCGAGAGGTCGATCGATTCGATAGTCTTCTTGCGTTCCACGGTGTTGAGCAGAGTTTATGCACCCGTTTTATATACCAAGTGAAACTTGTGTGCAAAGCAACGAGAATGTACAGAATGTACGGATTTGTTTATTTATATCACGACTTTCTTCGACCAATAGATACAAAGAAGTTTGACAATAATACTTGTACAACTATAAACGATCATTGTTACGAGCACCTGGTGTGTAACTTCAATAACAGCTCGTAGTTGGAATGAAACAACGGTCAGTATCGATCGAGAGCACACGAACTTCAGTTAGTATAAAGTTCGCTGTAATGTGAAGTTAAAAAGTTATCTTTGTCAACTTTGGTGCTGTATAATTTGTGTAGACTTTTATGTAACAATAAACGATCCAAGACAAGATTCTCAAGAACGATACTTGTAAAGTTTGTAATGCTGATATAAAACATTCTTACAGTACTTCTTTTTATTTCTATTATCTATCTGTCGATGAAAACACTGTTGCTCTGACAGCAAGTATATTACAACTTTAAATCATTGCCTTCGTAATGGGAATCACCCATTAAGGACTGCTTCTCTGTAAAATGTTAAATGACGCTCGCAAATCTTCGCGTAGTGGAAAAACGCCTATGAAATATGGTCGAGTTCCATCCACGACAAGGAATTATTTTATTACTGTTTCGTGTAGAATTTTATATTCCACGAGTCACGCGCCATACATTGTATAGCTAGTTTGTCGTGGACTTGTAGGTTCAGAACACTTTTTAATAATTGTAACGCAAAAATAAAATCTCAAGAAACTTTCAATAAATCAACAGTGCAACGATTGCAATCGGAGATGTTCGAGTCGTTCGAGCGTCCTTTTTAGATTCGATCGATGGAAAAGCTCGTCGAGATCGTGACCTCGACTGCCCCCGGTGGTCGAAGTTCAGGGTATCTTTGGAACTTTAGGATCACGGGAACGCGCTCCTTCAGCTTTCCATCTTGTTCCTTAATTCCTCGGCCGCGAATCCCAGCCGAACAAGAGCGGTTGTTGCGACGGTTAAAGTGCGGAACCTTGTTGCTCGTCAAACGCTAATGCCCCGCACACTGCCGCGACGATTTAATGCCCCGCCGATACGTGTTCTCGATGCGCAAGAACCGCTGCATCGGATGCACCCGTTTTCCAGAGGATGCTTGTTAACGGAACCGTGGATCCCGGCGTGCGCCAGGTTGAGCCCCCCGTTGAGCCATTTTTCTTTGACGATGGCTGATTCCCTCTCGCGCGAAACGAATGCAGACTCTAATGATAATATTCGAAGCGACGGTAACTTAACCATCTCGCGAACGAGAGGATGCTCGCGAAAGAACGAGCCTGTAAACGAATATCAGCATAGAGGCGAACGAACGTAGAATAAAGCCTGGGTTAAGCGATTATGGAATGTGATTCCATGGAAAGAGCAATCACGAAGTCCTAGTGTGCAACTTCCAACTAAATCTATTCCGTCGATTTTATTTTTTAGTTGGTCGAACACTGTTTTCCTTGATCTTTTGTAAATTCGAGTGGTTCTAAAATTACACACAGGTATTGTCTGTAGATTCGAAGATTGATTTAATCTTAGAGAGTGCTGGGAACCGGGTACACCGGAGGAAGATGAACGAGTGTTTGTGTGTTCTAGTGGAGTGGTACCTCAAAACGTGTTAAAGTCACGCAGAGTGAAAGATTTCTCGCAGAAAGATGGATACGGTTGGAAGGTTGTGTTTGTTAAATTTTACCTTTCAATTTATATCCCACTGTTAGTCTTTCTTAGTGGCAGGATGGGGATAAAAATTGCCAAAATATCCCATCTAATTATCTGTTGTTCTTTTTTTCAATCTACGTAATAACATCTTAAAGAAGCAGTTCGAAGGATTGCTGTTAATTAGGATTTGGTATTCGTATTATGCTCATAATATGAACATATATTGTGATTTAACTGTGCTATGTAGACTCAAAGTTGTTCTGGAGTACATGGAACTCCATCTCGCTGCTTGCATAACTTTATTGACTAATATTGAAGTTAATATTATGCATTGGTCCAACTAAAGTACAGATTACAGTGACCTAGATTATGAGAGTAATTCTGAAATCTAATAACGAAATTGAATATAACAGTGTTCGTGAGCTAGACGAATTTGAGAGAAAGAAATAAGAATCGTGTATTAATTTACAAAAGAAAAACATCGAATATTGAAATAGAAATTAAAAAAAAAAATGTATTTTGAATATCTGTTTGAATCGTTCTTTTTGTTAATACCTTTCAAACTTGCGAGCAACGCGTCTCTATCGTCTCCCAAAGATTCGCGAAACTAATTTTAAATTCAACTCGTCGCCCTGGCTCCGCGTGTATCTTTTCAGATTTCATTATACAGAGATTAGCCCGATATCAGACGTACTTGCGCACACTTCTCGTCGCATAATGCCATCCAAAGCCCCACGAGACCCCTCTTCTGATCGTTCCAACCCCCTCCGGGACTCCGAGATGTTCGAAGCGATTCCAAACAAAACTTCTTTCCGTCGTGGAACCGGTTAAAAGTCGAAATTCCTTGTTCAGCGATTCAAAGGAGACGCCTAGGAGTTTTCTTAACGATATCGTTAGCTTTGGTCCCGCCGTGAGAACCCTCGGATCCTTGTGCTTTCAATTATCGACGCCTTTGATCTCTGGACCGTGAGATCAGACCGCGTTATCCCGATCAGGCCAGCGTACTTTATTTAGTCGTTGATTCACCGAGATGAAAAACTCGTGAAAACGTTCGGCGATCTTGCTTTGATAACCAACGAGACTTCCGACTCGTGACTCCGCGAATGCTTCCTTCTAGTTAGAGACGTAGCTTTAAATCGTCGCTCGTCCGCGATCCAAAGCGATCGGATCAGCGACAAACGAGAAAAATGGCTTGGCTTTGTTGTTCGGCCGATTCGAGCCGGTCTCGTGTTAAAAATCCTGTTTGAATAAGCTGCTTCGTAATCGCCGGAGCCACACTGTGCTCCTCGGCAGCTGGAAATTTTCCAATTCCAATAAGAAACCGGGAAATACACGATGGATCGTACGGTCATGAATAACATTTGAATAGTAAAGAACGCATTATGTAAAATACATGACGATTGGAGCGATTTGATACGTTGTGTTCCAATTAATGGGGGTGAATTTGTTTGCTCAATGTGTGTTTTTAGTTACACCTTTCTCCTGTCTTTGTTTTCATATCAAGTCCAGATCCTAGCAACATTAATATCCCGTTTGCAGTTCTCAGGTGTCCAGAAACAGGTGATTCGTAAATTATTTGTCTTCTTTACGATCCTTTCGACGCAACATCCGTATCATCTTCAAATTAATATTGAGATAAAGCTGTCTGTCGCGTTGAAGACACGGACGTCGCTGGTTAGAAACGTTTGAGAGCTCGGTGACTTGGAGCAGCGCGAAGAGCAATACTCGTTCCGAAAAGTAGTTCCGGAACTGTCGTTGATGGTCGGCCATTGTCTGCCGTAGAATTGCAACCAGGCAAGCATTATCATAACAGTATGACATCATTATTTGTTGATTATGGACCTTTACACGTTAGCTTATTGCCCGATGGGGGCAAGTAACCCTATTGGTGCTCGAATTGCTGGGTAATACGGATATTAATCGATTGCGTTTAGTACGTGTTCACGATCGCGTTAATAGCCACGAATAATGCCGCTGCTTCGTGTGACATCTGTTGTGTTTGTTCTGCGACGTGCGTCGTTCTCGAGGCAGTGATTTCTAACGTCGATAGATTAACAAAGACTGGAGGTAGATCGAATTAATCGAACGAGAATACGACGAAAACACGATAGAGATAGTTTCAGGTTTGCAAAGGTCGGATCCAATCGTACATATTTGTGAACGTTAACGGATTAGAATTTAAAGCATTATCGTTCTTCCCGCCACCGTGGTCAATATTTTACGGAAGTGCTCCCTGGGCGAAATTTTAGCCTAAAATTATTCCGTAGACGAGTTAGAAATTTCGTGCAAACTCGAAACGCAGATCCTCTTAACAGTCTTCCATTGTTCCGCGCCGCGGAAATCACAGAGACGACGCGAAATGAAATTTAAACGTTGTCTCGCAAATTTCGTATCGTTGTCCCCGTGCAAGTTACGTAGAACAAATTCTCTGGCGGGTAGCAAACCCGGCACAAAGCATCGAATTGGGTAAATAATGCTTTTCGCATTTAATGTCATCGGATACCGTGCACTCCCGTGCTTCGTTTCCTTCCTTCAACCTAGCACTATCGTTAATTAAAGCAATCGTGGATCTCGGAATTCGCTCTTGCGATGGGTTCCTTCGAGTCACCGCGAAACGATCACAATCAATCTCACTGATCTCAAAGTCGAAAAGTATCGTGCTCGATGCATCTTCTCTTTATTTTCGTGTTGATTAATCAGAAGGAACCGTTCGATTTAAATCACTATCAAGCAAAATATCGAAATCGGGAATAGATTTCAATTATTTCGTCTAGGTATGTTTGGATTGATTGAAACGAATCTGCTCGATTAGGGCCCCTATAGTAAACGATAACCCGGTGGAAATAAATTCGGTCCCACGTCGAGAAGCTCCGCGACGCGTAAGCGGAATTAAATTCGAAAGCTCGAAAAGGTGTGAATGCGGGCGGAATTCATTTTATGCTGGATAATAAAACCGGACGCGCGTACGCGTGTAAATGAAATTGCAAATAATACGCGCGAGGAGGATTGCCGGTCGTCGATTTTAAATTAATAATCGGAGCAGGTTTTTTAAATTATTTACAGAGTCGGTGGTTAATACGTTGGTCACGGCTTGGCAGAGTTAAATTTACAAATTGCACGGTCGTTCGAATGTCAATTTCGAAAGTATCCACTGGCAGTCGCGATCGATGCCCAATATTCAAATTAAAAACTACGGTTCGTAGAATATTTTTTAATACGAATAAATGTGATATTCGAAACGAGATTCGGAACTGTTTAGAAATTTTTCCCATGTAATATTTCATTGGATTATTCGTGGCGTGTGAAATATTATAAAATACATGAAACATGAAATATATTTCACAGTCGGACAGTTTAGAAAGAATGTTCTTTGAATAACTGTAATTTATTTCGTAATTTTATTTCGATTAACTACTTTGGTCGTCCAAGAAAAACGAAATCATAAAATCATCAGGTACTTCGTTTGAAGTTTACATTGAATATCTTAAGAAGATGAAATCTCTAATTGGTATTTACATTCACGAAAAAAAAACATAGAAATTTCATATAATGTTTACAAAATTCGGTTCAAACACTTTCCAATAAATCAAAGCTGGAGTTATTCAAAAAATTGATAGCCACAGTATGTGAAAATTCCAAAAAGAGGAATTCTTTTCATGTAACAATATCCGAATATCTGCTTATTCGAAGTAGAAGCGGCTAATCGAACTTTCGAACGAAGTTTCGTACAGATCGAACGAACTTCCGTTCCCGGAAGTATTATTCCCCGGCCATCGAGTGCGCGGGGAACGGTCGTCGGGTTCTAACAAAATTAAGAAAGTTTCGCAGCGCGGTCGTAATCAGCCGTACACGTAATTGCTTAATTTTTGCGCGGCAGCGTTCGCATCGGTAATGCCCGGGGTCACCGGAAGCTGCTTCTTCCGTGGTCGCGTCGTTAGGCATTCTCGCCCCCGCAAATCTCGAGGCTCGCCCGTAACCGTGATAATAACAATAATAGTTGACTCGGTCATTAGGAGCGGCGTATTAACCGGATGCTCGCCCCGGCGTGTGTAATCCGAAGCGCGACCGTTTGCGTATTTGTACATCAGGAATTGTTGCGCCAAATTGGCCCGCTCCCCCGTTGGCCGGGGAATCGAACGCGAAACTACGACGCGGGGACTCGTTCCCAGGGAAAGAGCAGTCAAAAGTTATCGCCGTCGAAGGGCCGAGGGTCGTTTCGCCCGTCGAGATTCCTTCCGAAGTTGAAATCCTTTTGTTCCGTCGATGTTAAGCCGGGGTTAATTACAGCGGAGTCGAGTATTGTTCATACACTATTGTGCGATGATTTTCTCGTACCAGAAGCTACCATTGTTTCACGCTCTGTGCAGTTTATGCGTTACTACAGTATTTGTGACGCGTAAAATAATGTTTGGTCGCGTGTTTCGAGAGACACCAAATTTTAAAATATCGATAGCCAAGAATAAAGAATTATTTTTAATTGTATTAATATAAATTCACTGGAGGTTGACGTACAAGATGTAACAAGCTGCACCGAGGAGCGATGTGCTTCAAAATATTTGTATTTAATAACCGATGCTGATTATAAATTCATGCGGGAACCGTTCGTTCACGCTTTATCGCATATCTTCCTGCGCGTGTATACAATAACATTATGGCAGAATTGGATGTAATGGTGGCAGGATTCGTGCCGTTGCGTCCTACCTGCTCTGATACAATTCTGCGGGTATGCTTTGGCGGCGTCAAATTGATACAGAAATGTAAATAATTACCGACGGATCGTCGAAATTGCACGGATTAACGGTGCAATCAAATTAATATTGAAGGCCAGCCATTCAGGCGAAATTGAAATATCGTATAATATCAGGCACTTGATTGAATTGTTCATTTTCTGTGACCGTACCCCGCATCCTGTCGAACGTTAATTTATTTTTATCCGGCGATTGACTCCATCATCCGCGCAAACATGACAGAAATCAGTAATCGATAATATTATTCGTCAATTACTTGTACGATATCGTTTGCTTCGTTACGATTAAACAATTTGTTTCACGTATCATCGTGCCCTTTGCTGGGAGAACCAACGAACCGATAAAACTGTCCCCTATCCTCCTTCAAAATAAATTCAATCGATTCACGTTGAGAAGTGATTGTCTTCTGATGAATTCTCATTATTCGATGTAAATATAACCAGTGTCCAGTAATACGCGATGCAATAAAGAATAAGCTGATGAATAGAATTTGATATAACAAAAATAATAAAGTCATTTATTTGTTGAATATGGAGCATTATAGTGTTAAAAACAATCAAAGATGTATATAGGATTCAATACGAATCTCCGCTGAAAATATTCATCAATTGATAAATCATCGTTCTCGAAGGAATGGGTCAGGGTATACCCCTCCATTACCTTTTTACGCTTATCGAAATCCCGCGATTCGGAACTCAGCATAATACCCAGAGTGAAATTTCATCGTCCGTATAAAATCAGCAAGCGATGGCGTTATTTCTGCGGGGCACCGCTCGAAGACGCCATCCCTGCACCAACACGTGCACACGCGTCGTGGTTGATTCCATTATGCAAAAATATGATAATTCCCGGGGACCGAGTAGCCCGCCAGATAAATGTCCTGCCTAGCCCCTCTGATCAATCTGCTCGAAGCTTGGAAACCCTCTCGCCTCCATCATGGCCGCCGCCGTGAGGGGCTGTAATATATTTCTTACGGTGCTGGACTAAGTACGTCTTCGGACCGAGGCTACGTCTCCTTTGTAACTGTCCTCTCGGACCCGCTATTCCCGAACATTAGCGTTTCTGAATTTATCGCGTGACAACCCACCCAACTGCCCCGCGGTAAGCTCGTCCAGAACGACATCGAAATTTTCTTGTCCCTTCACCGAAGATCGACTGCCCGGTTCCAACGTGTCAGAAAAGAATTCAGTGAAACAAAATTTAAGGGTACAAACACAAATCTCATCAAGTATCATCAATTTAATAAAATAAACTTCACTTCTTCCCTGTTGAAGAAACACTGTTAAAATAAATCTAACAAAGACATTAACATTATATTTTTCAAGCACAGTTTCTTCGTTCCCTACAGATTGCGTATTGCATTTATTGGAATGTTTTTGATTCTCGTATAGACACCATCCGCTTGCTATTCGTTCTGTATTTCCTCTCTCTGCGTTTGATATTTCATATATACATTCTTGGTTATATAGATCTTCGGAATTAGACACATTCTTGAAAAGCTTTTGATATAAAATTCCGCGAACAAAGCAACCGCTGCCCTCCAGCGCGTCAATATTAATCCGAACAGCTTTTGGAGCAGGTGGGATGTACAGAGAGAATTTCGCAAAATTTTCATATTCTAGATTTTCTGGTTTTATATTGAAATACAAGGTACCAGGTACGAACTCCTTTATAAGAGAATTCCGTCGAACAGAAAGCTGCGTCGGGAAAAATGGTACTGATTATACTGCTGGCGTACGATTCGATACAAACTGTCTTTGCATGTGCATAGTGAATGCGACAAATTTGAATTTGACGCCAGTAATCGTGAAACGATTAACTTGAAATTCGTAAAGTTATTAATTTCCAAAGATCTTCTCACAGTTCGAACAGATCGTAACTTGCGTTTAGCTGGTTTTGGAAAATCCAAAGGTTGCATACACGACAGTGTATCTCGAAACGAAATACGTATCTCGCGGCGGTGCATATTAACGCGAACACAGACGCGTGCTTGCGAGCAAACGAGCCCGCAAACAAGACAAATGAGCCAGCAGGTGCATAAGTATATACAAGTTGCACGGTGCGTCGCTTTGACACTGATTTTCGGCTGATTTAGGAGTCGCCGTTTTCACCATAAAAGCATCGCCTCGTTCCACTTTGAATACGCGGCGCGCAACAGCCCCTAAGGCGACTGTTGGATACGAAATTGAGACTGTGCTTTGGTCTGCTTTTTTAATTACCTTCGTGTTACCCTGAAAGTGGCATTTGAAACAATGCGTGTGTTCGCGTATTCATGAAGCATCGCGTGCAAAATCCGGGCTCATGAATAGAGAGATTAATCAATCGTCTGATGACAGAAATGTTCAAAATTATAGGAGTCAGAATTAATCCATGCTTTAAAACAACAAATTTTGTCGATGAAAAAAAATTTCCAATCGTTCTAGAAAAATTATTTTCGGTTGCGTGGGTTAATTTCAATCATTTTTGGTCAATAGACATACCCCCGAAATCCTAACCATTTTCGAGAAAAAAATTCCTTACTGAAAATGTAATGTCTGACCATATTACAGATATGTTTCCCTGAATTTTTAGGGCGAAAAAAAATTTTTTCAAATCGTTCTGAAAAAATTATTCTCAGTTCCAGGGGTCAATTACAATCATTTTTTGTGAATATACATACTCCCGAAATCCTACGCAGTTTCGAGAAAAAAATTCCTTACTGAAAATGTAATATCTGACCATACCGTCGATATGTTTCCCTGAAATTTCATGCGTATCTTTAAAACATCATAACTTCTGAACGGATTGGACGATTTTAATTTTTGAAAAAGCAAACAACGCGTATTTTAATGAAGAATATGTAGAAATTGTAAAAATCTTGGGAAAATTGTCCCTTGACCCCGAAAATTGAGAAAATCCCCAAAAAGAGGTCCAATTTTCAAATAGCCATAACTCCTACAATAGTGAATGGATCGCAATGAAATTTAGTATGGAAGTAGAGCTTATAGATACCTACAGAAAAGTATTAAACAACTTTTCTGTCGGGCGTCAAACAAAATTATTAAAAATCAAAAACGAGTTCTTAAGAAAAATCGACAGGTCTAAATTATTCGGCGAAAAAAAAATTTTTCAAATTGTTGTAAAAAAATTATTTTCGGTTGCGAGGATCAATTGCAAACATTTTTTGTCAATAGACATATCCCCGAAATCCTACGAATTATCGAGAAAAAAATTCCCTATAGATTTGAAACTATCGAGTTGTGGAATCGAAACTCTGTCTACATGTTGGTTGAAAAACGAGTGCTTCCTTAAGGGACACCGTTCTATCCAAACTTTCAACGGTCAGCTCTGTCAGCCGGCTTCTAATGGGAATCGAAGCGGAAGCTGATCGATACCTACCTTCAGGACTGTAAATTTGTTTACTGTTTTCAGTTAAAGTAAAACTGGGAATCTAAATTTGGCTGCGTTCCTTTGGGACGATTCGTTGGCGTAACTACAACGTAAGGACTCGTATAGATAGTTCCAAGCAGTATCGCCGAATTTACTGTATTACCCGACTAAGGATTCCTGTTATCACCGTTTGGATAACTATAACTTTACCAATCCGCCGACCGAAAACAGCAATTTTCGAATCTCGAGCGTCACTCGTTTGAACAGAGTCTCTGGAGGTTGCAGTTCCTGAATCGAGTTGGAAGCAACAGAATATATGAAGGTCCTGAAGTTAGTTTCCCTTTGAAGAGCTGAGGCAATACTGGAGCTGACAGGACACCAACAAGACTACGTTTTGAGTTGAACTGAGAACATCTGTCAAATTTGTTTCTATTCGAAATATTCATAGTATACAAATATCCTTAAGTAGTTACATTTATGTAATAATAGTAAAACTCATTCTAGGAGTAACAAGTTACTATATATGACACGTTCGGTCAGAACTCTTCATAGCTCGATAATAAAACGAGTATCTCGTGCATCTAGGAAATCAAAGTTAACTGTTTGTTACACAAATATGATAGTTCCACGTCTCTCGTCGACTGATTGTTTAGCGTTGCGATCCAGGAGGACTAACGAAGGGAAAACGAATTTCCACGGGCAAGTTCCGTAGTTACTTATTTTGACAGTTTCGGGACCGACTGTCTGCAACAGCGGTGTCAAGCCAACTCGTATTCCACGGGTAAACTGAGCTCCGGTCGGACTGCAGTTTTTGGCAACTAGTTTAATCAGCGCGTCTAGCACGTGGGGAAGCAATTGCCGGCTCTCGTCGAGATCCACTTTCTTAACAGTTCCAGCGAGAATTCTGGGAATTTCGGGGGATAATAATGTAGAGCCACGACGAAAAGAGGACAACGGGTCTTACTCATACTACGAGCCCTTAATTCGCGCGCCCCGGCCTATACCGGTTAACAAGACGGAGGCGCGACGAGCGATCCTGTTATTTGAATGGATTTAATTGCGATCCCACCCCTCGATCTCTATTAAGACGTTATTGTTGACGTTTGCTGCTCCTCTCCTTTCATCACTTATTGTTTGCCCTTTCGAACGGGGACCCGGTAGCGTCTGTTCGTTTTGCCGGCTGACATTTTTGTTTGCCTCCGCGACTGTATTTGGGTCGACGGCGGGTTGAAAGCGCTCGGTTCGTTAGACTGAAAAGAATGTAGGATACTTGAACTCCTTTTTTTTTCGGAGCACTGAGTTGATGAGTGATTCCAGTCGAATCGTACCTCATTGTGACACTTAGGTATTTTAAAGACCATATTCTCCGAGTATAGAGGAGGATTCTGGAGCCCGGAACGAATCGTGGCTCTTTTCAAAGCGAAAGTACGGAATACACGGGCTGCTTAAAAAGGTTGGGACCAAATAAATTAACCTGCCCTTGAGGTAACCATTTTATTCATTTTTCAAACGATCGATTCGATTTATTGTATTCTGAGTGTGATTTTATCCGGAAAGTGGAAGATTTTAGAGTCCCGCGATTGAAACAGTAATTCTGTATTTACGATCCATACTTCATCCAATTACCCAGTTATGTTTGCCGATCCTCCGTCAACCCCTTTGATGGAACTTGGTCGTTCGTTCTCTGCCCTTCGGCGACTGTTGTTTCAAAGGGGCCCAGAAAACAAACAGTATTCGTTCGTCGTTAAAGAACGAGTTCCATCTCGGTCAGCAAACGTTGCCGCGATCCTTTAACAGTCGGTCGAATTTATTCCGCGGCGGGGGGTTGCCCTTTTAAAATTCCACCCTCGCCCTGGTCTAATAAAGCAGAATCCGCGTCGGCTCTCCGATTGATCTGGCCAAGGTAACCACCGAGACCGATAAGTTTCCGGCGGACCCGATAAATTCTGCCCGCGTCGCCCCTTTGTCTGGTAATTTCGAAAATTGAATTCAGCGAATCAGCGTTCCGCGACGAAAAGGCTCCTTCGAGGGATGATCGTATTTGGGGAGCCCCCGAACAACCCCTCTTTATTTCTCCTTTTCGACGCGAGTCCATAAACACGGATGATTCGACGAATCGCCGATAAATACGATACCCTAACCGGGGGATACGCAAATCCACCCTTTTTGTTCGATATAGGATTAACTTCTCTCTACCGTGGAAAATTTCACTCCCCCTCCTGAGCTATGACTCGATCCCTTTTTATGACCAGAATAACGAAACAATTGATATCGGTAGCTTTACTTTAGTAGCTGTTATAAATTCCATTAGCAAGGGTCACTTTTATGGCTAAGGAAAACACAAGACAGAATTTACGTTTCAGATCGATTTCTCAGCTATCCATAGCAAATGAAACGAATCTTTTTATTCACGTTATATTTATCGAGCGACCGAAATGGCACTTTTGCGTATTTATAGCACGCTGTATAGTTTACGAAGCACCCTTCCGAGAATTTTCCGGCCGGACACGGTCGAAAACGGTTCCGTTGTTTCATGCAATCGCTAACTGGCGTGAGAGAACAGCAATTCCAGTTTTGGTTGATTCGATTGTCAAAGGTAATTGGGGATTCTGTTCTGTCGATTGGTGGAAAAAGGGGAGACGCCTGTCGCGCGACGCGACGGCCAGGTGGGTTTGCATTTGGAACTGGCTGGAAAAATTCTGAGAATCGAATTTATTGCTCGATTCAAAAGTATTTTTTTTCCACGTGTTCCCTATTATTTTTTATATTTATCAAATCAAGGGAGCTTTTTAATTGCCAGCTGTTTGAGCACAATATCTTCGAAATGTTATTTTATCGAAGCGTTCAAACTGACAATAACTCTCTCCGCTACTCCCATTTTTCTATCACACCTTCGCAAACTCCGCGGACGCGTGACAAGAACGAATAATGTTTCCCGCGTCGCGTGCTTAAAATCGCATGACAGATGCCTGCATTTTCTTTCCAAACAGATTTCTCCTTCTCAAAATTTATTTTCACGCGCGTCGTTGTAAATTACGGACGCTCTCTGAGCTCCATTCTTGAACGAATATTTCAAACCCTCGAGGAAATTCTACGGATCGTACCTGCCCGTTTACTATCGGGAATATGCAAAAATATTATTTGTTTATTGCTATCTTCGCGCCGGTTGAATCGCGTTTATCGAAGCAAGCTTTCTTATCCAGCGATTTTATTCAGCCGTTTCTCACCCTTTGTGTTTGCATTCAAATGAATTTTCTCCTCCTTCCTTCGCCTCTCCCACGTTGCTCGTAAATTTAACCAGATAACAGAAACGTTCATGGTGGATTAGCGAGCGTTGCTAAAAATTTATTAGAAATTTCAATCTTTAAACATTTAATTAACGAGCGAGTTCTTGCTTCTCCCTGATTTAATACAAATGGTATTCGATAAGATCGTTGTTCCAATGCGCGAGATTCGATGAAAACATTCTAAAAGCAGAATCTGTCAAATCTTTGTCGTGTCGTAGGCAAGGTCTGCTGCGTCAGCGTTATCGACAGATTCATCGATAGAACTTTTTTGGAACGCCAATTTATTTTTGTAAACTCTTTTATTTGAAATTCGAAACTTGTTCATCGATCGGGGACACGAACGTATCAAAAAACACCGAAGTTATAATCGTGTTAAAAATGTTTCTTAAGTGTTTGTACACTTAATCTGTCTTAAAGAATACCCAATAGATATTCAACAGAAAGGAATAGCCAATGTGTTTGCCATTGAGTATTAATAAACACACAGTCTAAAGGGATGCGTCGAGCGTCACATAATCAAAGATTGAACCAGAAAAGTGTAAGATCCGTTTTCTGTGCGCTGAATGTGCAGCCAAATTTCACGGAGTGTTTGTAATTGAAACGCGAGGATGCTATTGACTGTTCCGGACAGATTGACGTGCCTCCGGGAAACAGTCCGGCGACGGTTAATTATTTTCAGCAGCCTTCGACGACTACGGGGCGTAGTAATTTTAGCGAGGGCCGGTGTATCTTCGGAGTTAGAATTCCAGACGCGAGACTAAAGTTCGCGTTTAAAGCTAGTTAGCAAAGTAATAAAGTCGAGGTGCAGGAAGAGTGGTTAAGTGGCGGAGTCAGTGAGCAATTGTTGGAATAAATGAGCGAGAGGGAACGGACGAAATGGCAGAAATGGGGTTATAATTATCAACTAAAAGTATAGGTAGAAGAATTTTACCTTGCCCGTTAATTAACAGGCACTTTTCCCATTTCGCCATGCTTCGAGGGATATCGTTTTAAACTGCGACTTAACTCGATTCCGCCTCGCTTTTCGATGGCGATATTTTTGTTTGGCGTCCTTCCTTTTGCTTGTCAAAGAAAAATGCAGTGACGTTTCGTACGTTAATTTTTGTTTGGATCGAGATTTTGCTCGACTTTTTCATTTATGAAAATTATTTGATCAAGTTTCGTAGATCGTTGTCCAACACGTTAGTCCAGTTTCAACTGTGCAATTAGTAACCGAGAACCTCTTATATATTTTTTTATAGCATGTTAGAGGTTTCTAGAGAAATTGTACAACTTTGTATTTCTTTGAAAATAGGGTTAGCGGTCTTATCCGTTCGGCTCGGTCGTTTACTATCGGGGCAAAGCGGAAGTCGCGTGTCGGGGAAAACGGGTAATGCGACATGAACGAAAACAGCCCCTCCGATGCAACGTAAACCCACCCCCTAGGCTCGAGTTTTATTACGTTCGCCCTGCGGCTCGGACTTGGTTCTCTCGCGGCTATCACGGTCGTTAGCCGACGTCGATTTTTCTCAATTATTCGATATAAAGATATAAAAGCTTCCTTCCACCGTTCCGCGTTGTAATTTGATAAACGAATATATATCGAAATCCAGATATCTTGTTTAGTTAGGGCCTAGTTAATTAAGACACGTTACGGACGAAGAAAGGAGGAAATTAATATGGAAAAATCGTCGAAACGTTTAGCGAGTGACGGGTGGTGGGCTCGATACAGTTCTTTGAACTTCCGGCGACGGTCCGGCTCGATCGATTACATTCGTTTGCATTTGCTGTTTAAAATACCCGCATGCTCCTCGCGATCGATTGATTACGATACTTTTAATTTCTCATGGAACCCGCGATTTCGTTACTATTTTCGAAGAAACAATATAGTTCCCTTTAAATACGTGGAATAAAATCTTTCATAATTTATTTAACCAATGAAAGCTAGACTGATATATATACAGGGTGTTCGGTCAACCTTGGAAAAAATTTTAATGGGAGATTCTAGAGACCAAAATAAAACGAAAATCAAGAATATCAATTTGTTAATGGAGGCCTCGTTAAAAAGTTATTAACGTTTAAAGTTCCAGCCCGTACTGAATTTTTTTCTAGAAAATGGGTAGGATTTTAAGGGTAGGTTTATTTACCAAAAATTATTGTAATTGACCCCCGCAACTGAAAATAATTTTTTTAGAACGATTTGAAAGTTTTTTTTCGCTGACTTTCAGGGAAACATACCAATGGTATGGTCAGGCATTATATTTTCGGTAGGGAATTTTTTCCTCGAAACTGAGTAGGATTTTGAGGGTGGGTCTATTGACCAAAAATGATTGTATTTGACCCCCGCAACTGAAAATAATTTTCTTAGAATGCTATGAAAAATTTTTTTGTCCCCGTCAAATTTCAGGGAAACATATCAATGGATGGTCAGACATATTTTCGGTAATGAATTTTTTCCTCGAAACTGAGTAGGATTACGGTGGTGTGTCTATTGACCAAAAATGATTGTAATTGACCCCCTCAACCGAAAATAATTTTTTCAGAATGATTTGAAATTTTTTAATTTCATTTTGTTAATAACTTTTTAACGAAGCCTCAATCAACAAATTGATATCCTTGATTTTCGTCTTATTTCCCCCTCTAGAATCTCCCATTAAAATTTTTTCCAGGGCTGAACACATCCTGTATAGAAGCATACCTATAAGGGTGTTCGATAATCGAATGTCTCCGGTATCTCGCTTCCTCCTGCAACAGCCAGTCCTCGCCACAAAGTGATCATCATCATCACTCGTGGCGGCGATATAATTCATTCTCGTTGCACGAAATTACTCGCATCTCGTCGCGAGCTTATCGAAAAGTGCTTGGAGGATTCTGTATAGAATGGACCGACGTCGACGGGAACTATAATACGTCGAATGGTTGTCGATCGTCGCAGAAAAGGAACAGAGTTATCTGCGAGGTAGGAAACATGGTCACAGGAGGGTGGGTGGGGGGTTGGAGGTATCGCGTAACAATGTTATCAGGTAGGTGGAGCTTACGCTCGACCGGTGAATAAAACAGGCCTGCGATGCGAATAAAGAACGGGGTTGACGTGGCGCGATAAGGGGCCGTCTCCTTGATGGCCGGCCATTAGATAAACAGATTAGATTTATTCGTGGTACACGCGAGCGAGCTATCGAGCACGAAATTCGGATGTACACTTGCACGGCCTATTGCGGGCGGTTCGTCGAGCACGCGTACTTAATCGCAGCTTAACCTCGTGCTCGATCTGAAAAGTTCCCCGTAGGATGAACTGTTGTCTGGAGGAGGAGGCTCGATCGAGTAGCAGTCGAACCTAATTGCACGAAATTGTGCCGGAACGGCTCGACGCAAAATGTCGCGTTAATTGTTCGGGAATGAGGACGTGAAATTAATGGAGCTTGATATGGTAAACGGGCGAGTTTCGGCAATGATATGGAAATGAGGAGTTGTTGCTGCGAGAAGAATAGCTTTCAACGTTCGTCGCGCGATACCACGGCAATTTTATTAGGATTAGAGGCTCAATCCGTGCAAATGCGATAGAACGAAGCGATTGGAACTTTCACGTAATTTCTGTCGTTAGAAGGTTGCAAAATACATTTTCTATTTCATCTATATGTTTTTAGCGTATACGACTGTGAGTTAGTATCGATATTATAACATCCATAACTATGAGGAACAGAGAAAATTGATACTATTTTAGAGACTAATTTTACTAGTTTGAGACTCAATTATTGTATTACACGCGAACTATAAATTCGATAACTGGAAATTGGGGACTAGAATATTCTTTACGGAAAAACGTGAATTGAGAATTGAGAATTGGAAATTAGGCGTTTGGGATTCGGAAATATTTATTACTTCGTTCATAAAATCATCAATTTCTCGAGAATCTGGCTCGTTTCAAGTCTGACTCCAAGTGACATTTTCTTGTTCACTGAGCGTTCCCATCGCCGTGCAAAAACCTCATTCGGTTCGAATATCGATTCCACCGTAATTTCACGCTTCGAACTATTATGGTACGACAGCTGTGGAACGTCACACAGGACGACGATACCCCGTCGATCTCGATATGTGATTCGACACGCTACGAAATTTTTCAGCTTGCCCGTTTCTCGTCCTGTTTGTCACACTCTCGAAACGTTTCTGCTGTCTTACGTAAATTTTTTTCTATCGACGCTTCGAATTGCATCGAACGCGGTGCTCGCTGGCGACTGTACATGCAGGAACAGTGATTTATGATCGTATCATTTTCAGAAAGTGCGTCAATTTTAGAACGACAGAAATTCTATTGGCTGCATTTCGACACTGGTAATAACTTCATATTTATAAATAGAATTACATCAGTTTAAAAATAGTATTTTAATGGCAGCATTTATTATTTTTCCCTGCTCGTGCTTACGTCGTTGTACCACGAACATTCCGCCAGCGAAATTTTATTATACACTTTCGGCAAAACGTGAATTCCGCCGTATGAATACTAATGCGCTTTGACAGACGACTTCGCGCCTTACAATATTTACGACCTCGCTTTTTTGGTTTCCGTGACCAGTTTCTAGCGATTTCGTGGTTGTTCTACGAATTGCGACCATAATTCTCCAGGTGCATCGACATATTGGGCTGTAAATAAAAGAAAACGAGATCGTCGAGACGTTCAAACGAATACTCAGGAAATAGCTGTTCTCCAGGCGATCAAGAAATCGAAATACTTTGGTATAAATATAATAGTATTAGTAATTATTTGGTCAGGTGCTAGACGACACGTTCGTAATCTTGCCAATTATCTAAAGAAAAATGAAAAAAGGCCCGAAGACTTCCAAGCGTCGATGGTTCTGTAGCGCTGTAACATTTTTTTTTTAAATTCGTATCACTGAATCTGAATTCCATCCAGGGAAAATCTCCGCGGCTCTCTGGTAAACCTGGAAAAATGTACTTTTGTCAATGATCCCGCGAACGCGCGCTCGCGGCCAAGAAGAATTCCATCCCACTTCAATTTATCCAACATCCTCCAACGTGCACCCCTCCAATGAAAACGTTAACGCTCCGTTTTCCACGAACCTCCCACCGCACGTGTTATTTTCAATTTCCCTCGGGTCTGGCCCGAAATCCCCAGGTCGTTTCGCGATACACATCGCGTCTTCTAAAAATCACCCGGAGCCAGGGCTGTGCGACGATTCCCAGAAACTTTTCCGGGATTTCCCTAAAAATTTCACGTGACCCGTCGGCGGTCGACGGGTTCGCCGGGCCACGAAACTTTCGCGGAACGTGTCGGCGAGAATGCGCGTCACCGCGAGGCGGAAAACCGAGCGTGGAAAGAGAAATCCGTGACGAGCGTCGCCGCGAGCTGCCTCGCGACTCGCAGAATTTCCGCGGTCCTCGAAGATACAAACGCTTTGGAACAACATCCCCAGCATCATAAAAGACGCTTCGAACATTATACAATCGATTAGAAAATAGTGTGATGTGGCAGAACTATCAACTATCAATAATTATCTTATAAATAATAAATATATTATATTATCTATATAAATTTATTAATTTAATATCTATAGTTATTTATAAATATATATCTAGAGTTTGATAGTATATAAATATCTATGATATATAATAACTAATAATAAATTTAATATTTATATACTAATAAATATTTATATAAAATATAATTATTTTATTAATTTTATTCTTTGCTGGCAGGTGTTTTCTTTATCAATTTTGTTGCGATTTTCGAGGCGTTAGGATCGAACGTGAATCTAAAAAATGTTGAAAACAGTAGTCTGAGAGATGATTGCTAATTTCAAAAGTCATCGAACAGAACATGATCGTGTAGAACATGAAATTTTACTCAAAATAGATCGCGTCTTGCGCTGGATGCGCGTTGTGGCTTTTATCCGCGGTTACGCGACGACGAATTGCTCCGACTCTGATGGCTGTGCTTGTTGTCAAAATGCTTGTCCTACAAGCACCAGATCCCAGACCCGTTCTCGCGATTCGGTAGAGGGGCGAGGTAGTGTATGACACGGGGTGGCTGGGGCGGGGGTGGAAGCAGGGAACGGGGTGGCGTGGAATCAGGGCAGCATCGGATGGAGCGTTTCTTGGAGTAAACTTAATTACTAGGTGGTGCTCGGCGCCCTGACATTTGGCAACGAGCCTCTAAATCTCGAAGAGGAACGACAAACGGGAATGTGCACTGTTCCAGATTGCATTCTCGCCGAAGCAATCGTGCGTCGACTTCAACATTCGCAGAGAACTCGTGCCTCCATCGTATCGCGAAGCCTCGTTCGCAATATGCGTTTCCCCGCGGTTTTACGCGACCGGAAATAAACTTCCCTTCGAGATTTATTTACTTCGGTTACACAGACGCCGTGGGAGGATCGCGAATGATCTAGCTTCCCTTAAACTTTCGAAACAATGAACGATACTACGGTTTCCTAGGTTTAATCAAGAGCCTTTTAATATCTCTATAATAACTATTTCTTGCTTCCTATATAATTTCTGTATATATCAATAATTTCATCGCAATGGCCAGTGATTGGAAGTTGGACGATGGTTTCGAGATTCCTTGTTGCTTGTTTTATGAAACTATATTTTCGAAGGGAAGCACGAGAGCTCTTTACAATATGAATAAATTGAAAGGGGAACCTGATAACCGAGCACTACACGGAAACTTCCTTAGTTGTGCAAAGGTAGAACTTTCGACATACTTTCAAAGCACATACTTAAGAAGTTTATCCTGACGAGGATGGATACTTACACGTTGGAAACGTCGGTGAAGGGAGTTACGAGCAGCAATGTGATCTCTTTACGCGGGCAAATAAATACAAAATGTCTAATAAGAAGTTTAATAC
This sequence comes from Colletes gigas, assembly GCF_013123115.1. Taxonomy (NCBI): domain Eukaryota; kingdom Metazoa; phylum Arthropoda; class Insecta; order Hymenoptera; family Colletidae; genus Colletes; species Colletes gigas. The sequence continues at coordinate 3,948,644 of NW_025106637.1, forward strand.
TCTGCTTAGTTTTTGGGAAAATTGATTTTGTAGAGTCGAGGATTTCACTAAGGTGTCTATTTCTACTAAAAACTAAACTCTACATCGAACATAAACATTTGCACGGTAACATATTTCAAGTATAAATTAAAAAATTTTGTTACGATTAATATCAAAGAAAGGGATCAGAAATCTTTTGGAAGTCGTTAAGTTGTCTTCTCATTTACAGATTCATTAAGCTTCTCCCGTATTTTAAGCTTGAAATTGTTTGTTTTCCCGCGCTACGTTGGACTTAAGCGCGCATAGAGCTACTTTAATTAGTACAAGTTCCGGCACTCTGCTTGGAAGGACAATTGGACACTTGTTCCTTGTAACCAGTTGCATAATGGAAGGTACAGTGGAACTCGACATCAGTTTGTAAGTATTAACACCCTCTGTAATCTGTACTTACGACGGCGCGAGAAGGTGAAACTCTATATCGCTGTTCCGCAACTTTTAATTAAATTTTACAATTACTGGTCTAGTTTTTTATTAAAGCAGTCCGTTCTACTCCTGTTTTTAAAACTTTTAACTAGAATTTTATACATTGTCGTGAACCTGCTATTACAACTCTGATATTGCCATCTTTTCCCCCTTCTGACATTCTAAACTCCCTGTAAACAGTGAAACTGTATGTATTACAAATTTTTAAATAAGAATAACACAAGTTTTACGCTTCCATCGAACATGATTGTAAAAAAAACTGAAACTTTGAAATATACGTTCTCAGAATTATTCATTCATGTTCAACACTCGAATGACGTCTAAATATATCGTGCTTCAGTTCGAGAATATTTAATCCGGAAGTCTATTAATACTGCTTCTGGTATTCTATGTGGATAGAAGATGTAGTTTCATTATTAAACAGGTTGTGCAACTGACTAGGAGCTGTATGTTGGAATATTCTATCTAACCATGTTTAAAAATAATACTTCATATATCGCTCGTCTGACCGAGAATAGTCTTGTTCCACTTACTAGCGATTTTAATGTTTCCTGAAATAAGAACTTCATATCGAAAATTTGTTTAATTGATCGCTTAAAAATTATTACGCGTATTATCTGGCTATTGAGATACCAAAGGTCGAATTTTACTGGAATGGATCGCTTGTTTGATGGTCAAACGTTACAGGACATTTTCCAGAAATCTGTCAATTCCGTGTCGAATTTCGCTTGGACAAAGTGCGTGCACGATTTCATCAGCTGACGCTACAATGAGAATACTAACTGTAATTTTCAAGTGCTCGACTCGAATGCCTCGTGTTCATTGAACGGTGCTCCCTCGTCGCACAGCTTTAATCCCAGCTCAATTCGTCAACCGGAAGTGGGTCTGACCTTGTTATCCTCGCATTGGCCCGGACCCCATAACACAAGACCGCGTTAATCCACGGCAGGTTCGTCGAAATCTCTTCTAAGCCGAAAGGAGCCAGCGAAACGGGCCTGGTAAAAATTTCCCCAATCTCTGACTACACTTTTGTCCAGCGCTGATAGCTCGCGCTTCGGTTGAAATAAAGTTTCCTCGATTTATAAGCCGATTTGTACCGTGAAACTCTCGCTGTTTATTTTATATCTATTAAGAATTCTAGCGCTGCATTTTATCTTTATCATCACGTTTCGTTTTTGCGAAAACTGGAACACCGAAGTAAATATTTAATCGACATCGGTCTTCAGACTAATTCCGCCGATGAAAGACACAAAAACTTGTAAAAAATGTTCAATACAAGATTGGGTTTCTCTTGATTACAGATCGACGTAAATTGTTCCAATATTCACCCTCTCGTGTTTCGATCGTCTATCAAGCAATCCTCGATACTAATATTAATCTCGCGTTGTCAGACAACCCTGGACCAACGTATGCATTTCCAAACGAAATCTTCCGTTTCCATTCAACGTGTTGATCCGAGATTCGGTTACGATACCGAACGCTCGTAAATATAAAAGTAGATTTTACATCCGAAAGGATAGATTTCAGGGTCCAGGTTTATTAAGCATCCTTTTCTCTTCTCGGTGATTTCTACGAGCCAGTACACTCCGAAACCCATTTTTTCGGATTCCCATAAAAATTTATTCTCCACCGAGGAAAACTCGAAACCTTTTATTAACATTCCCGAACGGATTCGTCGGGGAAATTTTTTTCTAATACGTTTAAAGAGGAGAGTAATTTTTTTTTGCGACAGCTTCCGACCGTTTCATCGCGAGTGTTCCCCGGCGATAAGGGAACCGTTTCGGCCAGCATCCTGCCCGTCACACGCGCTCCTCCTTTTACGCCCTTTAGCCGAAACGAGCTCCCGCGTTCTCGAGATCAAACGATGCTTGTCAGTTGTTTGCGGGCTGTTTTACGGCGGCCGACGCCTGATGGGGAATATTCGGGCAAGTGTCAGCGAGCAAGTTTGACGTGTTTCCGATGCGCGGGGCGATAAAGCGTAAAATCGTCCGCCGGATAGTCGAGGCTAGCACTTTCTGTTGTTTGATAGACGTCGAACCAGAAAGATCGACAGTTACGTTTCGTTAGAGGCACCCTGGAGCGTCATTGTCGCTAATCGTGTCCTTTCTTCCTTTAACGCGTCGTTTCTCCTTCGACTTTAACACCAGATGCACTTCGAGTCATTTTTGGGTAACAGAAAAATATTAAAAAATGACCACAGTTATCCTGGAGTATTATTACGTGAAAGCTATTTTCAGATCTGGCGTTCTAGATATTTTAAATAACATATTTGCTAGCATTAATGCAAAAGTAATTTGAAGAGATTTAAAAAGTTAAAAAGTTATTAACGTTTAAAGTTCTGCCAGTACTGAATTTTTTTCTCGAAACTCCGTAGGATTTCGGGGGTATGTCTATTCACCAAAAATGATTGTAATTAATCCCTGCAACTAAAAATAATTTTTTCAGAACGATTTGAAATTTGTTAATTTTGTCGAAAAATGGCACATCTTCTCGAATTTTTTTCTAGAAAATGGGTAGGATTTCGGTGGTATGTCTGTTGACCAAAAATGATTGTAATTGACCCCCGCAACCGAAAATAATTTTTTCAGAACGATTTCGACAATTTTTTTTCTCCCTAAAATTTCAGTGAAACATATCGGTAATATGGTCAGACATTACATTTTCGGTAAGGAATTTTTTTCTCGAAAGTGCGTAAGATTTCGGTGGTATGTCTATTGACAAAAAATGATTGCAAGGGACCCCTGTAGCAAATAGTAATTTTTTCAGAACGATTTGAAAATTTTTTTTCGCCGGCAAATTTCAGCACCTCTACGAATTTTTTTCTCAAAAGTGCGTAGGATTTCGGGAATATGTCTATTAACCAAAAATGATTATAATTGACCCCCGCAACCAAAAATAATTTTTCCGTGAAGATTAAAAATTTTTTAATAACTTTCTAACGAAGCCTCAGTCAAGAAATTGATATTCTTGTACACATTAAAACAAGTGATGTTTTCAGCCATTAATTATTCAGATACCCAAATGAAATTACCCTTCGAAGCTAAGATAACTCGAAACACGAGGAAGTAGTATCGCCCGTTGACTGGTCAGACGCGCAAACTTCCGAGACAACAACGAACTTCGACCCGGGTATTCGATACGACGAAGCTCGAAGAAATTTTCGAGAAGTAATCAACAATTAACGCAGGCATTCGCGAGCCGGGGGCACAAATAGCCTAGGAAAATCTCGCTTTTCTTATCGCGAGGCAGTCCCCGGTTATAGCGCATGAAAGACAATTAAAGTTTCGCCAAGTACTTCTTGACACTTTCGAGTTCCTCCAGCGAGATGAATGCCACAGGGTTGGAAGAACGTGGCGTTCCCCGACTAGACTTCGCCCCGTTGTTAAGTTTCCTCTTTGAACCGCGAACGGAAGTTTCACCTGAGCGATCCCCGACAGCCAGCGTACGTTGCTCGGTCGACGATCGTACGAAGATCGTCGGACAATTCCATGATTCCGTGCGACGATTCTCGGATAGTGTCCCCCCTCCGTAATTTTGTTACACTTTGTTGCGCGCTTTTTGCACGTCCCCGCCGTAACCAACAGCGTTCGGCGCGTGACGGGAATAAGGATACCGATAAACGCCAGTTAACCGGACGAAATGATTCGCGGCGTGCTTTCACGAAACGATGTGTACGAGCAAGTCGATATTTCACCTCCCCACCACCCACCCAAGAATTTCTGCCTTACTTTCGCGGGGAAATCGTTTCGTGCATTTTGCACGGCTCTATGAATTTAGAATCCGCCTGGTATTCAAAAGGTAACAACGAACCGGAACCCTGCCCAACGCCGCCTTAATTCTATTTACTTTTAATGGCGAAAGTTGCTCCCCGAGCCGGTGCGTCGAATTCGGTAATGAAATTATCCTCGGGGGGCTCCGAGCGTATTGGAAGATTGTGTTCCTTGGGTATACCGGGGCGCGCTTAATCAAAGAAAATAAATTGGAGAGTGTCGCCGAATTTATGGTAAAAATTATTAAAAATTTACGGACCCGGAAAAGTCGAGTTCGACGTTGAACCTTTAAATATTTAGAGGAGCATATGAAAGAAAACTGAGGGAAATACAAATGTTGGTAAATTCGAGCGACTTTTACTAATTATTTGCTTATTCGTGTACGATGTTATGCGATCGTGGTACGTAAAATTATAAAATTCGGTGCAGCAGCGAGGCGACCGGAACATCCAAGTTAATTGTGGACTAGCCGCATTAACCCCATTCGTTAAAGGTTTGTTCGATACTCGGCGCGCATGAATCGATGGTTGGTCGGATGGGCGGACCGCGAAAACACGATCTCCCCCGCGGAGATAACGAAGTTCGAAAGAACACGCGGGAGAGCAAAAGCGAGAAATTACCGTCGATTACCGCTCGACAAAATTGCCGGGAAGAAACGAACTTCTGTTACGAGAAGGGCATTAATGTTCCCGCTGAAGGGGCGTCGTTATTCCCGTAATGGGTAACATTAATAGTCCACGGGGAGTGTCAGTTTAACGACATCGCGGCGGAGACAATTGTAAAAGCCTCGCGGTTTGCTGCAGGTGCTTCGCGACTCCCGTGCTTTAAAGAGTGAAATATCATTCCGCGCGTCCTCGATTTGCATCCACCCCCTCCCCCCCGTCATTGTTCGTCGACGGTTCGGGGCGACCGAGATGCGCGTAAGAGGACCCGCCGTCTCCTTGGAAACTTCGCCATCCCCGTCGATTCAGCTAACCAGTTCCCGATGACTTTTATCCGTCAGATCGGCGCGGTATCGGTTAACAAATTCACCTTGGCCTCCTATTAGCCAGTTTACGGGCGAACTCGCGACGACCCAGAATACCTGCTCGACTGTCCCAGGCCTTTTCAACGCCGTGCTTCCGACACCTTGACGTGAAACGCTTTTCACACACACCCGTTCAATGAACGGCTACTTTCGTCGGGGAACTGTTTCCACGGCAGAAACGTGGTCCCGGGGCTTTCAGGCCGCGGGCAACTTTGCTCGAAACGGGAAATAGGCGAACGAAACTCGATGCCACGGACGTCGGTGCAAATTACTCGAATAAAATGGCATTTGGGTCGCGGGCGCCATTTTACGACCGAGACTTCGGTTTCACGCTTCGGTGTACCGTTACATTCGCAAATTTACAGAGATAAATCTATTCGATTGTTTTTATATTTCAGACTTTTCAAACAGTAATCATATTATCTTCGAATAACACAAATTTGTCTCGATCAAAGTCTCCTTAAATTACTCCTACATTCATAGCGAATATACAGGGTGTTCGACCACCCCTAGGAAAAATTTTAATGTGAGATTCTAGGGCCAAAATAAGACGAAAATCAAGAATATCTTTTTCTTGATTCAGGCTTCGTTACAAATTTATTAAAAAATTTCAAATCGTTCTAAAAAAATTATTTTCGGTTGCAGGGTTCAATCACAATCATTTTTGGTGAATACATATACCCTCGAAATCCTACGCACTTTCGAGAAAAAAATTCCTTACCGAAAATCTAATGTCTGACCATATTACAGATATGTTTCCCTGAAATTTTTCTGCGAAAATAGAAAATTTCAAATCATTCTGAAAAAATTATTTTCGGTTGAGGGGGTCAATTACAGTCATTTTTGGTGAATAGACATACCCCCGAAATCCTGCGCATTTTCGAGAAAAAAATTCCTTACCGAAGATATAAGGTCTGACTATTCATTGATATGTTCCCCTGAAATTTCATGCGAATCTTTAAAATGTCATAACTCCTGAACGGATTGGGAATAAACATGGCGGAGAAAAGAAGTGAGCAACGAACGAGAAACGTGGGAATCGTTAACGATTACTTTATATTGACATCCAATGTCTTTACTTGTTAAACAATTGTTAGTTCACCAAATTTCAAGCAAAAATAAACCACTGCGCCGGGTATCGTTTCTTTAAAGGTCTGAAGAAGTATATATACCATTGTATTCTTACGTTTATTATAACACAGAGTGTGGCTCAGCTTACGGATAGCTCGAATAATAGATCTTGCATCTATACATGTATATACTTTATGGATAGCATGAATCGTAATTGGCTCACCTTTACCAGCAGTATCATTAATCTGAAATATATCATAAATAAATATTTCGATCGTTTCGAGGCTGACTACAACGCCTGGAATACAATGATCCATAGTACCTCGTAGTATGTACAATCTTATTACCTATTGGGTAACGCAATTCTTATTCACAATTACATAATAACAGTTTCAAGTTTTGATTATCTCAGCCGATATCGTCCCAAGCTACCGAATAAAGGGCGGAAACGATCCTCGCGAAACTTTCGAATTAAAAATTGCCCGGGTTTCTGAAAGCTCACGAGCACACGTTGTGGGAAGAGGAAAATAATCGAGCATTAAAAGAGACTCGTAACAGAGCTGGGAGGGGGACAGTTTCTTGGTCGACGCTGTGCGTCGGGTTCGGGGAAGAGTAGATTACAACTTCCGACGGAAACACGTCCGCGCTAGGACACTTTCCAGAAGATTACACGGACGATGAACGGTGATGAGCGGCACGAAGGTGTACAGCAACGACGGGAAGTGTGTTTGAAGTACGGTCCGCGGGTGCGAGGTTGACTTTTCAACTTAAATTAAGTTGGTTTGCGAGAAAAGAGCGTCGGCTGCCGCGGCGAAAGGCAAATTTTATACAAATTAGATAGGGGGATATACTGGCTGGGCCGTCCCTGTCCTCTTTTCGGCTCCTTGGACCAAACCGTTGCCGGGGTAAGATTTACTTAGGATACTTTGCAAATTAAGTCCTTATTAAGACGTACACCGGCCCCGAGACCGCGCGAAGAGGGCTCGGAGATGTTCCACGAGCAGCTTCGTCTGGCTTCTTCTTTGGGCGTTGAAGGTGTGGCTGTTGCGGAAGAAAGCGACACAGAAGAAGGACAAAAAACGAAACGAGCTTTATAATGGGAAAGACAAACCCAGCAGGTCCTGAATTTGCTATTTAGAGTAATTTCAAGAGTAAACAAGAGTTTCACTGCATCGTTGATTAATTCTTAAATAAAGTGCAGGACAGAAAGGGCTAATCTAACCAGTGATGTGAAAAAAAGATATTGCGAGAAGTCCAATTGCAGCCAGGCGAATTAAATTTGAATATCAGTAATGAAATTTTGTCCAACGTTGCGTGAAGAGTTTGCCGCGTGTTTTGGGTTTTAAAACGGTGGCAATTACGTCCGGTTGCTCACGTAGAAGAAAACGGTTAGTGTCGATAATCTTGGGGAGGCAATTCCCAATGCGAGATAACCGGTTGCTCGCGCCAATGGACTTCGTGACCACCGGGAGGACAGAAGATAATGAAACCGCAGTTTACGTGCAGGGATCGTTTCCAAGTTCATCGTCGTTCAAGGTATTTACCACAACCGGGGTATAAACGTTTCTGGAAGCGCACCGAGCCGGAAGATCTTGAAGCCGGTCTTGAGCAGGCAACGAGCCACGCCTGTAATTAGGTCGGATCCCTTAATTGTGACGTAATTATCGAATGTCTGCTTGGATAATCCACTACAATATCGATTTGCAATCGCTCTTGCGCGCGGAGATCTCGAATTAAGTTCTGACATCGCGTTTTCGATTTCAGAAACTTCACGTTGCACTTTGTTCGTGGATAAAACGCCAAGGGAACGGTAAACAGTAGCTTTGCAAATATTTATCGTCACGATTTACACTACATTCGAGAAGACTGGATTTTCGAAGGATTACGGGGTAAAAAGAGTCGAATGTTGTCAACTAACGAACCCAAAAGATTCATTGTGTTTGTTAACAGATTATATACCGTCTGTGCTCTCACGGTAGAAGCTCAGGTTTCAAACTGTTATTGATCAACAAAACAGTCGACCTACTTTCCTTGTCTACCACCTGCAATATCTTTTTCTTTTTCCTCCTTTTTCCCCTCCCGCTTTATTTACTGCCCCGGTTTTCTCCTGTTAACCCCAGCATCTTCCGTCACGAGAGCATTCTTTTCCTCCCATTCCTTTTGCTGTTCCGCCCGATTAGGTACTATCATTTCCAGTTAGGGTGACGGGTCAATATGCCGCTGGTCCATCCCTAACGAGCGTTCGTTCTTCCCTTCAACAATTTCTCGTTTCGCGAACCCCGTAGCGATATTTGTTTTAGAATCGGGCTTCCGTGAATTTTCGGGGCGCAAAAACTTTCCGCGCGTGTCACGGAACTTTGTTCAGACCATCTTGTCGTAAACTTTGTCCATTCTATTAAGAAAAATATGTCGACTCGATGTTGGAAGAATTTGTTTATTGTGAAATTGAATATTATTGAGTATGTATTTTGTATGTTATTTTGTTGAGTAGTCAAAGTGAATTGAAATGTCGTAATTACGTCTACAAATGGAAAATAAATGACCGGTTTGTTTAATTTTTAAAATAAATTAATGTAACGATCTGTATTATTAGCAACGCTCGGACTTTTCGTAAAGTCTTTAAGTAGGTTCGCGAAGAATCGATGACGTTGAAGCGTGTGGGACGTTTTTTACGCGTTACGTATTCTCCGAATGACCTAGGGGAAACGGAAGAGGAACGAAGTGCTCGAGCGACTGTAAAAGATATCTGAAAGTTTTAAACGACGTTCTAGGGCTGCTTTTTCCTGCCCTGGGGGACAAAGTATCGAACGCTGAATCCTTCGAGTTAGGTAAATTCGTGTCCCGGGGATAAGGCGGAAAAAAATGGCGTGTGTCACTTGAAATTCAAAACCAGACGCCATTGTGAACGAGCAGACGCCCCTTTGCCAAGATTTGTCGAACTCGAGGAAATTTTGTATCTGCTTAATATTACGTTATCTGGTACAGAACAAAAATTTAATCCAATGCATATTTTATTGAATTTACACTCGATAGGGTGTTCGTTATTAATATCCTGAAACACTGGTTGAACGAAAAGCGAACAGGAGCGTGAGCCATTGAAATATGAAAGTTGTTCTAACCGTGAATCCAGCGAGACAAATTCCTCAGTCAAAGTCGTTTCCAAAGTACACGGTCGGATTTCAGGATCCATAATCCAGAGAATAACAGGACGAGCGAGTTGTAAGCGAAACAGAAAAGTTTCGAAGACGTCTCGAACGCCCCCGTTCTGGAAAATCTCGTCGGAGTGGTTAAAGTGCCGGATTTTCCCGACTGGAGCGCTTTGAGTTGGATAATTTGGTAATTCAAAGGATCAAGGGGGAAATATATTTTCGTTTCACGACCGAAGGAGCCACAAATCCCCCTGTAAATGAAGCCCAAACTGCTTCCGCCACTGTGTTTAAAATAGAACCGAAATAATTTTCGAACATTCATAGATCGTATTGATGAATAACCAGCTCAAAAATTGAGACTTGCAATGCATAGTCCCTACTGTAAGTGATGTTTGATTAGAACAAGTAGAAATATACGATTATGTTTGAATCCTTAGTTTGAAAATATATTCATCTTCAAAACAAAAGAATATTAACTTCGCAATTTATAACAACGTCTAATAAAAAGTATGATAACAGGTTCAAATGTTGAATGAAACAAACTGAGATGGAATTCGTTGACTGGATGCGCGGAGAGGTACGGAATAATTTGCCGCTGATTATTTATAACAGATGATACCGTTGATAATAGCCAATCGCGATCTCATTAACAACGGCGGTTTGTTAGCGCGCGTTATCGCCGTTGGGTTATATCCCGCCGCAATTGACCGGATATTAAAATGAAATTTTAATAATTACCGCGGATATACGTTAAGCTACCGAGAGGCGTCCAATTACGTTAATTTTCTCGTCGTGGAAATTGAAAGACTCGTCGGGGAAAGCTCCTGGCGGCTTCCATAATTAGCGCGCTTTTGTCTCGAACTTGAAAACTCTCTGTAACACAAGATCCGCGTACAAAAATAATTGTCTAGTATCTGTTCGTGTTTCCACGCCCGCGAACAGCGAGTGGAGCATCCGCGAATGTAAGAATCGTGCAATTTCTTTGTTGGAGGGAACAATAATACACTGTGTACGGTTGTAAGACGCGAATGTAAAGAGAATGTTTGTTACTTCTTTCGTTGGTATGAATAATGACACGATCGAAGGGTCTGCGTTCCTAATCGATATTTATAATCATTGTATCGCTGTGCAACCATTTTGTAATAAATATTCTCTTGCTCCGCGACCCAGAGAAGTTTCGCCATTCAGCGAGGATAAATCAAAGTTAAATAATACCGGGAATAGCTTTATCCGCAATCGAGAGACAAAAAGGGAAGACTTTTCTGTTGCAGTAATTATCGATGAAAATATCCACTCGACTTTCTATCGATTTTCAATACAATACTGCGAATATACACCACACGGGGAAAGTAGCTCGATTTAATCTGGAAATCCGAGATCCAAAGTCTGTTATAACTACTGCGTTTCCCCTAATTTGTATGGAAGATGGATACCAGGGACACGATGTAGTTTGTGCGGTTTATACACGCCATAGAGGTAACGATTCATTTTACGATGGGACATTGTTGTACAGTAACGTCTAACAGCCAACCAAAATTAGTCCATCGTACGATAGATTGCATCATAATTAATTTCTGCTCCATAATTAGACTCCTCACTCGAAGCACAGTTTATTTTTAACACGAACTTCTCGTAATTATTTTCCAAAATATTTCCGTCACCTCGATGTTAATGGACATAAAAAATGACAGAAAACCTATAATTAGCAGTAGAGATAGGCTCTTCACACGGTACCTGGCAACTCGAAGGCTCGATAATTTCAAGTTCGAAGACGCTCCGCGAATCTCGAGGTCTCCGTTCGCCGACACTGGGCCAATATTTTAATTACGTTCACCGATCAAAGATGAAAATAACCTTGACGAGGTTAGGAAACACAGAGACCCCGTCAAACCACTCGTACGATTTACGAAGGGAATCGAACAGCCGCCACCAACGCACGGTACTTTGGCCTCGAGGGTCCTTCGGTTGAAGCGCACTTTAAAAGATCCCTGGCCTACATTTCATTTGCGCGAACGTTAGTACCGACGGAAATACGCCCGGCGGGTACCGTCCAGGCTGCGTAATGGATCGCCACGGACAAGGTTTTCAATTTCTTAATCGCGGAATGTCGGAGAACGACGCCGTGGCGCTGGCACTCGAATGCTTTCAAGAAAGGCCGCCCCCCGTGCATTACGAGATTCCGCGTGACGCGGAGATACGTAAGACCTTAACAAATGGACGCTCCATTGTAATGCCGCGACGCGAATATCGCTTTGCGCCCCCGCGGGACATTTCTTGCACCCGTTGCCGGATAACGACGCGACGCAGTTGAATGTAGTGGGATTCGCGCGAACTTGGCTCAGATTACAGGAACATCCTTGGTCCTTGAGATACTCCTGCTAAAACTGTTGGAGTTAGGTTCGAGACTTGCCAGAGTTCTTAATTGTTAAGACTGAAAGGGAACCGCTCAAAACCATGGACATGTTATTCTTCATTTCTGTAGGCGACCTTTCTGAATGGGAGAAGTGAGAAAAGGGAAAGGAGAAGGGCAGGACCAGTCAAATAATCAATAGGAATTGCTGAAACTTTGGTGGGTGTGTAGTGTCAAAATAAATTGCAAAATAAATATAGAAGACAGCATAAATTAGAATAGTTGATATGGTCATTAGATAGGGGCTGAAAAGCCCTTTAAAATGAACGTTCGAACGAGTCGATAGCTTTATTAGTTCCGGAGATATGACAATTTCTGTTTCAAGTCGAGCGTCAAAGTAAATGTCAAAATAAACATGGAAGATAGCAAAAATTATAGTGACTGACATAGTCATTAGATAGGGGATGAAATGCCCTTTAAAATGAGTGTTTGTACGAGTCGATAGCTTTATTAGTTCCGAAGATATAGCGATTTTAATTTCAAGTCGATGCGGTGGCTAGTTTCGGAGATATAAGGGTCCGAAGCTTTGTTTACTACGGCCTTGTCAAGGCCATTGACCGCACGTGCTCGTAGTAAATAGTAAGCGTTACGTCATTCATTCACTCGGTCAGTGGGTCAACGTGCGACAAGGAGGTCCGACGCGTTAGACGAAGACAGAGATAGTCGAATTAAGAAAAATTACCTTTTACATAAATTACGATATCTCGAAAACGGAAAGTCGGATCGACAAAAACCAAAAGCCATTTTAAAGAGGAAGGTTCCCCGCTTCTAACAATACCTCAATAATGGAAAAAACACTAGTAATTTCGGAACTGCACGCGTCTAAACTTTTAGTATTTTTAATACGCGTTTATAGGCTTTCGTAAGGCGGACAATGGAATTTAAAGAAATACCTCTTTACATAAATTACGATATCTCGAAAACGGATAGTCCGATTGACAAAAACCAAAAGCCATTTCAAAGAGGAAGGTTTACCGCTTCTAACGCTGTTTCAATTATTAATAAAACACTAATAGTTTTGGAACTGCACGTGTCTAAAGTTTGACTATTTTTAATACACGTTAATAGGCTTGTGTAAGACGAAGAGTGGAGTTTCTGGCTCTTTCACCAATCGTATTAATAGTGATTTAACAGTTTCGAGTATGAGAAAACATTAAACCATAGTAATGAGTTAGTTGGAGGTAATATTGATTCATATAAAACTCTGTTTAATGATCTGTATCGTTACATAATAAGTAACCATTAATTTAGTACACGTATTATCGAGTTTGCCATCATCCCTGAACGCTACGCCAGTACTTTCGATAAAACATCTATTAAGTTAATGGTTACTCAATATTTAACGACGCAGACCATCGAGCCGCATAGTAATTACAATCGTCGCCAGCTAAGCCGTTATTGTGTCTTAATATTGAGAAATATCCTTACTGTATTCGAAAAGAAACTTAATCAGACCTATTATACAGTCGAATTAAATACATAAATTTGATTATAGAGAATTTAGGACATTCGAATAACAAACTTTAAATAAATTTATTAAGATTACATAATCTATTTCCTGCATTTAACTTATGTATATGTAACTTCTGTTTCAGGTAAGATCAAGACGATGAACTCAAAGTCGGATCTGGCCACCGTTTTAGGCTTGCGGTTTTCGATCAACGTGGCTCGTAAGTGAGAAACTAAATATTTGATTGACGGCAGACAAAGCGTCCGACTCGATAAACCTTTCACAGGATCGAGTACAACATTGCTAAACCACGAACCTGATAGAAACCAATATATTCAGTCACCCTGTTACAGTATAGGGTATCAGGACACATAAACAATATAACGGTTTTAAACAAAATCGATTTATGGCAAAAAATAAATCCATAGTTTAGTTTAAAAAACAAACGCGTGCATGTTGATATTACATTTGCACCGTTGCAACGACTAGATAAAATTAAGCAATCAAAAAATGGTTCTACAACCTTTTCCTTGATGAAATTTTCGTGTTTTTGCTTAAAAACGAGTTCCAGTCTGCACCAGTTTCTACATTTATCCTGTATGTATTATACATTGCATTTTATACGTGAGTGCGTGGACCCTCTGGCGTTCGGTAATAGAATTCACAGTTACTTTTGCAACTTCAACAACTCGCATCCGTGGGACTATGTAACTGGAGAATTTTTTCAAAAATTTCTACTGTATGACATGGCCCTTTCCACCTTTCTGCGTTCCCTTTGGTTCCAGCTAACGAAATATACAATTTCATTTGTAATTTCAACGACTTTGAATCGCGATCTGACGGAATACCACAATTTTTTCGATACGTAATTGATGTGCGTGAAGCTTCGAATATATCCGAAGCTTCGTGTTACGAACGTCTGGTGAAAATATTTTCAAATTTCATTTTCCATCGATGGAGTAGCAACTCAAGTTACCAGAGTTCATATTCCAGATTTGTACGCGCGGGGCAAACATTTTCGATACTACCTCTTTTTCTGTCGTTGATATGCAATGGTTTAAAGATAGATTACATTTTCAAGCTCGCTCGATCTACAGTTCGTTTCGATATTAAAACGTAGCGTTTTTCCAAAAAAATCGGAAAAGAATAAAGGCGTGTGAGGCGAAGTTGCTAATTGACAGGCAATCAGTGTGTTACAGTTGGGCAAAGGACCGAAAATATATTAACGTTTGAAATTTTTTGTTAGAAAGGGACTTGTAATTTTAGCTAATATTTATCTATAATTAATTTCGTAGTCGTGGCACGGATTTTTACGGTGCACGCTTTTTCATTTTTATGCTGCATGCTTTCATGCCAAGCATGTTATATTCATTTCGGCCCAAAGTGATACGGTACAGAAATTTGCATATCACGATCCACTGACGTGCAATTATTTACAAACCCCCGTCGAAAATATAGTGCAGGCCACTTTTCAGTGATACCAGTTACGGATTTGGGTTGGAATGACTCCGAGGCACAGAAATGATGGTCGATAATTTTATTTAAAGATCAAACAAACAAAATAACGTCCCTTCAGTTCCGTAGTTCACTGGATAGATCTTCCGGGAATCGAAATAATGCACGCTGCGAGTTGATGAAAAATTACCGCTTTATGACGTTGAAGCGGGTAGAAATAGCTTTTAATCGTCAGAATGTCGGTTGTCGATTCAGCATCTATTCGCAGCGAAGCTTCTAAAAGATTCAGTGTACAGAGAAGTCACTGTTCCAATAACCTTTCCCTTTCTCAGCTTCGAAAACTAACAGCGACCTACGATGATATTTGAAACGATTCAAGAAAAACATTGTTACATTACACGACGTAAGAAATATTTAAATTGGACACATAATTCGACACACCCTCCTCGTAATCCGACAGAAGCAATTAAGCTGGAGGAGCCACGGAGTTCGTGACGGATCAACGAACCACGGGGATGTTTCCCCCATCGAGAAACGTTTCGTCACCGTTCGGCGTCGAAAATATGTCGCGCGCGCTCGCAGCGACAAAAACCGCGAGCCTGTCCCGAGGATTGATGCGTATGCTAATCAAACGGCGCCAGAGGATCCCGAAGACAAACTCCCGAGTCTCGCAGTGCCCTGGAAAAAGGTAAAAACGGAATGGATGGAGAACGCGGATGGAAGAGCGCCGAAGAATAGCCCGTGATGAATGAGTAGGTAGAAACTGGCGATAGGAGGGGACGGGGGTAATACTCGAACAACGGTTTGTATATGCAACGAGTTCGTTTAAATGGTTTGCCATGATCAAATTTCACCGAAGGCTCAGATTTCTTCGTTAATGAATCGAATCGTTGATTCTATAACCCCGAATAATTGGAATTTCTTTCCTTAAGGGTTTATTTTTCTTTCTTTCGGTGGAAGGTTTATTTCTCGTAGACATGGAAGGTCGTTAATAACAGCAAATACACATTTTAAAAAAATATAAATATGATGATTATAGAAACTCTATTTTTAGAGGTGCCAAATTGTTGCAAAAAATTCTGTAGCAATTTCAAAGGAATTCTCCGAAATTTAATATTGTATTTACGGTTCCATCGAGTCGGGAAAAATTAATAGTTCGGGAAGATGATGGGTAACGGGTAATCGATGCTTGGCCAGGAAAGCCATCGGAGAATTCGTGGTGAATTCATGTTGACGTGTTCGTCTAATAAGTTCGTCCCTGGTGGTGTTTGCACGAGGAACTAAGTAAATTAACGTGGCAGTAAACCGGGGAAAGTAATAACGAGTGGCACACACACACACACACCCACACGTACGGAGAGAGAGAGAGCTATAATCGAGAAGAAGGGATACCAAGAACGATGATACGACGAAATTTATTCATAAGCAAACTTCGGCGGCGATTATGCGAAAAGGGAATGCTCGCTTGGGGAGCTGGAAAGTTTCAACTGGAAGATCGAAGTTTTATTCAAACCTTCTCAGTTGTCAGTTCCACGGTTTTACTAAGGAGCCACAGTTACTCAACAACCTCCGTTATTAGTTGCGACGCGCGAGATTGATGTGTTTATTTAACGTTGGAGAACGAATCCACCGATGGAAGCAATTTTACCAGACTGAGCAATTGGTAGTTGCCACCATACTATTCCAAACTACATATACTGCTTCGTTTCTGCACGATCCAAGTAATACAGAGGGCGATTCCGGAACACTCATCGATCCATAACCCCTGTCTAATCAATTCTGCTACGAGTATCAAGAGGAAATTAACACGGAAGTTTGTTGCTCGTCAAGAATTAACTTAAGAGATTAAACAAAACTACAATATTGGTATATGATATTTATTAAATTCGTCTAATTTTCGAATAAGTTAATTATATAACATAATTCATAAATCCCCTGATTCTAACTTTTCCATAGGATTTTCGAAAGTTACAAACTAAATTCTCCGCCTCTTCATAAACAATATGTACGTTTTCACAGGATATTCCACGGTACATATCGACCGTGTAAAACGAGACTCGAGTGGAAAAACTAAACAATCGACATGAAAATTTAGCGATAGAAAATATTTCATAATTGTCGACTGTGTGTTAATGGATCTCCGACCAAACGATCGTTTTAAACGAGTCCCATAAATCAATACGGTCTTTTTTTTCAGGGATTTAATATACGACTCGACACGCTGTTTCAGTGAAATCGAATTCCCCTATCGAGTTACGAGGACAGAAATTTAATTAAACTTAACCGGGAATACAATCAGTAAAAACAGCGGGAACTCTTTCGAGCGGCAACACTTTCATGGAAAACAACAGCCTCGTTATTTACCAAACAATTATTCCGGGCAGAAACGGGGCGCGATTTTCTCCGATACGCTTAACGATCGCGAGACAATCCCTCTTGCAAATTGCTCGGGAGAAGGAAAGTTGAGAAAAAGTTTCGCGACACTGTCGTTTTCCACTTCTCTGTAATTACAACGACCCGGAAGTTCGTGCATGACGCAGTTCGAGGTACGATTGGACGAAATTACTGGCAGCTGAACACTTTTGACTATTGACGTCGCTAACGTAAACACTATTAAACGTGAAGCTCGACAATTTTTATCAGAATCGTCGACTGGAATCATTGTTCACCGATTTCTTAAACGACAAATGTTACATAATTTTTAATAGTATACCTTTGGTAATTTAATTTTACGTATCATAGATAAAAAACAAGTTATTTGAAAGTTTCGTCGGTACTGAATTTTTTTCTCGAAAATGCGCAGGATTTCGGGGGTATGTCTATTCACCACAAATGATTGTAATTGACCCCCACAACCGAAAATAATTTTTCCAGAACGATTTGAAATTTTTTTTTTCGATGAAAAATTTAGGCACCTATCGCCTGTCGATTTTTCTTAAAAATTCGTTTTATTTTTAGTAATTTCGTTTGACGCTCTACAGAAAAGTTGTCTAATACTTTTCTGTAGGTATCTATGAGTTCTACTTCCATACTAAGTTTCATTGAGATCCATTCACTATTGTAGGAGTTATGGCTATTTGAAAATTGGACCTCTTTTATGGAGTTTTTTTCAGTTTTCGGGGTCAAGGGACAATTTTCCGAATATTTTTAGAATTCCTACATATTCTCCATTAAAATACGCGTTGTTTGCCTTTTCAAAAATTAAAATCGTCCAATCCGTTCAGCAGTTACGACGTTTTAAAGATACTTATGAAATTTCAGTGAAACATATCGACGGTATAGTCAGACATTACATTTTCGGTAAGGAATTTTTTTCTCGAAAATGCGTAAGATTTTGGTGGTATGTCTATTGACAAAAAATGATTGTAATTGACCCCTGCAGCCAATAATAATTTTTTCAGAACGATTTGAAAATTTTTTTTCGCCGAAAAATTTCAGCACCTACTCCAATTTTTTTTTCGAAAGTGCGTAGGATTTCGGGACTATGTCTATTAACCAAAAGTGATTATAATTGCCTCTAGGATTTCCAATTAAAATTTTCCCCAGGAGTGACCAAACACTCTACTTATGTCGATGAGAAATGTTTTGTTGCAAACATCTAAGTAACTATCGAGGGTTTATAATCATAGCCTCGAAGGAAGGCCTTGTGCTCCCCTTGTAAGATGTAAATAAAGGAGAGAAAAGGAAGAAGGGGAATATAATTTGGAATATTTGCGACATGTCCACGAAAGGACCGTCGGAGGAGAGTTAACGAGGGGTCGGGGCTAATTTCATTTGTAAGCTCTTACGTGGGGCGCGCAAACTTGCTGGGCCGCGATATTAAAGCCGAAAACCCGAGAGCAATTAATTTCGTAGGTCTTAATTACCGGGCACGGTACGCACGCAATAAAGGGTGATTGAAGTTCCGAGTGAAAGCCGTTCAAGCTTTACCTGTGCACGCGGTAGATCGCACTTCGTCACACCGTAACTAGATATTAAGTAGTATTAGGCTCTCAATGTTAACCAAAGTGTTTCCAAGCTGCAGAGTGCCACTTCAAACGATCGTGACTACCGTCATTCAATGGCTGACTGTAAAGGTCACCATTGTTACACGATTGTGCATTATGGCAACGTGCGGCTAACCTAATGCGAAACTACCGATCTAACGATGCCAATGAGCGAAGAGTTACGTTACGAAAGTAGTTACACAAAAGTATTAGAAATTTGTGAATCAACGTTGGACCATAGGGCGTTGCAAAGTATCGAAGGTGCTCGCTGGATCTTCGATTTGATATCAGAAATATTGTTGGATTATTCCCAAATGGAGTTAAATATTGAGTTTTATTCACAATTCAAAAGGGGGGTGAAATTTAGTTCCGGTATCTAAAATCACAACAATCATTTTGGTATTCCTAAAGATAAAAGTACAATCTGTCAAAATTATTTCTCTATTATTGTGACATTTTACTCGGTGCAGCCGTGATCTAGTTTTAAAGTTTTGTCTATAGTCGGAACGATTCGTAGTTTTCTTGTGTGCAACAGCGGTCGCGATACGGCGCAATAGTTTAGGGGCGTTGAATGATTACTAAATTGCGCGAAAACCAATTTCTTTTAGCATGGGAGTCACACATCGGCGCGGTCCAACAGTTTTCCACCGCAACAGAATCGCATACGCAATCGGCGAACAATAGCAGAAACGAACGCAATAGTCCTCGGGAACGAAGCATCGATAAAAACTGACGTTCGAACTCGGGAAATAATAAACAAAAGGGACGTAACTGCGCCATTTCCCCGCAAGATCGTGGTCCAGCGGTACATGATCACGTCGCGGTGCAATATTTAAAGCAGTCCACGCGAATAAACAAACAAATGGCTCGTTCGAACATCGACGGACTGAAAAACCGTTCGAATTTTCTATCGTTTTTTTTTTCGTTATACCGGACGCGTCGGGGAAACAAAACTACCAGCATTTTCTATACGAGCTTTCCATTTTCATAATTTACTGTTTCGAAGTAAAAAAATTCTAGAAAACTAAAACTTCAAAAGAAAAAACAAAGATTCGCTGAATCTGAACATGAAAGAAAAGAGTCGTGTCATTATCTGCGACCAGTAAGCTGATGATTGCGCCTTTGGAACCTCTATGATGAGGCGATTGTCCTGTAATCAACAACTGATTTACCATATACGGTATAAACAGAGCCAAAAGGGGTCGTGTCGTTACCTGGAGCAATAAGCTGGTGCTGTATCTCTACAACCCCAATGATAGGGCGATTGTCCTGCGACCTATATACCTGCAATCATGGGTCCGGACAGCGGCATACCGAAGGGCAACCTTCATTCTATTTAACGATTAGCTGAATAACACGGATCAAAGCTCACACGGACTACGACCGCACTTGTTTGCGGAGGAATATTAAACGACACTGTGCAAATATGCAATCTTGCTTCGAGAGGTCTCTACTTTATCCTGGATAACTTTCCCTTGGATAACGAGTCCTTGTAAATTTTGAATCGATATATTTTCTGCGTAAATAATTAAGATATAAAGACAACTCTAGCTGCAACCTTGCAAATCGGCCGAATAAACAAGTGGGTCGTTGGAACATCGACTGGTCGAAAAAAACCGCGCGCAGATTCGTCTGTCCTTTTTGTTTCGCGTGTCGAGGGGGCGAAAAAAAAAAAATTCGCGAATGCTCCGCGACTCATGCATAAAGCATATTCGAGCGAAACTTCGTTTCCGCGCGACGAACGAACGTCTCGTCCTTACGTAAACGTCTTGCGAAATAATTCGGGAACTCGACGGTGAAAAACCGTTCGATAATGGCCGTGGATATTTCCATTGTCCGCGCAGATCGACCAACGGCCGTCGTACATGGCTGGCCGTCCCAACGGGCATCGAGCAGCTCGTGGTCCCGGCACAATAGCGGCGACAATCACGGGGGGGGTGGGTTCGCGTTGGAAAAACGTTCGCGTCGAAAATTTCAATACGAATACCCCGGTTGCGAAACCACGCCGGGGCTCGACGGCCGGATTTTCGCGAAACCGCCGCGGCTTATTCGACACGGGAGCCAGCCAGTGTGCGCGCGAGAGCGTTACTCGCAATTAAACACAGCCGACAAACAAATTACGGTTACCGCGGCAGCCCCCTCCGATAAATTGAAGCCGAGTTTCGCGAGACACGACGAGTGAATCGTCTCCTGCGCGTTATTTAGACCCGGTCTCACGCTACCCCGGCGAACGGAGGTCCGATTTCGACATACAATTAACCCTAGTTTAGCAGACCCACGACCATTTTGATCCAAACAAATAGCAATGGCTGTTGCCATATCCGCCGTGGATTTCGAACCGGTCTAGGTAGACGAAAATAAAAAAAACTCTACTCGTGATTGTTAAATAATTGTTATTAATAGTTTGTAATGATACCATATACACCAAATACTGGGTAAAAAATGTTTACATAAATTCGAAGATAATCACGAGACGATTGATATTTTTTTAACAGGATCGTTTGATCAAACGTCACGTGTATCAATGATATTTTGGTTGGATGAAGTAGGTGTCATTCTAGAGCATTAATTTTCCTTTAGAAGAAATAATGGTGTGCAGCCAAATTGAAAAAGTTTTTGAACGTTGGTGGAATATGTTCGACAAAGACTTCGTCGAGGAATGGGGTTATTGGTAGATATACCAAAAGCAGGATACGATCAATGATGGAAATGCAGCCAGCAAATTGTTTTCCGATACGGAATTAGCTTCAAATATTACGAGTCTAAACGAAAATCTTATTTATGGATTATCCTGGGAACACTGGCCTCAAGATTTCCAATTATTGCTGACGCGTTTAAAATAAAAATTTTTCTTTAGTCATCTTCGTATTGTAGAAACAGCTGTACAGTGAAAGTTAAAGAGTAAATGAAATTGAAGTATTTTTACTAATTTATTACTGTAACAGTTTTAAGTACACAGTACAGAAACAGAAAAATTGTAAATAAATTCTTTCAATCACTCCTTGGATAAACAGCGTAGATTTTAATACTTTGGAACGCGTAGAACCATCGTAGGAGAATATTTAGTTCCTGGCTACCAAAATTCACCTATTTTTTAACATTATTACCCTTTCAAATCAGTTGCTAAGAAAATGTCACGGAGAAAAGAATGGTGTCGTACTTGCTATGTATTTATGCATAAGACAAGAAGAAGCGAAAAGAAGGAAAAGTTGAATACATCTTTTTACTGAAAACACCGGACATTAATACTGCTAAGGAGCTATTAAGAGATGATAAGAAATTTAAACTCTTGGACTGGATGTCTAAAGAGTTTTTCTCCCAGCAAGTCGAATCGAACCGTAGATGTTAACCTTTTCTTTGCAAATGACTCTGCCAAATTATCTACGCAATCTATTTTTTAACGATTATTTCAATGAACGTATAATATTTATAAAATAAACAGTCTTACGGAAATGACTTATTAACGAACTTTGTGGGGACGATTCTCATTTCCAATCTCGCGTGTTCTTTTTATATGGATTTGAAACAAATTTTTACTGTTACTCTTTGATCCCCACTTATTCAATTTGAACATGTTCTTCGTTGAATCGTTCGACAGGCTGCAGAATTTTCTTGAAAACTCCAAGCTATTATAGAAAAGTTTTCTCGAATTGCCTGAACGGTGTCGGAATAATAAGAGCAACGGGGAGGGGGGGAAACATTTTTGCTCGACTTATTTATGCAGAGACGACCCCGCGAATGGACTACCTACGCTCCTTTTTACGCTGTACCGTCGGATAATCACGGTTTAAAAGGATTGATCGCGTAACAGCGTTATGCAAGTAACCGACTCCCGTCTTACCGGGGGCTCGTCCGTTTAAATCAGCTTAAGATTTATGCAGCCTGGTTTTGCTTCGTATGCGTGTCCATTAGACGAGTATTAACGATAAATTATGCAGACATCAGAGGTCGATGTAATTAGTACGGAACTGTGTGGTCCCCCGAGGGGAACTTCAACGCGGCGACAACAGGCTTTGGTGTTTTAACACGTTTACCATGTGATTATTTTTGTAGCGGGAAACGCCGAGCGTGTTTGCTTTGAACTTGAGCGAATGGAATATAAGTGGTTGGTACGCGAGACTCGGGGGGGCACGTAGTCGGAAAATTGAAACGTATTTTCGCGGTGCTTGCTCGCGCGGACGAACTTGTTCCCGAAGCTATGAATAATGAAAATCGCGCGCTTAGAATTCCCGAAAATCATTAAGTCGATCTTCGAATCGCGAGAAAAAGGTTAACTGGAGAAATGAACGCTCTTGGTATCGTACGTTTGATAGTCGATCCATCGGTGTTTGGTTATTTTTTTTTTGTTGCAGCTGACAATACGCGTTGAGCTTTTCACTGGTTGTCGATATCGTTTCACTTTTGCCGGGGAAAAATCGCCTCGCCGGCGCTTTCATTCCAGCGGCATATCTTCGATTAGTCCGGGACGAATTATTCATGTCGAGGATGATCCAGGAATCTTTCTTATCAGAAATTCGATCAAGATGATCTCACACGAAGGAAATAGACTTCGTGCGCAGCCTTTTAGACGCGGGTTCTCCTCGGAAAACTGGAGGATTTGTTGCATTTTGTATCCGTGGAACCTTCTGAACAACGAATACACTGCTCGGAATTTCAAACGTGCTTTCGAATTAATTAGAAATATTGTATCTTGTAAAACGAACCATACCTGATCAAATTATTTTTAACAGTACGCGTCTAATTTTGTCCAAACGTGTAATGCATAGTTTTAGAGCAACGTTTGGATGTTTCATTCGTAGTTTACGAGGTAATATCGATCATAATAAAATGATGCTTGATTAAGATACTCACTTAGGACCGAATAAGTCGCCACCGCTGAGAAATTTCGAGTCTCTGACGATAAAATCCTCGTCCTATCGATGGGCACGTTCTGTGACTATAAAATTCTTCGCTCGACTTATCAATGATCTCGTTTGTCCTATGGTAGTTCGCACGTAGCACATATGACACCCCTATGACCGTAGAAATTGACCATCAACCTTCTCTAAATCGCGCGGAGAGTAAAGTGCTTCCCCCGTTTTTGAATTTTTGAAAGAACCTCTTTCGGCCAGTCCGGCATAAAGGATCCTCTGTAACGCGCCAAAGAGCTGCCTTTTAAATAAATTTTTTTTAGACGTCTATCGCAATTAACAAGAAAAAAGACAACATTCTACAGACTAATTTAACTCCATTAAAATTCCAAAGGATCCACGATAGATTTTTTATATATTGTGCAGGTGTCTACAAGAATTTGTAAATATCACTGCTTTTCTAAAATTACATTTCGAAACGTTTGTTCGAACAAGTTACATACACAGGATGAACCATGTATATTTGTTCAATTGTTCTATTACTAGTGCTCTGTTTAAAATGTTTATTGTCTGGTATTATGACATGATTCAAAGAAGAATCTTATCATTGTTAATTTTTATTAGAATATGGTTCAGTTATTCCGGTGATGGGGGTGTTGTTAAAGATACTTGAAGACGTTGGGGATGTAAAAAAAAAATTTAATTTCCCCAGAATGATGGATATCGATCCACCGGGGAATCGCGCGGGTCGAAGGTCGTTTGTTTTCACGGGTGAAATGAGTGTCATTAGCGAAGACAGGAATTACATTCTTCGTTACCGCAATGCAGGCAACTGGGGCCGTAAAAGTGGCGCAAAAACTGTTTGAAAATAAAACACGAGAGGTCGGTGGAGCAGATAATCTCAGAGCGGGACGCCGCGGAGTTGCGTCCACGGAGGGAGGCAGCATCGAGGTTTAGAATGATGGGATTTTAATGGGATTAAAAGCGCTAGGCGGGTAACAGTCACGCGGCCTGCGCCTGTGCTGCTAACCAGTAGTAATAGTATGGCAAAATCGGCCTTTAATCTGTCCTGAAATCCCCGGCGCAGTCTTCATCGTTTTACGGTAAATAACTGGGAATTGAGCTGCCCGTTAATTGATCTACGAATCGCGACACCTGTGCCCGCTCCCCCGCTTCGAGCGATTCGCGACGTTCTCTTCTGAATTTTTCCGAACGAATCGCGAAACTCTATCTTTGTACTCGAGCTCACGATTTTTTTTTACCAGTGTACAATGAATGCTTGTTTGTTGTAATCGTACTTTTTACTTTTTTAAGAACAACCTGGTTGAAGTTATAAAATTTTCTATTTCTCGGGCGAAAATTAATTTGAACACCACACCAGGCTGTGTGTGAAATGTAATTTGAGTTCATTTTATTTCACAATTAAATGCAATTTATTAAACAGCGAAATAGCTTAAGGAAGATACAGATATTTGCGATGTATTATTTATTTTTATATATTTTATCTACGTTTTCGATCCGTCGATTGCGCAACCACCAAATGACGCATGTGTATATCGAAAAATTGTTCCTCTCTTTTTTTTTTTTTTTGTGGTAACCAATTTCATAAACGAGACGATTGAGAACGCTATATTTTCAACGTCGAAGTACCCGCCTATCGAATTGCTTTCTAAACTGATTTTGAGATTTCGAGGGTGTGACGAGTCGAGTTAGATTCCGAAATAGATGCAAATTGAAACTGCAACTGGAATCCAACATCGAAACAAATAAAATACTGACGAAAATAGTATCGAAGATATTTCACAAGTGGATGTGCTCATAACCGATTCGAGTTGCGTTACAAGCGTACTATCGATAAAGGTGTATTAACAGAAAGAACATAATTTAGATATTAGATAAAAATAAATACGAAAGAAATCAGTACAATCTACAAGGCTTTACACCAAACGGGAAAATCTTCGTTAAAAAAAAACGCAGTTTCGTCGAAATCTGGAAGAAGGGTTCGAACAAGAGTGCCAGATAGCGAGGAACTTGTTAAATAATGGATCGATGAACTAATAAGTCTCGAGTTCTCACCACTTGATACGAAATAATTGCCACTAGTGATTCGACCGATGTTCCATCGCAACGCGACCCGATTATTATTCGAAAAAGTGCCCTATACCTGTGCCACGACATCGTCGTTCGGGTTTTAAAAGATCCGAGACTGGGTCAAAAGGTACACATAAAATGACGGGACAAATAAAAACGAATATTTCGAGGATTATCCAGATTGGACGAAAGTAAACTTCATAAACAATTGCAGAGCAAAAACTAATTGACCTATTTTTCAAGGTATTATTTAATTCATTCGTCGAATTGGAAAATGGCACATACACGGAGTTAAAGTGGATCTACATCGCCTTTGTTATTTAAAATCTGAGGGAATTGCAGTTTCGCGTGGTCGCGGCTCAAAAGAAATGTACTCTGCGTATTTGCAATTCCGCTTCTTTGTCTTTTTCAAAGTTTCACGACGACAGAAGAGAGAAGCGTCAGACAAAAGCGAGAAGTGTCACTTAATGCAATTCCACCTCGTGACCGGGCACGCTTTGCGCGAATCATTTCCTCTTTCCGGCTAAATTTATTTTGTCCCACATCGAGGCGAGAAAATACAATTGACGGAGGAATCCATTGATTGCCTGTTTCGTTCCTCTTTTTAAAGCCAAGCCACGGATTTCCCCGTTGCGTTCTTCATTCTGGGGTGCATCATTGTCTTTGGTATTTCTTAATAATTTACTGATTCACATTTTTCCTCTAGGATTACTTTTACGCGATATTATTTATCTCGACGATGTATCAATTTCATGATCTCGAATTTCCACTTAAATTTAATACGTAAAGAAACTCGTGAAATTTTCTCCTTTGGATTTTTAATTGTAAAAACTCTGTCTCGCGGCTGCTCGCCGTTTCCTCGTTTTCGAGTTTCAACCGGCGTGTACCTGACACATCTAAATTCACCCCCGAAAAAAGGTTTTCTGTTACTGGCGGGAAAATTACACGCGATTCGGGTCCAGAACTTGTAAAAGTGCATTCCACGTAACGCAAAAAGACGCGGAATATTGAGTTTCCGGGCCTCCCGTGTTATACATTATTTACCTCGGTGGGGAGCAATTTGTGCCGGCCTGCGAGACGTGATATCGATATCACTAAAAACGAAAACCCTCTTTCTTCCTCTTACCCGTGACTTACCACCGACGTTCGCCTCCCCTCCGCGGCATGATCTTCAATATTTCATCGTTCAATTTTACCCCGCGAGAAGCCGATCCGCTTTCGGACTTTCTTCCCCGCGATTTCCCGCCCGACCGTATTCCAAATACTTTTTGGCTCAACCGGGGCGGCCGTCTGACAACTTTAATAACATTGAAAACGCTGACGGAATTTCACGAACGAACAAAACTAGAACGAAGGCATTAGTTTTGAGATCGAATCGAGTAGAGAAATATAATTTGAAAGATCAGAATTAGTGTGGTATCCATTGTTATATTTGTAAAAATACCTATAAAGATATCTATGAAATTTTATTTCAGTCGAAGGGTTTATTTCGTTTCCAACCGTCGAATAACGCGAGCCCCAAAATTATCCAACGTTCCTTTGACGACTACTGAAACTTCTTTGGTTTCGATATCATTGTCCCACAATATCTGTCGGCGACAAAAGGGAATCGAGTACCTGTACCATGGGAATGCAGGTAATCTATTATTTCCAATCCCACTACAAAGCTTTGAAGCTTCCGTTCCCGGAGCCGCGGTGATCAGGCCCCATCTTTCTATTCTTACGCAACGAAGGAACGGGGGACGCTAGACAATGCGATTCCGTTCGTCGGGGAAAAGAACGGCTCTACGATGATTATTCCGTGAAACATCAAACGTTGCTATCGTTTTAACGAGATCACCTCACGTTACGCGTAAAGTCGATCGCCGATGGAAAGCTCGCCGTGTATTTGCAAATTCCATCGAGACGACGCCGATCCCGGCGGTGAAGTGGACTCGAACAGTCGTTAGCCTGCGCTGTAACCGGCTCTGTTGTACCACGTACCAATAAAACAAAGGCGACTGACCGATCTGAAGAGTGACCAATGGTCTGCGTGTGTAATCAGGCGCTATCGAGCATCAGGGGGGTAAATATCGATCGTGGAACCGGGGGGGTTTCGGTGGAGCGAAAGGGGGTGTACGCTTTACCCTCGACTTCGATTCACCGTCGATCGTGTCTCCGGGTCTTGAATTCTCGAGAGCGTTAACAGTAGAAACACGGTAATTGATAGAATGACAAATTTATGGCTCGACCTACTCGACCCTAAAATAACCAATGATTCAAATATTCTCTCGAACATTTATTAAAAATCGTCTTTATGGAATGCATCAGTGTGCAATAGATCGGTCGAGTACTTGCAAGGAATAAAAAGAACACATCCTTTCATGCTCTGGCTCAAGAATTTTGGCACGAATCGCATGTTTGGATGAGAATGAAATGTTGGAGACGCGTGGCTACTCTTTGAGAAAAGGAATCAGAGAAGCAACTGACCTGCCAGAATTGCACAACTTGAGATTTATTATTCGATAAGAATTCGTAGGCACGCCAAATAAAAATTGAAGCCTGATCTTCGAGAACAAATTAATTCTTTACAAGCCTTTCAATAATAATAGTGTTAGGTAACTTTCCTTTATATAAATAGCGGGAGAAAATGAAGGAAGGAAATAGGATCACGGGTAACAAAGAATGATGGAAATATTTCATTGATCAGTTATGCGAAGAGGAGGGGAGTGTAAAGGAAATGAAACGTGAGAAGCGTGCAAAGCGGCGAGGATAGGAAAGAGTTGATGTATGAAAAAATAGAAAAGCAAATACATGAGAAGAAGAATAGCAATAAGATCGGATGGAATTCCGAGGGAGGAATAGTTTCACAGGAATGGTAATGTGAGGTATGGAAGGTTGGTTTTGAAAAGGAATAAATATACACTTTGTATTAATTTTTTATTAAAGTTGATTTATTTAAAAGAATAAAAAAGGTACATGAAAATACGAGGAACTACATTTTCCGGTACTGCATAGACGATAATATGAAAACTATTCAAAATATCAACATGAAATTTATACAGTATCTTTAGAACTGGTCTCTCTATCGCATCAACTAAGATAATTACGATATATGCAATACTTTTGCTTTTATTAACAAAAATGAATATATGAAAATATTCAGTATTGTGCCATATTTCTTTTCAAAAATCACAAAGAAACGTGTTTTTCTTGCCTACAAAGTAGAATGGCCCCTGAAATAGTAATCGTGACGATTCTCATAATCTACCCCATACAGCATAAATTGTTCTGGATCATTTTATTTATCATTCTCCAAACAACATGTAAATTCCTACTGCAATTACCCCAGTCTCTCGCAGAATTTAATCGTGGCGAAACTCCTCTTTGAACATTAAAGTCGTAAGTCACGTCGTGCATAAAATTTCATCGATACACAAAGGAAGCCACGACCGAGGTAATATCCAGTAACAACTATCGGTTTGGAGAGTGTCGTTAAGTTTACGAATAGGATGAAGGAAACGCACCGCTCACTCAGAAATGCTCCAACGACAAAGGGTTGTCCAGTAGCGGCGAGGGTATCTCGAAATACAGCAGGTATATCGTCTCGGCTACGGGTGTAATTGGGTCAGCCGAGATGTTACTTAAGTGAGCATGTACAGCCATTCGGTTACGATTGTCGTTCCTGTGTAGTCCCTGCGGATTGGACAGCGATTCTACCGCACGTTAGCGTGCGAACCTCTGAATACGAACCGTATTACGAGGTAGATTGGACCTAGAAAACACGACGCTCCTCGTTGAATTCCGTATCAATTTGTCGAATAGTTAGCAGCCATCCTAACCCTGTTAGTTGCAGATCCAACGCATCCGTAGGTATCATAAATCAAAAGGATCGACCCCACTTTACGAAAATTTCCTCAATTCACATGTATCGCAATTTCTGCTTATTCGCGACTACAGACGTTAGAGAACGTTACTTTCGTGTAATATTTACAATATGAATCAATGTTTCGACTAGAAAGAATCTGTTTATTTGTACAAACTATAGATGATAGTTGTGAGTGGAACAATTTTCGAGTTCCGTCGTCGATCGATTCCGTCGATCGTAAACGAGGTAAAAATCAGCCACGGGACGAAGAGGGGGGGGTTGCTCTAATTGCCAAGTGGTCCGCGAATTATTCTCGACGTCACGCGGCAGCGCCCGGATATCGAAAGCATTTCCTCGTTGCTTTATCGAGCAGAACTAATTGCAGACGAAATACGATTCTTCTGTTGGTCGTCGTAAAAGTCTTTCCAGGAGTTGGGGGGGTTGGTGTATCGACGGGGTGTTCGATACTACTTGGCGCCCTCTGAAGCCCCCGTTCGGATTGTTCGTTTAGTTTAATTTACGGCAGAAGTTTTATCCACGACGAAAACCAGGGAAAAAGGATGAAGAAAGTGTCGTTGGACGATATATCTTCTCCTGAAGTACATTGTCAGCATTTGAAGTTTAAAGAACAGGGTTTATTATTTATAATACAGGTGTTTACCGTTCACTCGCGTTATAATTACAAAGAACGGGACGTTTTAATGAACGAAAACGGAACGCAAAGGAGGCGTAATTAGGTAGAATTCCTCCTAGTTCGTCGCACTTCTTCTCTTTGAGTTAAGCTGACGTCGTCCTTCGACACTCTGCAGTGATGCCCGCCGGGAATAAAAATTACCGAGGAAACGAGTGTTTTACTTACCGTGCACGGGGAGAGCCATTAATCAACGCACTCGTAACATTACATATGGCCGGACAGACCGAACGACAGAAGTTACCAGTTTCATACTCGTCAAACTTCAGCCAGGGGCGTCAAGTGCATAATTCAATGCGCCCGCAAAGCAGCCAACGAGCGTCACGAGTGTTTAGATCGAAGTGAATCTAGCAGTCGCAGTCGACCGTTTGTTCGAATTTAATTAATTAAACCGTAAATATCGGCGAAACTAGGACCGAGAATATACAAATATTTTTTTAGGTACCAGAGATGTTTTTCGTTGTTCAAATAAGTATAGAATTAAGGAGAACTCGTTTTCCCAATATTGCATTTGTACAGTATTTGAAAGATATTTGAACTGTTTCAGCTTCGATAAAAAAAAAAGACAAAACAGAACCTCGAAGTAGAAAGCTATGGTTAAATTGCAAACGAGGTGATCGAAGCCGCGAGACTTCGATTAATTTGCGAACAGGATAATGGATTATTTAGAGCTCTGCGGTACACCGATTACACACCGATTACGATGCAACGGTAAAGCCTCTCCGGCTATTTCCTACCGCTTTTTATTTTATTTCCCCTTTTTTTTTATTTGATTTTATTTGCGATGCACGCGTATTTCACGCGCAGCGTATCGTTCGTTAAACAACAGGGTATAAAATATTCGAGGGTTGGTGGCGCGCGATCGGCCTGTAATTTCCGTCGGGCGAAACGACCGTCCAGGCGCTGATTAATTGACTGATTTTTCCTCGGTAATGAATTGTATTTTTGAGCGGGACGGCGGTGTTGTGAATTTACGCGGGCGTTTCGATAAATGAACCCGCCGGGACACGATGACCTTGTTCGAGGATCGATAGGGACATTTTCACCGCTGACGGGTCTTTTTCGTCCCAGCGCGTGAATGGTTTTCGAGCGTGTTTTCGAATGACAGGAACGACACCGCGTAGATCGAACGTCCGCGTAGCATCGCGCTTCAGAAATAAAATAGGAATATATAAGTTGAACCAACGGCAATCGATTCGAACGTCACTGGAAGCACAGGGGTAAATGAAAAGTCTGTCGTACCTATTCATCATAAAATAAATAGTGAAATTAATTTATTAGAAAAGCTTTCTGCGCCACTGATTAATTCATCGGTGAAAAGGTTATTCGATAAATCGTCGAATTGGCCCGAGTAATTGATAGCAAGTGCTCGTAAATTGCGTTACTCTGTTCGCTGGAGCAATAATATTCATTGGAGCAAACGTGTTTGATTTCTGTTTATGATAGAGAATATTATACAATCCTGCAGACACGGTGTAATGCATTCCCGCGAACGCGTGAACGTTAAATGAAGTAAACGTCAATGGAATTACGGGGCTTTCGCGCAAAGCTTTCTAATCGTGTACGTTGCGCGCCGCGACTTGAATTATAATTCCGAAACGATTCATTAATGCTAAGTGACTGCATGATTGCGTTTTTCATTCAATTGAACGGCGGAGTGTACTCTGTTGACTTACGAACGTTTCTATGCGAATGAACGCATCGACACATACCGAATGTATCGATGGTTATCGGAAACTTGTAATTATGATACACAGCTTTCCTGTTATGTAATACATTATGCGTATCCACCGTGATTTGCAATGTAAATGCCTTTAAATGGTACTAATTAATCGTGAAACCAGCTAGTTGATAGGTTTAGATGGATATTTGTAATTCGATACGAGGCAAAACGCCTGACAGGGTTAGTTAGAACAACCTAAATACATTAAATCGATTTTGTTTCGTTCAGGGGACGCACAAAATTTTCTTCGATTATGTTCACATTTTGTATGATTAATTGTAACTAACAAATTATTGTAAAAGGGATTTGTCGACTTCTTTCTTTAATCTCCGGTAATTTAAGAAGCCCAAAGAAGTTAATGCCACAATGGCACACATTGATAAGAAGAATTAGAGTTTAAGAGCACGTGACCTAAATGTCACACGAGATTTCAGAGGATTAAGGAATATCCGAAGCGTTTTAAACGACGTGACCAACTCTTTTTCGCTTCGTCGACGAGTCCGGCACCAAACGGTAAAAAATAAGAGACAATGTACCCCGCGATCCCTCAGGTTCTATATTTTTTATTGCCACGAGACAGCTAGGTGAGTTTAATTCGGTCGAACGAGCAACGGATTCGACGAGTTATTTCGGTAATAACATTACGCCGAACTGCGAGAAAATTTGAAAACTGTGACGATCGATATAGGACGAAATCGGGCACGGCGTCGGTTGTAACGGCTCGATTTTCAATGGCTGCATGGCTGTCATCTGTTCTCGAGGAATAACGGAACTGGGTGCCGGTTCACTTGATTCGCTAACGACACGAATCGCTTCCACTCTATGATTTTTATTCCGGGAATGTAAGCCATAAAGCCGTGTATGGAGGCTGCCATTTTGTCCGTATGGATATACTGTATCGATGCAAGAATAATACGAATAGTAATAGCCACCCCTGATAAGAATTAAACGACACGAAAAGAAAAGAAAACGGATGCTGTAATTTTGTTTAGTTTTCAAACTTTGTAAAATCAAAATTATAAAATTAAAAAAAAAAAGAATTGATCTAGGTAGATGGAATTTTTACACGTGGATCTGTAGCTGTAATATAGGGCATTCTTCCGTGTTTGTCAACATTAGATGAGAAGAATATGGAAACAGTTGCATATAGCAACGCGCAGAGGGTTTATATGCACAATTTCTACACACGAATCCCTCCACTTCGTTCCAACGAATCTCTCTGTGTATCACCTGCCCCGAGGTATCGTTCCACGAATTATTCTCTAATCCGTAAACCAGCGAGAGGAATGCTCGCAACCACGAAACATCACACAAGCGTAAATCGTTGATTTTAATGAAACTTACATACATACATATAACATAGTTTTTAGACAAATATTTCATCCCATAAGAGGGGTGAACTAGCTCTTATATTTGGGGGTGAAAAACACATCTTCCTCCCTATCTCGAAAATACAACATGTACAACTTTATAAACACAAAAACAATAGGAAAAATTAAACTATGTGTCACGTACAAACAAATACTTACAGTCGATACTTTTAGATTGTCTATCTTCTTATTTCATTTCTATATTTATACGTTTAATAATGAAAAAGAAAACGGTAAAACTAATTCAGCAGTGGAATGAATAACTCTAATACGATGGATCCCAGATTTAACAAATTAAATTCTACATTTCTATGTTAGTACATCCTCGAGTTATAAGCGTTTCGGTTCTTCGTGTTATTTTAAAATGGATAATTTATTTTGGACTTTGCCATTTCAATCTAGCACTTGGCAGGTGAGTTCAACGACTCGCCTATATATTTTAAAATAGACACGAAAGGTGATTACCTAAATGACTTCTTCTCCACGTAAAATAAATATACAGTTTCGATTATCCGGCACCAGATTACACGGTTGACGAATAAAGCTTTGGAATTTTATATATTTTATTAATAAATTGTACTATTACATTACTCATGGTTGTGATTATTCAAAATCAAAAACAAATTTTTAGAAAAATCAACAGGGAAAAAAAAAGAATTTAGAATCGTTCTGAAAAAATTATTTTCCATTGCGGGGGTCAATAACTATAATTTTTGGTCATTAGGCATACCCTCGAAATCCTACGCAGTTTCGAGAAAAAAATTCCTTACTGAAAATGCAATGTCTGACTATATCGTTGATGTTTC
This sequence comes from Colletes gigas, assembly GCF_013123115.1. Classification (NCBI taxonomy): domain Eukaryota; kingdom Metazoa; phylum Arthropoda; class Insecta; order Hymenoptera; family Colletidae; genus Colletes; species Colletes gigas. The sequence continues at coordinate 3,982,802 of NW_025106637.1, forward strand.
CCTGAAATTTCAAGCGTATCTTTAAAACATCGTAACTTCTGAACGGATTTGAGGATTTTAATGTTTCACACGGCAAACGACGCTCCCCCTAATCACTGTTTAGGTTCTTGGCTTGTGTAGAGGCTTGATTCATGATGGAGTTGTTCAATAATAATCTGGAATAGCGTGTGCAGTGGTACATTTTGAAAAGCGTAGAGGTACTCGTTCCAGAATTGTAGGCCAGCTCGCGTAGATCCAGTATTTCGCAAACACGACTAATCAAACATTATTTCTTCCAAGTAGTACTCGAATTGAACACCAAAATGAACATTGGTTATCGGAATCGGCTCGGTTTGGCGAGTACATCGAGCCGGATCCCATCCCTGCTCGCGGTCCACGAAGAATCGAGTTGATTTCGCGGCTGGATTAAATGAGTACAACGAGCTGGAGGGCCGTTTCATTTATCACCGACTATCCCGCCGCCATATTTAACGTCTCTCTCTTTCGTCGTGAGTGAGACAGAGCCAAAGGTAGTCGCACCCGTTGTACCTGGTCGTCGTGCTAGTTACACGAACGATGAACTTGAATGGGCTCGGCCTATTCTCCCGGGAATAGTCGTCGCGTGATAACCGAATAATTAATTAGACGGCGAGATTAATTTACGCCGGGAAACAGGTTCGTTTGGATACGACGTAATACGACCGGAGCAGTCGCTTTCGCGGCACCGTATAACACTTAACAAGATTTATCGTCGATTTGATGACTTTATTATGAACGATTTACGAGCCCCCGACTGCGTAACGTCTTCCAAACTCCCTTTCGATTCATCCCCCGTTCGATCAGGATTACGAGCAGTGACGAACGTGAGTCAGCTCTCTTTGTTACCTGTTAATCGATCCCGGGCCCCGGTGAATCGCCGCGATTGCTCGCCGATGAAAAATTTCACGATGGGATTGGACGAGTTCCAGGCTTTGCTGTAATTGAACGGAGCCCGGAAATTCGATTTGCCGCTTTATGCTGATGCGAGCCATCATCAAGGCGGCCACCCCGATCGCGGGGCCATCTTTCTCTCCTCGGTACCAGGAAACCGGTGAAATTTTCGAAAACGCGACTCTTCTGCATCCGTTCTGATATTTTTCGAACTGCCAAGAACGATCTTCGTTTCGCTTTAAGCGATTTTTAATACTGTTTAATCAGTCCCAACTTGGTCAGAAAAATGTACAAGATATTGGGGAAGCTCGATACAGATAACGAACCGTGTAAGAGAGATATCGGTAGCCTGAAATTCATCCGCGAGCATCGAAGCGAGTTTCGTACGACCGGATATCGCTGCAGAAATGAAAATGGCACTCGAAACTCCGAGACCCGCGGTGCTAAATATCAACCAGAGGTACTTGGAGCACCCACGACGCGAAACTGCACGTCGACCTTTGCCTGTGCCCGTGGAATCGAACAACCACCGTTCTTAAACCCGTGCATAAACACCGCGTGTCGCGAGTTCGGCGGAGCCCAAGCATCGACAAATCTCGATTCCACGAGAAACGTCGGCGATAAAATCAATCGCGACCTTCTGCCGCGAACGCAACGACCGCGTTCTCGAAAGTTGCTTCCCGCTTCGTAGGTGGAGGAATTGCCTGACGCGATAATGCGGAAGTTTCGAGCCCTCTCGGCTCGAAGTGCGCACCGAAGAGACACAATTTGCTCGAACCCTCGATTACCCTTCGCCCTTCCTCGCGCCATTCGTCAACCGTCTGTTGGTCCCCGCGAACTTCTTCCACCGGCGGTAATTTAATGGCTTATTTCACCTCGAACCCGCGCAATTAGTGGTGCCCGCCAATTAGAATCCCGGCGAGACGACGGCGCGACTTAACGAGCGATGATAATTTCGACCGCGAGGACCGACCAAGGATGCAGGCGTCTGCGGAAGTCGTCCAGGCAACAATGCATCCTGATTTCTCTATGAAAGGACAGAATGGAAACTACGGGATTCGATACGAATACATAGAATAATCACAGATCATGGAAATCTAAATTGGATATAATAACAAGTCATTGAAGACTCGTCTGTAACATTGTCATGTGTTCGATTTATTTTTCAACAACCTGCACATCGTTTAAATCTGTTCGAATAGAATATTACAGGATTTGTTTAATCTTATTAAAAGGAGAAACACAGGAGATAGCAAAACGTTGGAAGGGACGTTTCGTAGGTTACAACCTAATACGATGTCATCCAAATGTCGTGTTTGGTCTTTCAACCCCTAAGCCAGCCAACCGCGAACCGATACAACCGCAACGTAGCAAAAAGGAGGAAAAAGTTGATCCGGCTGGGTCTTCGATAGCCACTTCGGGGCCAAGAGCAACGACAGAAATACAAGGACGGGAAAAGAGCGAGAGACAAAATGTTATCGCGTCCCTGCGAATAGCGGGGCACACGAACGTACCACCCACACAGCGTTCTCCAGCGACGAGCGGGTACGGCGCGTGTTTCCGCGTGGTGTGGCGCACGGTCACAGACGCCCGAGCGTACATTTCCATTTTATCTCGACCCTGGTGCACGAGCTGCCGTAGGGCTTTTGTTTCTTGCCAGTGACAGTGGCTAAAATAGGTCCGTGTCGCTTGGCCAGGATACACTGGTCGCTCCTCCGACTCCCTGCCTCTCTGCCAAATCGGCAAACCCTCTCCGACCGCGCTACTTACGCTTGTTTCGCTGGCTAACGACAGCGGTTGTTGCCGTACTCTACTTTCGACCGACATTTAAGGGGGTAAGAAAGCCACCACGTTCGCCCCCTCCTTCCACCCCTGACACGGTGTCCCCGTACGTACCAACGTCTGGCCAGCTTTTTCCCGGTTTATCTCTCCGCGCGCCCCCCCCCCCCCCACGAAACGGCATCCACATTTTGGCAGTTATGCCGGTTGAGATCGTCCCGAACCCCCGTTGAGATATCGCTTCGGAGTTTTTCATCGCTCACTGGGGGTTGCACGATAGCTATTCGAGGGACTCGAGAACGAGGACACGAGGTAGCTGAAATTTTGTTCGACGTACTGTACGCTCGCGAGAAATTGGCTAGCGGGGCGCCAGAGGGGACAGGGGAGTGCTTTACGGCGCGTCAGAGACGGGATCTAGGCACCAATCACACTTGCATTCCATTCGCTTTCACAGTAGCTTCCATCCATCCATCTTGCTAAGTTAAAGAAAAGAAAGCAGAGAGACAAGAGATTTGATCTTATTTGGGGAGAACAAATGGTTTTATTTACCACTTTGACTGTCTCAAGTTGAGACGTCAAGGGAATTAAATTTGAATAGCGCTCACGAGTCTCAACAAGGAGCAAAAAATAGAAAGAGATTCAAAATTAAGTTACAGTCGACGATCAGAGAAGCTTAACCATCGACGACCTTTTTGCGCATTGGACCAAATTTTCCTTCGACCGAAGACAACGGTGGCTCCCTATTCTCTATTTAGTCCCCTAACGAATCCCGTTTCGCAGTCGGAACAGATCAAAACATTCATTAGCATTCGCCCGATTTGCATTTCCCACGCGCTAAAATACTGCTAATCAAACTTGCCGCTTTCGCAACAGGGTTGTCCGTGACCGGCGAACCCATTTCAAACTTCCCAGCCAGGTTACGCTAATCACGAGCCGGCTTTTTGCTCCGCGGAGATTCGAGCGTCGAGCAGCATCGCGCCGGGCATGACAGGCCGCGTATTATTCGTCCCGCAGTTGGACTTAATTTCGCGCGATCGTTTCTTGGACCACATCTGGATACCGTCGTCGCTCGACGCCATTCGCTCCGCGTATCCACGGCTTCCCACGTTCCCTGTTTTCCCGTCCATTTCACATTCAACCGAGCGGAATACGCGTTTTGGCAGGTGCATCGGTTCGAAACCCGCGTTCCCCGGTGGCTTTATCGCGACCATTTTCTTGTCGATCCGCGGGAACAGTTCGAAAACGTCATCCCGGCGAGATGAACCCTCGTCGCGAAGAGAAGAAACGAGCCAAAAACATTTAAACGCGTTCCTCGATTCGGTGAAACAACGAGTAGCTTTTAAATTTTTAATTTCTCGTCATCTTTCGGAAGTATTCGAGCGTTTGGAAACACTTCGGTGGGCGTGGAGGGAAGGCTATCGCTCTGAATTCAAAGGAGCCATAAAACTGTCGGTCGCACTCGATATGTACCATAAAATTACGTATTCCACGTAACGATCTCTCCTTGTAACGCGACATTCTTCACCCAACGGCGGCGATAAAAGCGTTGTTTTGTCAGGGACTTATAGCCATCTTGTTCTCGTTATCGGACAATTTCGAGCCGAATTCCTTCAGCTCGAACGATTTCACGGCAGCCATCGATCTCGTTAGTACGACGCCGATTGTGTCGGGTGTGCACGAAAGTCCTTTCATAAATGTTTCATTATCCGCCACTCAAGCGGTGGGAAAGAGAGTGAGAGAGAGCCAGGCCGCCGATAATCTCGACGCGATCCATCATCGGCGAACACGCGCCCACCCCACAATGGCTTAGCTCACCTTCATTAATTATTTTTGCCCGAGCATACCTTCTGTTTCACTCCCGAATCCAACGGCGTTTACCACCCGCGAGCACGCGCGAAAAAGGGGAACGACGCGTCGTTGTCGACCATCCTCGTGGAACTTGGCTACGTTCGATGTTTTAATTGGTTTTTCGAGGCGAGCCTGCCGTGACACGAATGTCAATCGCAAATCGATCCCGCCATTTGCTGCGAGGATTCGTCGCACAATGCGCCGATATCGGTGAATATAATGAAACCCGAAGCCTTTGTCTACTACCGAATAGTGATCAATCTGATACCTTTGACGCTCGAGTCTTTCATTAAGGTGTCGAGAAGTACCTCGGCTCTGTGCGTTTTTATGTATCATTGGGGTTCCAATTTCCGGCGGTGAACGACCCACGGGATGCTATTTAATCTTCTTTCGCGATATATAAATTAATGATGATCCCGGAGACTGACAATGCTCCCTTGGAAATAGATTGAGGCTTCGTTAAAAAGTCATCGAAACATTTCCACACGGTATATTTTCGGTAATGAATTTTTTTTCTCGTAAGTACGTAGGATTTCGGTGGTATGTCTATTGACCAAAAATGATTGTAATTCACCCCCACAACCGAAAATAATTTTTTCAGAATGATTTCGAAAATTTTTTTTCGCCCTAAAATTTCAGTGAAACATATCGGTAATATGGTCAGACATTACATTTTCGGTAAGGAATTTTTTTCTCGAAAGTGCGTAAGATTTCGGTGGTATGTCTAATGACAATAAATGATTGTCATTGACCCCTGCAGCCAATAGTAATTTTTTCAAAACTATTTGAAAATTTTTTTTCGCCGAAAAATTTCAGTACCTACTTGAATTTTTTTCTCGAAAGTGCGTAGGATTTCGGGGGTACATCTATTGACCAAAAGTGATTGTAATTGATTCCTGCAATCGAAAATAATTTTTTTAGAAGAATTTGAAATTTTTTAATTTAATTTTTAATCGCATTAAAATTTTTGCCAGGGTAAACACCCTGTATAGTGTTTACAAATAAATTTGACCAGTTCCAGTAGATTCCAGTTAGGTATATTACAGCACAAAGAAAAAGAACTGCGAATTTTGATATCTGATTAAGGTTTTGATAGTGTCTGCGCAACCCAATGGCCCAAAAATTCAATAAAAAACTTTTTCCACTGGTTTTTGTATTAAAAGCGACATATTAGATTTGAAGCAGCGCGAGTAAAAAGACCCAGAACGCTTCGAGATTGGAAAACCTGCGAATCGTATCTGTACGATAGTTTGTTCCAACGAAGTTTGAGCGTTTCAACATGTTTGACTATTCAAATTTGCATTTTGATGCATCTGGAATGCGATATTTGCTTCGCGCAAGTTTCCAAGCTGTCGGGAGAACGAATAATAGACTCGAAAAAAGGGAAACACGGTTCGAATAATTCTGGTTTACTAACTCCGCCGGGGGAACAGAGAAAAAGAATTAAATTATTCCGATTACTTCCGCCGACACGCGAAGACAGGCATTTAATTTCTCCCGCGGTTATAAAAAAAAAAGGAAGAAAAATGTAAATTCAGTTTTTCATTTTAATTCGCGATCGATGGGTTTTTCGCGTTCGCTGTTTCTGTTTCTGTTTCCAGTCTCGCTAAATGTTCAAGTTAACGACGGAGTTTACCGGACACGCATCATTTATCTCGGTTTCTGCGGAAGTTCCTCGACGATAAAGCATTCGATCGATTCGAGACAAACAAATGTTCCTTGATTCGCTTTTTCGTCCCGACAGCGGAAAGTTTCTATCGCTGGTATCTTCCGTTCCGATACCGAAACGGTATTTTTAAATTCAGACGGGATCGGGTAAATCTGACTGACAATAAAAGTCGATCGCTGATTGAAGGAACCATATTCCTCGTATCATCCCTCTTCCCTCCAACCGCCACAGATTTCAACCTACTTTCAAATTCGAAAACGATATAAAACCCATTGTTTCTCTAAGAAATCTGTATTTTCATTAGTAATTCAATACTTGTACATCGTTGAATATATCCATTACGCTATACAAATATTAATTAGAATTTAGAAAAAACATTTAAATGATTTTGGAGCCATTTTTAATATCTCAATATATAATTATGTTAAAAGTAATTCATCGATAAAATTGGCGACTGTATTTTGTCATTGTCTAGAAAAATACCGAGAGATCAATGATGATATTCCAAAACATTTAAAATTCAAGGAACGAAATTTTTATAAAGGGGGGGTTGTTATGTAAAATAGGGATTAGAATGTTGCTCGAAGAATTCAATTTGAAGAAAAATGATGGTTAACAAGAAATACATCGAATACATCAGCCCCGTATAGACAACGGTCTGGTCGATGTAGATTTTATCTTCCGTTTCCCTGCCACTTCTTTCAGAGACACACGAGTTTCCCCCGAGGGGAATTGGTGCACACTCTACGCGAAACGAAGTTCACGGACCAGTAGAGGACAAAGGAAGACACCTGGCAGCAGGCAGAAACAGCCAGAGCCCCATGAACGAGCAGCAAGTTTACGGATTACAAATAATGGAGGTTGAGAGCTCTCCACTCGACAGCTCGCACTATCTTTATCCAGAGCAGCGTTCTCTGTCCCTTTTCTCCGCCAACCCCACCGCCGCCGCCTTCATATCAATCCTATTCGACGAATCGACCCGGGGGACTAACGCGGATAGTTGTCAATTACATTAATTACCGACGAGACGTCTCATATAAACCGACTTGTTAATGCATTACGCACGAAACGATCTCATTAATCCCAGTCAATTAACATGTTATTGCATATTGTATCGTATTCAATATACAACGATATTAACCATAGATTTCAGATAACACTTCCAACTGAAAAGTCGTATTAAAATTAATGGTATACAATTTTTTGTGTAATGTAATTTGGGTAAAAGTGTATAATCAACTTTTGGGTGGAGTGGTGAATCACTAATTGTACATTGTTACTGTCTTCTGATATAGACAAAAAGCTTTTAGACGGTAACTGAAATTTGTGTCCTATTATTTTCTTTGCCTTTTTAAGTAGACTACTATGCTCCAAATAGTTACTTTTTCTTGCAAAGTACAAGCTCTTCGCGCGTGAAATGTATCGAGGGGAGGGATTAAAACGCGTCTCGATTACCGCAATTAAGTCCTATTGTTCGCCATCGAGTAGCAATTCCCGGCTCGTCTTATGTGTGCTGAGAAAACAGCGTCGCAACAATCCGATTTCAGCGAATAGATTTCGTCCATCGATCGAGCGTTCTCGAAGGGCGTAGGCGAGAGCAAGGTAAACACAAAGAACACTCACGGCTCGGAGTGCGAACCGACTATTACCGCGAATGAAAGTTCAAGAAAGCGGGGAAGGGGGGGGGGGGAGGGAATCAATAGGGCGTAGGGAATGAAAGAAAATGGAAAGGTTATAAAATCAGAACTGCGAAAGGGGGAACGAACGAGTTGCCCGGTTTGCAACGTGGTTCCGGGCCGATAGAAAGGGAGCACTTAACCCCCGTTATCTGTAAACCATAAACTTCACACTTGGTGGGCCGTGACTGTTCTACGTTTCCTTTGTACACGTTTCTCTTCCGCGCGTTGCACACGCTCGAACTGGAATCCGATTTGTCGATGCCACTGAAATCCTGTTTATCAAGAATCGTTGTCTGAGCGAGAACTCTCGCGAAGAATTGTTTTTAGAAATATCTGATCGGAATATTCCAACGAAATATTAAAATTAACCGAGTCTCCGTTTTATATTATTATTATTATCCGTTGCGTACGGTAAGAATTTTTAAACGAATATCGTAGCTCGTCGCGAGTGAAAAGTTTACACTGCAATTCCACATAACGATATTGCTACTTCGTATGGCAGCTTTCCCGTCGAATCCCTTTGAAAGGGAGTTTCCTCGTCAAAAAGTAATATAACGAGAAAAATGTACTCTTTCGAGTTTCTTTTGGATGGACAATTGTGAAACGACGGACAGATTTTGTCTGTATTACGATGAATTATTCAAACGTTGAATCGTTTCTCTTTTTTTTTTTTCTTCTTTTAATCGCCCGGTGGCTTTTGCGTTTAACGGTTGGAATGTTTCGGGCAAAGAATTTTCAAACGGACCGTGGAATCGCAAACTGTCAGCCCGCGTCAAAAGAACTCGCGCGGCAGTTCACAATATAATTACGAGAATGCGCAAGAATATTCCCGAGACCGCGTCATTTTTATAAAAATGTTTCGTTCGGCGGGGAGACGTAAAAAAAATGTGCTTTCAAAACCGACGACGTAGCGGTACGCATTTTATTTACGTTTCTGAAGCGTTCGTGCGAAAAGCTACCCTTTGATTATAAATAAAGCCCATCTTATTTCGTCGACGTCGAAATACAAATCGCGTTCGAGCTATCGACTGGTTTAAAGCGAACGATAAAACCAATGAATCGAGCAAAAGCCAGGCTCGTGGCAAAGAATAGATTAAATAAATAAACTACCTCTTTGACTAACGTTTAATCTCTGCGCTTTCGAAGAGGTTCTTACCTCGTTTGGTTTATTTAACACTTACACAACTTCAAAGATGGGAATAAGTGGGGGTATCCAAGTTTAAAACTTGTTCCTAATCGGTACTTAAATTTTAGTTCTTCGATGGACGAGGGATTTTGAAAATCTGTCAATGTTTAATCACGCTCGGAATGTTTTAATAACTTCGCAGCAGCGCGGGTTTTCGTGCAGGAGTGAAATATAATTCAAATTAATGTTTCGATTATAAATTAGTAATTCGGTAGAATAATAATAGATGAACAGATTGTTATGCAAATAATTTATATTATAACACTGAATCTGTATATACGGAAATAGGTGTTAGAATATATGTACGTTGATATATTTTTTTAACCATTTATACTTAAAGGTAGCCTTTAAATAGTACTTACGAGGTTTTGTTTTTCTATTAATTTATTTTATTTAATAAACTCGGAACTCGAACGAGTTAATCCTGATCCCATCGTGAATAAATTAACTGAATCACTGGACGACCTGAATAGAAATGTATTTAATAACTAAAACTAAATAATCCATGCAGAAACGAAGGGAATAGGACTGAAATATGTTTAGAAAATAACGAAGGGAATATTCCAGTGAAGCGGATTGGCGACGCAATAATTTACTTATTGGCTAATCAGTGTTCAAACTCGAACCTTTTGAAGACTACTGTTTATCGTCAGTTTCTATAGCGGAGTATTTTTAGGTCGCAGTCTCATATAGGAAGGAATCTACGACGCAATAAAGAAGAATACGACTGGCCAATATCAGCACAGTGCGTCGTTGTGCCGTAATCCTGCAATCATTTTTCGGCTCGACCGTCACCACCCTTTATCCTGTCTCGCCCTAGCGCCACCCTCGTCCTAGCACTGCCTTCGATTTATCGATAAGTCGACGAAACGGCTGAATAAACAAGGTCTTCGTTGCCCCATGATTCGACGTGTATACGAATTATATTCCGACATCTTATCGAGGGGATATTATCGGGGGGTGTCCGTCTGTTTATCCATCGAATTTCCCCGAAACGTTCGTATAGATCTTCACGATGTCAGTAACGAAAAATTGATCGACGTAATGCAGAATATACAGTAGATTTTATTTGAAATATTATGTTCATTTATTTTCCAACGGTGACACCAGTAGCACCGTAACGGTGGTTTCGTTTCAAGTAATAATGATCGCGTGAAATTCTTTTCAACGCGGCGCAGGTGAGTCGCGAAAACGAGAATAAAATTTCACGTGCAATTATGTCAGCCCTGGGACACAAAAGTTACGAGCTCGTCTCTGTGTTGCAACCCCGTCCCGATAAGTTCGCTTCATCGAACGATTACGAGACGCGTTCCGGTTTTGCAACAGAAACGAACGATGGGTAGCGACGTCGATGAATTATTTGCAACCTCGCGACGCCAGTAATTGCGCGCGCGGAATTGACGCGCGGTCGTGCACGTTTTATTACTCCCTGTCCGAGGATGGTTATAAAAATGGGGATCGTATGTCCGAGCGATTGCTTTGATTGTCGGCCGTTTTCAGAAAGGACGAAGTGGCCAGTAACGCGCGCCATCATGACGAACGACTTCGAGGCTTCACAGAGATCCCAGCAATAAATAGAACGAGGCTGAAAATATAAAATTTGGGGGATCTAGGAAAACGATACTTCCTTTTCGTAAGCATTCTTTAACATTTTGACTGTTGAGATGTGCTTTAAATTCAAGAATATACTGTTACGCATTTGTTTTATAATATACGAATTATTATTCAGCGGTTGACACCGGAATATTTCTGCTATCTGTTAGCGACGGAAACCGTTTTGCAAACAAAAAGTGACAATTATTTCACGTGTTCCGCAAAATACAATAAAATATCAAACACGGAAGACGTACACCGGAATATGAAAAATATTAACCAGCAGCGGGGTTTCGGGTTGCCGCCGACACAGTTTCCCGAGCACGCTGACGGCGAAACGACGATTGATTTGCGTGAAACCGTGATCGCCTGCCTCGTACACGCATGAAATTTTGAGCCTTGTATCCGGGGGGGGAAAAAAAATCAACGCAGTCGCTAGAATCGACATCGGACTGCATGATAATAATCGTGTATAACGTCGGTGCACGATCGACGAGTAACGTTGAAATAAAAAAAAAGAGAGAATGCAGCAGACACGGAAATAGATAAAAAGGCAGAGAACGAAAAACGCGGGAATTAATACTATTTTGGCGGAAATGTGAGTTTTATTCGTATAATGGAACGGCCATTTTCTTTCGAACGATTTTGATTGTACCAATGAAACTTTGCAGATCTATCGTAATTGTCACGCATTTAGGAATCTATTTTTTAAAGGACGAATATTTAAGAAGGTGATTATTTTGTAGTAAGAACTGATCTTACACTGCCACATAGATTATACTGTGAAGTAGGCTCGAGGAGGGTAAAGGGATCGTGATCGAAATGAAAAACGACGCACGATCCTGCACGGTAGTGTCTACGGTGCATCGTTAATCGGCGGGAATTATTCGTAATTAGCCCTGGGCTTCGTTAAAGCATCGCTTGTTCGGGTAAACGATTTAACGGATTCGTCGACGGGCAATTATATTTTACAATTTTCCCCGAGTGCCGGATAATGGAATTCTACTGTATTTGGAACAGCATCGCGTGTTTCTGTTGAAAAGCGAACGAAAAAGACGCACTGATGGAATTGTTTCCTTTACCGTGTCCGATCCGGGAATTAACCGTGACATGTTAACGTTTAATCGCCACTACGCCATTTACTCGATACATGATGTAAAATGTACCGATAGTCGAAAAGTAAATCAGCCTTTTAGGTACATTTCCATCGGATTAAAACGATATGTTTATTTCACGTTTTCAAAAAGTTGAATCCTTGAAAATAAGGTTGAAAAAACAATCGTTATTCCGTAATAGATCATATTGCAAGTAGAAATCACGAGTATTGGTCAGACATGTTCATTAAGTTTCGAATCAATTTCTCTAAAAAATAAGTTATCGTACGGGGAAACTTTATTGAATATTTTTACTGTAAATTACTCTAAATAATCTTCACTGGGGGTTGGAACCGCGTTATAATAAAAAAGTAACCTGTTTTACGTGTTACGAGACCGCCTGAACGTCAGTTTTAGTTAGAACCATGGACAACAGGTTCATGTGTAAGACCATATAGAAGGCAACGTCGACGTTCACGATATCATGGGAACGCATTCAAGCTGAACGACGCGACGTTATCACTTTCAATCGATCATTTATGACCGGCGTAATGGCCCTGCTGTGGAACAGCGTTAAACAAAATAACGCGCGATCCACTCACCGATGCGAAAATATAAAACGCGTGCACTTTAGCGCAATTCAAACGATCAAACAGGCAATTTGATGGGAAATTTTCGTCGCTAGGTGAACTTCGACGATATACCGCCGTCGAATTACGCAATTAAACCAGTTGCGCAATGGTCGATTATAGCAATCTGCGTGGGAAACGTTGCGAATAGAATATTACCCATTTCGCTAAAGCTTCACTAGCTTAAAACACAAGTAATAGAATCATAATATAACGGTTATATAATTTTTCGATGGTTATTCACAGGATTGGAAAAAATAAATCTCGATAAAACTCTTGTATTTTAACGGGACTCTAAATTTATTTAAATAATTTATTATAAATACTTTAATCGGTAGTTCTCAAAGTAAGGCTTGTTTATAGTACGATTGGCCACGATTATTATCTTTAATTCGATATGGCGTAAGATAATACGATATGGCGAATAATGGCTGGTGGAATATTGTTTGGTTCGGTTTAATATCCCCGTCGGTAAGAAAGGAAAATAATCGAACGATCAAACGAGGCAAAAACATTGCCGGAGACTCTCGATGGCGCTCGTCATCGCAAATACGCCGAGATGCGCCATCGATTCGACTCCGGGGGGTTCGACCGTCTTCCTCCAACTCGTTAGCCTCCCCGGGTCGCGCTTATCTTTCGCAATTTTCCTCGATGAATAGATCGGAAGGGTCTTGAAATAGATGTTTGCTCTGTGCTTCTGGCAATTAACGGGAAATTCGATTCGACCTTTTGACGCGATCCCGCGGAACGCGGCTAGCTCGATTTACAGTTGATCGGCTCTACCCCCGGTATACACAAAAGTATCGAAACGGCGATTCGATACGGTCGCCAGAGTTCCGTGCCGCTTCGCGAACGATTTATGTTACTTTTCTCAACTAGTTATTGGGGCTTTCTCGCAAAATAGGGGTGGCCGCTCTCGAACCCGATTACCTCCTTTTAAATGGGCTGCTTGGTGCTCTGATTATTTTACGAGATTGGTTCCGAACGCTTTTCTCTTCTTGGTTCTTCGTTCAAAGTTTTTCCGTTTTCCCGTGGATTGACGTCTCGCTGTACAGTCGGCGACGAAAACATTCGGATAGACATGACTCTATTACCATACAATTTAATTTTAATCTTTTGAAACTAAACAATAGTTACACGCACGATATACAGTATCGACCACAATTTAATCTTGAATGACCAATCTTTTGTTGCTCATTTCGGTGTCTCCACAATGTTAACGAAATAGATGAGTGCACAGGGGTTGTTCAGCTAAGTATCTCCCTTATTAATTGTACGATCCACGGAGGATCCTCCGATAATCTGGCTGAAGGCTTGAAAAGCGTCCTTATTAAAACAGAATCGATATTTAACGAGGAATGCATGCAACGATTTGACCCGACATCATCGTATCGCACTTGTCTCGTGCTATCGATTGCTTCCCACAGTAACTGTCGGTTGCCTCTCGGCGGATCTCTTCTATTTCAGCTGGTTGAAAAATATCTCAGCAAACTAACGACCACCTTTCTTCTCTTTAAAACGTGATCGAGCTTGGAGGCGTATTTTTAAATTATCGCGACTCTGAATGCGATGGTCTAATGAGGTCGTAGTAGACATTCCATGTTGAAGTTCTTCTCGAAAGAAATTCCTTTTGTCTCGAGACGCGATATTCTTTCGAAAAAGAGAAAGTTTTACAAAAATGTTCAATTATTTCGATTTTTCTCCAAATTTTCTTGGTAGAGCCGCGGTGAACGAGCGCAATAATAATATCGTTTTCAAAAGAAAAATACAAGTACGGAACGATGTAAAAGTGGACGTTCCAATTGCAGTAGAAGGTGAGTGAAAGAAAGAAGAAAATATAAGGAATAAAAAGAGAATAACCCAGAAACTTTATGAAACGAAAGCATTCTACGTTTTCCAGTGAACAATACCTCTCTTATTCTTTGCCATCGTGGTCGCAAATGATACATTAAAAATGTACGAATAAATGTTTCTTTCGTTAAAAATTATATTATAATTGAAGTGGGTCATGGAACTCCGTGGCCAAAATATAAATAGCGTGTAAAAGTAATTGGCTCGATACAACCAGACAATATTCGATTCCTTTGTCAAATTTATATTGCACACTTGCGTAAGCGAAAGGGGAGAAAAGAACTCCGGAAGGATGTCTGACTACGTTAGCCAATTCTACTGCGACAAACGAACGTCATCGTTAAAATCGAAAAGAAACTTTCGCCTAGATTTTACACCTCTTGGGCATAGAAAACTGAACGCGCAATACATTATTCACTCATGAAAAGCTCTAAGTAATGACCGGGCACCCTTCAACTGCGAGTTGTTTCCTCTCAAATTAACAATTTCAAAGTTTTGCTGGTGAAATGCTCTCGTCGAAAACGGACCCCTTCAAATTCGATGATGCCGCAAACACGAACGGTCGGTCATCGGTAACGTTAGTATATTACGGTGCAACCAGTGTAACGAACACCGTCGCGTGTAAAAAGCCCACCGTTTGGAAACGAACAGCGTGTTACAGTCGATTACAAAAATATTCCGAACACCGCTTTAATATTATTACGTACACTCTGTGATGGAAATAAATATGCAACGAAAGGATTAACAGAGACGCTTAAGTTGAAATATTTTGAAACAAATCGTTTTAATTCTGTTTGAAGATAGTAGTTATATGGGGGAATACATTATTTTAAGTCCTAAAAAAAAGTTTTGTAACATTCTTGACTGGTTCTGACATTTTTAGTGGGGTACCAGGCAACTAGAATCAGTGGAAACAGACTCGGTGGTTGGCATACGTATGCATATTTGTCGAAACACGATCTTAACACGAAAGAATCGCGCCATAGGTCATCCTAAAGTAGATTTTGATTATATTTCAGTGTTTGTGCTCGAGAAGAACGAGCTCGCGGCGGGAAAGAAGCGTCCGACAGGATTTATTGCGCGTAGCGCATCCCCGATGTAGAGTTTCCGTAGGAAAAACCAGCGGGGATAGGACGATGCAGGGAAAAGAAACGGAGGAGGAAAACGTTTTCCCGAAAGCTTGACGGGATTTGCTCGGCATGTAATAATTCTAAATTATTAGGAATAAAAGTTGTAGTAAACTCAACGACGTTGGATATGGTCGTAACAAGCAATTTATTATTCGTAAACATTTTCAGTCATCTCTTACACTAACGAACTGCGATAATTTACATTGGAAAGAAAAAACATATGTGAATTATTAGTGTAAAATAAAGTTTGAACTACTCAGACATCTTTTCAGTAAGGAATTTTTTTCTCGAAACTGCGTAAGATTTCGGGGATATGTTTATTCACCAAAAATGATTGTAACTGACCCCTGCAACTGAAAATAATTTTTCAAGAATGATTTGAAAAAAATTTTTTTCGCTGAAAAATTTGACCACTTGCTGAATTTTTTCCTCGGAACTGGATAGGATTTTGAGGGTACACCTATTCACCAAAAATGTTTGCAATTGACCCCCACACCCGAAAATAATTTTTCCAGAACGATTTTAAATATTCTATTTTCGCAGAAAAATTTCAGGGAAACATATCGACGCTATGGTCAGACATTACCATAAGGAATTTTTTTCTCGAAACTGCGTAAGATTTCGAGGGTATGTCTATTCACCAAAAATGATTGTAACTGACCCCTGCAACCGAAAATAATTTTTCCAGAACGATTTGAAAAACTTTTTTTCGCTGAAAAATTTGACCACCTACTGAATTTTTTTCATGGAATTGGATAGGATTTCGGGGGTATATATATTCACCAAAAGTGCTTGCAATTGACTCCTGTAAACAAAAATAATTTTTTCAGAGTGATTTAAAATTTTTTAATTTCTCAGGCCTAGTTACCCACTGTCATCCTTGGCAGCGCGTGCATATTTTCTCTCAAAATAAGGTGACAATTATAAATACTCATTTCACAACCAAAATAGCTGTAACTCGAGAACAATGTGAAACGAGGCACATGTTCAACCGCTGGAGCGGGTCTCACGCGTGAGGATGCACTCTGTATAAATCGCGAGCTGATCCAAGAATAAATGGCACCAAATGACAGAATAAACGGTACCGAAATAAGACCGCGATCCCTTGGCACAGTTTCTTCGTAACTGAAATTTGTATTTCTTCGCAAGGATTTTGCGAACACGACGGTAATTTTACCGCGAAAAGACTCGCGGAATGCCTGTCGTTCACGCGTTCACATTTACACCGGTACGCTCGAATACGACAGCCGCGAGTGCTCGAATAAGATAAAAAGGAAAAAAAAAGAAGCAGAAACGAACGTTGAGATGCGCCCTTGACTCTGACGCTGTTAGCCCCGGATTCGGCTGCTGACCCAGATTCCCCCCGGTGTCCCCATTTTTTTTTTTTTTATCAGAAA
The DNA here is from genome assembly GCF_013123115.1 of Colletes gigas. Lineage (NCBI taxonomy): Eukaryota > Metazoa > Arthropoda > Insecta > Hymenoptera > Colletidae > Colletes > Colletes gigas. The sequence continues at coordinate 3,999,566 of NW_025106637.1, forward strand.
CCGCGTTACCTAAATATAATCTTAAAATTTGCATACCGTCAAGCCTCCAATCTACAACGTTTCGCAACGTCGGATAAACTTTGAAGTGCAACAGCGCGTTCTAAATTCTCAGCGAAAATCAACAGACGGCCGGGAACGCGCTAAAACACGTAGGCGAAGCAGAACCCATCGCAGGAGACCTAAAGCAACTTCTTCCTCGGTCCTCGACGATCAGACGATTCTCGTCGAGGTCATTTGCCCCTCTCGTTTAGTGTTTCTCGTGTCAACGAAGACGAATTCTAAATAAAATTTTTAATACAATCGTACGACAATTGCTTTTCTCTTCTTTACATAAAGATTTGAAATATAGTAGGATAGAAAGGTCAAAATAGAATAAATGACGTTGTAGGCGGTGTTAACGCAAATCCTTGGTGAACCTGCGTCGTTCTTCGCCTCCCTCGATTAAAACCCGCGTAACCTTCGAAGTGGGCTCGTTAAAAGGGAGCCACCGGTGCGTGGAAGATGTATTGCTTGCAACCATTTCCTGGCACTGCGGCAAAAGCGAACGAAACGTCAACGTGAGAGGGGAAAAAAAGGAAGAAACTGCCAAGGGGACGGAACAGGGACGCTGTTGGAAGAAGCCGGAGGTTCCACGGAGGCACGAATTTCCTTGGCAAAGTCGCTCGCGGGATAGTACTTAGCGCGCGGATACCTCGACGACCCAGTTTCCATCGAGACGCAGGATGCTCAGACGAACGGTTCGCGAGGGGTGGAAGGAGATCGAGGGATGGTGGTCCATAGGGAGAGGACTGCCAGGTCGGCGCATTAACTTGGCGAATAAATAATCCGAGGAGGTCGTCGTGGTATTTATCGCGCGCGTTCGAGTCGCGTGTCGCGAAATCACTGCCCGCTGCAGACGCTGCAAGCTCGAGTAATTAATTGCCCAGTCGGCGAGGATCTTCGAACGTCAAACATTGACTGGAATTATTATTAAAATGATCACGCGATTAATCGTTGCTTGGTGTGTCATCGTTGCATTGGGTTCGTGTTGTTTTCATTTTGTATCGAATGTAACACGCAAGATTTGTTTATCGACCGTACAGGGTGGGTGGACGAAAATGTGGTGTACTATTTTTTTATTCAAGGCTTTGTTTTTGAGAACATCGAATTTGAACACAATGCTTTCGAGAAAGGTGAAGAGAGGTTTTTAACACAGTTCTGAATGTCTAGCTATAAATGGTTGAAAAGAAAAGGTCTCGTAAGCAGCACTTTTCTTTATCGACAGTTGAAATTTCCAAGAACAGGCAGTATGTAGACTTGGGCTGTTATCGGAGCAATGCACATGAAGCTTGAGTACCTAGCGTTTAGCTCCTGGTGCACCGAGGAACTGGTAGAATCGGTTGCCATCCGTTTTCCACCCGGGGACGCATGCAGTCCACGTACATCGGGGCTACCTACAACGCGATCAGTTTTCGAAAGAGCTCATGCGCGCTCACGCTTAAGGGCATTCAATAAGGTAAACATCTATTGATTCGAAACTAGCGATACGTTCGCGTGGAACGCTGCAAAGGTCACTAGAATACCGAGTCGAGTTAATCATGGGAAATAAAGCCAACTGAATACGCGAACGTTTGCTTTCTGATACCCTTTGGATCTCGTTTCTGCTGCGCGTTATGCCCAGGAATTTACCTTGCAAAAACTATTAAATTTATTTACTTTTCTACATCACTAGGGGCGAAATAAGTATTTGTAATTGGCGCCATATGAGAATGATAACCGAGCCTGAGTGCGTGTGTATCGCGAAAGTTCCTTTTGCAATATTAATATTTAGTAAATTAATGAGATTTCCAGACGCCACGTATTAACTAGACAGTTCTACCAAACGACCAACAGTTTTACATGTGTGATGATTTCAAGTTATATAGAATTCTCATAAGTTGCAGTTATAGCCAGATAAGTGAAAGTAATTCAACACTTTTCCAATTTCAATACCTCCCCTGTTTATGAATCATGGAGCAACAAACCACCGTTGGGACACAGTCGACGAAACTAATGAGAAGAACGTTTCGAACTGGCGAAAATTTCTCTTATAAATACTGCACGCACAGAATTCCAATTGCGATGGGCGCGTGTTTGACCATAAATAGAATCCCGTGCAATTCAGACGCAATTTGTTGCGCGCTGCAAACCCTTTCTGTTAAACAATATTCCAGCGGCGTTCGCGTTCCCTCGATTTTCCATTCATTCACTGTTTCGAAGTTGTAATTTGGTTTGCGAGTTGTATTATAAACCAGCAAAAAATATCTGAATTTCTTTTATGCAAGTATTGAGAAATTTCAATATTATATTCAAGCCAACGAGCTTTGTAAACGTGCTCTTCTATTGTATTTTTTATATTACTGGATCCTCGTGGATACGAACAAACAATTTTCGAGATCCAATAATTTCGTCGTTTTTCCAGAGCTAATTAATAATTGAGAATTTTACAATACATATTCAGAGTTTTATTCCACATTTTAGATTCTCTTTAGGATTATAAAAGCCACGATTCCATATATTACAGAAGAATAAATAATATCTCTTCAAAACTAAATTTATAATTATATAATTGTATTCTGATAATTTTTGACGTACCAAAGCAGTACGTGTGTAGTTTCGTATCTCGAAGAGAATTCAAAATTTAAATTAAAAATTTTCAGCTATGTTTTTCAGAAAGGTAAAATAGTCGTAATATAATAGGTATCGGAGCAACGAAAAATCATTTGTATTTTATCAAAATTTCGAAACTCGGGTTTAGAGACGCAATTTGACGAGATATAATTACGCATCGTGATTACGAATAATTCATTATTTGTACGCCGTCCAATTAATCGATTTTAAGAACGCGAAAATTTATTTCGGCCGTGAGAACAGCCAGCACGGAGAGCAGTATTTTTACCCCGTAGCTGCTTGATATTTATGAGGCTCATATTTCTCCGCGGCGTATCCGAAACGCATAAGCGATCGTGCTAAAATAATTCTTCATCGTGGACCTTTTTCGTTTTATGATAAAGGAGATGCGGAATTTACGAGCGGCAAAAGGCTGCGTGTTGCGAGACAACATTAACCTCTTCAACACCGAATCCCTTCTTTTAAGAACAAAGAATGATGGACGTTCTTCTTCTCAACTGTGAATTTACGATCTCACTAATTCGTCAAGAAAATGTTTTCATCCCTGAAAATAGATTTACAATTCTTCAGATTCGATTTGTCATCCAATTTTTCGTAATACTTATACTTGTAACCTCGTTGAAGCTCACAAGCCTTGTCCAGATTGCTTTCCCATAATTTCTCGCCTTTTTAATTAATGTTCGAGTTTCTTAGGAAAACCTAAATATCGTCCATGCACATAGTAACCTGTTTACGTTTTATTTTGCACAACGAAGTTAGTGAATATTTTCTATGGCGTATTAGATTGCTGGACCACAACGTCCAGCCTATAATAATCCATAAAATTGTCTGGATGGATCGGGTACGGCCGCGAAGCAATAACAACTGCACACGCGGTTTCGTTTCGAGGCTGATAATTCCCTGCGGATGAACGAGGCCGCGAATTGCCATCGTGTTGGCGATGATCCCGCGCAAACGAATTCCGCGGATTAATTAAACGGTAATCCGTCGATGATTGACCACGATAGGCCGCTTTTACGCGGGTTTATCTTCGCATAAACGCTTCCCGTCGATTTCAAAACAATCGGAATCGCGACCGTAAAGGAATAATCCCTGATCGAACAAGCAACGAGGACCGCGGAACCGACGAAAATTTTGCATTCGTGACTTTCAAAATAACAATGCACTAATGCGCTCATTGTCCTCCTCGTGCACGATATTGTTTACACGCATATCCGGGATACCTTCCAACGGTGGAAATTTTCAAAAATCCGTACATTTCACGTATAATCAGTTTTATGAAGATCACAAAGAGGCATTCACCAAAAAGGAGGAAATTTTTCACGTTTTTGATTAATGGATCTGACACGGGAAAAGGCAACAAATGCGTGCACGTAACAGGGAAATTCATAACGAGGGGCTTTAAAAATAACAATCTGTATTTTAACGATTTCCACTGATGTTAGATACGTGTAGATTAAATTAATTATTCGATGTCCAGTAGATTGTAACGATCCTCTCCAGATAATCCCCAACTATAATAAATCCTTCATAAAATGTGCTTTTTAAACGAAGTTTTCATTATTCGACAAAATAAATGAATTTCTTTTGAAACATTGTTTAGAACGTTATAATAATGCTAATTTGATTTTGAAATGACATTTATAATATTTCTCACTGCTGTAAAATAATTGTTTATTCGTGGCCCATGATTTGATAGTTCCAAGTCGTGGTCGTTACTTCGTTCACACCTTGTACGTAACTTCGTCGCTGTCTATGGTCGATCGCCATCGTCGAGCGTAATTAACCTCGGTTATTTGCCGATCTCGGGATTTTTCATCGCGGGGCGAGAGTCTCCGCGCGAACGCTGATTGAAACATCAACCCGACTGCCGATAAATAAAAAAACATCGAACAGCAAATGAGAAGCAATAAAACGGGAGGAACGCGAGAGACTTCAATTTTCCAGCCGTAGGAGACCCCCCGATCGGCTCCCGTCGACGTGTGAAATTCGAAACGGTTCCGTTGTTTTACGACCACGCTGATTGAACTTAAAAGTGACTGCGTTTGATTGGCTTGCGGGACGGGAACGTTGTAAGAGATTGAATCGAGATTAAATTGCGTTTACGCCCCGTGATACGCTGTGATTATTTAAAGTGTCCCAACAGCACCGCGTTTCTCTATTTTTTCCGCCCCTCTCCGGTTTTCCTTTTCGATTTCGACGCTTATTAAAGCTACTCGAGAATGGCGTCGACGCGAGCGTATGGTGTAACGACGCAATTTCATGGTCGCGTAACGATATCGTTTTATGAAATTTCCCCGCGCGAGGTTCCTTTTTTAGACATTCGTTTGCGGGATTCTGATCAGCTGGGAAACTCTATGAAATCGTACCACCTGCAGACCATTTTCCACGTGTATAATAGCTATTCAATTCTGTGCTAACGTGCTCGATAGTTTATTAAATATTAAACAACGAAGGTGATTTTGTACAGTGGATGTTAATAGGTTCGCAGAAATATTTGTTAAACTAATGGATTTTCTCATAAATAATGCAGTGCTTCTTTATCGAGAATGGGGGGTTGAAACGATCGTGCAAAGTTCCATGCATTATCACGTTTTGTAAATCGTGTCACGTTGTCTCGCTCCACATTTTTACGTATTTTCTGCGTACCTTGTGTTACGTAATTTTGTATACTACAATATTTATACTAAACCTTCCTGTCGTCGATCCTGTGTGTGAAGAGGAAATAAATTATTCCCCGCGCGGTGCTGCAATTTTTGTTACTTGTTATATATTAAAGAGGGACTAGATGCCTCCCATATACATGGAATATTCCTTCTTTATATAATCCTACTAAAGCGATCACACTTACAGAGTACGTTTATCGTACCGTAGTTTGGAAGAGCATGACGAATATCGTCTAGCCCCATTAATCTGTTACAAGTCAGCTGTTCGGGTCGTAGAGGCGATATAAGTAAATTAGAAATTTATCTGGCATCAGATTCGCTCGCCTACTTTGCGACAAGATCGCGAATACCGCAAGATGCCCGTGTATGCAGCGACAGATAGCTGAAATTACCAGAGGGAGGTAGATCAACGGGTTCAGCGGGATTACTCTCTCCATGTTGATGCTTGTGTTTCGTTTACGTGGGTGAATAGGGTTCTCTGGCCGCCGCTTGAACCCGTTTCGTCAAAAAGACTGTCCTTTCATGTTGGACCGTTTCATATTGCAAGCGAATGGGAGAATTGTATCTTTATACGAGAGAAAAATGTCTGTTACGTGCAGGTTTGGGGAAACGTTGCAATCGGGTCGAAAGGATCGTTCAGGATCACTTAGAAATTACCCCCACCACTGTATTCGACTCTTCAATTATAGCATATCATTTTGCAAGGGAAAATTCTATCTTTCTACAATTTTCAAATTGAACAGAACAAAATATGGTATCGATTGGAACCTATTAAATAGTCTGTACGTTGTAATTGTTGTCTAACTTAGGGGAAATAAAGCGTGTTTGTAACCACTCTACAGGCCTTTGAAATATCATAAAAATCAGCATTACTTTGAAGGTGGGTCTCGTGCAAATCAGACCTTGGCGAATATAATAATTTTCGCTGAAAATTAGCTTCTACGGGGGAGGTATTTGCGCTCGAATCCTCCTCCAAATTTTTCCTCCCTACCTTCCAGGACCCTTCTCTGCGCGCTAAGCATCATCCCCCATCGTAAAACTATTTTCGCGTAAAAATATTCCGCGAGGCAACAAATACACGGGAAATTATTATTCCGATTTTTGAGCGTAAAAAGAAGATGCTGATGCCGCGGGCGGAATTAAATGGACGAACTATAAAAAAGTCTACCGGTTTACGAGCCTGCAGCCGGTGAAAACAGCACCGTGGCTCTCCCCTATTTTCCTCGCGTAAATTCAACCCCACCGACGCTTTTATTTTCTTCGTTCGCCCCCCCTCCCATCGACGTATCTCGACGTTCCTAGTTTCTTGTCCCCCTCGACGGCAGCCGTTTCGTTTTTATTTTTCCTGGGATTAATTCCTCTGAACCCCCTTTCGACCGTCTACGCACAAATTGGCGTAGCTATTAGCTTGTTTCCCGCGCGCGTTGAACGACCGAAGTGGCCACTTCGCTAGCTTTTTTCCACCCGAACCACCCCCCCCCCTTTCCCGCGTGCTTTTCTAGCTTTGATCGACGTGCGAACCGAGAAAGCGTGTTGTTTCGATCTTGGATTTCCGCCGTTTCTTTTGGCCCCGGTTTGTTGATTCTTCATCGCGCGAGCGTGGGAGGCGACCGCTGAAGTTGCCGAATGAATCGAAATTTTTTTCCCCTCCCCCCGTGAAAACGCGTCCATGAATACGCTCCCGCGGCGGGATGGCTTGTTCCAAGCGGTTCCCGGGGAGTTTTTTGTTTGATGAATGAAGCCCGACCGCTAATTATCCTAGGCATTAATTAGAAGACGGTTAATTGGTTGCTTCCCTTTGTCCGCTGATTACCTCGAACCTCGATTCATAATTTCGTTATCCGCACGCGATATAACTTTTTTTCTTTGAGCGTCGAGCTAATTGTTTGCGAGCATCTGGAATCAAATTGCCCGATCCTGTCGAGGGAATATAGGAATCATGTGCCGCGAGTCTTCTCTGTATAAATAGAACTCGTGAAACGGCCGTGGGGGTTATAATAACCGAGAAGCACCGGGAACAAGCGCGGCATAAATTATACAGGATCCGGTGGACGAGAATTAAATCGTCAGAGATTCCGTTGAAGTATTTCTCCTTGGATCCGGCGCGCCCCGAAACTACCAATTAACGTTCCGCGATAAAAATTTACTTCCGCGAGGGGGATTAATTCCCGCCGGCAGGAACGGGGGTTGATCTTGTCGAACCATCTCGAGGGAATTCTGTTGAACCGCGGGTCCCTGGTTGAATGGTACCCACGAAGGCTCACTTTAATCCGTCGTTAATACGCACAGAAGACCTCCTTGCTGCGCTCTAGGGGTGGTCGATAAATCGATCACCGTCGCCCAGAAGTGAAACTCAACCAGCCTCCCCGATAAATTTCGCCGGGGATCGATCGCCGACGGACTTACAGCACCGTGCAAAACTCGTCGGCCATCGATCGGGGGTATTTCTCATCCGCGTATACGTGGTTAATTAGTTCGATAATTCGTTAAGGGGCCCTTCTACTTTGTGGGATTTAAAAAATCGAATTTTTTTGCGTTTTCTTTTAGTACGTAGTCTCGAAAATATATCTACCAAATATTAAATTGAAATTTGAAAAACTAACGAAGTTATAGTCCGCATGAAATGTATTGCACGCAGGTATAACAACTGCTATAAAATAAATATTTCATTAAAAAAACTCGAAATTTATTTAATTAAATCTATAAATTTTAAATAAATAAATGAATATCTTTAGAATAAATTTTTTATTATACAATGTTAAAATTAAATAATTTTACATTAATAAGAAACTTGAAAGCTGTTTTTCTCGAAACTACATTTTTCGGCACTGCGTATGCGATAACGAAAAATCTATTCGAGATATCGACATGAAATTTATACAGTGTCTTTGGAACTGGTCTCCCTATAGCATGAACTAGGATAGTTGCGATATATGCAATACTTTTTCTTTTATTAATTAAAAAGCAACCGAATATATGAAAATATTCAGTATTTTTTCGTAAAATATCTGCCATTTTGCCATTTTTTGTTTTTTTGAAAGGATCCTATTTCATGCTATAACCACACTCATCTACATTGAGAATATCGTTGGTTTTTGGATTTTGGATAACTTGTTCGCAGTCGGGCATCGTTCGTAAAAACTGTTGTTCGTTGATCAACAAAAACAGGGTAATCAATAGATATTATGCGCTGCGAAAATTCGTAAATATAGCTAAATATATAATAAATGTATTTACAAAACACGGAATTAATCGCTCTTTAATAGCCCGCAAAAAAAAAATCACAAATAAACATGTATTTTTCGGGCCTACAAGGTAGAATGGCGCCTTAAGAGGATCAAATCGTATCGCAAAAATTTACGATTGCGAGGAGAAAGAGACGTGAGACTCGGGTTTAGAATAATGTGGGACAGTGTCAAGTTTCTGATTAAAACGTAAATACTCTTCCCGGACTTCTCTTTTCGGGCTTTCTTCGTAGTCGTAGGAGTTTTGCACGATGCTATACACGGTGTTCCAGGGGCTTGTACACGCGTTCACCTCGTGAAAATTTCACGAGCTCGCCGTAGAGTTTGCAAATATTATCAGCCGAGTGATCGACGACCAACGAGAGTTTTTCCACTTAAACGGAATTGCAACTCGGCCCGATGGACGGCGGCGGAAACTCGGGACCGGTGAATGCTATAACGATGGCCCCTTTTTCCCTCGTTCCCGCCCGGCCACCGACGTCGGCCAGCGTCTCCTTTTTTTGTCGATTCGTTTGCGTTGCGGGGCTCGTCGGCGCGCCGTTGAAAAATTATTCGTTCGTTAACGTCTCGCGGAACGCGAACGCAGGCGCGCTGATTTAATGACAGCTCGATCGACGAGTAAATTCCGGGCCCACGTTCCGGCCGCGCCGCGACGAGGAAGTCGGATTCATTTTAGAAATTGGTATTCGAGACGTTCACCGGCGGTCAGTTCGATTTTAAATGTACGCAATCTTCGCCTTCAGCGTGTACTTAAATATAGGACTCACCACCCTGACAGGTTAAAAAAATCGAATATTCTTCTGTATTTCAAATATAGAGAAAGTGGTAAGTGAGAGTTTAAAATTTAGTGACTTTCGTTAACTTCTGGAACAATAATTTTAATACCTGAAGCGAACTCCCAAGTCACATAGTTTAGATATCGAGGATAGGAGACGTTAGCTCTCTAATAAGAAAACCTCACGATCTTACTGACGTTTCACGATAAATTGCTATCCCCCTGCTGGAAGGTTAAGTGTTACCCAGGGTCTACGAAATATCCAAATTCGAGCAAGGTCCATTTTTATGAACAGCACAACATCGACCAAGCATTTTGGTGAACTCGTAACAACAATCGAACGAGCCCCTGTAACAACAGCGAATAATTCGAAATATCAGACGGAATTCCTAGAACAACCACACGATCTTCGTCGTGTGGAGGGTTGGATGGTGGAAAAAGCGGGTGGTCGGTTCGGCGAACGCGTCCAGCCAGACATTTGGCAAGGAGAAGCGAGCATCCTTGCCGGAGAGGCTCGCAGTGCATCATGCCGAATAGCCCCGGCACCAAGATATTTATGTACAGTGGTTCGGGGTCCAGGGGGAGGGGGTGGGGAGAGGGTGCCTGCAGCCAGTCGATCGTGGGCACAATGTATTGTTTTCGGATATTCTCCGGTTCATTCTCTTTTGTTTCGCGTTCCAGCGGCAGCTATCCACTCGCAAGCGTGGATACACAGGACGAACAAATAAAGGCGAATTCGGGAGAGCAGAACCGACCAGCCCGCACCACCACCCCACCACCACCACTCCGCCCATCCCCGACAACCCAACGAGCAACCACGACCCGACAGAGGTGTATTTACATTTTCCGATATCGGACCTGGCCCCCCTAGGGGATTTTAAAAGCTGTTTTAAGCTGTAGGAAATCACTGCGAGCGAGGGGTGACTTTATCGGGCACGACGTCGCGAATCAACCCCCTCGCGCGGCGCTTGTGTCTCGCGAGCGCGATACCGATACCACCCCCAACGATACATCCGTACGGGTTTAACTAACGACTGTGTTTTCTCTCATTTTGCTTTGGTTTTTGTTATTCGAGATTCCTGAATTTTTGAATTTCTCCGACGACTTTAAATCTTGGAGAATTCATGGCCTTATCGTACAGTTCTCATCGTTGACCAAAGGTTCTTCAGCAATGCTTTCCATCGATTTCTGGCGCGATAAAAATAGAGTGGACACAGAGAATGAAAGAACACAGAGTCACATACCGAAATATCTGCCGGGGTAAAAATAGGAATTAAACATAGAACAAACACGGGAATTCGTGTTAGTTTCCCTGGGCTGTCCAGGGGATAGAAAGGCTGGAGACGTTCGGAAAAATTTCAATTTTATTTGCGAAACCTTTTTCCCCTTTATCTATTGTTTTTTATTTCATAAGCGAAACGAGGCGGTCGAAGTCGCGTGTTTCTATGGAAATTGTGTGAGGGTGAAATTCAATTGGTGCAGTGAAACGAGTTTTCGCGTTCAGTGGTGTCATTGGATCACTACTACAGTTGGAAAAGTCCAATTTTACGGGGCAATTTGCTCGAGAGTATTTTCGTTCCCTTTTGAGAATTTTTTCCCCGTTTACCGCTTTGTTTCAACAATGTAATATGCTACGTATTGCGGAGCTAAATCAATGAGGAATGTTGAACAGGAAAAGCGTTTTCAGTCTGTGGCTAACAATTTATTGTTTTATCGAAAATGCGATAATACAGTAAAATGTCGATTGCCGGAAATAATAGAGAGACAAAACATTTCCGATAAACGTATCCTCCTATAATCAACTTAAGCGAAGAATAGTATATTTGCAATAAGAAAATGTGGAAATTCATTTCTCTGAATAATGTATTATCCACCAATTTATTATTCGAACTCACGATAATATTTTAAACCATACTTTTTTATAGAAAATAGATTGCATGTGGTGAGTTGAAGTTATTGTTGCATTCATCCTATTCATTGTACAGAGTTCTACCCGGTGTTTTTGTTTCCAAATAATTTTTGGGTATTTATTGCATTCGTTTTAAATTTGTTTACACCTGACGTAAATACGTGACAAGGACATGCGAAACATGGGTTGAAAATAAGAGCCTTTTTGCGCAGCTGTCTCGTATATAACGCCCACATTTCTATTGCTGGCTCGAAAACGGAATGAATTTACGGCGAATTTATCAAAATATCATCGTGTGTGCATTATTTAAACCGCATCACGTACCATTTCCCGCTTCACGCCTGTACTGCAAATCACAATATGTGTTTTATAAAATAAATAGACACGTAACTTCGCTGCATCGGTCAAAATATGAGCGACGTTCCAATATTCGGATTCGAATTTCGATCTGGACAGTACTCGAAATGAAATATTATTTAGATTTATATTAGAATTCACTGTTGCTTTAATCGATCTTATCGAGGTTTCCATTTTTGTTGTTAATATTCGATTCGTCATTATTTGGGATTAAAAAAAATATTTTCGGTTGCGGGGGTTAATTACAATCATTTTTTGTCAATAGACACACCCTCAAAATCCTACTCAGTTTCGAGGAAAAAATTCATTACCGATAACGTCTAACCATATCATTGATATGTTTCCCTGAAATCTGAGGGCGAAAAAAAAATTTTTCAAATCGTTCCAAAAATATTATTTTCAGTTGCAGGGATCAATAACAAATATTTTTGGTGAACAGGCGTACCCCCGAATTTGTACGCATTTTCGAGGAAAAAATTCGCGTAGAATTGGTATTTTTGATTTTCGTTTTATTTCGGCTTCCAGAATCTCCCATTAAAATTTTTCCCAGGGTTGGCCGAACACCCTGTACAACGCGTAAATACCCAGCGCGGAATTGAAGAGAACGCGTGTCGCGCCAGAAAAATCGCAGAACAATGCCAGCGCGCGCGCGCTCTCGTGGCAAAGCGAAATGAAAATTCGCGTCATCGAACGACAACATCGAGAACCGAGCTATTTATCACCTGCCGGGCGGTTGGGAGGGGCTCGGGAAAGTTGCAAAACGTTCCCATGGTCTGAAAGGAAAGTTCCCGCCGCGAGGAAAGGCGGCCGCGAAGCTGTTCAGCCGCCTCAGTTTATTTAAGGCGAGGCTTCAACTTCCAGCGGAGTTTCATCCGGGATCCGATAACAAGAGATGAAAAGTGTGTAAACAGATGCGAGGTAAGCGGATGCAGCATTGACGATAATATTTATAGGAGGATGTTGACGGAGATTGGACAGAATTGTTACAGAATAGAGTGGGAGATTGATGCTACGTGCGTTCGAAACTTCGATGAATAAGAGGAAGTTACTTACGCGAGCGGCTTCCTGCAGCGAAATTCCCGCGATAATTTTACATTCGTGGAACGTTTCCGTGCTGTTGTTTCCGCTGTGGAAATTTTGGTAAACCTGAAACCAAGTGTACAGTTCCTTCGAAGATTTGGAACGATGCCATTTCTCTGTCATAGGTTTTAATTTAATTTTTTAAACATGTATCCAAATATATATTGTCTCCATTGATACGGGGTGGAAAATCGTAGTAAAAAATAAACAATTTGGTGTTCGATTCTTTCATCCGTTTTTCATCACTCTGTATAAATGGCACGTACTTGAAACTGTTCCATTTCCACAAGCTTTCGTATAATTTACGTTACCAAAACGTCCCATAGATAAACATTTTTCCCGTGTGACTTTTCGGATAATTTCGCGAACGAAAGGATTAAACGCGATTGCTGTAAGCTCGCAGAAGCTCGTTATGTGGATGTTGTCTAGGTAAATGAATAAAGTCGACCGTCGAGCTGAATGGCGCGAGGGGTCGGGAGCCGGCCATAATGCGGTTAAATTGAATTGCACACGCAGTGCACCGTTTCCAGTAATTGCCATCCCTTCACGGTGAACGTCGAACCGTTCCCCTGATCTACAACCTAACCCGGACGTTCCCTTAAACGACTTCTGTCCCAGACAGTCCGGTGAATGGTTTCCGGCTGACGAGGCTGTCCCGTCTCTGGGCGTTCCCTCTCTCGCTGTCGAGGTTGCACCGCAACGACGAACTTCCTGACTCGTTCTTCGGATCATTCCAGTTAGGCGGTCGAAGAACGCCTCCCCCTCGCGAGTCGAAATCCTCTCTCGATTCCCAGATTCGCGGACCACGGCCAGAGGCTCGTAAATCCACGAGTTTGCGAACGCGTTGCCTCCGAGTTCGGTTTAAGTACAGCTAAGTGGGTGGAAAGTCCTTTGCGCAGTCCTTCCACGATTCTCGAGACTCTTGGCCGTGGTTTCGCCTGACTTCTGCGGTCCCCGGCAAACTACCGACGTGGATCGAGGGGTGGAGTCATCGGCGAGGCTCTTCCTCCAGGAAACGATGACGCTGGGAACGCTTGCAGACGAGGGCATCGTGCTCCTTTCAAACCAGCCTTAAGATCCTCTTTCTAATTTACCTTGCTGAGAATTCCACTTACTAAAACAATTCTAGTCCCCAGATACTTCCAAACATCCCTTCTATGAAAAATCAAGCTGTTATCTCAAACACCAACGAAGATATCGAATTTACTGTCTATTTATTTATAAAAAATTCTTTTAAAGCGACTGGTAGGAAAAGGGCCCTCTAGATTACCAAAAATGGAAGATGATATCACCATTTAATCATTTGTAGATCTCTTAACTAAATAGCATTTACTCGAACCATTCTTTTTTAAATTCTTGAATTTCACGTGCTTCACGTGTTCTCCAACTTTTTCAAAGAGAACAACGCTCATGTTCTTGCGTTCCTCTAATTAGACGAACTTAATCCGCGCCGTGTAACCAAGCCAATGTTTTAGTTTGCGGATACACCGCGAGACAGAGGCAATGTTTGCGTGATAAACGAACTTTTGTTGCGTCGTACAGTGTGGGAATATTAGTATTTCGTTAAAGTTCTTCTTAACTCTGCTTGCGCTGCTGTTGCGGTGCATGTAAACGCGGCAGCATTTGATTACAAACAGCGCGGCGAAATTGTCCATTAACTTGTGGAATTTGTAACTGTAGCTGGAGACGCAGGAATGGTTTTATTTTAATTAAAGATCGCACGGGCTCAGTTCGTTGCGAAATTTTATTATTTATTTTTAAATTGAACGTGACACGACGAGTAAAAGGATCAGGAATAATTGACAGTGGAATGAAAAATTCAGGATGCTAATAAGCACAAGGTTCGGCACAATGTTGAATAAAATGATGAATTTAAGTAAGAGATTCGTTTGAATAATATGTGGGAGCAATTCAATAATAAGCTGTCCAACGAAGTTAAACAAGCGTGGCATTTGTTGAATTCTGCAACGTAACAGGCGTAGAACTTTCTAAATAAGCGAGCGAAAGCGGGCAATTGTGAAGCGTACCTTTGATTATAGAATTTAATTATTGAATTACAAGGTATCTCTCTGTTTCTATAAGCCGATTGCCCAAACGAACTTTATTAACAAGTAATCAGGTATTATTAATATTTAGCGTGTTTTGCGATTGTGGAATCGCGTGGAAACAATGCATTGAGTCACGAGTAAGAATGTAAGATTACTTGAAAATTAATTAGAGATATTTAAATAAATTCTGCCAAGGATATTCAGGGTGACGAATTTAATATGCTCGCTATAAATAATTTATAAATTAAGTGTCGTATGAAACATGGTTTCAGAAAATGAATGTTTCCCCTGATTGTCCAGAGATTTAAAGAAGAAAATGAAAAGCTGGTGTCGACAAGTGTTTTCACATGGGAGTGAACAGGATCTTACGTGACTAATGGGGGGTTAAGAACGGGCGCGAGGATGCGCCAAACGACGCGGCGCGCACAATCGAGGATAATTAGAATAATCGCGCGCATAACTTGTCGCATTCGTGGCAAGGGTTGAATCCCGAAGCAGTGCTAGCACGTAAGCACGACCAGATAATAGATCTTGAATTATTAATTAGAAGCCAGTGATGCAGAAATAGAGACGCCGTATTAGCGGATTACATTAGCGGCGCCTGCGCACAAATTGGAGCATAAAAGGCCGCCGGGGATCTACCCCTGCGAACACATTGCGTTGTTTGTGTCGGATAAACTAATCGCGTTGTTCCTACGCTGCTGTAGCTTGTAGAATAAGCTTCTACGGAGCGGGCTGGTTCTAAAAACAAAAAAAAACATCCGAACGAGTCAATGGAAATTCGATGAGCGATATTTTTCCCCCGTTTTTTTTTTTTTTTTGGTGCTTGTAGAAAATATTTAAAAATGAAATTATATTTTCAATTTGAACACTACTTGTAAATTGATCGAATAAGTAATGGTACGTATAACTTTTTTGGTGATAAGTGTAACGAGTCAATGACTGGTCAGACGACATGGTTTCTTCGCAAATTCTTTTTCCAAGAAATAGGAAGTATGGTAAACTAAAGCTCTTCGTGGTAATTAGAATAAAAAAATAAAAATACAAATTATTATTTTGCTTGCGTAGCTTTCGTTTTATAAAAACAGATAGGAAGTTTACCCACGAGTTTGATTGGTTATAGTGTGTGTAATCTCCTTCCTAGGAACTGAGCCAGATGAATCTATAGGAAGGAAATTACGCTATAAATAATGAAACTCTCTGGCAAACTTCTTTGCACAGTACACGCTTGGTGTATTTTATAATGGACAGATCGTGTAATAAAGGATTAAAGCGGATTTCAAGCGTAGGTATTATAATTTTATAGACACAGTCTAGACGCTATGCCAACGGTTTTCAAACTCTTTGGTCTTCGAAGACCTTTGATGTCTTTAAAAAACTCTTGAAACATTCAAAACAAAAAGGTATTTGAATAAATACAACAAAGGGATTACATTTTATCGTACAGTGCGATAACTACTCGGCGTGATTACTCGAATTTAACGATTGCTCGTAGAATTGACTGCTGCGAATCGGAGGTAATTACCAAATTAATGTGTCTTTTCAGACGCGCTGTCAAAACATAACCGATGGTAGTAATAATACAAGTTTCCATGTAAATTTTCACTAATCCAGTGCATGCACTGTGATCGATCGTACCTTTCAGCAAAAGCAATTAATCAGTTCTTCATTAACCGAATAACGATACCGTGCGACTGCCGTAAGTAGTGATTCCCGTTTCCCGATAACCGGATAAAACAATATACCTTTTGAGCCGGATTGCAAAACACGATCGTTTTTTCTCTTATCGAGTTTCGCTGATAAAACTCGAACCCTTATTTTCCGATCGCGTGTGCGGGAACGGGATAGCGGTCGCGTTTATCGTTCGCGAGTCGAAAACGCGATCGTGAAAGGGAGCAACGAGGGAAGATCCCGCGGATAGTGCGAAACTGCATCGAACTATTCTCGGGGAAAGACGCGTACGGGCGAACGATTATGATGAATAGCTGGTACGCGACGGCAGCTTGCGCCGTTCGACGTGGATTGCGTTGCTTCTGCGCGTTACCGCCTGGAAGGGAATTTATCAATGGCGAAACTTTACCAGATAACACATAAACCAACGGGTGGCGAAACTGTAACTTGTTTTTGGGGGTGGTTTTCCGAAGCATCGTATCGATGATTAAATTTACTCGAGAATAGAAGTTTCTCTCGATCGACGTACTCTGACGTGCGTAACATGACATTAACAGAAGGGATGGACCCGAGTGTTTTACGCGTGCAACTATGACTGATGCGCTTTAGGAAGGTCTCGTTCACAGCTCGACGAGCGCGTTATCGTCAAATATTGAGTGGTCCATATAGGATCATCGTGGTTGCCGAAATCCTGATAATATTGTACGTCGAAGCGATTCATTCTTGTAAGAAGTAACGTATATGTGACTTCCGCATACCAGAGGATGGTAGACGAGAACAACTAAAAGTTATACATGGATGATACCGATCTAGAAGCAGCTCCGAGGTGATGGGACATTCTGGAGGCCAAAATAAGATGAAAATCAAGAATATCAATTTTTTGACTGAGGCTTCGTTAAAAAGTTATTAAAATAATTCAAATGGTTATAAAAAAAATATTTTCGGTTGCGGGGGTTAATTACAATCATTTTTGATCAATAGACACACCCCCAAAATCCTACTCAGTTCCGAGGAAAAAATTCATTACCGATAACGTCTGACCATACCATTGATATGTTTCCCTGAAATTTGAGAGCGAAAAAAAATTTTTCCATAGCGTTCTAAAAAAATTATTTTCATTTGCGGAGGTCAATTACAATAATTTTTGGTGAATAGACCTACCCCCGAAATCCTACCCAGTTTCCAGATAAAAATTCAGTAAGAGCGGAACTTTAAACGTTAATAATCGGTTTTGTAATTGGACATTACTAGCCCGTTAATATTTTAAGAAACAACATTGGACAAAAATAATCACCATTATACGTTAATGTACCGCAGAAAGCGTAGAACTGGAATTTACAACAAAGACTGGTAAAATCATGGGCAGTCTCACGGCTCTCTCCAATTTGCGGGCGACTAGAAAACACGCGAATCTGGTGGAACGGCACGGTACAACAAAACCAAAACCAACGGGGGAATGAATATTGCAAATCATTGTCACCACAGGATATTCCCACGACGGACACAATGCGCGAACGCGCAACAGAGGTAAACCTTGGGTAAATCATTGATCACGCCGCGAGAGGGGTGTACGCATTGCGTCACGTCGTTTGTCGTTAAAACAATATCGAGCGCGGACCGATAGCGATAAACTCAATTTCGTTCCGGGGGGGGGTTAACGAGCCAGCAACGATCCCCCGTATCTAAAATCTCGACTGCGGTTAACATAATTAAAAAGGACGGTCGGCGTTCCTCTTCGAACCTCGATGGCGCGAATTACTACGATTTCACGGATGCCGGGCGATTCCAAAATTCCCGGTTACGCGGAAAAACGATTCCGGGGGGTGAGATGAATTCCGCGGCGGCGGAGACGCGGAGGTGCAGCGAGCGGAGCGGACCGGAGGAATTTCGATTCCACGGTTAATGGACGAAGCGGTTTTCGTAAATACCCGTGATTATGGTCGCGATCGAGAGCCCCGGGTTCGATTTCGACGACCGCACCAGGGGGGCGGGAGGAAGGGGGGTAGAATGCTCGATGCGCCTCTGCGTTAATTCACGCGACGAGGATCTGTCGCGGTCATACGAGCACGCATTAATGTCACTGGCGGCGGAGCTAATTGACGACGTCATAATTATTATGCACGATTATGTAGCAGAAGCCGGCGGCGGAGACATCAAGTTGTGGACTTCGGCGATATACTGCCCCGGCGTGGTGCGTGGCGCGTGCATCATGGCAGTACGCAATGCCAGATTCTACAACTCCTGGCGCGGATTTACAACCCGGGCAAATCAAAATCTAGCATCGACAGGGCCAACTTAATCTCTGCGTATCGTAATTCAGCCGGGACGATAATGCATAGCCATGGTTGCGCGACCGCGAGGAACGCGTGGTTTGGTGCTACGGTGTAGCTGTTGCGTCCCAATACATTCATCAGTCTGCATCAGAATCCTATAGTAATTGTTTTTACACTTAATTATTAGTGGATTGAGAGCCATAGGGGTGGTAAATCTAAATTCTTCAAATTCGAGTTTTAACACTGGATTTGAAACCTTCAAGCTGTCTTTGAGCTCATACTTTGGCCAGAAATGGAGAAACTTTTTTTTGTTAACAAAAGTATTACGAACCATAATGATGTAAGTCCACCTTACGCTCTTTCGTTTTATATCGCGTAAAACGAAACATAAAAATTAAAGAACCCATTGTATTATACGTCAAAAATTATTATTCATTATTAAGTTCTCACTAACTGATTTATTTTCGAAATTTCGCTCCAGAATTTAAACATTCTTCAATTATTTTTATACGTAGATGTTTTTTAACCCTTTTCTACACTTTTAGATGTGTTTTTGTAGCGTTAATATTTGTCTGGAATAGCTAGAATATGACTTACACCTCCATCTCAATTTATCGCTCGAACAAGTGTAGTAATATGTAGATAAAAAATTGGACTGTTAAGCGATTAATACACCTCAGGAAGTTTCTATTCTTCTGATCGTCACTTTGAAAGATATCATTCTTGTAAAATAATATATAGACCATCGAAACCTGATTACCTAGAATGTTTAATTATTCGCTGGTAACTGGCAATACTATTCAGAGTAATAATGAAGAGAATCGATTATCGATATTCGACCACCCAGATTATCGGAGGTCCAGTCCCATGTATAACGGTCGGAATATGTATTTCCCATACATGTATTAAACCGTCTATCGAGGACAGTGTTGACTTATCGAGCAACATTACTCTTTCCCAGACACAGGCTGTCAAAGTATCACGAACTTGACGGCCACGGTAGCGCCGGGATCCTTACACCTGGGAACTTCTGGATATCAAAATTTCGCGTCGATGCATGAAACCTGCGCACGTAGTAATTCCGGGGTAGACGATAATGTGTATCTTGGTGCTGTAGCGCCGCTGGACGAGTGGTCTGGGCACAGTGGCGGCTGTTGCGCTGCAATAAATCGATCAGTCGGGATCAAGGCAACCAGTATTTGCTCTTCGATGCAGTTTCGGTTGTTGCATACCAAGCTCGGTGGTTTGCGGTCACGAGATGCTACGATTCAACTTCTTGCGCTTAAATGGCGGACCTACGGTGCGATATCGATCGAATCTGTGATCGGGACACTCTGATTCTTCGTTCGTTGGTTTGGGCGGTCGCCATAGTGATCTATATTGACGGTAGTTGCTCGCTCGCTCACCGCGTGCGTCGGTCAGCTGTTGCGCGGGGACGATAAAATGCAATTAAAAATCTGTTGATTCAAACTCTCGTAATGCAGAAACACGCATTATTTAATTAATCAGCCAACGTTGCCTTCGCCCTACGTAAGAATTTCGTTCCACATTTGCACCATGGTTACACGAGGCAAACGACGATCATTGCCAATCCGATTTTCATCTTATTATTAATTCGGGGCCAGCGGGAGAAGTTTCGGTTGATTTTTGGGTAGCCTGACGTTAATTGAATTCCCGGGGCGTTTCGTTATTTTCCGTGTCGTCCGCGAATTGGGTCATCCGACGAGTCACGGCAGCCGCTTACGGTCAGTAAACTTTCCGCCTCCTGCTATGTACGCGGTCGACGTGCACCGCTAGCTTTGAACGACGTTTCAAAATTCATTTAGTTTCAATTACCGCGGACCGCGGGGCGGTTTGTTCTTCGCGCGGCCGCCACTTGACCGAGGTAGCAGTAATTAGAGCCCCCGTGCCACCCCGACAGAAAGACGCTCTCCGACGCGGTCGATATAACCTTCTACGGAAATGCTCCGTGAAACCTTTTGTTCGACCCCCCTCCCACCGAAGTTTTTAACCGCGATCTTCTACCTGGCTACCTATTTTGTTTTTAATGAAAAGCGTCTGCACAATGCCGGATATTGTATTACGCTTTGATTTGACGCAGAGAGGGAGACTTCATCCTCGGGACTAGTCGAACACAAATGACCTCTTAATTACGCCGCCCCCCGATCGTTCCAGCTGATGAAACTGTAGACAAATGATGATAAAACAAAGTGAATCCCACTTGCAAAGTTAACATAAAATGCGGGAAACTTTTCTACTGTGCGATGAGAATCAATTTTTGATTCGATTTGCATACAGAACCTTCGTTTCGTTTTAAATATAAATAATAGATCGTTTTGATAGCATAGTTTTAAAAAATTTCCTTGACCAAACGGTCGTCTCTCATCATTATCGCGGATCGAAAACGAAATTATGGAATTACATTTTGCAGATAGTGCAAGGGGAACATTTTTTCTTTGAAACTTCCTAATATACGCTCCGTCTTTGGGTACTCCTGCAAAGTTTAAACCCTCGCGACGCGTCGTGTTCATGCTCGTGGTTAGGAGTAAGTTTCCGCTTCATACTTTGAAAACCCAGCAACTTTTCTATCTGGGTTCCTTCACATTATTAAGGGGGTATAATTTAAACGAGGAAACTCCAAATAATGAAATAATATTCCCAAATTTCGAAATATCGAAATCATACAATGCAATTTAAATTAATCCAAGACATTCCCATGGCGATATTTCTCGTATAATAAATGTCGATGCCACGTGTCAACTATGGCGGCTAAAATATGCTCGAAGGGGCGAATAACTCAGTAACGCGTACACAAGGGTGTCGAGATGCACGTGTTGCCGCATTCCGCTGAACTCCTAATTAGAAACTGTGTATGTGATTCGAGATTAACCTTCCTTCTAGGTCACAGTCGATCGATTTCAGATCCTGGTGTCGTGAGTCTCGCGCGTACGATACCTCGATGTGTCACAGTCACGTTCCACGCGTGCCACGGACCCCCCCCACGCCTCGCGATCGATGCATACGAATGATCTGCACCACGTATCAACCATCCAGATAAATATCCTTAATTTAATTATTGCTGAATTTATGGAAACTGTATAAAAAAAATATAATGAGCTTATTTCTAATACACTTCATACATTTCTATCGAGTTGTATTTTAGTTGCGAGAAAAGTTTCAGAAAATTAATTTATTTACTTTTAAAATGTTTCGTATTTCTGTTTCTCATTATTCTATTCCGTTAGTCGAATTATAATTATTCTGTTCGGAATTTTTAACATCGGCTCGTTGAAGCGAAATTTACCAATTAAGGATTTGTTCGCGATTTTCACGTTACCGAAGATGATTTATTCAAAAAATATGATTCTTGTTAATTAAGAGAAAAAACAGATATAATTCTAGAATCCCACTGAGAGAGCAAACGAAACGTAATAATTACTACGTTGAATACGTTGAGTTTTATTTTATAAATAAAGTAAATATCCACATTAACGCTTTCGACGGTTGTTAATTTCCATCTCTGACGACGCTTTTCGCGTACAATGCAAATATCGATTTCCGTCTATAAAAGAGCGTCTGAGTATCTGCGTTTTTGCTTCGAAGTTCAGGTTTCATGTTCCAAGTTCATTTGTTCGTATAACATCGTTGTTTCAAAGTTATAATCATTCGAAATGAACAGCCTCCAAATTTTCTGAAGACAACTGTGCTTCATATGTCTTATTAAATTCTCAAAATCTGATCTTCGAATAGCACCAATTGTCGAAAAATTGAGTCTTCCGGCTCGTTTCCTGTTTCGTGATAAAAGCGAGTCAAGATTTCAAGCAGACTTGAAGGGAGGCGAGTATAAAATGGCAGGACCCTTGGAATTCGCGCGTTAATTCCGTCGAGCTCGCGGAGGGTAACAATGTCGCCGAAGAGGGGGCGCATTATAAAAAGGTTTCGACACGCGAAACAGCCCTCGCCGCTCGAACACAACGTCCCACCCTCCCCCCGTTCGTCCCGATAAAGGAGCACTCCCACGAAATTAAAGAATCTTTCCCCGTTTCGGGCGGCGAACGACGTAAATTAATACACCCAGCGCCCGGCTGCTCGACGCGAAACAATGTTCGCGCTGCCAGGAGGTAGTTGTTACGCGCCCCGTCGCTTTGTCGCCGATAGAAACCGGCTACGCAGAGGGGTGAAACTCGTGGGAAAGAGAGAGAGAGAGAGAGAGAGAGCGAGCGTGAAAAAAAGAACCGACGACGAGGGGGAATGAAAGAGAATGAGTGGCGGGAGACAGAAAGTGAAAAGGGATTAAAAGGAAGTGGCGAAGGGGTGTTGCAGCGGTGTTAAAAAAAAAAAAAGGACGACTGGAGAGAGAGAGACGAGATGCACCATCGGAGAAATAAAAGCATTGTTCCGAATTATTATCGCGAAACAGCGCGGTACACGCGTCTTTGGACTTGGCCCTTGAAACAACAGATGGGTATTAGCTTCATTATTTCGCCACTGTTATTCCCCGGAATATTCTCTCATCTGCGATGAACAGCGACATGTACCTTCGAATATCGTAATCTAATAAAATATCATAATCATACTACCAAATTCAAATGCACTTTTTATAGTGCGTCGAAATGACAATAACAGGCAGCAAATAATTTTAATCTTATAAAAATGGAGGTACAAACGTACGTATGAAATTTCAGTGAAACGTGTCAATGGTATGGTCAGACATGATACTTTCGGTAAGGAATTTTTTTTCTCGGAAGTGCGTAGGATTTCGGGGGTATGTCTATTCACCAAAAATTATTGTAATTGACCCCCGCAGCTAAAAACAATTTTTCCAGAATGATTTGAAATTTTTTAATTTCGCCTTTAATTTCTGCACATATTCGAATTTTTTTCTCAAAAATGCGTAGGATTTTGGGGGTATGTCTATTCACCAAAAATGATTGTAATCGACCCCCACAACCGAAAATAATTTTTCCAGAACGATTTGAAATTTTCTATTTTCGCAGAAAAATTTCAGGGAAACGTGTCGTGTATGGTCAGACATTTCGATAAGGAATTTTTTTTTCGAAAATGCGTAGGATTTCGAGGATACGTGTATTCACCAAAAATGATTGTAATTTACCCCCGCAATCAAAAACAATTTTTCCAGAATGATTCGGAATTTTTTAATTTAATTTTTCATTTAGGCTTCTAGAATCTCATTAAAATTTCCTCCAGGGATGGCCAAACACCCTATATAATTCAATAATGCAAAAGGGCGAATTTGTAAGAGGGTTCTATGCATGCATACATATTTATAAAATGGACGAGCTAGATTTGCCTCCTTTGCTATTCTTCGTTAAAAAATTTATGGGAATGTAAAAAGAATGCATCGGAGGGGATTTCTCGTGAAAGATTGAGAAGCGTCCATCGGTGCACGATGAATTAACGATCGACTACGAGCATTCGCGTATTAGCGAAGCGTGTGACGCCCTTCGGTCGCACGTGTTTCACGTATCGGGTTCGTTTTTCGCATTTCCGGGCTTCAATCTTTGATGCACGAATTTATGGAGAGGCAATTGAGATTTATGGGCCGCGCTGTCGAGGGTTTCAATGCAGAATTCGTAATGGTCTTCTCTTTTTAATGCGCTCGAGGCTGCGTGGGACTCGATCGTGCCGATGCATATATCGTAATCGAATAGAAATTTTCAGAGTTCTAAATCCTGTTCACGTCTAATGTTTCACTTAAAACCTCGACAACGGTAAATGGAGGAACGACATAAATTCATAAAACTAAAGTCAGATATCGAACCTTTCCTATTTTATTTAACAGACGTATAAAGTAAGAGTATTCTTTAGTCTACTATAAATCATAGAGTGAGTATAATTATCGATCAGCTGCTGATATCAATCGAGGTACCAACAGAGACAAGTCTATTGTAAAAGCTCGAGCGTAAAATTCTACAAAAGGGGTTAAAGTAGTCAAGCGACAAGGGAACTTAGCCGACAGTAAACTTTTCGCTGCTAAGGAGGAGTAATTATACTGCCAGAATAGCTGATTAAAGGTACAATACAAGTTTTCAACTTCATTATCGAAATAACAGTTCTGAAAACTTTAATTGCGTTTCACTCGAAGACGCGCTTTCTCCAAGACTGTATAGATGATAACTTGTGAACATTCGATTGTATCCAGGTAAAAGTGGGCAGAAATATTAGTAACTATACTCTTCGTACTTTCACATATGACTTCATCATTGTTACATAGCTTTTAGAAGCTAACTAGAATTTACGTTGCCTGGTAAAAGAGAAGAAAATAAGTTCAGTGCTAAAATGTGTTTCATTTGCTCAATTTCAGCAGCGACAGCGTCAGTATTTCTTAAATAGTTTGCATTACAGTTTACAGACTGTATAAGATTACACCATAACGCAAACATCGTAGCTTGGCATTATAACGAGGTAGTTCGTTGCAAGAACGAGAGGAGAAGGAGACGATAACAAAAGGAAGATGAGGCAATACAGCCTAATGACTCATACAGATTTGAGATAAATATATTTTGTGTCGCGGGGTTGGTCGCTCGAATACAAAGAAAATACCATGAGTCGACAAGACAAGTTGACTCTATTGTCCTGTCTTGCTTGCTTTTGAGTAATCCAAATTTCTTCGTCATTTGCTTCCAACTGATTCCACTTTTAGTAATAACCCATTGTTTCTTCGTCGATGTATAACGTAAAACATTGTGTATCACAATGGCGTGTGTAGATAGGAATCTACCTTTGAGATACTGTCTATTTCTGACATTTTTCATTTCTAAGCATTCTTCGGTCGAGTCTTACATTCATGAGGTATCCATACATACGTTTGAAAAATTCGTAATTAAATCGTACGTGAAGGGGTTAACTAATTCCCATTCTATTGTCGGTAACCTGAAACGTATAAATAACTAAATAAATTATAGTGAAGATCGGACGCGAAATATCAGAATGAGAAACGGACGATTGAATCTCGTCGCGGAGTCACCCTTTGCCACGTTCCCTCGACTTCTTGCGCCGTGCCTTATCCAATGTATCAGGTTTGAGGGTTTAGTGAAACTACGGCTGAAAACAACAGGTAATGAACCGAGAAGCCCTGACGATTACGCGAAGGCAGTCAAAAGACACGGGAGCGGTGCACGAAAGTCGGGCCAGAATTAATGGCGGGCGCAGGATAGAGCATTCCTTATGCTCTCCCTCTCTGGCTTTCCTACTGACAACAGCCCCGGTAACAGCCTTCCTGTACCTCGTCCTTCGCCAGCTCCAAGGAATTATCGCCCTCCGTTGTTGCAGCCTCACGAACACCCTCGTTCTCCTCTGTCTGTACACACGGCGCCGTGTGCGTTCCCGTGCAAGTTCTGCGACCGAAGCCACGCTCGCGGCCAGGCATTCCGCGTGCGTGTGGGCACACAGACGCTCGGAAGCCTCCTGGCGCTATGCGACCGTATATTTAGAGCGGCGTCAGTACTTTGTCTGACCGAATGAATGGCCGTACTACTAGCGGAGTGCTGGATGGCGGCGGTGGCTGCTGGTATCAGTGGCAATAAAGGACAGACGGGAGTGTCGACTGCCGTGGATGCGTATACTCGCGCGAATAACTGGCCACCGGCGGGGGATTAATATTCATTTCGGGGGAAATACGAGGCCGATGACGGCCGTTGATGCATGGTTTCGCTGTTCCCGGCCATGTAAGGCCCGCTGGACGTTTTCACTTTACACGTCCGTGGGCGGGGTTCCATTGAAATTCGTTCATCGCCGCGCGCCGATGATGGAAACGGAAGAACGTACCCGGTGTTTTTACCATGATCGATCAGGAGCTTTCGCGGAAGTTTGATTCCCGTTACGCCGAAACGTCACTATTTACTTAGTTATAAATGTCGTGTACTGCGTTTGTTTGTTTTACGAAAGCTACCTCCCACCACTTGGGTCCTCCAATACTTATTAACACTGAAGAGTTTCACGGTGGAAAAATTATTTATACGTTATTTAAAATCATACGTCTCTGTTACACAATTTTATCTCTTGGCAAATTCGTAAATCATCATTGTACCGCGAGTTTTTAAAAAATTATTCGAATGAAGAGAAAATGGATATGAATTTTTTTGAATATGAATTTCTTAATTAAGAACTAAATTAATTGTCAATTAATTCAAATGTCATGGCCAATGATATTTTCCTATTACGAATATAACCGCCGAGGTTCTAGTTTTTACCATTCCGTTATTACCAGTCAGTTTTTGCTTGCAGGCTCCATGAATTTTAAACCAGGCAAACTTCTTACGTTAATATTCTCCCCTTAAAAATTAAAATCCTTTGACTTTCCACTTCTCGCGGGCCAAAAAACTTTCGTAATTCCTTTAATCAGACCGTGTTCCGCGACTGGAGCTTTAACAAGCCTCTCCCATTCTCGAAGAAAAAATGAATTGCGCTTCCACGAATATCAGAACTCGTAATTCACATCCGGCGCGAGGCCAATTGCGTTACCGGTGACGTTAGCAGACGGATTACGAATTAACGCCAGGAACGAACAAAAAGTATGTCAGACGTAGCGAGACAATGAATCTTGGAACGTCAAAAATGATCAGACTTTATCGTTGTGAAATTTTTAAGAATCATATTGTATAATTCATACTTTACTATTCATAGAAATCTGACAAAAATTGTGATATAAAAACGTGGCTTCGCAGGTCATAAATAATAGAGTAAAATGCCTACGACTTTTCTGTTTTAATTAAACTTTTAGAATTCTATCCATGTTAAACTTTATGAAACCTCTAATAGAGCAGCAATAGCTTCAAAAATGTTAGTATCAAAATTGAAAAATATGTGAAATTAAATGTTGAAATGAGTGGTTAGTTCGATTAAAGCAACACCATCGATGCCTCGTTTTTTAAACGTCCAATTTGATTTAAATATGAATTTTCTTCTCAACCGTGACGCAAGATTGAAAAGATCATCGTCGTATTATTCCAGGAAAATTGTTCCCCGGCTATCAGCGGATTTTCGAACGGAATTTGGTGAAAATTTCTTCCCCCCTGGGATACGTGCCATTCCTTTTATATGAAAAGAAATCAGCAACACGATCACGTATCCTTTTAACATCTTTCCATCTGGTCTTCATCACGATAACCTTCGTGGAAGTTCGCGTTGACGTTCGAAAGATCGGCTGCCTCTTTCCTTTGCGGTCCCCGGCGAGCTTCTTCTCGTCGCACGAGTTGTCGAAGCGAACGCCAGAGACGATTGACAAATCGTCGCGCCTTTCCACCAGCCCGTCGTTCCTTCATCAGCCTTTAACGTCTTTGCTGTGAAAGCCAGCGTTCGCTTGTGAAGCGCCCAAGAAGAGGGAGCCGATTATGGAGAAGGAGGCAGTAGTCCGGAATGAGCCATCAGCGAAGCTTCATTTAACAGTGGCTTCGTCCGGGAGGGCGGACATTCGGTAATAAAGATCGACTTTCTCCCCTCCCGCGGCTAAAAAATTCTATTTACCTCGTCGACGCTGTGGCTGAACCACTTCAAAGT
Source organism: Colletes gigas (assembly GCF_013123115.1). Lineage (NCBI taxonomy): Eukaryota > Metazoa > Arthropoda > Insecta > Hymenoptera > Colletidae > Colletes > Colletes gigas. The sequence continues at coordinate 4,027,758 of NW_025106637.1, forward strand.
ATTAGAAGAAAGTTGGGGAACGCGAGAGCGCCGGGAAAGGTAAACTTGACTCTTTAAAACACTTTTGGACAATGTTTACGGTTCGGATCAGTGGCCCACAAAAGCCCCGGAGCCGCCCATTAAATTTATATGTATAATCCACGAAGCGAGTACAAGTTTAAAAATGCATTTTAAACGACACTATTACGCTCTCGTGTCTTGAACCAGATGTTTTAATAAGTCAAATATTTTGTTACATTAGAAAGCTTTTATTAAAACGAAGTCTTGAGTAAAATATTTTAATCACTGTCATAAATCCAGGACGTTAAAATTCCTAGACAGTTCCATTACATCGATCAGCATTTCAATTTAAACATAAACGCTCTTTAGTGCAATAACTTACGTGGTACAGATCGTATCAATTTCTTAATTTATTACAATTTCCAACAGTCTGTAGCGCCGAGTGCAAATATTTTAATCGGTGTCATAAATACAGGACGTTAAAATTTCTGGACAGTTCCAATGCGTCTATCAGTCAGCATTTAGATTTGAACATGAACGCTGTTTATTGCGATAATTCACATGTGAGGTACGCGACTTATCAATTTCTTAATTTATTACGATTTTCAGTGCTCTCATAAATTTCTAGACAGTCCCATTGCATCGACCAGTGTTTAGATTTTAACATGAATACTGTAATAATTTACACGCGTGGTACGCGTCTTATCAATTTCTTAATTTATTACGATTTTCGGTACTCTGCAGCGATGAACGCGAATATTATAGTCAGTGTCATAAATCTGGGCGTTAAAATTCGTAGACAGTTCCATTACATCGATCAGCCGGTATTTCGCCGGAAGCGTTGCTTACGGTTGATAAAATCGGGAGCCCTCGAATCCCGATATCGCTCGGCGAACTGTGCATCGTGCAAACTCCGCCAGGAAGAAAACGAAAACTCCCGAGACTGATTTCTAAAAACGTTCCATTTATCGTCTGCCCCGTCCTTACGTAAACACGGCGTCGGCGGCGTCGGCGGCGTGCAGCCGCGATATCGCGTTGGCTCCGATTCGGTTGCAGCTAATCCATTAAGCCTTGTATACGTACAAAAGCCGAGTCGGCAACCTGATTTTCGTTTTCTCTGCCGTACGTACGGCCCACCGAGTCCCCGCTCGTCTACTTCGTCAATAACGACTTCGCCCGATATCGATCTGAACGCGAATACGAAAAAGCGAACACGTTTGCAGACTCTCCTACCCGACGACGACCATCTTCTCTATCCTCCTCCATCGAACCTCCTATTTTTACCCTACCAGCATTCCCCTATTTATCTTTTTACGCTCGCGTCCGTACCTTGCCGCGATTTCCTTCGCCCATTGCGCGACTGTCCTCCCACTTTCTCGTTAACTTCGTTCCCTTCGTTTGACGCGATCGTTGCGGTTTTATCGAGAGTTCGCGAAGTTTTGCTATTCACTTCGGTACCACGATGTAAGCCAAACTGATTTTTATATCAGTATTGTAGGATTTCAAACAACTGCCAACGTTTGATGTATATGTCGGAATTTATTAAAAAGTTTTTGTTCTCAAATTGAATGTTACTTCACGTTGTGTGAATAAAGTTCTGTTGGCCCTAATCGATGCAAAGAATTTGGATGTGGCCTTTGAAGGTAGTCGAGTTGGTTGTCTGGTTATTCGAGAAAGAAAAGAACAGAATTTAAAAAGGGTTACCAGACGGAAAGGACGCGCGGGAAAATTAGAAAAAAAAACCCTGCAAAGGACTCATCGGTTTACGTTGAACATTCTTTCGTGTTGTTAAAGTGTTTGTGTGCTAGTTAACAGTCATTAGTTTATCTAGTTAAAAGATTTAAGGAAAAGAAATGCCCAATGAAATGGTTTCTCCGACATATAGAGATATTTCCAACACTCCTCTTACTAAACGATCACCCACGCATCCGCTCGAAAACCTAAATCATTCACACATCTACGTAAAACGTCGCCCTACGTTTCGTTCTGACCCAAATTCATTTTACACAGCCACCCAAGACATATTTAAAAAATCATTCATTCCCATTCATTCACACACTTATATAATAATATCCTACAGTATAGTCGTTGATATATTTAATCGAATGAACGATTCGTACAATGAACTTGTTTTCCTTATTCTTGTGCGTAGAATTGCTGTCGAGTCGGTTGTATTAACATTTCTCGCCTACTCTGTATACATATTGGTGCGACGAGGAGAGAGACTTAGGACGATACGACCCAAACAAAGCAGCTAACCTCGCGGTACCAGGTACCAGGCACGAAACGAAAGAAGGGCCACATTCCATCCAGTGATTCTCGGAACGTTGGAAAGGACTGATCGGTCGTGCGTCCTAATAACAAACCGTTCGTTCCTTGTTGCTAACGTACACGTTACCTACAGATCTCGTCAGTAAACGGTTTACCACGAGTGTTAAATATCAGAGTAGAGTTTCCATTTCAATAATTACGCCTACATACATCTACGAAAAGGTGTAGGGTCCCTGAAGAACGGAATCTTGTAACGAACACGTCGAATAATTGCGCGCTGGATATTACCAAAGTGATTAATTCGTCAAAATTGAGTTTCTACGCTCGTACTCGTTCGTCTTTTAAATTCAACAAAACACTTGATGGTAACCAAGTTCGCGATTCAATTCCTGCGGAGCGTGGAAGGCCATTCCAATCAGTTCAATGTTGGCAATCCGGTAACGCAGAGCCGTGAAAACTCCGGGCCAGTGTCAATTTCAATATCGAAAAATCTCTCTGGATGCGCACACACGCGGGCGCAATTGTACGCGCGGGCGGAAAATCTGTGGACACTTTCGTACGGATAACAGTAAACCACACCCTTGATTTCGATGGCACAGCTGGGGCGGTTTTCGACCTACCATTCTCCCTCGAAATCTACGTGATTCTCTCGACTCTTGGTAAGTTCGAAAAGTGTGCTTTGGACATAGATAACATTTTAGTAATAACCCCCAGCATCTACTGTACAAATTGTCGAATTCCACAAACGCTCTACAGAAGGATTTATTACTCTTCCACCAGAAGCAGACGTATATTTGTTATATCTTCAGAAATATACTCTCTATAACATACATCGAACTTTTATTTAATTTCGAAGCTGTGATTTTCTGTTCCCAAAATTGAAAAGAATGGCTAAACTGATTCTAACATCATCTTTTTATCTGCTTTGACATTGAAATTCCACGTTACAGGATTCGAAGACGGACATCCAGCAACCCCTGACGGCAGCGTGCAATATTAAACAGCTAATCCGTTGGCATCCTTCTCGGGAGTGAAATAAAGTATACCCGCGCGGGATTTCTGCGATTCATAAATTTCGCTTAAGCCCGTAAATTCTTTTTTACCCCTCCTTTGGCCGTGCAGAAAATTAGATCGCGCCGAAATATACCGGCCACGAGCGACTGGTGAATTTTTTAAAGCCACAAATGAGCTCCGTTGCTTACCCGGGGCGCGTTGTGCCCGCCGCGGGGGCCGACCTTCTCCTTCATAATGAAGTATTTAACCACGGAAGTTAACCCCTCGCGTGAGTATAACGTTAAGTGGCGCGCCTTTCGTCGGGCATTCGTCGACGCCACGCAGCCCGGCCAGTAATAACGTTCGTTACGTCGACGTTGACGGATTACGCGCCGTTAAACGGTTTCCGGAATGCGCCATCGCGTTCGTCGATTCTTCGGTAGGAAAATTCTTAACCGACGCTCGGCGGTTTCGACGCGAATAACCTGGAACCGTTGCATCGTCAATATTGCTTAGCGCAATTTTGGACAAAGTGTGTTCGAATACGTCGAAATAATGATCTTATGAACATCAGATTTACCATAGTTTTATAATACAAAGGTACATTTTATTTATTATTCATCATTTCACATCATAACGACCGTGAAAATTGACGACGAAGTTTAAAAATACAATGTATTTATGGGCACGTTACTAAAAAATACCGACAGCAGAGAATTCAAACTGATTCCGACGAACGAAAACGCATATTCATCGTAACTCACTCATGAGAATTGTTCGTGCACGTTTTTCCACGATATAAAAGAGAATTCTCATTGTATAACTTTTATTTGCGCGGAATCAATATAAAAATCGAAAATGAAATTGAACCGTGCCATCGGTATTGTAGAAATGTCGTTAAAAGAGTTCGTTAAAAACTATTCTCAAATATTTTTGGACCTCTCAATTATTATTTATATCGTGAAATAAAAAATACCAAATAGACATAAGTTTCCAGTTAAAATCTGATCGTGCTCGAATCGACCACCGTTAGACCACATTAGCCTTCGATAATGGAACGAGAAATGTACCACTGTGTCGAAGGGAGAGGCAGGTTTCGTAATTGGGGGATCGGAAAAGAGGACTCGTGCTCGAGGGGTGTCGAGGAATCGGTAGAATTCGCGCGGGCGCGCTTACACGATTGAAATTCAATTTTTAATTCACGCATCAGCGACACCCTTTGCACGATGGAGGATCGAAGCTGTTATGTGGGACCCAGCGGCGATCGTCTACGAAAAACAACGAAGAGACGGATGAAACGGAATCGATGAAGCTTCTCGTTCGACTCTGCGAGAGTTATTAAAAGATAAACGCCCGGAAGTCGCGAGACCGTGCAACCGTTTCTCACCCGAAAAATGGATTTCGCTCGATTGAATTCTCACGGAGGGCTAGTCCCTGGAAATTCGCGCGAATCGTAGTTTAAAAGGGGATGAAGCTGCGCGACAAATTGAATCGCGCGAGCACGTTTCGATTGATTTTTCGGATCGCGTGGAAATATTTCGCGTTATGCATGTACTTTCGCCCGATGCTTCCAACGCGGTGCGGATCTCTGTTTCTTTTTTTTGCTATTGGATCGATGGATTACTCGATATTTTGGAATATTTTTTAAATATTTCACCCGACTTTATAGAAATAGAAGAATTACTTTTATTGAAATTTATCACCTTTAGTGTTTCTTATATTTTTGCGTAAACATCTATGACCAGTTTAGACTTAGTTTGGCCAAATTCTGGTTGTCAGTAATTTTACAAACATTCTGACTGTTACTACGGACCTTCAACTGTTCTGGTACTTTGAGAAGCACATTGTCTCGACACGGACGTGACCAAATGATACTAAACATTAGATTCGTACGCTAACGTCCGACCAAAGTAGCTACAACGCTTTCGCGTCTATGCCCACGAAAGCAAATTCAAACTTACCCGGCACACCTTCGAAGCGGTTTCCGAATGTTTGCACGTGAAACCGAATTGCCTGTGTTCTGCGTTAAAGATTCAATTACCATTTCCCCCAATTAGATTTTCCGTTTAAATATTCATTACGAGCACCGCCGAGGCGGCGTGTGTTCAGCGAACTAGAAATGAATATGGACAATTTAATTCCCGCGTATTTCTGATGATCCTCGAGCGGTTTGGCTATTAGAATCGAGGTGATTTCGAGCGTAGGCGGTTTTCAAAATATGCAGCTACGTTTACCTATTGCAAAAGAAACAGGCAACAATATTTCTTATTTCTTTTAAAAGACTCTATTCTTTCACTTTCTATAGAAGAACAAAAACGATGCAAATTATTTTCACTATATTCGACGAGCGTATTTACCAAATTATGCAAATAGAAAAACGAGGGCTCGAGCCACCGCCCTTCTAATTTCATGCAGTCTGCGACGGTTCATATTTCGAAATGATTAAAAATCCTAATCTCGAGGTACAAAAGCGGTCGACTGGGCGTGGAATGGCCCTCACGTAAATTACAAACTGAGTAGCGGAGGAATGAAAATTTCCGTTGGCAAAGAGACTTTTCCTCGGTTCTCTCCTCCAAGAGCCGCGCTACTTAACTCGATCGAATACCAATTTCGCCCCCCTAAAAGAAATCCACGAAAAGATCGACGAATTACAGGAATCATGTTCCTTGCACCGTTCGCCAGCCACGTCTTCTTTTAATTTTTACTTTTTCCCCCCACTCTCGTTCCTCGCAGATGCTTCCGCATCGAACCACGCACGTTTCGCCCCGACCGGTCGTTTCACGCAATCGTTTCCTAACTCGCTCAACTTTCTAACTTTTACAACGCAGTAAAACCAACCCTCGAAAGGCACTAAAATCTCCGGAGTGCATCGAGCGCTATGGGTGCCCTCTTGGGCGAAACAGGCCTCGCGTTTAACCCTTTTCCCGATCATTGGCGTTCCTCGAGACGCGATCGTATCCTCGTCGACGAATTCAAGGCGAACGGTCGATTTACCGACGCGGGCCACGCGAGAGCCTGGACTATCGATTTCTCTAGGGGCACCCGGGGTCTCGTGTAACACAGGGAAACGGGAAGGCAGAGCAAGAAACGACGCCGGAGCCTCTCTCGAGATTCGATTTCAGATCGACGCTGCGCCCGTCGCGTCTCCCGCTCTCGTTGATGCAGAAAAAAAAAAGAAACGTAAATCAATCGTTTACGTATCCGAGAAGTGATTCGGAAACGTAGTTAGAACTCGGAGGTCTCAATTTCAACAGCTATATTCCGACTGCCCTTAGAAAATATTCGAAATTCTATTTCTCCGAATTTCTGTTCTACTATTTATTCTGCCAGGAGAAATATTCGAAATTCTGCTTATTCTGCTGGTTGCGATAGGTATTCCTTATCGGGTTTGAAAATTTAGAAAAACTACAATTAACAGGCGTTATTTTGACCCACAGAGGGAGAAATAATTCGTAATAGTAGTTTCTTATTGTATGCGTTATTTACATTTTTCAATTTTGATAGGTAATTTTCGAGTAAAGAAAACGTTGGCCATCAATTTAATGCGACTTCTAGCCTGGCAGATATTTTAATCCCCCATCGAGTCAATATACATGTAACTTCCATATTGTAATTACGTACAGTATAGATAGAGTACGCATAATTAACGAATATTAATTGATAAACACTGTGAAATATATCGAAATTATAATCCGAAATATTTAATTACGTAAATATTTTCCGTAGTACATCCAGCTAGTCGTTGAACATTCATTGAAGTTGTAATTGCAAATCAATGTCGTAAACATGGCATATGTGTTTCGAATCTCGTTACAGATTCAGTCACAAACATGTACTACGATAAAAAGATAAATGAGAAAATTACTTATATATTTCCATAATTTGTTCATCAAATAGAACTTTCTACTTGTCCATGATATAAAATTTCTTGAGTCACGTGTTGTTCGAAATAACCACAAGATGATACTAAAATCACTAAATGACATAACGTTATTTTTGTTTCTATTAAAACGGTGCTATTGATTCACTTTAACCAATCAGATTCGCTGTGAAAACCGGTTTTTACATTTAAACCAGTATTTAATCTCTTGATAAATTTCATATAAAGCTCGAAAGAGTTCTGTAAAATACTAATGTATAATTATTGGAAGTTGATTTAACTGTTCGGTTGTGTGCAGTGTGAATTCCAGCTATTATTATCCGATTAGTTAAGAATAAAGTCGTTATCAATTTAAACGATGGCGCGGAAAATCAATGAAGCTTTACAGAGCTAAATGAACCTTATTGATTTCATCAATGGAATATATCGAATTTCCAAATTCGTCCTATTACCTGTGACAGTGATTGTCTATTATAAGGTGACTGAATCCTTGCAAACCTTTTAATAAAGTAACGAGGAAGCTGAAACGCAATTTTCTGCGGAAAATTGGAGATTTCGAATGAACCTGTCACAGATGGAAATACTTTCTAAAGTAATTTATATATCCGTCGGAAATAATCGGTGACGTGAATACTTCGCTAAATGTAATAATATACAGGAAATAGATTTCCACTTCAAGGCACTCTCATCAAACATCGCATAATTATCGTTTACCTCTATTTCGAGAGTTCTTCTACAAAATTCAATTCATCGACACTCAAAAACTCCCACCAAGTTCTCTCAAACCCTTTCCATCTGCAACCACCCACCAAAACATCGGTATTGCGTCTCTATCTATCACCCACTTCCATTCGAATCCCCACCAACCACCATCCCGATCGTCAACAGCAATCCTCCATCTAAGAATTGCTTCTGTTCCAGACCACGCGATCGCGAAGTAAATTTCGAGTTTCGCCGCGACTCGTTCGCCGGACAACAATACCAACGTCCTACAGCATTAGCGTTCCTTGACCCGAGCACTCGTCAGGAACAAGGGTTGCCCGCGAGAGCATTATCGATGCACGCGAACGTTCCAGCCAGCGCGAAACGTTTCCTCGATTTCCAGACAATATCTGCAACCCTTCCCCATTCCCTCCGCCGAGCCCACGGTCGACTTACCGGCTATTTCCTGTTCCGGTCAGTGAAACACTTTTGTTTCGCCTTCATCTCCGGCTCGCTTTTCCACCCTATAATGTATTCCAGGCTGGCTGACCGTTCTCCAGCTACAATGGCAGAAAGAGCATGCAACGGGTGGCGTCGAGGGGTTTCTATGAATCGCACGCGTTACGCTCACTCTCGCCCCCCTGTTACGTGGTCGAGCTCGTTCCCGGGTCGTGATATTTGCACGGGCAGCGGTGACACCAATAACGTGTTTGATTATAACGATAGTTATCAATTTGCAGGCATTGAATTCCGGTAGCGAATGTTTGATACTCGGGGAAAACATAATGGAAGAGTAGAGTTTGAATTAGAACACGATAAGATGGAATAACAGAGCTAAATAATTCATGGAAGATTCAAATTTCCTTTAGGGGTCGATGAGACTTTCGTTCGATCGTGAATTTATTAAAAACGTGCGAAAGTTTCCATCGTTTTCCACCACGATAATTATTTAAAGTTTCGATTATGAACTCTTGAATCGCGGAACAACATCCTTCTGTAAACATGTCTGCGTTTAAAAGACAAAAAAACTGAAATACGGCCGGGGTGCATTCGCCTACCGAATCCCTCTAAGACGAGAAGTTCGAGACCTCGGTGGATTAATTAACGCTGCAAACATTCGCGACAGGCGTTCGCCAATAAAAGCCGCGGTTTCCGGTGAGCAAAGTCTCGGCCAAGAAGAGGAGAAAAAAACACGTAAAAGGCAAACACGGTGGTCCCCGTTGGCGGGCCATCGGGTTTAATTAAAATTTTTTTTAATCGCCGAGGCAGGAAGTTTCGGACAAAAAAGGAAGAGACTCGCAATATTTTCCGAGCCCGGCGGGATCCAAAAAAGTTTGCCTTAGGACCGACCGGGGTTTCGAAATCTCGTCGTCTTCGCGACGAATACCTCGGGCGATGTTAACTTCACCGTTCCTACGAGTTCCTTTAACCGTTCTGATAGTGCAGGTGTTCTACGTGCTGTCTGTGTGACGAATAATACGCATTAGTAATATAAAATTCCAAGCTTGTGATATCCCTTTAATTCCTACTATTTTGGTCTGATTCAAATGAAATTTTATTCAGTCGTTTGTATTTCGACATTAATTTGTGCAAGTACAGCAGAGTTTGTTTAAATGGCCACGAGTCTATGCGCTTATATGATTATTTATAATTGAATTTTATCCCACATCGGTCGTATAATTGATAGGAATTGCAGAAACTTTCTTATGTTCATAGTGTCAAAGTAAATGTTAAAATAAACATGGAAGACAGCATAAATTGGAATGGGTTTTACATTCATTCGATAGGGGATGAAATGCCCTTTAAAATGAGCGTTTGTACGAGTCGATAGCTTTATTAGTTCCGGAGATATAGCGATTTTAGTTTCAAGTCGATGCGGTGGCTAGTTCCGGAGATATAAGGGTCCGAAGCATTTGTTTACATCGGCCTTGTCAAGGCCGTTGACCGGCACGTGACTTTTAGAAACTAGGTCACTCGGCCACGACGGTCACGAGACACGTACGAGAAAGAGAGGTCCAGCGCAACGCGTCAGACGAAGATAGCGATAGTCGAATTAAGAAAAATTACCTTTTACATAAATTACGATATCTCGAAAACGGAAAGTCCGATCGACAAAAACCAAAAGCCATTTTAAAGGGGAAGGTTCACCGCTGCCAATGAGGGCTTAATAATTGATAAAGCACTAGTAGTTTCGGAACTGCACGCATCTAAACTTTTACTATTTTTAATACGCGTTAATCGGCTCGTAAGACGGTGTGTGGAATTTTAAAAATTACCCCTTCACATAAATTACGATATCTCGAAAACGGAAACTCGTATCGACAAAAACGAAAGGCCACTTTAAAGAGGAAGGTCTACCGCTTCTAACAATGACTCAGTTATGGTGAAAACAGTAGTAGTTTCGGAACTGCACGCATGTAAAGTTTGACTATTTTTAATACGCATTGTTAGACTGTTCTGAGACAGTGAACTCTCTCCTTACATCATCTTTCCTATATATTTCGTGTTTAAAGAGATTTAAATCGTTACACCTGCCCTTTGGTCAGCCATGATGGGTTCAGTTTTACATGAAAAACTGTTCTCTAATGAACCGTTATAATAAAATTTACTTTTATGTCATATCATACAAATAACAAACTTTTGGTACGTGAATGTGAATTGTTTATACATATACGGTGCATCGACGTAATTTTAGGAATAATATTAAATTAATTCGAAATTAATTTTATTTCATCTGAAATCAATTTCACGTTGCAATTTTAAAGGTGTAATATGACCAATATCCAAAGTGGTTGGTGAAAAACTTTTAATTTGTTGGCATCGAATGGCTCTCGCGCGCGGTTCCCAGCATCTGGTTTTCGTGAAAAGCCGCGTTTTTTCGCCCGACGACACCGCGACTGAGCGATAATTTTATTCGACCACGAACGCCGCACCGCTGCGTATTCTGTTCTTTTAATAAAAGCCCGTTGTGCCCTTTTTCGAGAACGCGATATTTCTCCGGGGGTACGGCGTAGAGATAATGGAATAAAATTCACGCGTTCCGCGGCTTTTCGTCGGCGTTCCGGCGCGTTGAATATTCCCGTTGAGCGGCGGGATGAAGTGTATAAACTGATTAAAGGCGAGAAGCATCTTTCCGCCTCCATTCGTAGAAATTTCGTAAATTTCATCTTTGTGAATATCGTTCTGGAACTCGAGATACGCAAACCCTGTGGTCCAAGTTGGCGGAATCGTCGAATGAATTCCGGAAGAACACAGAGTTGCGTCGATGAGAATTGTATCAAAGGAAACGTTACTACGACGCTTTGAAACGCTTTCTATCCATTTACGAACACGTACGCGTGTGAATAATTTTTGTTAAATATCGACGAACGAGAATACACTTAAAATATACATCACAAGCCAATTTTAGTTATATTATCGGACATTATATCGTTACAAAAAAAAACGATCATACTTAGGATTTAAATGAATTAATAGTTGAATATAAAGTAACGATAACGACGCTTGCTGGACGCGTTATCTCCATCCAGATTCTAAGGGACGAGACGCGATAATAGCGGGTCAACGTCGACCGAACCTTTCGTCGTACTTGAAGATTTCCGCGAAGTAATTAATCTTCACGATCGTCGGAGTTCTCGTCGATTTTCCTCGATCGATTTGGTTCCGTGGACTCTATCGGTTTTCAGGGTCCTCCCCCTCGCCTCCATCGAAAGCCAAGCATCGGAGACGATTAATTCCCTGGATCTGGGTGAAAATTTAATGGGGCTTTCGTCGGTGTATCGCTGACACGCTATCGAATCGTACTTATGATCCACGGTAATTATAGCTGGCTTTAAACCGTCAATGACGACGCGTTTGATGGTTTTATTGGTTATTGATTAGTCCGATCACCTGTGATCCTACTTTCGTCGCAGGGCAACGGTCCTTGACTCCATTGTGCCACTTCGTAATCGATCCGATCCGTTCAAGTCAATAAAAAAAAAAAATTGCAAACATATTCCTTGTTTTATATATATTATTGACGGTGAATTTATCTATAATAATATTTGCCCCAGAAATAAGAAAAAAATCAAACGTTCGAACAGCTGGAATAAAGGTCTATGATTTTTGGCCCTCAAAAAGTAGTTCTGTTTCCCAATAAACAGGAAACAATGTGACAAGCACGCAAACACAATCGATCTTAACGGGATAAAGGGGAACACATTCTATGCGAAAAGAAACGAAACAAAGGGATAAGGCAGAAACGGTGGGGGGACTGGGATTCAATCCTAGTCCACGTTTTACATCACAAACGTCTTCGTGCAGAAGAAAAAAAAGAAAGAGGAAAAAAAAAAGAAAAGGGAGAAAAGTGAAAAGCAAGGAGGAAAAAGGAGATCCACTCCCTTACTTTCGCAATTGCTACCCATCTGACGGCAACAGGGACTTCTTTCTTCCTCTCTATCTTTGTTCCCTCTCTCCCCACCCCGTCCCCATTGTCCTCCTTATGCGTTTTTGTTCAACCGGGCGAAAGCATCGCGTCAATACACGCGATAGCGACGGCCACGACGAGCCAGAAAGCTAAAACAAATAATCGTCGTGAATTGCAATTTATCGTGACTGTGTTAGATAGAGAACCGAGGTCCTAGAATCTACGCTATTTTTGACTATGATGGAGGTGTTAGGTTACAGAGACCCTAATGAGACTTAGTTGGTGGTAACAGGATAGGCTCTAGTACTCCTGGAGAAATTAGTTGGCTTCTTTTAGGTTCTCGGGTACGAGATTCGAAACAACACTTTCTATACATAGACATAATAACAAATTGGTCGTAGAGAATGGATCCTATATTTCGATTCCATATACTTTTTTCAAATCATTGAGCTACTAGGCTTGACTTTTCATTAAGAAGCTAAAAGAATTCATTTTCAAGAGTAGATGTTAAAGAAAATAAATCTAGATAGGACTGTAAAATTTTAACGAGTTCCATGTATAGTTTCCAATTGCCTAAAAGCAAAGTTTCGTTTTCGTGGATAATTTGAGAGATTTGGTCCGGCACACACGCGAAAACGATGCCACGGTGCAACGTCGGAGAGTGCCTTTTCCTTGAAATATAGTCGAGATCAAGTATTAATGCTAAGGACGCGGTCCTCCGCGGCTTGGAAAGGCTGGGGTATCAAGCTGAAGCTGATCGTTTCCGCCGTCTGTAGCCGGGACGATGCTTGCGCGAGCGGAATGACGCATCCAACATCCGGATATGGTATATCCGAAAACGAGCGCTCGTAAAGCTGAATCGTCTCAGCCGAGACTCGCGATATGTATCCGATCGATCCGCCCCGAGACCTCGAATAGTTCCCCTCGCGAAGAATCTAACTCGTCACCACATAAGTGAATACCACGGCGGAGCTATTTCGCTGGACGGATATTCGCCCGCGGGAATGTTGCTCGATGGACTTTAATTTAGAAGCGACGATGCGATCGAGCTACGTTTCATCCCCGGAGTTATTTTCTAACCGAGTTGGCGTCGCTTCTATCTTATCAGGATACGCTCCTGGCACTGCAGTTTCCTCGTCGACGATATGCACGCTCGAAACGTTGTATTTTACTCTTCGTTTCAGTTTTCCAACTTGCTTGGTTATTGCTGGAAAATTTGATATTTTTGCGGTCATCAATGATCGTGAAATAATCGGGGTTAAGTTGCAAAGATACGTTTCCTTTCTAATGTAGTGAATTAATAGATTCAAGTGTCCCATGAACTTATGGGATGAGAATTCACACGAAGAGGTTTTGCCAAAGATCTTAAAAATTTAAGTTAAAAAACAATTCCTTTTCTCGCGAAAAATGTTTCCAACAAAACGAAAGAACTTACGTCACAAATATAATTTCATATTTTTCGAAAATAAATGAGTTATCCAGGCGATCTATTTCCGGCGCCCCAGAGTATAATTAATTGAATAATTTGTAAATAATGCAGCAGCCACGGCACAAAATTCACAGTAATTATCAATTTCATGGTGTGCAATGAACGCAGTCTTTTTGGGGCGTCTATTTTAATTAACAGAGGGAAATCGTGTCGCGACGCTTTTAATTAGTAGGGTCGGTATTTAATATTCCAGAACAAGAGAATTTAGAGCCGACAACGGAACGCATCAGCAGCCGTGGCCTAAAAATCGTTAGAAGCCATTATTGTTATTGCGTGTGGTTGTTAAAAAGAAACAGCTGGGTCATAAATTTGATATTTTTTTCGCGTCGTTCGCGTTCATATGTTTACGTTTACATAGTGTGCATTTGATCCCGATCTTTTTGGACGCCCTGTACATTGGACCGAGGCGGAATAAAAGGGCGAATTTCCCTTCTCAACATTTGGGAATCACTGTTTTAAAGAGGAGGGCAAAGGCAGCTGCGAGACGATCTTTATCGTCTTCTCGTTCTCCTCTCGGCGGTGTAAAGTCATCGACCTGTAGTATGAAAAATTGAACGTTCTCGCGGAATACGTGATCGCTGAATATTTGAATGCGATCAGTCAACTCGTCTCGCGTTTTATTCGAGAAAGTCGCGCGCGCGCGCGGAATTTCATATCGTAATAACTGCCGTGATACTCACGCAACCAACGATATGTTACTATCAAAATGTTTTATAACATTTTTACTATTTTATTCCTTTAGTCTTTCTCCTTTATCCTTCGAACTTCCATCGCTTGCACGAAAGTGTATATTCATACAAAACAGTTTTATCGATAAAAAAAGACAACGTGGACACCTAAAAAATATTTAATCTTAAGATTAACCATTGAAGATATTTCTTGAATTTTGAAAGCAACATTCGTTCAAAATTTTATTTGGTGACCAGTAATGAAAACTTGAATTACATTTATTCCTCGCGGTATATAGAGTATTTAATCAATAATTAAAATCAGTATTAACGTTGCCGTACAAGTAAATTGCGTTTAATGGAACAAGGCGAATTTGGGAGAGACAAAATTAAGTGGATACATTATAATGAACGTATTATAAATCAATATTACTTTATAATTATTATTCAGTGTTATCGTCTTTCGCTCGAATTATTATTTCCAAACACGGAATATTATTTGTTAGTATTTTAATGCAATGCTCGCGGACGCTGATTAGAAACTGTTACAATATTTTGTTTCGTTAGAAATTTAAAGAAATTTAATACTTCCTTACATTTCTCTATAAAATCCATTTTTAATACTGCTCCTTCCATATCGACGTATTTATCAGCATTTATTATCCCCATTACTGATATTGAAATACTCGTTTTCCATACGAAATATCCCTACACAATTTCGATCCAAGCTCGAGCGGTTTCATCGAAACGGTACAAAAGAAAAATCGTTAAGAACATAATTTTTCCATTTTTTCATTCGAGCGCGGTTAACGTTGCCGCGAGGAACGCGTAGAACGAGTTCAACGATCACCCCAAGCTGCGTTACACTAATGAAAACAATTTCTGCTTGACTTTAATTCCGAATGCACTTTCATCCTAGTTCGACGTCGGACTTCGAATTGAATTTCCCGGACGGGTAACGAGGTCAGACTTTCCGCCGCATAAAAAATTATTCGAACCGATTCGCCGAGCTACGATTAAGCGCCTCGTCGTAAACTTAACAACTTATGAAAAGACCCGGGAAGAACGTTGCCAAGAGGAAGCCAACCTCGAGGCTCTCCACTTTCTCCCGGCCCGAGTATCTTTCAATAAATAACGAAACGGAGAGAGGACACGACTGTGGTCGACCGTGGAAAATCGATTCGAAGCGCGTCGGCCTCGCGCTTCCTGGACCCAGGAACGCTCCCGTCGATAGAAAGCTTTGCTTCCGGGGGGGAGATTCTTCGAGAACGGAGTTTCCACGACATTCCGTCGTGCTCCTGGCTCCTTTCGTCCTCTGTTTGATGACGACTGGTATCCAGGCTGCTGTTTGAACAACGATCGCCGGAAAAATGAGCCATCGACCGGCCGTTTCAATTACGTTCTCTTTACTCTCGTCGTTGACCGAGGAAGGCTGCCTCGACGGTCGACAGAATCTGACACTCTTCGTGCTGGGGAACGCAATTCGCTTCGAAACTCGAACACGCTCGAACGCTCGCTGTTCTCTGGACGTTCACGCGACATTGCGCCAAACAAGTCGAATTCGTGCGAGTCTAAACAATATCTTGCTATTTTCCCTGGTTCCAGGAGTGTCTTCATCCCTTTAAAGAAACTTTGCATACTTGTAAATGTTGTGAAGCTCCAATGAAGGTTCTTGGCGGAGGATTAATTAATTTTACTCTTCGACGAAATTATAACTAAGGGTTGAAAAGATATTTCTACGTTATTATCAAATATACAATTTGTCGAAATTAAGGGTTCGATGGAGGAGATGTTTTGAAATAAATTTTATTCCAGTCGTGTAGGGCGTTAACTGTTTTTTTCAATATCTTATAGTTTCAAAGGTACAAAAAATCAAAATTCTTTGAAGGGTTGAAACACCCTTGGAACCGTGTTTGAGCCAAAATGAAAAATACGCGATTAGAAATTTCCCTTATAAACGTAAACGCTACTCGGAGAGTAAATTTATTATCATTGAAGTAATTTCTGGATTATCCGGTGAACTATTTATTCCTTAATTGCGCCCGTGCCGCTTAATTATTTCGATTATCGCGTGAATGCCCTGGAACCCCCGGTCGACCATCAAACCGACCAGCAAATCCACGACAGAGGAGCAATATCCAATATGTCCCTCGAGGGAACAAATATACTTTTTCACGGGCAATATATGGAAACCCGACAACGCAGGGGTAGAAGTTCCAAAGTGGTTTCTTTTCGTGGAATATCTTTTTCTCTGCCCCCTTTCCTGGGTCCTGTCGAAGGTACTCATACTTCCTCGGGGCAATAAAACTTAATAGCCCCACTATCCGCGAGCTAAATGCTCGTAAAATTCAGCGGCCTTAATGCAGAGTCGGGTGGTGGTTCTATTATTAAATAGGAGGCCGTAATTTCTCTGACTGGGAGAGCCAACAGGCAGAGAGAGAGAGAGAGAGCCATTCGATCGCGTTCTGTCCCGTCGACGGAGGCCGGGAATTGTTTATGACAATTGTTAAAGCTTTATCGCAGCGTCGCGTCGTCTCGAGAAAGGGGTGGAACGAGGTATGCAGAGGGCGATTCCCTTCGTTCTTGATTGTTTTCGCGTTGATGGATGGCGCACGGGCGCGAAACGTTTGATCGACGGTATCGAGGCGTCGTGGGATCCATTTCCGTGGTGGAGTTTGCGACAGAAAGTCGTCGTGGAGTACGAAAGTGGAGGGAATCGGGGTTCTTTTAATTCCTCGCCCGCTCAGCTCGTGATTGCCTCCGCACTTAACCAATTGGAGGTCGCATGGAAGCTCCGGGTTTCTTACTTTCGCCCGTTTACGAAACGTCTCCGAAGAAATAAATAATGAAATTGCTCTTTTCATTATTTCTATCGGGTTGTGACACTTATAACAATTAAATAGCACAAGGGAAATCTGTCGTTATTTTATAAGAATGGAACGGATAGTGGACAACCCAAAGGGCTCAAGATCTTGTTTTATCGCAAAAAAAAATTTATATAACACTCGTGCATCTTCTAAAATAATTTCAGCGGCCAAATCTATGGAATTTTGCGAGTGATTTTCATAATGTGCGTGCGATTTACTCGTAATGCTGCTGCAATTTCTTTTAACGATATCCGTAACGTAATGTCTGCAATTTTTAGAACACTACACGTTCAGTATACGTTATAAAAAATTGATACAGAGTTTTAGGAAAAGTTGAAATTATTGCTTGCTCGTTTCATCGCAGACTTTAAATCGCTTCGCCGAAATTCGACGAGAGAGGGACGCGATTCCGGTTAAACTAAAAGTTCGCGTATATTAAATCTCCGCCAATAATTAAGGGGCATTGTTTTAAACGCGATAAGAATGATTTGGGCCAATTTTTGAATATTCATACGTTTTTTTGCCTGGTGCTGCGATGCTTTGATAAAAGTTAAAGAAATTTAAATTATTTTAGAATTAACGAGCCCCTGCAATTAGCACTGTTAAATTTACATTCGCTTACTTTGCCAAAGAGGAGAACGATTTACATAGATTACCATATATATTACATCACATATACATACGTTAACTTTTTCCTCCGATTTTAATTTTAATTACCTCCGCGTTTCCACGATTTTTCATGAATCCTTAACTGGAACAAACGCATCTCAGGAACTAAAACCTTATGTCTCGTTTCATAAATGTTGTTTCAACATTTACACCTGCGTGCATAAATTTATACGAACTTGATTTTAATTAACTTTAAAGCGCATTCCGCGTTCAACAATCGAGGTACGAGAATTTCATCGACCAATGTTTATTTGATTTGATTTGTGTAATAAATGCATTGTAAATTCAGTGGTATGTTTACAGCTAGCGAAACGTTGACACATGTATCTGACCACACGTTGTGCGTGTTGGCGTGTAATCGGTTAGGACATCTCGAAATTAATTGGAATTAAAATTCACGCTTTTCGCTTTTGATTAAAATTCCTCTACTACTATGCGTATTTGCGCTGGCAGCGTGTTCAAACGATCCAATTTGCAATTTCACAGAAATTCCGTCAACGTTGGAGAAAAATAGATACATTCGAATATATTTTCATTAATTTCAACTACTATCGGTACGATTTCGTAGCTCGAGAATCGTTGTTCTTTCCATTAAAGAAATATTCATATTTCACTTGCCGTTACGACGAAAGATGTTCCAAAGAAGTCACCTGAAAAATTCAGTACCTCCGTTGAAAAGTCTGCTACAACTTCGGAAAAAATCGTATGTACAAAGCAGATGATAAACATGAATTATTCTTACTGCCATTACCGAGAAAGATGTTCCGTGAAACTGCTATAAAATATTCAACCCGCCTCGAAATGTCAGCAAAAGGGAAATCGTTTATCCGAAAAAACGATCGAACGACGTCTCGATAATTGGACAAGAATGTATGCCAGAGAAAGGCGTTCCAATGTTTCATCCAACGCGCGAGGGACGTGGTCGTCATCCCCCTCGAGATGACATGTTTTTGCAGAACGACTAAACGGGGAGGGGGAAACTGAAAGGGAAAAAAGCGTTTGATGAATAATCATACGATGACGGACGTAGTTCCTTTTAGAAAAGAAGCATTACCGTTCGAGAGAGGATCAAGTTTTTTCCCCCAACCGCTGGGAAACTTTGCCAAAGGGTGGCGTCACCACGATTAATTCGAGTGTTGCGCGGTTAAAAGACGCCCGAGACGCGATCGCTTTTTCCGCGACCGAAAAATTGTCTTTGTTGTTACGCACGCGCGTCCCGCGAAAACACGATTAATCATTAAACAATTTATTATTAACGATCGCGTTAATTACGCGCGCGAAATGGAAGGTATCGTCTGGTAATTAATGCGCCTCGTTCGTCGAACGTATTGATCGGATCGTTCCAGTTTTATTATTGGCCCGATGAGCAACCATTCGATTGGGCAGCTTTGGCCACCAAGCGATAACGTTTACTCGATTTTGTCGTAATTTTCCAGATTTCCAGATACCTTTGTTCCTTATAAAATTGCATCATCGAAAACCCCGTGATAGAATCGAACGTTCCACCAAAGAAACTTTAGAGTATAAAACCAAATAAGAGAATGTTATTTTGATTTTATTTGAATTTTCGATCCGCGCTTTGGAATCGTCCGTTGCGTTGCTGCGTCGGTGGTTTTCGATCGGTGGACGTTTGAATTTGATAATTTACTGCGTAGCAACGTCATCCACACGATTCTTGGACCGACGCCTTGTGTTTCTGACGTCAATTGCTCTGCTCACGGCTGACAGTTACACCTGCGCGTATGTCCGACTGTCGTGCGCTGCAGCTTGAGACGGTAGTCCGTTTAATGCGCCGTTCTTCATCGTCCCTGTGGCCACAGTTGTATCAATGGTCTTCCTGTTGCAGTTAGCAGGACGGCACAATGTGCTCAGCAAAATGTTACACGCGCTCCGGGAAAGGGAGAGTAAACTAAATTGCTCAGCTGGATAGCGAACACTAGCTCAGATAATCTAGAGAATATCTTTAAAAAAATATACCAACAAAATAGACAAGGTCTTTGAAATACGTGCAAGTGTCAATTTCTCCTGTTTGATAAAAACTGTCAGGCTTAAGAAGCAGAATACACTGGAAAATGTTACGAATACTGTCCACGAAATATACAGAGAAGCAAGAAGATGAAAATCATTTTGATCCCTGACCACATTGGCATACCAGGAACGATAAACAGCTAAAGAAGCAGTTAACCTCCCATTGTCGGGTAACTGCACCCACAGAACAATTGTGGATGACCTGACAAAGGAGGCAAAAAGACACATAATGGGACAGGGGATAAAAACAAACAGTATCTATCCAATTAAAATCCATCTGAAGCAACAATAGTAAAAGAAAACCGCTTCTGTCTTTGAAAACCACATAAAGAAAATTCTTAAGATTACATATTAAAGAAAATAAATCTAGGACTCTTGAATTTCAACGTTGCAAAAATAAATAATAAACTGTGGCCTCCAATTGTCTGAAAGTTTTGTTTTTGTGCAGTGCGTTAAAAACGAAGTATTTTCGAAGATAGATATTTTTTAGAAAAGCAATAATTTGGTAGTTATTGGGTCCGAGGGCTCGCTTGAACTGTCGACGATGCCAGGTATCGAACGGTTTGAATCGAGTAATCACGGTAACAATTTAACTTAATAATTACGCCGATCGCTGCTTTAATGCATATCGGTCGCAAACAACGTCGATGTCTCGTGCACACACGGAATAATTTAACATTCGATAATTCGGTTGAACGTGGAGTAAGGATCATCGACCCCCGGGCACGGTTTATTTACACGCGTATCGGCGACGCGAGACGCAATCTGCTTGCCTTTGCAGCGAATCGGGCCGCGCGGATTAAGGATGCATTGTCGAGCACGGTGAAGTCGTTAATTACGTACACAAGAACTGTTAGACACTTCAGAACGAAGAGAGAACGCTTCTCGAATTAGTACGTCCATTAATTCTATGGTCTTCGGTGCTCGTAGTATTCGAGAAGCCGATGCGTTGTAAAAGTAATCCTCAATGTAGCATTAATTGGAAGTCTCGAAGATAGAATTGTCAAATAAATAGTAAAATTTTTTAGAAAATAAAAAGTCATTTTTCTAGAAAAAAGGGGAAAGAGCTATGTTTGAAATATTGCTTTAACGACCGTATTTATAATAACAAAAGTGATGTTATCTTTAATCTCGTGAGAGTAATTTCGACTTCTCTAGTAACTAAAAGTCGAATAATCTTTTAATTTTTAAAATTATTGAAACTCAGGGTATTGTAGAAATTATAGCATTAAGTAAAAAGGGAAACAATTATAGAGAACGTATGCAAAAGTTAGTTCAGAAGGAAACGTGGCTTTTCCAATACGACCTGCCTTCTGTATATTATTTCTAAAGCTATCGTTTCACAGAAAATCTAATTTTCAATTTTTTTTTAAATGGGCGATGTAGCTTGTCTGGTCAGATATCGAAATCTGCCAAGTCTTGGCGATCGTTCGTTAGATCGATCCTTGGAATTATTTACGTTGGTTCGGCATGCTGCATACAGCTGAGCGGCTGGATCAAATAACACGACCGACAAGGAGGGTTGGTAAATTGAATTCCATGGGAGTACGGGGTCGTTTCGATGCGAGGCAAGTAATTCGATTCGAAGGGACGGCGGGCGGTAGTTACATTAACAAAACGTTGTCGAACTTCGGAGACGTAGACAATTCGAACGGTCTCGCGATTTTCGCGCGATTTCCGCTATTAGCAGGGCTCGTAGCCAAGTTCCGGCTCGGGCAGTGTTGCGAACTTTCCGTGGATTTGCATGAATATCGGCGCGGGTGCGGTTTGACGCCTGCAGACACCGATAGAGGCAATGATAATTTGCGAACGAACAGGAGGGACGGCCACCGAGAGCCAGCTGCGGATCGATTCGAGCGTAGTCTGAGGAATTAGCGGACAACGTGGGGAGAACGGGGAAGAAATGGGGTGGTCACGGTGACGAATTAACTGTCGGGTACTTGGGGAACGTGCCTCGAACGGTTGGATAAATTGCTGATCGATCGAATCGTGGACCACGACCGTACCGAACTTTCGAAGATCGATCAAATTTACTCGAGGGCTTGAAGGGGGGTGAATAATAAGAAGTTGGTTTATGGAAATTGAGCGGATCCAAAGATGCTATACCCTTTCGGATCGGGGGATTTAAGGACAGCTACACCGGATAGGGATTTCGTCGATATCTATGGGCTTAAGAATTTTTAAGCAATTCCACTCTAAACGTTCTTCTTCTACTTGAGCTTTTTTGAGATATTTGGGAATAAAATATACCGTCGAGTTCACGGGTCGATAAACCGTTGTTATCGTATAATAATGAATACTGTATTGTCAGAGAGATAAGGATTATTTTTGAATGGTTCTCGTGGAACAATGAAATTTCTGTTTCAATTTCCATCGAGTAGTATTCGCGTAAAGCAGCCGTGACCATTTGTTTACGCATTGCGCTTGATGCATTTCTGTGGATTGATTTCGATACATGACTATCTATTTGTACGGAAACAAAACCATTGTCGAAGTTTACCAATTTGATCCCTCGACGCTCGAAGATCGGACGAATCCTTATGTGATTCTTAGTTTTAGAAAATAAATATATAAAAATTATTTCGAGGGACCTATCGGACAATTTGGTGTGTTATATGGATCCTAGTATGTAAATCATCGTTCAATCATGTTGTAAACTTCGTATTGTCTGTATTCGTGGATACTATTATCAGTCTGTGGCACGCCATCGACCAAAGTACGGGTTTGTAGTATTCCAGCTTCCAAAATACATGGTGCTTTGATACTCTATCATGGAAAATAGGCAAATTGTTTGAGTAGCTTGTTTTTAATAACTCAACCCTTATATCTGAACATCTTAAACATTAAATACCCTCTGTTGGCGTTCCACCTCGAGTCTAATAGTTCTAATATAATTTGAACCCCTTTTGATCATAAAAATAATTTTTAAATTAGAATTTGTCGAACAAGTTTCAACTTAGAATTACTTAAACTTCAGTCACCATCCGGAGCATGAATTTCAACCCCTAAATTATAAGAGACATTCACGTGTAGGGTATGAAATGATACTTAAAAATTAGAAAAAGCCATGCAACTGTTCTCGATTTAATTTCTTTCTAATTCCAAACATTCTCAAATTATTTAATTGAACTGTGCGATACTTTCAATGTATAACTGTGATAATGTCCCTTGCTGGTCTCCATTTTACAAACAAAAATCAATTACTTTCCCTGTGTGGAGAATATTGTTATTTGCTGAAGAATCAACATCGTTAGAAGTCGACTAAATACTGCGGACATTCGAGACGTCTTCCCAATTCGAATCGTTTCGGGTTCGAATCCGAGTCACGCCTGCGTTAGATTCCAGTTAGGTCAATAATCGGCTGCTCGGTACGACAAAGGTGTAGCGAAATTGAAAGGTAAATGCAATCCACGTTTAATCACACGAGCAAACAGAAATTATTTTTGACCGGTTGGGTTACGGCGTCGAGGGTGCAGGAACGTTTGGGAGTACGTGTTGCTACGTACTACCTGCACACGTACGGGGTTGTTAGCGTACAGCGCCCGCAGAGTATCGATTGACCACGAACGTTAACGAGCGAATATTAATATCTTCTGTTACAGTCCACTGTACACCTGCTCCGGGGCTTTCGGGTCCGCGCCGCGCTGGGCATTTACAGTTCCCTCGCAAACAGAGCGCTTCCTCTAAAATATTTCGAAAGAAACTTCGTGGCTTCGACTCGTCGCCGGAATCAGTAAAATTTCTCCGCAATTTCAATATCAAAATTATTACCAAGATAACACAATTCATATCGATATTCAGAGACTTCTTTTCTTTTAAAATAATCAACACATTTAAGTGAGCAGAGTTCTCGAATGCGTGTGTCTCGAATACCCGAGGCAGCGAAAAGTGCAACCTAAAGAATCGATTTTTCTCAGGTTCCGGACAAGAACAGGAACGAAAGTTAACAGTTTCGGGATAGCCGGAGAAAAAGAAACAGCGGAACTTGAGGGCAGAATGGCGGAAAGCAGAAGGCCAAGTAAGGGGCAGGGGTTTAAAGTTGGTTAGAGGGGATTAACGCGCGACACCGCGAGCACGTACCTACATAATTTGTCTAACTGCGCCTCGTACGGTCTGATGGTCAGCGGGATTGTCGTGTGGGTGTAATTCGGTAACAGCTTGTAGTGGTTCCGACTCCTATTGCTCGATCGTGTACCAGTGTCTCCCTCCCTCCCACGCCATTTCTACAGCGCCTCCTTACTATCCCGCTCGAATTACACCGCGGCACAGCTAATAATCGTTAGTGACGGAGGACATCGAGGCCGCGTGTCACGGAGATCGGCTAATTAACGACTACGACGGAGACTCGCACGGACGGAGAATGAAAAAAAAAAAGAAAAAGGAACGAACGTCATCTGCTTTTGCCGATTGCAGAACCGGGAACCGGGGGATTGGGTTCCACGGTTTCATTATGAAATCGTTAGCGTTAATTGACTTCGGTCGGATCAATTAACTCGACTCGAGCAACGTCTAATACGAACTCGGGGAGGGAAAACGTTTTCGCGAACTTCGTCGAGACTAGATTCGCTCGGTTGTAGAAATAAGCAAGTTCGCGCGAAGTTTTGTAGTACACCGGTAAACATTGTTTTATTGAACTTTCTGCATTATGGTTTGTTGGCCAGTTTGGTAATATTTTGTAAGTAATACGTAAAACGTGAGCAATAGTTCGAAACGTTAAATAAAAGTTAAAATTTGAATAACGGAACGAAGTTACCTCTGAAATTATTTAATAAATACATTTCGAAAGGAACGTGGAACGGAGGATGAAATGACCCTTAAAACATTCTATATAAATAGAAAAAATATCATTCTCGTCTTGTAACTTCTTTTTGCAAGAGCGGTTTACTTTAATTAACTTTAATATTTAATACGAACAGCTGTGCACGTTCGACCGCGATCGTCGTCTTTTCTTGCGGAAGAGTTGAGAAACAGGGTGACTTTCGTGGGTGGAAAATGGCGCGGAATGGAGATTGGATTCTTCAGAATCAGCCGCGAGACGATGCTGCTGGCACGGGAACTCAAACTTCAGCAAATAGCGTAGGCCATATCCTCGAGAAGGAACCCGCCATTTGTCCCTTCTCCCGCGTGGTGCAATTGGCCCTTGCGCGAGATTAAAGACATTAACGTCCCTCCCTTTGTAAAAACTAAATCATCGAGTAATTATATCCTTTCGAGAAAATTATACGAGGCTCGCGTCTCGGTTGGCATTTAACGACGAAGCTTGAAGATGAAAGTCCACGTTTCGCCGCGGTTCGTTTATCCCTGCAGAGTGGACAACGACAGCGTAATCAAAGCGCACAATTCTAACGCTACATTATGAGTTGCAACTTCAAAGCTTCAACTTTCGCAATTACATTAGACGCTGCGACCTGGAATATAGTTAGGACGCTTTGATTATGAACGATCCACGGACAAAATTATTTTCGAGTTGTTTACTGAATGTCACTTTAGTAGCTAGAAGGGTTAGTACTAGATTTAGAGTAATTGATTACAATGAAGTCCTGTTTTCTTCGACAAATTTTGTTGCTTCTTTAAACGTTGGACAGAGCTTTGTTTGAAAGGAGAGATCAGTGACAAAAATTTCAAAAAAGGAACGGAATAATGTACCTCTGTTTTCCTCAGTTATTCTATTTTAGAAGTTTGCGGCGCAAGTATGTAGAATTGCACGGAAGAATTTCGCTGAAAATATCGGGAAACTCGAAACTCGAGGTGGGAGTGCATCTCGTTCGACGCCGCGAGGCAGCGTCGCGATGAGCGTCGAAACGTTCCGCGAGTCACTCGACCTCCCGTTTTCTTCGCCAGGCTTATTCTCTAGCGATGATGCGCAATTCATGTACCGTGAAACGACGCAACCACAATCGGGACGACTCGGTTTCGCCGATACTGTGAAACCACACCGCCGATACAGCGCCTAGGACCATTGTCACGCAGCATGTCACTCTGAAAAATGAGTCTTTCATCGAGCTGGCAAAGCTCAGAAAAAAACAGAGACCAACCTTGAAACCGTTCTGGAAATTATTCGTCCTTTGAACAGCCGGACGAATTATCTGCACGCGAAATTTATCAAAAAAATATTCTTTCCTTAAAAATTTACGCGAAATAAGATGTAGTTTTGAATATACAAAGTATCGTAAAAAAAGAAAGAAAAGATGTCGATGAAAAACGAACGATAGGCTTTCATACGAATTTATGACATTGCGTCTTCTCGAATCTCTTAATTTCGTCTAAAAGTGTTATTATCCTTGGAAAATTTTGAAATTCTTCGATAGCGTTATCGATGTTCCTCGATGGGATATCTCTGAACGCATGGTACTTTATGGAAATATTTCTCAACCCGAAAATGTCAGCCGTTCTCAGCGCCCCCATTCTTCGATAACAAAATGCCCGAGTATATCGAATTTTATTCTTCTCTTAACTGTTCTCTGAATCCAAGGAATTTCTCTAACGACCGAGCACCGCCGTGATAAAGATGTCTGACGGCTGGAAAAGCCCTGCCAGAGACGGGAGCAAAAGGAACGATGAAATTTAGGGGGAAACGGGCTCGCAGATTGTCGCTTTAAATTCCCAAACAGCGACAAAGTGTTTCCACCGTGGCGTTTGCGTGGATAATTTTTAACGAACCAATAATTGAAATCGTAACTTAGATTATTCGTTTTCTGAGGAGATTAATCGATCGAAAGGAACTCGTTTCGATGAGAACGCAGACAGAAAACAGCCACGCGAAGTACTAGTTTTCGGTGTCGGGAGTAATTTGCGCAAATTAGGTGGCTGTAAACCGCGCGCCTTTGTCCCGTGCCGGCAGAAATTACTGTTTCCCCGGAGCAAGGGATTCGACTATGCAACGACAACTCTTAAATAGGAAGAGGGCCACGAGTGTGGACACATTCCAAGTTTCTCGCAAATAAACGTTACAGAGCGGCGCAGGGGACACGGAAAATTTTTCCCGCGGGAGCTTCTTTCTTTGGTTATTACGCAAGAAGGGAGATCTTTTATTCTCGGGACGTAAAAAGCCGAGGTTGAGACCGCGAGACTTTTAAGCCGCAGGATTATAAATGCTATACGAAGGGAATCTGTTTGGGCAAAGTTCCTTTTTTCTTGTAACATAATGTGGTATATTCTTTTTGGAAAAAAGAAAAAAATAATACCCGCGAACCCCGTGGAACTCTGTTCAAAAGCCGAAGTCCTGAAGGCGTAAAGTTGTTTCATTTTTCTCATTCCTCTGCCGCCTTCCTGTTCGAAAACATTTGATTATTTTTCTTGTCCCCTGTTGCTTCCGCCTTTACCCTTTATCTGCGAAAAGATAGACATTTTCTATTTGTTCGTTTCAACTAGAATATTTAGAACACCACCGTTGTGGAATTCTTATATTATTGCCCGATCTATATCGTAGACGAACAATAGTTTGTGAAACTATGAGCTCGATGGATTTTCGTGAAATATTTTATTCAGAGATTGCAAGTTTTATTTTTGTAGAAACGTGTAATCTAATGGATAGTTTAATGTATTTTGTAATATTCGAAATATTAATCAATTTCACGGGAATTTGTTACTGGCTGTACAAATACGTTTTGGAGTGATCCGAATGAATAAATGAAAATTCATTACTAGTTCATTGCAATGTACATATTTATCGATATATATATATTGGTCAATATTTTCTGTTTACGTTAATTAGACATTCTATAAACTGCAGCTCGTTCGTGATCATTTCCAAAAGTAGAAATAGGGTATGGTGAACTGCAAGTGCGATCGAATTTCGTAAGATCGATAAAAATGAACGGCCAGCAAAGAATATTACGCTGATACTTAAAACATTAAGGGACTGGGTGATGGTGGAAAAAGTTTAAATTGGCAATCTTACGGAACAGCCGATGTGCAGCAATTATTTAGAGTACCTCGGCGTCCCAAGAGGTCTAATTAAAGAATGAAAGAGTTATAGCAGCAATTATCGATCACGCGTAGCAGCGAGAACCACACGACCTACTTCAAACGGAACGAAAACTTATCGACGAGTCGGGAGGTTTCGACTTTCGACGATTTCACCCCTTTTTCCGCCATTACCACGCGAAACTTCCAAATAAAATGGCCTATTT
Organism: Colletes gigas; assembly: GCF_013123115.1. Classification (NCBI taxonomy): domain Eukaryota; kingdom Metazoa; phylum Arthropoda; class Insecta; order Hymenoptera; family Colletidae; genus Colletes; species Colletes gigas. The sequence continues at coordinate 4,055,865 of NW_025106637.1, forward strand.
CTCGGCTATTCGTAGATCTTCACTGGACAACTGACCTATAAGATAACCATTGTTGACCATCAAATAACTAACGACTCATTAAAACGATCGCGAAGTCGTAAATTAACGCTGTCTTACAAGGATCCCCTTACAATTTGATGCACGTTCCTCTTAATATTTTGTTCCACTCTTTTCTACATTTTGTTTCACATTTTTTAAGAAAAAGCGACAGGGGGTAGGTGTTGAGATTTTTCGGCAAAAAAATTTTTTCAAATCGTTCTGGAAAAATTATTCTTGGTTGCGGGGGTCAATTACAATCATTTTTGGTGGATAGACATACCCTCGAAATCCTACTCAGTTTCGAGGAAAAAACTCATTACCGATAACGTCTGACCATACCATTGATATGTTTCCCTGAAATTTGAAAAATTTTTCCATAGCGTTCTAAAAAAATTATTTTCAGTTGCGGGGGTCAATTACAATAATTTTTGGTGAATAGACCTACCCCCGAAATCCTACCCAGTTTCTAGAAAAAAATTCAGTACGAGCTGAACATTAAACGTTAATAACTCTATCAGTTTTGTAATTGGACATTACTAGCCTATAATTTAGGATTATACTGGATATTGAATCTATGTTTATTCTGATATTATTACGTGTCTTTTTAGAATCGTAAATAGTACCAAAAAATTCTTTACTAGTCCAGGTATAATAGTAGACAGAAACTTTGATGAAGTCTAAAGGTCATATTCCATGATTTTATATTTCAAGATTTTGATCAGTTTTCTCAATTTCGTTCCAGCATGCGAGTGTCGTAAATTTTTCGTTCGAACTATCGTACATTTTTCGATCTAAAGAGTCATTAACAAAAAATGATCGAGCACTTTATTTTCCACAACCCTTCCGTTACCTTATCGACGCGACGCGATTATATATTCCGCGAAAAGTTCTAAAAGTTAACCAATCGAATGAATAATGTATTTTTGAAGCTCGAGCCAAAAATTCGTACGAAATTAACGATTGGCGAGGGCCATTGTTATGCAGTGCGTCAAAATGAAAAATGAGCTTCCCGTCAACCATGGCAGCTTGTTACGTGTTAGCATCGATGCGGTGCTGGAAAAAAAATCACCCCCCTTTGAACGCCTTTTTCGTTCCTCTTGACATCGCCTTGAACGACTTAAGAGGCTTCCCCTCGTGACTTGGGTTGAAAAATTGGACAATAATTGGGGTACGTTTCCCGTGAAAAGTTCGTGACATATTAGAATGGAACTTTCTATGCTGATTAATATACTTTTGAAGACATTGCAAGAATCTTTTCATCTTTTGCCCGAATTTGTGCATTTCTTTTAGGGTTTTAACACTCGTGAGAAACTGCCCTACATTTTGACAAAGATGAAATCTTATTTTGACAATTGTGAACTCTTCTTTTAAAGTTCCATGTATTCTTAAAACTTACAAAAATTTACAATGTACAATTTTCTATTATACCTTGCGAAATAATTCTAAATTCGCAGCCATTAGCTCGGTGTTACCCACAATAGAAAAGCTTTTTTATCGTGGATAACACCGATTACCAGGTCTCACCACGTGGAGGTTGCTGCGAGTGGAGACCCGAAGGGAGATAGATGGAATCAAAGTTCCATCGATCTCCCTTTTAGCTAAGCTTAGCTAGATTACTAAACTAGAGAGATAGAAGGAAGCAATGTTCCTTCGATCTTCTAATTCAGTTGTGCCAAGTAATTATCTTGTTCAAAAAGGGGTGAAGCTATGTTGTGGGATACGCGACGCGACGCGAAGCTGAACCGTACAACAGATCTTCGGATCGAATCGACACTGCCCTTGGTAGATTTATTTCTATTTCTAGAAATCGATCCATCATGGGCAGGCAACTAGATCTTTCGGACAAACTGGACGGCCGACCACATGTATCAATCGATGAAACAGCGGTGATCGAAGCTAGGAACCGGAGAACGAGTCGAGAGAAGCTACATGTTAAATAATTACTTGGCAATATTGGGAGACACACACAAAAGGGACTTAAAATTAACGTCGAAGCTCAAGTCTGGTCAAGTTGAAACTAAAATTCGGACGATAGAAGGGAACAAAGTTCCTTGGATGTTCTGATTTATTTGTACCAAGCAATTATTCGGTTAAAAAGAGGAACGAAGTTAATTCGAGGGACGCGACGCGACGCGACGCGACGCGACGTGACGCGATGCTGAACCGTGCAGCAGATCCGAGGATCTAACCTACTGCCCTTGCTAAACTAGATCTCTATGGGATAACGGACGGCTGCGACTCCGAATCTAAGGTCTCCATTGCTCCAACGCAACCCGTCGGGAGCCCGAAGGACCCGACTCAAGTTGTCTGACAAAGAGAGAGTACCTCTGTTTCAGTGTCGACTTCCGCTGGAAGGTATGCGTTTCCGCAGGATACGGAAACTCCACACCTTCCAGCAGAGTACCATTTTCCCTGGATCTAGCTACCAAGGGAAGGCGGTTAGATCTTTCGGACCAGATACACGGCCGATCACATGATTCAATCGATGAAACAGCGGTGATCGAAGCTAGGAACGAGGGAACGAGCGAGATAGAAGCTACTTATTGAATAATTGCTTGGTAGGACGCGGAGACACGTGTAATAAAGAAATCGTCGACGTTAATTTTAAGATTCGCGACGAAGCTTATGTCTAATTGACTTAGAATTAAATGTCCCTAGGCGGTTGTGGCGTGGTACTTCGATGTCCCTGCGAATAATCTGAAACTAAAATTGATACCCATATTAGTGTCATGTGAAAGGAAATTTAATAAACACCATGCAATCTAGACAAAACGATGGAATAATTTGTCGTGTTGATGTATCGATGAGTGAGAGATGTACGAAATTTACACGTGATACAGACAGAGTATTCGACCCATACGTGCGTAACGAGAGATAAGAATTCACGAGATATTGTCGAAGTGAAATAGCAAACGATTACAAGAATTATCCGAAGGACCATAAAAATTGCGAAGACGAACAGAAACAAAGATTGAGCAGAATTGAAAATCCAACGATGAAATAATGAAAAGCGGAGAGTGAAAATATGAAAGCGAAATAGGACAATAAAAATCTTATTCCATTTAGTTACACCAAAATTCAGAAAATAATATGCAAACAAAAATTGTACATGGGTGAACAGAGTCATGCCAATTCAAAAAATAAGGCAGAAGTAGTAATAGGGGAGGAAAACATAATAATCAGGTAAAACCGGACAGTCAAATAACATTGAATTATGACCAAACAAAAAAAATAAACTGGTCAATATTGTGATAATAATATAAATCAGTGAAATGGACTTACTACTTGTTGAGCATTAGTTACCAAGGAAGCGCCAAAGGTCCAGCTGTAACATAAGAAAAGATTCGTAATTTAGCAAGAGCGAACAGTTCCGTAGAGTTCAATTGGTATCAAACGACAAGATAGAAGTGGGGAGAGCAATTTTAAATGGTTCTTACCAGTGGTCATCACGGTCCGGCACTGGTCAGTAGTGGTCAGTAGTCGGATCTGCACTGGTCAGCAGTGGTCAGTAGTGGTCAGTTCTGGTCAGCTCTGGTCAGCCCTGGTCAGCCCTGGTCCAGTGGTGTTGGTCCGCTCTCCACGAATGGCCACAGGTGGGCCCGCGAGACCCGATCCCCCTGGCGGCTCCAGGGGTACTGAAGAAATTGTCAGCGGTAGCCTTCCTATAACTCTTTGATAGATAGCAGAAGGGAGGGGAGAGACAATGTCAATGTCCTCGATTAACTTGACTGTTCGAGCTCTCTTTCCATTTATCCTCCTTCTTGGCCATTCCTGGACCTTCACTGGACTTCCAACACCTTGGTATCAGTCCCCTTGTCGACCATCGATGACCATAAGGTGACCATTGTTGTGCATTGCATAACCAATAATCAATTAAAGCCATGACGAAATCGAATATTATTGCCTTGTTAACCCCTTAACTTTGACGTTTGATTTTTGCCAATATTTTGTTTCAATTTGAAGGGCCATACCTTAGGTTATAAGACACTCATTAGTTGACCACGTATTTCGATCGAAACTAGGAAATAAAATACTTACGAACACACAACGCAAGTAGAAAGATCTAGAAATGAACAGACACGTTAACGAAATGATAGTCGGTCATGCGCGTATTTGATGAGTTTTCACCGTCAATGATCTCAAAAAAAATGGCATAAATGGTCAAGCTGTATACTATATTTTCAATTCATTTTCTCACATAGAACAATTATTACCGAACGTTCTGTATAAATATATGGATGACCAATACACAAATTTTGTGGAATTTTTCAAACTTCCTCTCTTTTGCCGTGTATTATTTAAACTGTACGCTAAAGAAACTGAAAAAAGGTTCGACTTTGTTCACCGCGGCCACAAGGAAATCCTTTAACTGCGGGACACCGGATAATGCGCGATCATTATGGACTGACTCCGTCGTGGCGTTTGTGGTGTGGGTGGTGACTTGATGGATCGGGGATATTTGTCTTTGTGGGGTGGTGCTATCGTCGTTCAACGTCTGCCCGTTGCGTTGATGGCCGACGGTGATTTGGAATTTTATTTGAAGCTTTCCTTAGAGTCAAATATAATAAGTGAAGATTTACTGCAAATTTGATGAAACAAAACTCCACATACTGAAACTTCCATACCAGAAATATCAATTTTCATGAAAACGAATGCTAACATTAATTACAATCCCCGTATCGCACATGGATTTAAATTAATTTATTGCTCATTGGAAGACCCATTCAATTATTCGAAATTCCTAATTTCAATTACTCAAAATTACCAACTGATACGTTCGTACTTAACGCAACAAATATATCAAAATGTATTAAAGTGTATCAGGAGATTAATCAGTGAGAGTAATCCCAATGCAGTCGAAGTTTCAAAATCCTATTGTGAATCGTGTCGAAAGTTACTTAAAAACATAATTACGTAGATAATACGAGGCTGTGTTTGCGTTTAACTTTGTCCCGTTTAGTATAGACGATATTGTACACACTCTTCTTAGTGAACTCGACGACGCAGCTCCGCAGTGCGGAATTTTAAGGGGGTGGTTCCGTCGCCGCAAGCCTGGGCTTGCACAGGCCATCGGCGGCCAAGATAAACAAGATAATTAAAAGATAATTAACAGACAGAAGCTACGTACGTGACCGAGCGGGCCCTGCCTGAGATAATCTCGGTTCTCTTTCACGACTTCGGGAATGGAAAGGTTCGGATAAAACCGGTAGAACAAGACACGGTGATAAAGAGAAGGCGGACAGGTAGCGGTTGCGGGGAAAGGGGATGGATAAGGGAGGATTCGAGGGAGAGAACGGGCGAGAAACAGATGGAGATTAAAGTGGGGAGCAAGGGAGAAACAAGCGGGACGCGATCGGATTGGATGTAAGGGAAACTGGGGTGGACAGGGGCTTGGAGGACGAGGAAGAAACGTGGAAGAACGCGACGAGAACAGATAAGGGATAATTGGGAAGGGAACGGAGGAAATAGTAGTGTGGATAGCGAAAGATTTAAATGGAATTTCAAACGCAAATAAAGGGAACCTCTCGGGGAAAAAAAGAGACGAGAAGGAATTTGAGAAAGTATTAGCATTAATGGTTTTAAATTATCAGACATTTTCGAGAAATCCAAGGAGCTTATTGGATATTTAAGAAATTTTTCAATAAAGGGGGCCATAGATACAGTTTTCCTGTAAGTGAAAAAATGGTGGTCAAGCTAGAGACGTTTCAGATATTCGACGTTTTACATTTCGTGGCAGTCCGCGTTCCTATTTTTCGATATTGGAATCATGCTACAGAAGCAAAAGAAGAGTCTCGAACAGCTGGTACGTTTTCGACTATCGCCAGCAGCGTCCACGCACACGGCGGCCCCTGCGTACGTATGGAAGTCTGATGCATTCGCGAAAAAGGAGGATACCAGGTTTCCATTTCCGGTCACGAACTTTCGCGGGAAATCGGAAACGTACGGATGTAAACTATCGTAATGAAGATCGTCGAGCACACCGTCGGAAAGAAGTTCCGGAGGACGGCGTGGCCCTCCTATAGCTATTCAATTAAGCTTATACGGAGAGTTCGGATTCGATCACGGCTACGTAACGCCTCCCCGCGATATCTCCGGGCGTTGTTGTACAACCGGGAACTTTGTCGGCATTGAATCGAGCCACGGCGACAAGAAAGACTGTTTCTTTCGCTTTATTCGATTACTTCGAGCACCGTGTCTCCGCTCCGAGGCGGGCAGATTGCTTCGCGAGAACCGTTTCGCTCGACCTTCTTTGCGATTACGGCGTTTGGCAAACTTATTAGTCACGCGTGCTGGGATTGAGCCATCTTGGATATTAAAATGGCGAACGTATGGACTGTTGCAACTACATAAAGGAACAAAGGCATTACAGTTATCTCAAAAGTTGGAAATCTTTCTGTACTGAAATTGTGCTTATTTCTTAACTGTATTATACATATTTATTCACACCTAATATGAAGGACTTTTTATACTTGAGAGTAATTAAATATTTTGCCAAATTTTTAAATGTGACACATGGAGCACCTATAAATATAGTTTAGTTAAGAAACAACAAAATTAACACTCCTAATATAATTAAAGTCAAAATTGTCATTGCTTGTTACTAACTCGATTCTTTCTTATTGTTTCAGGTAAGTCAGGAAGACATTGTCAAACTAGCAGCCAATTTTCAGAGAAGTTTCTCACCGCAGGTATTGATTACTCACTGCAAATAAAGAAGTATTATTACAATAACCAATGTCAGTAAAAACGAATTGTAATGGACAAGGAAAAATAATTTCATTCGTCTCTGTTACTTGTACTTCGAAACATTTTAATCGAGAAAATAATTTTTTTATTCTGATTATTACAGATCTCTGATATTTAAATCGACGATTTGATCCTATGGCCTGATGACAGTGAACATGGTTGAAATTATCGGCACGTATGGTATTTGACGCTAGACAACTATATCGTTGTAAATATTTCTTTCGTTCTCCCTTTTATCCTACAATGAACGATCCGGACGTGAGTCGTTTCGATTCATCGGCGTCGAACGTATCGCAGCCGAGGAGGGTCGACAAATCGCGGATGATTTTCTAGATCGTCACGTTCGATTGGGGCGTAAATCAGAGTTTACAAGTTCACTCGTGGCCCTGCCGTTAGATAAATCGTGCCCCTCCGTCGGATTCAATGTGAGCAAGATGACGCACGGGGGGCTGGAATCAACATCGCGAAAGATGATGAATTTCGGCAATCAACCCTCCGGCCGTCGAGAGATGGTCCGAGGGCGGAGTATAGACTGAGACACGTGTCACCCGCGGCCATTTCGAAAAACATGCTCGTCTGGACGGGTAAAATATGTATTCGAGCGAAAGCAATCTGTACACGGACCCGTCGCGTGGGAAAAGATTTCGAGCATCGTTGCTGGCCATTTTCCTACAACTTCCTCCCACTATCTGCAATGGATCCAATTACGAAGCGATGTCGACGATCTTTCACTCTTGGACGTTTTATAGTCGCCACTTTGTTGTGAATCTGACAATAAGTGGACTTAGTTAGAATCCACCCTTTGATCTTCGTACACTGTCTGGATCAGTCTGACCCAAAATTCAAGTTTGACGTCAAATAACGTGTTAAGCTGGTTTGTTTGCAGGCAATGTGTAGAACTGAAACTTGGTAGGCTGATTAATCTATTTACAAAGGCATTTCTTAAATATTTTTAAGTGATTTACTATAATACTAAATGAATTATTGATAACTAACACTGTTCTGATAATATTATCATAACCAGTGACTAGTTATTAACAATACATAACAGAACAAAGCATAATTAATGATATTGACAATATGCAGGAATATTAAAAAATAGCTTCTACGAAGAACAAATGTTGTACTGAAATGAATATGAAATTCTGCAAACTAAATCAACCAGTTTTTGAATTTTTGAATATTTTTAGGGATCTGGTAAATTGCTGTTGTTACAGAAGGAATTTGACCTCTCGTACTGCGATTCGAATATTATTTAATTTAGAGTTCATAGGAATTCTGCAATTTAAAACAATTTATTTCGTATGTTATGGAATATTAAAATAAATTTACTATATGCATATAGAGAATTTAATAATTCGTATTTTACTTTAATAAAATTCTTGCTCGAATTAATATTTCAAAAAACTGAAATATTATGCTTTGCGCACGTAATTAATACTACAACTAATTGTTCTACATTTCATTATACACGTGGTAGTCTCCTAACAAAGTACTTCATTATTTTTAATAGAAGCAATAGTAAGTTCTAATGAATATAAATAATTAATACGAACTGGATCATATTTTGATTTTTCAAAGTTGATTAGTGTTCGATTTTACTAATGGTGAAAGGAATAATTGCATTAATTGTTTCTTTTATTTACGAGTACTCCGAAAAAACAAATCAAGAAAACGCGACGTTTTTGAAAGAAGAACAATCGCGACGCAAATTCCAATTACGATATTCCATCCCGACATCGTTCGAACTCCCCTAATTCTCAACGACCGTGGTAGACGCGCGTTTGTCATGCACCCCCATTGGAACCGCAGCCCTCTATTTAAATTTAAACACAGTTTATTAGCCTGTTTCGCGTGCGCAGTGGCCGACAATGGAAACACTGTTAACTTGTCATCCAGTTTCACAGAATCGATTCAAACTTGGTGGCCGACGATCACCAACCCCTGCATTTACCGCCAATCGCGGCGCACAGATTCAGCTGTCTCGCTACTGAGACGCAAAATCGATCCCTGGACAAATCGAAACCCTGAAACTCGAAAACCGCGGGCACTCGATACAACATACGCGAAACTTTATTTTAAATTACGCGTACGTTTCCAAATACGGTTTACCAAACTATTGCTGGTCGATTCACTCTAAATGAAAAATAGTTGTTTCTTACAAATTGTGCAGCTGTCTTTGAAACTGCTGCAGGTTCATTTCTGAATAAATTAAAAAGAAAACTTGTCGAGTAATGAAAACAACATTTGGTAATAATGTGTTACTCATCTGTAAATCTTTCTATCGCGTTTGTAATTGAGTATTACTTGCCCACAAATATTAAAAAAAAAAATGAAAAACAAGTTTCTTTTCATTCACAGCGAATCGCTATTATCAAAAGTGAGAATAAAAAACCGCCCCTCCGTGCATATTTCGGATCGTGGCCTCTCTAAAGGAATCTGAACCGTTCATCAAGAACCCTCGACTGGTCTTCCATCCGATGGTTCTCCCTTCATTCATTCCGAGGGTGAATTGCCGGCCAAAGATTCGAAACGATGTTCCGTCCAAACAGGGGGTCCGTCGTCGCGGGAAAAAGAATCGCACGATCGTTCGACCCTGAGGTCCAGGGACGTTCCCGTGCGAGTCGCCGCCGCGGACAGGTTCATTTTTCCAGCGCGTTTCTTCCGATTTTCCCGGGGACAGTTCCTCGTTCTTCCGGCAAATCCACGTCGCTATCAGTTTCAGTGACGTGGGTGGAACGAGGTTCGAGTGCCAGAACGAGACCCGGAGATCACTCGACGTCTCATCGGGACACGTCGATCGAGATTGGTCCTCGGCGCGTCATACGTGTAGAGAACGCAAATGGCTTCTTTGCCGGTTGACTTCGCGCGTTGTTAGTGAGTTGTGGGGCTCGTTCGTAATCGACAGGGGGTCAAGGAGATATCCGCGATCGTGGTGTTCCTAATTCGTTCCTCCCACTGCTCGCTTTGGGAATATTTGATCGAACTGCAAACGTGTTAACGTGGAAATAATTAACGCAAATATTCTAAACTATTTCGATTGTATTCGAAAAAGGCGCGTCACATTTTGTTAAATTTACAAAATAAACTGTCTATAATAATTTCCTTTGCTTTAAAAAATGGTTAATTGCGAGTCCACTTTGATGAGCAAACTTGCTTCAGGGCAGGCTAGTGGACGTTTTGTTCGTGACGTAGAAGTTGCTGGATCTGTCGTTGGAAAAATAGCGCAAGAACGAGCAAGATATATCGCCAAATACCGTATCCATTGCAAAACTAATAATAACGCATTAGAGCCACCGACGACGGGGGACATTCTCAGCCTCCGATGAACGTTGCTCGCCGTCGATGTTAAGCGACGCGTCAATCACGGCTTCCATTTTAGGAAACGACGGGATATCGAGCGACTATAAAGAACGAGGGTCATTAAATATTTCGCGTTAAATATTTTAAAATGCTGCTTGACTGACGATCGCGGCGAAGTTATAAAGAGACCTGTGCTGGTTAATTCTTTTCGACAGAAGTGCATGGAAGTTTTGAAACCGTTAACGGGGTATTTCCGTCTAGACTGCAATTTTTTAATGGTTTCTCGAACATTTCTCTAAAATTGTCTCCAATAATTCTCTCTTGCAAGTGAACAAAGTGGCGCAAGAATTAAAATTGTTTCAAGGCTTGGAACGCAGAGAAATCATGTACGCGACAAGAATAATAATCATTGCGCGAATATAACACTTTGGCGTGATATCGGGGCGAACGGTGCACCAACACTGACCACCGTGGCTTAATGGACATTTCCTAGGTGGTCAACCGAGCAAGTCACCGTGTCGCAAAGAGTTAAATCGCGATGGTGTTATTTGTTTCGACGACGGATCGCTGGGGGACTGTATTTTTCAGCGATAAAGCGTTCGCTGCTCGCGATAACATTCTCTCCGCTTAGACGGTCGATCGGGGTTGAATGGGGTAAAAAGACGGCAGATAGGGCGGTGACAAATTCGGACACTACATTCTCGTGGACGTGTAAAGTGGCCTTTTCTGCGAGCTGAGCATTGTTGACGATGGAAAGCTCGCGTGTTGCGTTCAATGGTGACGAACAGATACAACGTGATTGTGAAGGTGAGTCTTTGTAACTTGACATGGATACAAACCACTCTATCTGCCTGAATTTTTCGGTACGTGGTGTGCTCCAGAAGCCCTTCGAAAAAGAATTGCTTGGGACGACAGAATTCCTGGACACCCACGCGGACAAATATTTCCAACAATTTAAATTATTTCTAACGCCAGAAATACGGGGGACCAAGATAAGTACAATAATTGAATAAAAACACGTGTCTTGGGAGTTAAAAACATTTGACGCAAAGAGTTAATTTTCGTATAATTTTATTTCCTTTCTATTCCTTTTTGTTCACGCTTTGTAATGAGCACGATTAAAATGATATTGCAAGCAAATGGAAAAGTAAGAAAACTTATATCCAAGGCGAAAAACGCCCGGTGGAAAAATGTTCCCCAAAGGGAGCAATGTGCACATGAATCTTTTGAATCTTAAAATGAATTACAGCATCGCGACATCGCGAAACCCTCTTATGAATAATTTGCACGTAACTAGAAAGTTTAATCTTCGGCGCGGGAAGTTTAAAACCCCGGTAACTCTGGGAAAATGAACGCAATTGGCCGATGATGGCGGTGTCCGATGCCCGTTGCAGGGCGACTGAGATATATTTCACTTACACGGCTCAAGTTCTGTTTGCCTCGCGTAAATTCCACATAACTGTCTGACGCAGCGATAACATTGTTGTACGTCGACGGTTCGAACCGCGGTCCAGTCTGCATCCCCTGCCTCGTCCTTCACCCTTATTCTGCGGACACCAACGTCGTTATCAAAACGTCGATCGCGAACGTATTTTCACTTTGACGGTGAGAATCATCGACAGTAGAGGCGTGTTTCGTTAAAAATAAAGTGCTGTGAGAGAAATTTGAAAGGGCGTTATCAATTGGCTACATATATCAAATAAAAATAAAAGAGAAAGAAGAATTAAAAATTGCTTCGAATAACAGAATATTGGCGGAAAAATTTCGAATTCTTTTTCACATTTTGGAGCTAACTAAAAGCACACACGTGTGCCAGAGATATCGAGTTTATTCAGGTTTCGACGATAGTGGGATATCTACTTTCTATGTGTCTCGAATTTCAAGTCACTCGATTTATCGTGTCCTCAGATATTGAACCAGTGTGCTCGAAAAATGTTACTTTAAAGGAAAACTACCTGAAATTTTTAACAAAACGAAACAAATTTTCATCGAACAAAATGATTAAAAATCAAGAACGAATTTTTAAGAAAAATCGATAGGGGCTAGGTGCTCAAATTTTTCGGCGAATAAAAAAATTTCAAATCTTTCTGGAAAAATTATTTTCGATTGCGGGGGTCAATTACAATCATTTTTGGTCATTACACATACCCCCGAAATCCTACGCACTTTCGAGAAAAAAATTCCTTACCGAAAATATAATGTCTGACCATACATTGATATGTTTCCCTGAAATTTCAAAAAATTTTTAACTCATTTTGGAAAAATTACTGTTGTTTGCAGGGGTCAATTATAATCATTTTTGGTGAATACACATATCCGCGAATTCCTACGCAGTTTCGAGAAAAAAATTCCTTACCGAAAATGTAATGTCTGACAATACATTGATATGTTTCCCTGAAATTTCATTCGTATGTTTAAAACATCATAACTTCTGAACGGATTGGAGGATTTTAATGATTAAAGATGCAAACAATGCGTATCAATGGAGCTCTAGAGAACGAGAAAAATGGCGGCGGAACTTTAAACGTTAATAACTTTTTAACGAAGCCTCAATAGACAAATTGTTATTCTTAATTTTCGTCTTATTTTGGCCTCTAAAATCTCCCATTAAATTTTCCCCAGGTCGAACACCCTGTATAAAGAAATTCAGTCTAAAGTAACATCGTTAAATTCTATAATTTCACCGAAACAGATGTTCGAACGAACGTGGAGCTCGATTTACATTATCTTTTAAACCGAGTTATCATCTTCGACAGATTAACTTCCGCTCGCCCATCATGTAATCCTTTGCACACTTTGTGCAAAGAAACGAACGTTCGTTTCCTAAAAATGAAGCAGCAAAATGTATTATTACATCGACTGAAATCACGAATCAGGTAATCAACGTTTCCCCCCGTCGATTTTATCAGACCGTACTCCCGAAACGAAGCTCCTTGCTCCGTCCCTTTAATTTCGTTCCACCTCCGTTGGCGCATAATTTCAGTAATCGGAACTGGTTCGCTTCGCGTCGAGCGGTGTTTGATTATTTGCAAAGATTCCATCGGACCGTGCGACGATGGCTAACGAACGATTCGTCTGGACCGACAGAGGGTTGAAACTCGAGTGGCGAGAGGAGGGTATATCGAGGGAGTGACTGTATAAAGGTCGACTACCTTTCCTCGCGCAGAAAGGTTACACAGTCTCCCGGACCAATTCCGCTGCGGCTGTTTCCTTTTTGCTCGCAGCGTCTTCCGCGAAAGGGTGAAACGCCGATAGGGAGAGAGGACGGGGACGCAGAGAGGGAGGGGTTGGTATTCCATCCATGTCGTCCCACACCGACCACTGCCTGCGGAACTCCAATATTATTCAATCGAATAATCCCTCGCGCTCGGGCTGCGCCCCTCGAACGGTTCGTTTTGCCGCCACCCCCGCGCCGAAAGAACAAAATAGAGGGAAATTTTACCGTGGTCATTACCTTATCGCGACGACTCTGATAGTCGTAAATCGTTCCGTGCCCCATCGCTTTCGATAATTAACGAACCAGCCACGACGGAGACTGTCAACACCCCGTTCGATCGAAGAAATTACCCTCGACTGTTTAAATATTAACCGCGGGGGTGGAATCGAATATTTGAACGAATCGCGCGTGAAATTGACGTTTCTTCTGAACGGACGAGTAAAATAATCCGAATCATTGGTACGAAACGTTGGAATAATTATCGAGCGGAAGAGGGTTAACTTTCGTAGCGGAAACGAAAGCTCGAAATCTGATTTCGAATATCCGAACGGTGGATCCGATTTGCAGATGTAGCTCGACGATCTTGCCGTTGCCGGACAAACGAATAATAAGTTGTGTATTAATACCGGGAGGCGGAAAATTATAATGAGAATTCTAATCCGTCCCCGGGAGCAAAGGCAAATGGGGAAACTTTTGATGAAGTTGCTTGAAATAACCAACGCTAAGCCGTCCCCCCCAGCTTAGCCATACTTTCCCCCGGATAATGCGCCGGATGTCGCAACCGATGCCGTCGCGAGCAAAACGAAATAACGACGTATAATTAACGAGACCCGGGTGCACGTCGTGTAAACACATCGATGGCTGCTGGAAAACGAATTTCTAACCGGCGAAATTGAACGCCTACGCGGCCAGGGGATTTGAACGGAAGCAATTACGTTTACGAGAAAGTTGCCCGGATAATTTCTATCTGCCGGGATTATGCTCGCTGACGCGTAACGGAATTGAAAAGGAAACAGCCACTCGCGGTCCAAGGCGCGCGCGAGAAAGTTAAGTCGATAAGTGAAAAATAATGGAAATAATTTAGAATCCTCGGGGCTCCCTAACGCTTTGTATTTTCAAACGATGAAGCTTGAAATTCAAGAAATTTGTTACCTCTTATTGAATAGTCTAGTTCCGATGTCGATGTATATCTCTAAATAAATTAAATGATCGTCCTGAGCGCTGATGAAACAAGCAGTTTGGGAAAATTGTTAAACAATGGTACACAAGCCCTGGAGTTCCAATCTATTTACGCTAGAATTGCTCGAGCATAATGGAAAATTGCAACGAGAAGTCGTATTCGCCTGGGTTAACTCCCGCTAGTGGAACAAGCCAGTCAGGTGTCAGACGCAGCACTCGTTATTTCAAATGTTCTTTATTGAAAGGTCTATTAAGTGAACGGGCCCGGTGCACTACCTTGTGTAAACACGGTATCAGCGAGATCTCCGGGTTTTAATAAATGAAAGAGCCTAATAGAAATAATTCTGTAAAAAGCAACGGATGTTAATCCAACGCGGCATGTCGCAAAACGTTTCAATCGCGAAGCCCGTTTCGTTTCAAAATTACGTTTACTGAACACTTTACCGTAGCTATTCTACGTGGAAAATGTAGAAGGAATTTAAATTGGGGAATTGGAAATGTTACTCTGCCTATTTTCAATTTACAATGTATTGCCCTTTCTTAAAGTGATAATTCAGAAACTAAAATGAACTTAATAATAATTTGAAAATCATGGAGATTGGGAAGGAATCGGGTAATCAAGAACTTCATCGTTTAATTTGGTCCTATATTTTATAGACACCTATATTTTCATTTAGTCATTCTTGATCTGATTTCTTTATGAGAATTAAAAGTTAATGTGGACGTAGATTAGAGGAAGTTCTCCGTGGAATTTGATGTGGGAGTTATTGGTACGTCTACCCTAGTCTTCAGCGTCATCGGTGATTTATTACTGACGGGGGTAGGAACACGTTCTGGTACCTCTGTGCGTCGCTAGTCTCTCATAGCTCTCGACCGCAAACGGTTCCACCCACATTCGAACGCCAAAGCTCAGGATTCGCGTTACAAATCTCGAGCACGTGCCCCATACGCGACAGGTTAACAGCCCGAGATAGCGATAGAGAGGTTGATGTACTCCTCAAATTGGCTGGGTACGCGGAAACAGTGCGATCAGATACCCGTACGACCTAATATAATATTCTTAGACAGAATGCAGTTCGGTTCTAAACCGTCCAACCCCCTCGAGTTCGAAAGCTCTTCAGCGCCGGGGCCAACGATGAATAGCAATCACGGGGAGGCGAATTAGGAATTCTGTTCTCAGTTTCGGGGCGGCTGATAGGACCCGCTCGTGCCCGTAACAATCCTGAAAAACGGCTCGAACTTGCCCGCCCGAAAATTTTGGCGGGTCTCGCTCGATTTTACGTACCCGCAGCCGCCGGAGAAAACCGTGAAACTTCGTTTTCGATGGTTTTGCAGCCCCGAACGTGCGATAAGCGCGCGCCGAAAGTTTCGACGTCCGGCGTAAGAAGTACACGCAGAGTGCATGGAAACAGTTACGAAACACCGGCGAGCATCCGCTTGAAATAATAACAGGCTGCCCAGGCCGGGATTTTGCGAGCGTGTTTCGCCACGAGATATAGGTATCATTCTACGAAACGAAATCATCGCGATGAGAACTGAAGTTTCGTCGTCCGAAACGTTTCGGCCTTAATTAAGATTAGGAACAGCGAGATCCTCGAGAGAAGTTACACTGTTCGAAATTAGTTATGATTTCGAAATTCTCATCGGTGTGTGTGTGAGGGGTAGATGTTACTCAAACTTCGCCTCGCGGAAAACTTTCAACGTGACCCGTAGAATAGAATTAAATTATTATTACTTCGACCCACTTTCGAACTGCATTACGAAAGTTCCCATGCATGTTTTACAAATTTTTTATTAATTTATATAGCAAGGAAAGAAATTCAGTACCGGTAGCTTTTTGGTACAATTTTTTATTAACGGTTGGAGACTAATTTTATAAGTACTTTAAATAACGAGTGTATACATATATTCTGTAGCACAAAACAAGAAGAAAACATTCTATAAGTATATCTTGCCCAGGCTCTGCTCGTCGAGATATAACGAGTCAAAGAGCCTGCTTCGCGCGTTGGGTGCACAGCCGCCATGGCAGTTACGCAGTGCGTTGCACGCGTCGTTCTATAACTCTTCGTAACTAGAAAACGAACGTCGCGGGACCCTACCTTTCCCTAACATTTTTTCCATATTTTATCCCGCGGATTCGCGATATTGCGTTTTTCGGGGCAATACACAAATCGCGGGAAACAAAGCGTTTGCATTTCACGCGTCGTAACGAATCCGGGGGTTTCCGTTGCTCGTCGAGCAACCGGTGCAAGGGTAGCTAGTTTAGAATGCAAACGACCCGGTTCCTTCGGGACGATTGTAAATCCTTCAACTGTAACCAAACGGGGCTCGCGTCGCTCGCACGCGGACACTAAATCGCGAGATTTTCCAGCGGATTTATTCCCGCGTTGCGTTGAAGACCCCCCACGGCGAAAGTTTCGCGAAACTAACGAGTGCCTATTCTTCGGGGGGCGTACCGATTACATCTCGACGCCCCTCTTCTCGCCATTCGAATGCTATGTACGAGTCCGTTTGATGGAAACGCTTTTCTTCGCGCGTATTATTCACGCATGATTTGTCCGGCGCGCAATCTACCCGCGGTCCAAGAAAATTGCAGCTGCGGTTCGTTCACGGCTGAAAGAAGCGATTTGCATATAGAACTAACTGATTTATCGTGTTCGATCAGCTCCGTTCGAACCTGCGATTTTCACGCTCAGACTCTGCTTACTTTTTTCCAGTCCGTTGCCTCGACTTTGCATTTACGCAGAATTGGTCAATCATTTGTTGGCCTAAACATAAAAGGTACATTGCACAATAACAAAATTATGTATTCCTAATTCCTCTTCTTTATCAGTAGGAACATTATTCATGTTGTCAATTTTATACTTATTTGCTTGCAAAATTTAAGTTTTATCCAAGTGATCTTTAGGGGAACAAAATTAAATTACTGAGTAAAGAATAGAAATACAGTTTTCTTTTGTCTGGGGTTCTGAAAGGTTCTTCGCAGATTAAATTTGTAAAAATTTAAATTACCCTTGTAATTTAACATTCAATTTAATATTATGAATTACTAGGACAAATCTTTGCTACTTCATGCACTATAGGGAACATCAATTAAATTACTGAGTAAGGAATAGAAATACAGTTTTTTTTTTTGTCTGAGGTTTCGAAAGGTTCTTCGCAGAATAAATTTGTAAAAAATTGCTAATCCTAGTCGTAGAGAAATCTTTGCAACTCCACGCAGTACGTGTGTGAGAACAACAAGAGTCGAGAGGGTGGGTTTTGGACACGTGGAGGGGCGTTGCATCGAAACGCGTCGTTTTATCCGCGTGGTTAGCCTCGACGACCCAGCCAGCGATAAACCAAAATTCCGGGGTAATCCCCGTGGTACCGCGATTTTAGATACGTATCTCTGGCACGGTGGACGGCGGGCTATTCGAACTTCGACGCCGTAACGGGATACCGAACGCCGACGACGCGATGGAATTTTGGTTTGTTTTTCGCTTGTTAGGTGAAATCGAAGCACGCAAAAGAACTGTTCGCGTCAGAGTTGGCCAAAATGTAATCCGATTACGTACAGTCGCACGATAGTTACCGTCCATCCTCCAAGTTTGAAGGAATAAAAATATTGAATTTACGAATCATTGAAAATTCGACGAAAGAATTGGTCATTTCGTGCACGCGCGTGTCTAATAATAATTTCAAAGGGAAGAAAATGCGAAACGTTGGGCGGAATTAGTATGCGCGCGAACGGGCGAATAGAGAGGAATGGGAAGGGTTCGCGAAGGGCGACGGGGAGATTAGGTTGCGTGGGTGCGGTCTGCAGGACCTGGATGGGTGCTGGAGGAGAGGTGGATCCGAACATACGTGTCCAGAGTTACAAACGCGAACGGAGGATAAACGGCTTGACATATTAGCTAGTTGTTCGAGCAAAGGCCGAGGCTGCCCGTATCAAACCGGTGTTTCGAACGACTCTGGCCATCGTCTAACTCGTCGTTAACTCCATGACCGCTGTTTTTGAGTGACTAGAACAGGGAATGCAACTGGGTGACGATTATGGTTACGCGAACGAACGTGTCAGACGAATTCTCTTCCAGAGGATTTTTTAATATCGTATTATCGCCTGAAATAATTGAAAACGCGTTATTCTTGCTAGATCCAATTGTGTTGAATACTGCGCGTTAAGCTTGGGTAAAATTTCAACCGAATAAACAATTGTTAGGAAAGTTCGATAATCCCGATTACTTCGACTTTATTCGTTAATGGAAGCTTTGAATATTTCGCGAGCAAATAACGTAAAATTGAAATGCTTTCGCGTAAAATTTCTCGGTTGAATAAAGTTACAGTTACGGTTAAAACCATTGTTCGACGGTTAATCATTGACGTGAAATAATCCAAGTTAATTCATTGAAAAATTGATGCAACGAGTCGGATTCTTCGCTGGCTAAAAATTTTTATCAATTCCAACATCCGAGTGAAACGTGAGGGCGTGATCAGAAAGCTCGAAGGTCGTCAGCGGCGGTATGACGGAAGTTTGGTAACCGAGCAGCGCTGATTGCTCGTTATTTAATATGTTTGTAACTTCGAACTTTCGAAAAAACGTCGAAATAACGCTGCGAACGTTGAGTGGATCAAAAATCATATTTCATCGATATAACCGTGAAATAAAACGGCATACGTATTAACACTCCGCGCCCGGTTACAGGCATCAATTTAGCGCAACTCATACGCTGGCTGTAGTACACCAAGCAGCATTTCATTCCAGCGTGTGCTATCGAACGGTTCATGTTTCCCGAACAATTGTTGCCTCCAAGTACCACTTGCTCGAAATATTAATTCAACCTGAATCTGACGTTGCTCCTCCTTTTATACAGCTTCCAGTGACAATTTCAAAGCTCCATACAGTTCTTTCGGTCAAACGCTTGTATTCAATTTAATGTAGGTTCTTTTTTAAAAAAAAATGTAGGTATAACACTTACATAGTAAACAAAATTATAATTTCTAAAATCAATCGATATTTTTAATTCAATTAATACACACATATGCATTGATTATTATTAGATAAATTAATGCACAGAATATTGCATCCTCTGTCATTATTATATACTAAGAACGAAGGTCAAGGTTCACTCACGATACGAATATTAAAATATTTATTTCAACTTTTTGGACAATTTAAAATTTCTACGAGTATCGAGTAATTCGTAATTGATACAATTTATACGTAACTAAACGACAAACAGGAGATGATTTTCGCGACAGACAGACTTCACTAGCGCCATGGCTGTACCGCTGGGTGTGTTTAGCAGATTCCTCCGCAACAGCTGCGCCCAATGGTCTCTAAATCCGTCGAGTTTAGAACAGAGGCGATAGTCGAGGGATGCTTGGATATTAAAAAGTGGATAAAAGTCTCGCCTCGATGAGATACTTCGCTACCCTATTGGAAACCTGGAATTTGAAGGATATCCAGCACGCGATCGAGTAGACTGCATTTATTACGCTGTGGTCGATTTGTAAAAGCCTCTGCCACAGCAAGTTCAGTTTCCCTAAAACAGATTAACTAAAAAAATGCAAAACAATTGAAAAACTCGTAGACTCTTATATTTCAAACTCTGAGTAGCACTAAAAAAAACAAAGAGTATCTAAAATTTGTGATGATTTAAAGTGCAGGTAATTTGGAACAGTGGTATTTCAATTTACCTCCACGCTATAAAATTTACTGAACAAGTGATCTAATGTGAAGCAAAAATTACAGCATGAGAACAATCGTGTTAAGTGTAAATTCCAAGTTTAAACGGTTATTTGCAATAATCAGAGACGTAATTCCCGGTATCATAACCAGCCCATTCGCAATATCCACATTTCATACATGGGACACTGCACCCATTCTTCTCCTCTTTTATCTTCGCTGTAGGTCGCATTACGGAAGAGACACGCAGCATCTTTTACAGTAAGTATTCCGAGTTAGTAACACAATGTTGCGATAAAACAATGTTCTCTTGTACTCTTGAAATTGTCACAAAATTTTCTTTAAAGTATTTCATATATTTTGACCATAATTTACGCGATTAAATACTTACTGAAGAAGAAGTGCGAATTAAAGTTTCCCTATTCTTGAAATTACATCCGCGTCTTAAGAAGGAAATATTAATAAAATGTTCGAACGTTAAATCATTCGAATTGTTAGAGGTTTAGATTTAGCCAATCGATTTATCTGACGAAATACCGACTAATACGACTCTGAGGGCTTATGCAGAGCCCACGCTATTTGTCGAAACATCTACCGAGCCACACTACACGTCTGGCCAGCGACTGGATATACCAGTTATCTCGTCGGTGCTTGGTATATGATATTCGTTTGACCTGTGGCTGGGATATACTCCTTTCGCAGACCACTGAACAGGATATGAACGGCCGAGGTCGGTATGCGCGCTAACCTATTCCATTTGTACCTAAATATTTTGAAACATGTCGCCGGCGACCTCGTTACCGGCGTCCTCTTAAATTTCAACATCCATATTCCGGACTCGCATGAGAATTTAAAACAGTCGCCAGTGGACGCGTCATAAATTCTACCGCGCGACAACCCATTTACTCCGGAGAAAATGTTGATCCAGGAGCATCGTATCTTCCCGTAGACACGCGACGATCGAAATTCTAAACGCCAAAAAGACAATATAGTCTGATTCGAACGCATCGAAATCACGTTACGCGCTCTTTTATATTTGAACTACGCGTGCGTTTTATGTAACCTTTCCCCGACCTTTTTTATCGAGTATTCCGAATCATCAGCAATTTACATATTCTCTACTTTAAATGCTATCTATACGTTTAACATCGAATATATTATCTGCAATCTGATTTTGTTATATTATAATCGTTCGACAGAAATTCATCGTTGTTTTAGTTATTTCGTGTGGTAAAATTTGTGAATTCTCTGATGAGATTCGTGAACTTGAACCTTCATTTATGACTGTGCTTAAACATTTTTTAATTTATATCAAATGATCTATTATTACGCAGCTGTGGATAAATTCGCCACCTGTAACTGTGAGAGTTTCTTCGAGAATCGTGCTGAACTCTTTTAAGAAAATAGGTTGAATCTAACCGAGAAATAACCTCTCGTCGGTGATTCGTGACACGATTAAAATCGATGTCCCTAGGCGGATCATCGAGCTCCGTGGAGTTGTCTGGACGATTATCGTCGGGTTTACGGCAACTTTTACCTCGAGTGGGCTCCCTTCCGACCGCCGTCTTTAGGAAGGCAACCAATTTCGTAAAAAGTTAATGGAGATTCTGGATGAAAGTTTTCACGGACCATTCGAGGGATCGTTTCGAGGACGTCACGTTATTCATCTATCTCGTTAATTTAAGGGAACATGTTCTACAATCTAGATAAAAGCATACAATTTTGTAATTTAATAATTTAGTAAAAAAGAAAAATGACAAATTTTAGGTAGTGAAAATTAACGTTACATAAAATCATTTTTTCGAGTTGTTTAACCTAGAAATTTCATTTTATTTGAAACTTCATTCGATATGAAATGAAATTTTTATATAAGTTTTAATATTGATAAACAGTTGCAACAGGATAGAGCATTGTTCTTACGTGGAATCAATGAACATTTGCGTAAAGTTTACCCTAAATCAGCATCCGATAGTTCGCAGTATTCCCTTCTAAGCAATAACAGTCTTGCAACGTTGCATATCCGTGCGAATGGATCGATATTTTCATATCTCGAGATACGCAGTTTCGGTTTGAACAGTGGGAATGTTCGTGATGTTCTCGAGAGTGCATTGAACCGTAGTTCGAGACAGGGGAATAAACAATCCGATCGTTACGAACGTTTTTTAGGGACTGCGACATCGATTGGTACTTGCAATCGTCGCAGGACATTGACACGCCTCGTTCGTACGAGGCCACATCGCGCAAAAATCTTTACCGCGCTCCCCCGTGGAGCTTTTTCTGCTTCAAATTGCGTGTTGATCTAATCACGAATGCATATTCATGATACGGCAATTGCAGAGAGAAAATACAGCGTCCCAGGAGCGAAGGAAGCGTTAAAGTTAGCCGCACTACGACGTACGAACTTAACAGATTTTTGCTATAATTCGACAAGTTCTATTACTTAAAGATATCG
Organism: Colletes gigas; assembly: GCF_013123115.1. Classification (NCBI taxonomy): domain Eukaryota; kingdom Metazoa; phylum Arthropoda; class Insecta; order Hymenoptera; family Colletidae; genus Colletes; species Colletes gigas. The sequence continues at coordinate 4,078,470 of NW_025106637.1, forward strand.
ACAAGGAAAAAGTCGATTGTTCAATGAGATAAGAAAACATTGTGGTACTTATTTTTGTAAGTTTGCTAAAATTCACGAATCCTCAAAGTCTCAACTTGAGAATTAATTTTTTAACTTTGACGAGCTAGACTACGTCAAAAATATTTCAAATACCATACAGAGACTAAATATTGAACTATGTCAGTTTTGTTTGTAATAATTGTGGCTACAGTGGCTAATTGCATTGACTGAATAAGTTTGAAAACGAATTGTAGTGCAAGGGATGAAGAAGATAACACGATGTTTGTTGTAATAACATCGAGGAAAATTATGAACCGATTTGGGACTGCGGAGGCATTACGTAATGGAAGTCGATTACGCCATGAGTCACGGGTCCCTTTAAAAAGCGAGATGCAGCGGCGATTTCGTAGCAAGCGGCTCAACACCCGATAAAAGAGAACCGAATTATCGGGCAGAGTCGGCCAGCATTAAGGCCAACGCAATCAGCGCCGGTTTCTTCGGTCCCCTTCATTTTTCCTTCCCCCTTTTTTCTCCACGACCCTTTTATCCTCCGGCCCACGTCACCCTCGAAAGTGTAATGTCATCATAAAGAAAGAGGATAAGGGTTGATTGACCGAAAGTTTCTTTTCTTTCTGCTCGTCACTTTCGCGTTCACGGTCCGCTTGTCACCCGATTTTCGTCTGAAAATCCACCGTACCTTCCTCCCCCCCACTTTCTACCGCCATCGTCGATCGTTACTCGCGCGTGGAAGAGTTACGTAATTCGTAGGGGGTAGTGGATCCATAAATTCCGAGACAGGTTAACTGATGGCTCAATGTTTCTAAGGATAATAAAATATTCATTCAGGCAAAAGCGTCTTTCTATCTTTTTATCTCGTTCGTCACGAGACACGTTCATGTCATCATTCTCTATTGATATAGGATTCGATATAATTTCTGCTTCATGAATTATGATTTTATAAAAGCTCAACGATATACAATTAAAATAACATTAAAAACTCTATTAATTTTCGTATTTCCGAATCCCAGATTAGCCAGATTTGTCTCGCAATATTTTTCGTGCCATTTTTCCGCGAAAAATCACGCTTTGGAGAAACAATCCCGCGCAACGACGCAGACGATATCGAAGTCTCGGTCGCGCGAAATCGAGATCGTATTCGAGCATGAGTTTCATAAGTCAGTAAGTCTCGGAAGGATCCTCCTGCTACCAGGCCATCTTCCGAGCATGTCCTACCCCACGAACCACCGGAAGACGAGGCGGAGGAAACTGTAATCTTCTTAAGAGCGCGTCGATCGACCGGACCAAGTCCGCATTTTTCCGTCTGCTTGCCTCCTTGAATTTCCACTCGCCTGGAGTCCTGTTGGTTCACAGTCGTCGCGTTTCCTCGATACGACGTCCACAACGACGTTCGTCTCGTTCCTTCTCCCCTCGGCCATTTTTCTTTTTTTTTCCTTTTTCACTCGACGAACCCTCTTTTTCTCCCGCGGCGTTGTTTCACGGGAGACGTCTAAAAATCGGACCGAAAATATTTGAAAAGGATGGACCAATTTTTAGGATTTCTTTGAGACTATTTTTAAATTACCGAGTTCGAGATAGTTTTAGTCAGCCTATCGCAAATATTCTATCCAAGAGAATGTAACTCTTCGCGAACGATTCTGCCCTACTTTTGTATTTGCTCTATATTGTAATGTGCCTGTACGGATACGTACGTGTATTCCAACGCTCCAGCGGCGTACGTAACCCGGCTCAAGGTCCACAAAGAACGATGTCGATGCACTTCACAGTAATTAAAATGTTCCAGCGAAATCACTCTCGACTACGCAAACGCGCGATGCCTGACAAGTGCGGATACACGAAGTAGCAAGTATTCCAGTCGAGTTGGCCCGAAAGTTACCCCTCGAATTTCCACCGCCGAGACACTCAACCCGAGGCTTTCTGTTACGTCGATTCTCGAAACGTTTCGTGCCCGCGCTCTCGTTTTTTTCCCCCGCGATACTCGGTGTTTCGAGAACTTTCGCGTCCGCGCGAACGAAGACGCGCGAGCAAACAGTTCTCGTGCAAATAGACGCGATAATTGAGGACGGTCGGGCAGAGAAATCGCCAAAACGCATCGGGGTCTCGACGTTCCGCCGATTTCGTTCGACACTTTCACCGGGCATCGTAACAGAAAAAACGTTATTCTGCTTTTATTTTTTTGCGAAGAATAAAACTCTATCGACGTTATAACTCAATTTAAATCACTAAATCCCGCGCCGCGAGTCGAACTCGATTCGATGGCCGCGACTGTCCGGATAAGCTTCCCGAACGGTTATCTCTAACGAACTCGTTATTTTTAACGGCCACTCCTCCCTCTCTCTCTCTCTCTCCCTCTCTTTTTTATTAGATCTCTGTTTGTGCGTCTGCGAAATTCGTGCAGACCGTCGAACAAACGCTGTCGCGCGCAAACGATGCTCCCGGGAGAAGCGTTCCTGCGCATTCCCGTGTTTTGCATCCGCGACGCAAACAAATTCGATACTTTTCGTTGTTGTCCAGCGTGCATAATATTAAGAGTGGAAAATCGAGGGTCAAGCGATATTCAGCGTCCCCGTACAATGAAAGCCGGGCGTTGTTTGTTTTCCAAATAGTCGACATGCAATTTTCGAACGGACAGGCGCTATTGAATATCATAAATGCCGAAAATTTCAATCGTACGTGAATAAAATATAATTCGTGTCTCGCGTGGTATATTTTTGGTACATTCTACGGGGTGTGTTTAGGTATCAATTTTTACGCTGTAATATACTAAGAGAAGATTCGTTGGTTTACAATTTTCTGATGTAGCGTATATTCAACCGAGGCATTGTTTGATTGGCACACGCTGTGTGTCCTTTGTAGGACTCATCGGAACACGAAATTCGGCGCGAAATCCCGTCAATATCCGATGGATAGTCAGCTGTGTCCTCTGCTCGTAAGTTTCAAGAGTCGATTAGCTGGGCCAATTGGGAGCGAGCGGAATTAATAGCGCAGAGGGAGATCAGGAAACGTTTGCCAACGGATGATCAGAGCCTCCTTCAACCGTCTGTCGCTTCTGTACGCCGTGATGCATACAGGGAGCAGATGAAGCACGATCGCGGTCCAAGGATCGTGGATGCTTTTTGATTCCCACGGGATCTGTCGGCTGATATCGTTGGATCTTAAGCCGTGATGTTGAGTGCACGGTGGCGTGCACCGTCCGACGCCCGTTGATGCGAAGGCAGTGCCAATTATATCGAAGTGTTATCCGATTACGAATTTCACCCCGGCCTGCTGCGGGCGTTGCGGCAATCTCGTGTTTATACGTGCGCCCAAGAGAACAAGAACGAGAAGGATACAGAGGACGATAGCCTGGTCCTGGCCCCGTACTCCTTTGAGCCTCTCCAGAGACGCAGCCCCGGAATTTAATAGGCTTCACTTTGAAACTACGGCGAAATTGATCTCTCCGCCCCCCGTTCCCCTCTGCGAATTTTCCCTTAGCTCGGAGCGAGCGTGCCACACCCCGGGGAGCCGGTCGACTAATTTTATTTAAAGCTTCTAAGCCTGTAATATCCCCGCACCGTTTACGGTTTATTGACTGGTGTCGTTCGATCTTTGCCATTAGCTCTCTTCCGGCCGAGAATCGGATCGTTTCCGATCCACGACCGTTACTAGTCCTTTGGCAGACGCTCGATATTTTCAAGGCCAAGTAGGCTTGCGACGTTTGATCGTCACTGAGTCGAAATTTTGTTAATATTCATCGGTTAGAAAATAAAACTTTAAAACGAATTTTTTTTCAAGGAGATACCGTAGTTGGTTCCAGAGAATATCATTATTTACGAATAAATGCTGGTTTAAGTTCAGTTTCAATTAAATAAACCATTTGTGAATTGATAGGAATTGTTGAAACTTCTTTGGGTGGATAGTGTAAAAGTAAATGTGAAATTAAACATAGAAGACAGCATAAATTAGAATAGTTGATGTGGTCATTGGATAGGGGATGAAATGCCCTTTAAAATGAGCGTTTGTACGAGTCGATAGCTTTATTAGTTCCAGAGATATAGCGATTTTAATTTCAAGTCGATGCGGTGGCTAGTTTCGGAGATACGAGGGACCGAAGCGTTTGTTTACATTCTTACTACGGCCTTGTCAAGGTCGTTGACCGCGCGCGCACATTGAAAGTAGGTCAGTCGGCCACGAGAGTCACGAGTCACGTGCGAGAAAGAGAGGTCCAGCGCGACGCGTCAGACGAAGACAGCGATAGTCGAATTAAGAAAAATTACCTTTTACATAAATTGCGATATCTCGAAAACGGAAAGTCCGATCGACAAAATTCAAAAACCACATTAAAGGGGAAGGTTCGCCGCTGCCAATGATGGCTTGATAATTGATAAAACTCTAATAGCTTCGGAACTGCACGCATTTAAAGTTTTAATACGCGTTATTAGGCTTTCGTAAGGCGGACAGTGCAATTTTAAAAATTCCCCTTTCATATAAATTACGATATCTCGAAAACGGAAAGTCGGATCGACAAAAACAAAAAGCCATTTCAAAGGGGAGACCTTGCCCCTTCTAGCAGTGCCTCAATTATTAATAAAACACTAGTAAGTTAAAAACTACATGCATCTAAAGTTTGACTATTTTTAGTACGCGTTGGTAGACTATTCCAAGGTGGATAGAAAGTGAAATTTAAAATATTACGCCTTTCTTTGGACGACATCTCCAGAATAGATGACCAATCGTGGTTGGTTTAGTGTTAAAAGTAATGGAAACGTACTGCTTGTCTGACATGGCGTATATCTTTGTCTTCCTTGACACGTATCGGTTCTACTTGTTTTCCTCCGCATGTGTCTATTCTACTTATTTTCGTTTCGACGCGACTATTCAACTTCGTCTTCTACTGTTTCTCTATTGAATAACGGGAACGATGTACTTGTTCAGCTTGCCAATAAACTAACTTTTTAGATTTGTGACGACCCATACTAATGATTGCTAGTTATTCTCTAGCAAAACTAACAAAAATTCGTTATTTCATTCAATATTTATTAAAGATAAAATCTGATAAGATAATGTTCCACGCAAAAGTTTGTTCTTTATTTGCGTAGAATAAAAATCCATAAATAGAAGCTTTCTCTTTCCAAAAAAAAAAAAACAAAATTACCCATAGAAAAACTTCGATATGGCTTCGTTAATTAGATTTTTACAACGATCTCGAAGGTATCCACAATCTTTCGAATGCCTGGATCTAACGAGGAAAGTGCTATGGACCGGAGTATGCTCAAACGCTGAACTACAGACGAAATTGTAGAGAGTGGAAAGTTGCTCGAAAATTGTTGAAGCTTGTTGTGTTTCAAACTTGCCGCCGGACAACGGTTGCTCGAGTAATTGTAAGACCGGGAAGGAGAATGAGAACGAAGCTTCAGTTTGCGAAACGGTATTGTGAACCTAACTATACGACCGTACTTCTCGTTTGCGAAACGCGTTCGTTGTGCTTTGGACAGTGTTTGGTATTCGTTTTGGACTTGCACGCGATAGTCTAACCCTTTCAAAATTGGATCGATATTTCGTTTACACCGTCCAATCAATTTGCAATTAAAATTATACGAAAAGAATTCCTAAACGTGGAATTATTTTTGCAAATTGATTATTTGTATTCCAATGAACGAAGAATACAGTGAAATATTTTTTCCCGCCCTTTTAACAATTTGGAAACGTACGTGTTAACAGACGACAGCCGTAAACGCGATTCCGGGAATGGTTTTTGCGGGGAAATGACGACGGGCTACAAGGTGGCCGCATCTCGCCAACTATTTTCCCATGTTCTTCTTTCCCCGGGCTAAAAATCCTCTTCGCCCGTGCGAGAACGTAATTCGATTTTCCATGATGCCCGAGAGACGGCGCCGCTGGTAAAAAAACCACGGCGCACCGCCGAAATTTAATGGCGGGTAAAAGAAGTTAAAAGCACGTCACGGCTAGAGCAAAGTTGCATTCTCCTTGGCATCGTTTTTTTGCTTGTCGCGTAAACGACGCGTTTTGGCAACGTCGGAAACGCCATCAGGATCGTTTCTCTCTCCAACGTACGGTTGCTTAAATATTGCTGGGAAGAGATTGATGAATGTTGATCGCCTCGACTTCCAACCTGCCAGCGTATTTTACTTTACCGCCATTTATAGAACATAACAGAGTTGAAGCATTTGACACTCAGGTTTCTTGCACCCGGCAATCCTTTTGCGTATTTTTTTTAAACAGAAGTCGTAATTCTCGTTGATTATGAAAATAATTTTCACGAGATTTAGACTTCCAATAAAATAACTTAGACAAATTGTTTATTGTGAAACTATATTTTCCACGTTGGTTGATATTTCGTCACTTTGAATGCTGGTCGTTGCAGAACTCGTGTTACGAAACTTTTACCACTATACTTGTAAATTAGAATAGATAACATTTACGGGGCGTGTTTAGAATGGTAGTATATCCACTCCTCGTCGTTAACAACCGTTTTATTGTCTTGTAAACAGGACCAACTCGGGCCATTACGTGCAAAACAAATTAAACACAATTAGTAAAGGGGAACGAACTCGAAAGTATACTCCACAGGTAAACATTCATTGGCGAGACAAGCGAAAATATACAATCGCCGGCAATGGCGCGCAATTACGAAAATTAGACACTAATGACATTTATTTCGCTGGTCTACGTCGATTAGGAAAACAATTAATCTGATATAAAATCGATGTAATGTATGATTCACTCGCCTAATAACCATGGTTATTACAGGTCTTTCCGAAACGTACGTAAAAGTGGATTTATGGTTTCGTATCTAGCGATACGGAGTACATGTTTTAGATTTGAAATTACAATTTTCTTCCTGAAACGTTACCCGCGTTCGATTCGGTATACAAATTCTGAAGCATCCTTCTCAACGAGACCGTGATCCACCTCAAAGTCTCGTAACTTCCACCGACGCGAATTTCACCGAATCTCGGAAACCCCGAACGACTCAACCATAAATTCCGGCGGTTAACCAGTCTAAACGTGTAACCGCACGCTAAATCGCCGAAAAGGAGACCAGCACGACAGTCGGCACTATAAACAGACACTCGTGCCTCCGAGGATTGGCAAGAAACATATTTACATTAAGTCCTGGATCAACATTATGACCTTTGAATCGAAATTAAGCCTCCAAGTACATTAACACGTGCATACGTGTCCCTCCCGCCGTATTTCGGTACATACTTTCTTCGAATATACAGGGTGTTCGGCCACACCTAGGAAAAATTTTAATAGAGGCCAAAATAAGACGAAAATCAAGAATATCAATTTCTTGACTTGATAATTAAATCAAAAAATTTCAAATCATTCTGAAAAAATTATTTTTGGCCGTGGAGATCAATTGCAATCATTTTTGGTGAATAGACATACCCCCGAAATCCTACCCACTTTCGAGAAAAAAATTCGGGTAGGTGGCTAAATTTTTCGGCGAAAAAAAATATTTTCAAATCGTTCTGGAAAAATTATTTTCGGTTGCGAGGGTCAATTACAATCATTTGTGGTGAATAGACATACCCCCGAAATCCTATGCGTTTTCGAGAAAAAAATTCATTACTTAAAATATAATGTCTGACCATGACTGTCTGTTACCCTGAAAATTGAAGAGTTTCAAATCATTCTGGAAAAATTATTTTCGGTTGCAGGGGTCAATTGCAATCATTTGTGGTGAATAGACATACCCCCGAAATCCTACCCATTTTTTAGAAAAAAATTCAGTAAAGTTCACGGAATGAGGTTACTACGAACCATATTTAGAAAATTGAAATCGTTGAGTCTGTTTTAAATAAAAATTCAATCCACGAGATCTTCTTCCCCCTTTCCAAGTTAAGACGAAAGAAAAGCAAATCTAATTAGAAAGTAAACCGCGCGCTTATAATTACATTTCAATTCCAAAGCTCGATGGTCTTCGTTTCTCTGCAAGTGCATCTTTCCTTGTGTTTCGCGCGAGTATTTCGTCGTAACTTCCAACTGCAGAAACGTCGCAGCGTTAACGGTAATCCCCGAGATCGAGCAAAAGATTATCCCGGTGAATAGACGGCAACGATTCGGAAAATGGCAACGAATCGTCGCGTCGTTGTTCCCAGCCTCGAATAATCTCCATTTGTCGCGTAGCTGCGCTGCATTTCGACCATGTGCCTTTTCCCAAAGACGAGGACCGGGGTGAAAAGACCAGAGGGAGAAATGTAAACAATAAAGGCTAGAGAAGCATAATGTTAGAGAAAATTTGTCAGGAATTCGAAACACAGAATATTCGTTTCTGTAAAATTAAACGTGAATATCACGAGCCAGACTCGCGAACAGAAGGTCGGTTCGAACGTAAACATCTCGAGCCAGGCTCGCGAACAGCCAATCACGTGATTCAGTTTTAGTTCCTATCGGTACGCCACAAGAGCTGGTCGCGATTCTTATAACCTCTGTTACAAAGCAGTGTAGCATCAGTCTGGTCTGTTTACCGCACGTTTGGAACCTGGATTTCGTCGAGCTACATACCACGGGAGGAGACTAATATAAATTGCTGAGAAATATTAACAGTTCCAAGTTCCAGGTGAATATTTCCCATTTTTGCGTACTGTTGCGTTTCACATTATTTTTATCTTCGCATCTGGAATCCCCTCGCGCGCGCGAAACGTTCCTGAGCCATCTTTCATTCTTCGCCTCCACTTAACCCAACCCCTGTAAGGTCCGTGACCGTGTGGCAAACTCCCCCGGCGTAGCACGTAATCTGATCGTTGGAAATCAAATGTCCAGCGGTCGAATGTGCCACGGATTCGTGGTCTGGATGTGTGTGTCCTACGTGCGTGGCTGTCGTCGACAACGATCGGCCCACTTTCTTATCGTAATTGTCCGGTCCCGGAGGCTCTATGATCCGTTAATGCCGTCTAATCTGGCGCGATTATTCTTGCGGGGTACGCGAAATTGAACGAATTAAGTCTGGTATCCTTGGCAGAGGGGTCGAAGGAGCCCACACTCGGCTCGGCTGCGTCTTTCTCGTTTACACGCTTGCGTAGAGAACCGACGCCCGCGCTGGCCCAGCAGCCTGGGAAAGCTATACGAGTGGCATAAATTTAACACGGAACACGCCAAGGGAGGTGCCATACGTCCGACCCTGTTAAGGTTGTCTCTTTCTCTCTCCGCGGAGCTCAGGTTTCGCATACTTTAGCCCCGAGGCCCCTCTTGGCCCGGAGTGCCTTATCCTTCCCAGTGTTAAATTAAATAATTTATCGCGTGTCGACCATAGACAACCCCAGACCTAACCCGACCTCCACCATCCACCATACGCATGATTTACGCCGAATTGCTGGTCTGAAAGGACTCTCACGGTTGAATTTATTTTGTTAAGTAATTACTCGAAGGGCTGAGCAGCGTCGTGCGGCTGAATTCTGCTCTCCAGTATCGTCAATAGCAATCTTGAGAGAATGGGAGATTCCAGAAGCCAAAATAAGACGGAAATCAAAAATATCAATTTGTTGATTGTAGCTTCGTTAAAGAGTTATTAAGAAATTAAATTAAAATTTTCACATCGTTCTGAAAAAAATATTTTCGGTTGCGAGGGCCAATTACAAGCATTTTTGGTCATTAGACATACCCTCGAATTCCTACGCAGTTTTGAGAAAAAAATTACTTACCGAAAATATGATGTCTGACCATACCGTTGATATGTTTCCCTGAAATTTCGTGTATATCTTTAAAACGTCATAACTTCTGAACGGATCGGAGGATTTTAATGTTTCCACCGGCAAACGACGCGTATTTTAGCGAAGAATATGTAGGAATCATAAGAATATTTAAAAAGTTGTTCCTTGATCCCGAAAACTGAGAAAACCCACATAAAAATGCAGAAAGGTGTAAAACAATCCACTTCTATGTATAATATAAGCTTAAATAACTCTTGTATTTAAGAATATACGAATCAACACTGTTTAGAGTCTAACTATTCAAACGAACACACAAAATAATAGATATGAAAAGGCAGAATTAGTATAGCTTACGAGCTTACAAAGATCATGTACGTCGCGAAGCGTAGAAGGTTACAAAGGTTCATCGCCTTCATCCGTGACTACATTCGCAAGACTTTGACGAACAGAAAAGAGACTCCCCTAACTCTTCATACATTTCATCATTGTCGTCTCCGCTGAGATATCGCGTAAGAACTCGGACAGCCGTCCAAAGTATCCCCAAGTATGCCTAACGTTAACCCCTCGTGTCAAAGCAAAGCAAAAAGGCGCTTTGTAGTTTGCGTAGCAGCACTTTGTTCTTCGCGCTTTTCACAGTGTTTATTCGTAACAAAATATTTCGCAGTGATCGTAAAAAATTGAAAAATATAATTCCACCGACAATTAAAGAAACACGAACCGGTAATGTATTCGTTACGAGAACCATACCACGCGTTCAGGGACTATCGATGTTGATGAATAAATATTTCCAACGCTAGTCTAGAAAATCGATTCCAATGGCTCACTTCGTACACGCAGAGTCGCAATAGTTTCTCCGATCCAATCGTTACTATTCATCGTTCACTTTCCAGCCACTTTGCACACATTACCGTAAGTTTTCCCTGAACATCCAAGATCGCATTTCGCTAATGGCATTAGGTAAGTGCGAAAGCGTCGTTATTTAGCGTCGCCTTTAATTCAGCGATAATTTTCAATCGATCGGTGGGAATTCCTGGATCAAGGAGCAACGGGTTCCCCCTTCGGAGGTCGGTCAATATTTCAGCCGGTCCAGAAAAAGACTGGAAACGTTCGCGTAATGAAATTAAATTTCCTTCTAGCACGTTCCCCCGAACTCGCTTCCAATTGCACGAGTTACCGCCTCCGTTTTCGCTTCCATTTCCACGTGTATTTTAATTCCGCAGCGGCAAAAGGAGTCGGGGAATTAAATAGGAAGCCGCGGCTCCGAACGAGCTGAAATTACAACGCGAAGTTGGCCTCTCGTATCGCGGTCTACTGTCCGTAGTATAACGCGCCTGTTCTTTATCGCAATTTTCATTGTCCCGATGGCAGATCATTTCGTAAAACGTCCATTATTCCCTCCGCGGGAACGTCATCGAACCAGATAAACCGTCGAAACCAGATAGAGTGCCCGTTAAATACATTATCCGAGTATTACTGTTGAAAATCAAAATTTATTTCGTGTCTAAATATTTCGTAATAATAACATGTGTTGACACTAAGAGAGGGCTACGCTGAACCTTCGAATTTCTCACAAGCTCTCGACCTATCTCCTTATCTTTCACTATACCAGTCGATGCATTATTTTATACTTCTGTAGTAATTTTATGTTATGAATAATTCGTTTACAGATTCTGAAGGAAGCGTAATAATTACGTGTGTCGACGCTTCTCGCGATCGTCAACAGAGGGCTACGCTGAACCTTCGAATTTCTCACAAGTTCTCGACCTATCTCCTTATCTTTCACTGTACCAGTCGATGCATTATTTTACACTTGTTATAAATAATTCGTTTAGAGATTCCGAAGAGGCCAGATAAATTTAATAGTTGGAATTGAAACCGCGTGCAAGGTTTTTCATTTGCATCGTTTTCCTGCTAGAATTCGCATAAATTTGTAAACAATAAATACGTCTTGGCCGAAGCAGCTTGTAATGGAAGGGACAATTTCGCGACAGCCATTAACCGTAAAGGAGATGCTTCGGGGCATTCTCCGGCGCCACGTTCGGCGTCGTTCCCGACCAAAATAGGACGACGTATTTCATTTTTCCCCGTTTATCCCTTTCACCGCGGTCTCTCGGTTTAATTAGCATAAGTCTGGCCGTCTGTGGTTGCCGGCGAGCGCGAAAGGCACGGTCCTATCCTCGGGGAAATTACCGCGATTGCCGTGAAAATGCGCACCCTAGAAAACTCGTCGCTACCCGCCGGCCATCTTCCATTTTCCTGGGGCTGCGAGAAGGCGTTGCCGCCGACAATGACATCGTGCTCGAATAAGGGGAAAAGGAGGAACTCTGAGACCAGACGGTCTCCTTCATTTTCGGATATACTCGCATGTTTCAAAAAAGGAAACGAGAACGGCGGAAAATGGTCGAATTTTTTCGTAACCACCTGGAATTTTAATAACCACCCACGGGTCCCGAGAAGTGATAAAACTACCCTTTTCATGTCTCAAATCGAATTGGAATCTTTAGGTAAATTAATAAAGTCGATGTCCAAAAGGATATTAAGTTCTGCTGATTTTTCTATATCAGCGCTATTCTTTTGTTAGCTTCTCAAATGTTTAGAGTGTGTATCAGTTATTTATAACACAAAGTTTGCTATTAATATTAATGGGAGTTTATAAAAATTCATATTATAGAGCTATAATAAATCAGATGTTAGTAAGGTGAGCCTATCATTATTTTGGCTACTATATTAATTACCACCAACAGAAGGATACACACTGGGAATTTCTACACCACAGAAATATTTAAATTCTTCCAGAAACACTCGCGAATCAAACAAGTGTTAAATTACCGATCAAAGACCACCCCGACACGAGCCAAGTTTCAATTTATTCCGTTAACGATAGGAAAAGAATAATCGACCTACCCCCGTTACAGAACCGGCATTATCCGTCCAAGACTCGTTTGTCGATGCGTCAGCCACGGTCGCGCAATTGTAAATCTTTGCCGTTTCGTATTTCATCCGATCGTAAATTGGCCATGATCCAAATTTCAAACTCCATCGATTCCTTTATTCGCGCCGGCCTTTTGTCGACTCCAGGCGAATTTCGATGTAATAAATCACGGTATAATTTCGCGGTGTACATTTCCGGGTTTTTATGGGCTCCTTCCACCCGTGTGTCGATTTATTGTGACGAGTCGATTTATAAAGCGAGCGAATATTAAATAATCGTTACCGACCACTGTCTTTAATAATTTGCTCGCCGTTTATGGAGGATTTAAAAAATTATTCGAATCCTAATGCCGGAATGGGTCGAGAATTAAGTGTAACAGAATCGTTTGTCCTTTTCTCGCGTCAGCAATATCGAGCTTCCGACCGAACGCGAACGTTGTAGACGCAACGAGCCATGCACGGATGGCATCGTTCACGGGCGTTGTTGTATTTTTACTACTGTAACGACTTTCGCAACAATAAGCGGCTTTATCTGGTCGAACACGACGGTTCTCTCGCGTATACGAGCCGATCGTTAGGCTGATAACCGAACGCCGTCATCGTCCTTATCTGCGGCTTATAATACCGGCCGTGTCACCGCAACGCTGCAAGCATAAAGTACTGCATTACAGCTACGGCCCACCTTGTTGCTTCGCGGGTCATTATCCGGTTAAACCTACCGTTAACCATGCTCCTCGACGGGCCTGCGGCTTCGCGAACAAACCTGCCAAGTCCCGTGAAGTCGCCACTGTAAAGGGAAATCCCTTGAACAGGGCCTGGAAGAAGAGGAAAAAGGATCTTGTAATGCGAGGGTTAATTAACAGGGTAGAGTGTGCTCGAGTATAAACGAGGTCCTCAACCTTTGCTCGAGGAATTCCCACGTCCGTGTTTCTACGTCTAGGAAAATAGTTGAAGCTCGATGATTTTTAAAGGGTGACTGATCGAGTTCCGGGTCATTTTTTACCCGTCTGTCACTTTTACGTATGGACAAATACTTCGGGATATTACGGATATTCTTGTTTATATTTATGAACTTTGAAGGTGTGTAAAAACGTTCATTCGAGTTATCTAGTTTAGTGTAACTTTCGATCAGAGATGTTAGCGTGTATAATACAATTTTTTAAATCAAATTTAGAGTATTGAACACGTTGAGTATGAGCATTTGACAGTACTTAATAGTCATACTAAATTTATTATAATATACATTTCAAATAGTTTGTCCAGCTACAGGTAATTTCCATAACTTTCTACCAGACATATTTATAATATCGTAAACTTTGAAAATACCTAGGTCTAATAATAAATAAATACAATCGAAATTTTTTATACAGTTTGGAATCAACTTGCCGCGTCATTCTATTTTCTTTGTGTTTAGTATTTCTCAAAAGTACGCACGAATCGAATCAGAGAGCCAATTTGTAGAATAAATATGAAGACAATCACGCAAGCAGGTGCGTGGTCGTCGCATGTCTACGTTCTTCCTTGTTTCGCGATTAAAAGAGCAAAGACGTAGAGGACTCGGGGTTTCCTACGTCTGTCTTGGTTATTTTCAATCAACGACGACGCGCCGTTTGTGTGCATCCAGCGTGAATCGAAGGGCCAGGCGTCGCGACGTCGACGTCTGGCTAGCAGCAAGAGCGTCAACGGGAAACTCGATTGACTGGAGACCGGGGCGAGGTGGGGCGCAGGAGGCGCGGATCCAATTCGTTTTGCTTTCCCGTCCGGTTTTCTTGGGCGTCGGTGCGCGAGATATTTAATAAAAAAAGTTGACGTTTCCTGCGGGTCCTTTTGCTCGCTTTTTGTTCCACCCTTATTTCTCCGGAAGCGTTTGCACCGGAAAAGAACGCGCCGCGACGTGCACGCCGCGTCGTCGACGTCTATTTTCGCCGACAATCCGCCTAACCGGCAAACCACCCCCGCGCGCCCTCTGTCATATAAACAAAATTCTACGCGGTGCAATGTTTTTACTCCCGTCTCTTTTCAGCTCTTATTCCACCCCCACGCGACCGACCATTTGTCGCCTCGTTTCATCTTCCGCGCGAAATTCGAGAAAAATCGCGGACGCACGAGATTCGCCAGCCTCGCGCCAATATTTTCCGCAGCGAGAAACGCGACGTTTAAGGGGTAGAATGTGCTCCCCATCCGCCGGGGAAAAGGGACTTTTAATACAGAAATGCATGGGCAACTTGTCAAACTGTGTATAATATAAACAATTACTTCTGAAGGCAAGGAATAATTCAGATTATTCCGCATCGACCGTAATAAGACGGATTTACTACTTCCCTCTCGTCTCCAACGCCATATAAACAAAATCTCTGCCCCGGACATTGTTTCCTCCCCAATTCTTTTGTATCCCTTATTCGACCCCCCGAACATCTGTCGCCTCGTTTTATCTTCTCCGCGACAGCTAGAGAAATCGCGGTAACACGAGATTTGATCGATCGCGAGAGCGACGAGGGATGCTGTTCGACGTGGTTTCCCCTAATTCTGACCACCCTGCACATTTATTTCCCGAGTTTCTTTCGCGAAAATCGAACGAGCTTGTTGACCGAGCATCCTGGAGGAGTGCACGAAATTAGGAATTAATACGAAGTACACACGAATTGGAAAGAAATTTGAGAATTATGTGTATTTAATGTTAATAGACACGGTTCGTATTTTGATAACTTATTTCGGTAGAAATAAATTTTGCTGAGCCTTTGTTCGTATTGGACCCAATTGGGAAAAAAGTATATCGTGTCCGTAACATTGGTCAGCGAAATTCCGTGTATTTTCCGTACCGTTAAAGGTCATTTCTGCAATTTGGCTTAACGAATTTTTCAATTTCGAATTTGTTGCTCGGCACGGGTCTCGATATACAAAGGTTGGCTCTGTATAGAGATTTATATGCCGTTTGACAAATTTCGAACAAAAAATTGAATTTGGCAAGCGTCGAGCCGTGTGATGACATATAACGTCCACGATTCCCTTTTTCTCTTCATAGACACCGAGTTCTACAAAAGCGTGCAAATTCCCCGCAAACGATCGTTTCTGAACTCGTCTCGTTGCCCGACCATTTTTCATCCGTTCCACTTCCTATATATTCATCCGCGTTTCATTTACGTTTCCAAAAATTTTCGCCAATTCACACTCGCAGGCCAGGCAGAATACGTTCGTGTACGGATCGCGTGAAACGGAAAAGACTGATCTCTCGTTCGTCGTTGTGCCAACAGCAAAAACATTACGCCTCGACCTTTCCTCGAAATGCTTCTCACGTCGAAGGGGGAATATTTTTTCAAGAAAGGGTTTTCAGAAATTCAAGGGAATTACAGAATTTCAGAAACGATATACATAAACAACATAGAGAGCTTTGGCTTAAAAATAACTTTTACTGTACTGTTCTTTGTGTTTTTAACGTGTACCTACATATATACGACAAAGACACATTGATATTATTATTATTGAAATTTGAAGGTAAACTCTTTTTATTTTAATTTTTACTTTCTTCCACGACACAAAGTTCATTACATTTTCCATTGTCATTACATTACGCGTGTCTTGGGGGCTTCCAATTTTATTCCAACAGTAAATATAACTTCTACTAAAGTTAATATTCATGAACCGACGATTTCTACGTTACGCGACGTTCTCGACATTTATATTTTGCGAAATAAAAACGTTTTAACGACCCCCCCGGGGGGGGGTGGGTTTCGTCGATAGATTTGCAATCTCCGTGAAATGAAACGAAAATAAAAAGGAGGGTGCTTTAAATTATCGAGTAATTTGCAAGTCTATTTCGATCTATTCTATTATGCGCTCCCGGCGGCTAAGAAAAGAGAAATTCGTAAACCACCTCTTGCTGGACGGAATAATGATTCCTGAAGGATTTCCTATTTGTAGTGGATTGTTGAGAGCGAATCGAGGCGCAGGGGGGGCTAGAAACGAGTCTATATTTCGGTGTGCCAGCCAGCGAGCGAAATGTAGGTCGTTTCGCGGAAACCACCCCGGAGGATTCCGAAAAAACAATCGGCCGGATCTTCCCCTGGGCTTGTCGAGCCGGTGATTCCATCGGCGTCGCATCCCAACCACCAGTTTTTCCCTTCCGATTGAGAAAATTGAAAGGGTTCGATTTTAGCCACGGATCGGCGGAGGCTGCTCCGGGGCGAACAGGAGCTACGTATTTTTCGCGAATGTTTTGGCGGTCTATGATCGAAGAAGGGAACCGATTGCGTGACGCCATGAATTTTTCAGCCGGCAAAAAAAAACACGAGAGATTGCACCACGTTGCACCGTTTCGTTCCTACAAGGGTGGTATTGATTTGAAAAATTCCAGACTGAAAACGAGGTCTATTCCTGAATTTAAATCATCCGTAATACCGCAATCGCGTCGCGATAATTTGTTATTTATTATTTCGAGGAATTGTTTATTTTGCATTAACGAGTACAATGTACACCTCGAGGAGGTTAATGGATTCAGCAAAATATACTAACGAGCGTATATTTTTCGATTTCAAATATTTATACTGGCGAGTGTAAATAAAGTTCATCAGTATTTCGCGATCCCATCATAGCCATAAAACTGCAGTGCCGAAAATAGCGGGGAAACAACCCGCAGCGTTGAAAAATCCGAATAACAATAGAATAAGGACAGGTACGTCCGGAACAAAAACCATTTACTTGGCATGAGAAACAAAAATAAAGCGCGGGAATAAACGTTCGTTGTTTGTCTTTAACGTTGCTAGCGTGGATGTTCATTTTGTTTTTAAGAAATGACCGCGCGTAACTATCAGTCGGTGACAAATAAAAACCTTGCATATTTCATTGTTCCGAAAGGCGACCGTACACCGAATATTATTTTTAACGACACGATGAATAAACGAGTAACGTCTCTGTTAGTAAAATTGTACCCCTTTTACAACAATGGTTATCGACCTATAATCGTCTGGTAATTACTTTTTCGCAAAAATTGCAATGTTCAAAGCGCCTGTCGATTCTGTAATAGCCTGGCTGCACAAAACGGTCAAATTACTGTTATAAATCATTTTTACTTCATTATTTCGGGTGCTGCAATTAATTTTGTACACTGGAAAGGTTTTTGCTCGCGTTAACTTCAAAAAATGTATTACAAAATGTCCGGAACAGCGGAGCTACATTTTCAGGTGGACGTTGTAAAGTTTGATTAAAAATTACATTAATTTAGTCCTCGCGTTTCGATAATAATCATTGACTGGGGATTCTGTATTCCATTTGTGAGAATAAATGTGTTGTAATGCTCTGAACACATTGAAATGTATAAGAATATATACTTCAGCCCTGGTGAAAGGGGATGAATATACCAAACAATACAATAAAACTCCCATTATCTGTACTAAGAAAATTCTTGGATTTTTGGAAAATTTTTGAATAATGAAAAAAGCTCACTTTCTTGAGATCGATTATTCTACATTACAGAATAAAATTAATTATAAAATTTGACTTATAAAATTAACAAAAATGCTCTTTAATAATCACCAACGTATATTCAGGCTTTTCAACATTATTTTTTGTTTCTTATTAATGTATATTAACGTCAGTGTAGAGAAAGTTTGTTTAATCATTATTATTACACATCATACAATGATCCCTCGCGAACGTTATCGAGGGAGGTATTCTAAAATCGTTCAGAAACTAATTGTACATGCGTAACTTTTTTACAAGTCGCACGATTTTTGGTCATATTTCGATCAATATTATTTCGTGCCTGGTTTCGACCCTGATGGTAGAATAGTCCACAAGATCACACTATGTTCGAGCAATAATACCTTTGAACAGTAGGCTGTTGCAGACAGAGGTACGGATAAAGAAGGTTCTACTGTAGTTAGAAACGGTGGTGTACGCGGAACAGTTTCAGATTGTTTCCGTGATAAGGGTGGCCACCCTCCGCTCGGACTTACAACCGAACACGCAGTTAGCATGCTAAGCAGTATTACATCGTGTTAGTCCAGTTTATATCGCGTAATATTCCCGCAGCTACATTGTAGGAGCGCAGCCTGCTCGGGGAAAAGGACCGGTGAAAACGCGGCTTGCGGCCTGCATACGAGGCCCGATTGTTGCAGAGGTATGGGGATGAAACAGTGACGTAGTATGGATAGTTTGGCGCCCGGTGACGAAGTCGAAAGTTCTCTAATTCGGAATCGTTACTGCGATTTAGCCTTGTTATTATTGACTTGGCCCTAGTTACTAGCAGAAACTATGATAGTTTGGAACATCCATTAATTTTTCGAATATTTACAGACGTACCACGGTGGTAAAGAAGTGTCAGAATTTACTGTTTAAAATTGAGGACCATTTTTGTCTTTTGTCTTGTATCGTCGAACGGATTAAAAATAGTGAAATTGTATTTGAGGTTTACTTTTTGACCTATAAAGAAGGTATTACAATCGAGAATTTATTTACAGCAGAAAACGTAATTACGATCACGTTTTAACTATTAAACAAGTAAATGTGTGTCCGTTAATATGTGTTTAAATGGTCGAGCCATATTTCATTGGAACTTTATATTTAGATTTTATAGATAGCCGCGATATTTGATCAAGTTTTGACAGTTTAACAAAAAGATTATAAAACAAAAGTTCATTGATGTCAAGTGATGGATTTAGTACAGTAAAAAATACCTTCACACGTACCCCTTTTTTCATCAAAAGTCCAGTCACATTGTTTTTTTTAGATAGCACCATATATTCTTTTTTCAGTAACGCGATATCGTGTATCATTTTAATTTATCTACGAGTTGCAACAACGAACTAGCAAGTTTCGTAATAGTAACAAAAATACAGTTTTACGGTACACTATTTCGGAATCAGATAATTGAAATGGTACTCAGCAATATGTAATTCAATCGATTTTCGTTAAAGTTCGAGGCTCCAATTGTCTGATAATAAAACATAACTGGAACACATATATTCGTAAGAAATGAAACACATTCGAAAATGGTGTTATAAATATAGATCTGTACCACAGATCTGACCGTAAAATTTTCGTAATTTAAAATTTGAGAATTGTTTTAGTTCCACAGTGAAAGTATTAATCATTCATTGTATAAATAAATTCTACGTCGTTATCGAGGTGGCGAGCAACTCATAAAAAGGCACGTTCCGCGGAGATTCAGGATTGAAAACGCGAAACGACTACGCGAACGCGAGACAACGATTCCGAGATTTATGAAATTCAATTCGAAAGTTATAAAAGTTCGTCGCCATCATCCGTACGTGCATCGTTGCAACGGGAGCCCTTATCTTGTCCTGCAACCCTCCAAAGAGGGGTTGGCTCGTATAGACGAATCTTAAAATGGCGCAGAAGCTCGAAACGTCGTCACGTTCGGTGCTTTCGGTACATCGTAAAGAATGACCCCTTCCTTAACGATGCCTTTTCCACTTCGTGTTATTCCCACCGCGATATGAGTTCGTAAATACGGGATTGGTTTAGACGTTCGAAGTGCATACGTCAGATTTATGTGATTTTGAATTTTTTTTTAAACAACTAACTGCTATAGATAAATGAATTTCGTATGGACTGAATTACAGTACGATTACGCATCTAAAATTGGTCCATAAATAAATATCAATTACACGTATTACGCGTATCGTAAAAAACTGTTTATTTGATCGATATCGAAATTTATATTTATTCGTGTTACGTCGTATCGTAACAAAAATGCTGTATGAACAACACTTTTTACCTTTATATTTTCAGTTAACTCGGTTCAGTGAAACCCGTGGAAAGTTTTCGAATAAATCGCGGATTCGAAATAACTTCGAGCATCGGTTACTCGCCTAATAACATCGAGATCCTCGAAGTTATTTTATACACGGTATTCTGCGAAATTTTATATGGCATTAAGCGAGCGAAGTTGACGTTGCATATCGAAATTAAGTTCTGCTCTCGCGGAAGCATGAAAATTCGCTCGCCTATATCTCCGACGTCCTTTACCTTTCCTACTTTCAGACGCGCCCTTTTAAGAAAATTTTCCCAAAGATACATCTCCCGTCTTATCAAGACACACAATCTCAAATGAAGTTCGTAAAACTTTGAAGAGAACCAGAGTGAAACGTTCCTTTTATTCCCTGCGAAACTCGTCCTCCCGGAGACGACAGCTTTTGTTTTCAGACACCTCCCGAGGAATACTATGAACCACTTTCCCCTTCTATTAGCCGCGGAACTTCCGAGAGACGTCTAAATACGGCCTAAATATAACTGATAGCAAACGAGGAAAGTTTGAAGCACGTGCAATTAAGAAAATGGTCAGAAATAATTAATCGCTCGGTATGATCATTCTGTGCAAAAGGACCGAGATAATAAAATATAAAGCTATTGATTAAATGAAGCTACCTCTTGGTGTACAGTCAATATCTTTTAAATTAAAAAAAATTTCAATATCTTGGTTTTAAAGCACCCCAAGAGCTGCAATCATCTACGCCAGCGAGTCGTGATTTTTAAACGTGTCTTGTGTACTTAAAACTGTATAAAAAGCATAGATGTATGGTTAAAACGTAGTTAAATAAATTACAAAAAGAAACGACAGCGTTGGACGTAGCGTTTATTTGAGAAAACATTTACGAAAATTGCTGAATCTGGCAACGATCGTTCGAGGCTCGATCGTCAGTTTCGAACGTTGAGAACGAATTAACGGTGTTGATCTTTGCGATCGAAAGATACCGCCGGTTTGTCTGAGACACGCGAAGCGATATCATCGACCAGAGACGCGGAAATAAAGTGATTCGACGGTAGCATCAGGGGCGTCGGTGGGTTGGCGGAGGGGGAGGATGGTTACGTACCTCTCGTTTACCATCTGCGATCAAACTGCGGAGCGCGCGGCTTTATGAATATGTAAAGTCCGTTAGAGGCGTTTCCCAGCACACGAAACTGTTTGCACATCGTATCAAATATTGACAGTGCTCGGGCAAATTTATTCACCGGCTGAAATAATGTATCGTGCACGCCCGATAAAATCGAATGTCCCGCGCCTTAACGTCGCCGGGAGCCGTCGCGTCGGTCGCGCTGAATTTATCATCGTCGATCGCCGCGGCCGAAAATATCGATCGGGGCAAATTTGCCCCTCGGATTAAATTCCTTCCGGCATCGATCCAACGTCGCGGGCGTGCGTACCGCGATAACGCTCCTTGATCCCTAACTTCTGTCTCTCGTCGGATGGTCCCTGTTGACGACCGATGCTGCTCGAGGATCTCGGTAATGTTCCGTTCAAATTGCACGACAGAATGTACGACGAAAATTTTCGTTCCCCAACCAACACGTCCATCGTGGATAATTAGAAAAATTCATCGTGACAGGAATAAATAAATGTTTCTTTCTAGAAATCATTTACTCGATTTACTATTCTTCTATTTAGTAATCATATTATAGAGTAAAACAAATCAGGTAATAAAATAAATTCTGTTCTTTTGTTTAGAAAAATTTCAGTGAACGTGGTTTCTATTTTTTAACGTATTGAATTTGCATGTTATTCAGTTTTATGGATCATAGTTCACCACTTCTGTCTATTTTTTCGTTGGTGCATTTAAACTTTATTCCATGTAAATCCTTTTGTTAAATCACTATTCCGTTTAAGAAGAGAGTCATTCATGACTGTAGTTTACGATTTAATAATACTCCAGAACAATGTCTCTGGAATATTTATATGCAAAGGCCCTCCAAGGAAGTATATTATAAAAATTTTTGCATTTTATCAACTTTCTTTATCAGAATTAAACTATTTTATGGGACATGAACCTTTAGTGTCTATTACTTCCACAATTGAACGCTCTGAAACCATTGGATAAAAACTTTAATAAACTCTTTTCACTAGCTAGTAATAATCTCATTTTTTTATTCTCATATTGAAAAAGATAATTCATGTTCGAGTAATATAAAAAACTGCCTGTAACAGGTACATAAAATATGAATTTTAATACGAACTAGAAGAACGAAGATTTTCGTCGAAATGAATAGTGACACTACAAAACGAGTTATTTAATTGATAAAAGAATTCGTTCTGTCGTTTTTCCGGGGCCAAGGTAAAGATGGAAAAAGTACTCTGGAAAGGAAGTTCTCCTTTTCCATAAACTGGCTGTAGAATAGGGTCGCGAAATAAACGGCGTAAAAAGCGTGGCTTCTCTTCGTGTCCAATAAAACGCGAGACAAAATTGGTAAAGGACATATCTTCTAAAAAGCCTCGCAGTCCGTTCTGCAAAATATTTCGAGGGCTCAGGGTCGGCCATGCTGTGTGAAGTGTTGCCCCCCGAGAAACACGACGAAATAGAGGGAAACAGCGGGAGCGATTTTAAGGGGAAAGACAACCGTAACGGGGAAACTAGATCAAAGGTAAGCTCGAGTAACCGTAGAACCCGAAAGAAGATTCGAATAAAAGTTCATGTTCAACGAATATAATTGAGAAATGACCAGCTAGAAACGCGACAGTCGCTTGTACTTCATAAAAAATTATTATTATTCGCTAGACGAGTCGGTTGTCTTTTCTTTTTAGTTCTCTCTGCAGAATCAATATTTTTAATACAATACCTCTGGAAAAATATATTTGTTTCTTGATTGCTCGAGTGAGACGAAACCAAAGAGAATATTTTCTGATATTACAATATGATTTTACTCCTGGGCAAAGTATTTTTTCAGTATTACTTCCCTTAGCCCAGTGTTTATCTTTAAAATATACATTTTCCAGTTCTCGTTCGTATTCCGGTCTTTTTGCTTTTTCGCGAGCACACTTTACTTTCTTCAACCGTCTCTTTTTCTTTCTTATTGTTGCCTTGGTGGTAACCACGCTCTTTTGATTTTCCCTCGGCGCCGCGATCGTCGTGAGATAATTCTAAAAGTAAATCGAACGGCATCGTATGAACAGTATTGCTCACATCGTCGGTGGTAACGCGTGATTTGTTGAATTATGACCAACGCCGCTACCAGCCGCACCGATCATGCTCACGTGTGTTCCGACCCCGTATTAGCATACTAAATCTGATTGACGTATTCTGCTCGTATCCATGAGCGCCCGTTTTAATTACCTTGAACGCGATACGTCGCGTGTAGTCAGATAATGTTTCGCGGGCAGCCGTTCGAAGAATTCGATCGGTTGACCGGATCATCGAAAACCTCTGCAAATTCAATGGGTGGAAATTGGACTCGAAACCGGGGGAATAACGATTATTAACGTTCGACGAAATAGACTTTCGATCGAGTGGTATCCTCTTTGGCCGTCTTCGAAGCAAACAACCTCTCATTTATCGAGCATCATAGACTCTCTCGAGCTTTTCAAATTGCAACCTAAATTGCATAATAGGCAGCTAAAATTTCTTACAGAAATATTCGAATTTAAATACGAATACTTGAAAAGATAACTTTGATATAAAAGATAAATTAACCGCACTGAAATTCGTGAATTCAAATTCATTTCCTTCGACGTTTCAGCACACGAATTAATTGTCTTGGTTCCAAAGCGTGATGAGGGGGCAGTTAGTAGACTGTAAATTATAACGGAGGTGTAAACACTCGTTAGCCTACTTTTCGCGGATGAACAATAGCTTCATCAGGAAGATAACGACGCACAGTACTTAGAAAAGATAATACACTTGTTGCTATAAAAATCTCATTGCTACGGACTCTAAATTTTGAACAGTGGTTAAAGCCTGTCTATTATCGCAAAATCGTTTCTGTTTCAATGGATTCTAGAACGTTAAAATTGGTGTCGCTGTGCCGGTCAATAATACGATACGCAATTTAGCTGCTTACGTGGGCTTTAACGAGAGTTCGCCAAGTACACCGGCGGATCTTTAATGTTTTCAGAGGTTCGGCCATTAAATCGAAACGACCGAGCTAATGCTCTTGTTTTTACTGCGAACAAAAGGGCCCGTGACACGGCGTACCGTTTAGTTCGCGGAACACTTTCATTCGCCCACGATGGCTTGCAAAATGCATTTCACGTTAGTGAAGGCAAGAAGGAATCTACTTACATATACCTTTCAAATATCTAGCTTTAAAAGCTTCAATTATTTTTATTAATACATTAACCATCGGAGTGGAACAACTGTAGGATTATATCCTTATTTGTATTTGAAAATTGACACATGTTATAGTTACCTGAGAAATAAATCTTAAATGTCCTCAAATTTTTCCAACTCATATATGCAGAGCTATTATAATGCAACAATGGTAGATTCACGATTGAAATACGAATCTATCGTTCCATCTCTGTCCTATTTCAAATATAAATGGTTCCTATTGGTGCAGTAACGATTCTCGAAGACTGCAGCATATAAAATGGGTCACTCTGTATCCCCACCTAACAGTGATTCTAACACGATATAATTTAAAAAATTATGATATATTAACTAGCCAATATCAATATTTCTGCACATAGAATCGACACTAATATTAGTACCACATGTCCTCTGACCATCTTAGAATTTAATAAAAATTGCAGGACTCCGCCTCGACGATGAAATATTAATTTTATCCCGTTGGAAAGTTTAATTTTATATCGTGGTCGGTTTGTGGTAGCGTTTAATGCATATTCCGACATTCCATGGAGCGAATATTCCTGCGGGTACGATCCCCGGAAGAATTTTTTATTGTCACTGCATTTTAAAGATTTCCAATCATACGGAAAGTATTTAACGTCAAACTCAGCGAGCGTAAAACGTAGCTGACCCGTAAAGCCTCGAGGGTTTTTAAATTCATACGTGCATTGTTCACCGAAATATCGTACATCGAGACATAGCCAGTTGCACGGTCAGGAATCGATATCGCGTTCTATCGACGCGGACCGATCATCGAGTACAATTTTCTTCCCCCGTTCGGTCGTATTGAATTCTTCAAATTTCAGAATCGTGCTTTATGAATTATTTTTTTTTTTTGCCGCAAAATGTCACGAATATTCAAAAGACGATTCGTGGTCAATCGTATTCCATTTTTGTCTCTACACTGTTTAACTGTGAAGATTATTGCGACGTTTGCTGTATGATATTATCATGAATTAATTTCATGTACTCAGCCAACAAAATTACAAGAATTTTAAATGATGTGAAAATTATGCTGGCGTCCAAAATAGTTTCGTAACAGACTGAGATTGTAGCAGTGTTGTTTGGTGCTTGGAAATGTTGCGTTTCATTAAGTTCTCGCCGCGAGAATGATTGGAGCAATGAAAGTAAATCCGCGTAGATTGGAAAAACTGAAACAGAAACGATGCTTCCTTCCGTCGTATTTGAAAGGGGTCTTATTGCAAACATTGACGACTGGAAAGCGACATCGCTAAATGCTTCTCAGTCTCGGAACCCGCCGTAAGCACCCTTAATGACCAGTCATGGAAGTGGCGTATAAAGAGGGGCACTCTGCTACAGAGAAATATCAAAGAGGCTTAATGACCAGTAGTGTCACAATGCCGCCTTTCTGCTTTGGATTTCCGACAGAGCCTCGAATAATTAATCGATGCTCATGGGTCGATAAACCAACGTTAAAGAAACGTAAAGAAACGTGGAATCGAAACTGACGATCTAAACCTGACGTCTGCTTTCCATATTCAGAAATGTTTGCTTGACCGTGAGAAACAAAAATATTCAATAATTCAATGGTGTAATTGTCGTCTTATAACTTTCCAAATGACGTTAAAAGTACTCAAAAATTTATAAATATCGAGGTACATCATATTCCATTTCCATGGAAAACGCCGAAAACAATCAGTATGAATAAATACAGCAAGTCAGTTTTCAACCCCTACGTGTTAAAAATTTCGCTGTAACATTTAAATTGAGCTTAAACTTATACTGAATGGCATTTTCATCTGAAATACAATTAAAACGCTTGTGAATCATTTTCATAGAGAAGGATTTCGAGTTCCTCTCGAGCAACAGTGAACGATAAAAAGAAAATTGAAATTCGATAAAAATAATATTGCTTTGATTTTAGTTCCTTTTCGTAGAACATGTAGCCGTAGTTTGATCGCCTAACTCGGGGTTATCTTTTACAAAGCTACGAATACACGGGGCTTAAAATGGACGTGTTGTTGCTAGTATTGAGCACGCGAAGTTGTTTATTCGTTATCTGGTGTGCGCGAACAGAGGAGTTGGGGGGGTGTAACCAGCGACAGTTTATTATCGAATGGACGTATTAATTCGTTCTCGTGCCGGATGCTCGTAGTTGGAGCCTCGAACACGCGAGCCTGCTGATAATCCTTTATGGCGCCGTCAAAAAAAAAACTTTATTGAGCGGCGCCTTTGAAAAATGGCCTTTTAAGGATGCGCGACGTGGAACTATCAAGTGTCAGTGGGTACCGATCGATCACCAGATAATTTTATTGATTACAGCCGGCGCGAGGGACGGGGCTGGTAGGAGATACCCGGTGATCGTGTTCGTGCATGGAGAGAGCTACGAATGGAGCAGTGGCAACCCTTACGACGGCAGCGTCCTAGCGAGCTACGGCAGCGTCGTCGTCGTCACCATAAATTACAGACTCGGCATTTTAGGTGAGTTTATTTCCCCGTTGCTGGTCGATCAGCTGCGTTACCGAGTGTTTTATCGAGCATACAGACCATTCAATTATTATTCTAACCGGTGGACGAATTACAATTTTTTTTATCGCGAATAGTGCATAGAAGTTGACACTGTATAGAGCATATCAAAATCATTTCATCCTGAATTATTTATACATTGAATTAGAAGCAAGACATGCATGCTCCATAATCAAAAATATCATTGCAATTTTTCTTCCAGCTCAGCGAATTGTTCTTTCCCTATTTTGGCACCACAAATTAATTCCTCGAAAAATTAATTCTGCTTGAAATTATTTGTTGTCAGAGTCTATCACCCAATCGTGGCTTTCTATGAAATTAGAATTTAATACAATATTATTTATATTAAATAATCATCATAAATTTTGCGATTGATGTTTAGTTCGATTATAACAGCAAAGAAATAACAAAAAAATGAGAGAATCCGTGTGTGGAAATCTGTTGTGAAAGTTTGGCCGTAGGGCAGTCGCGCCCTGTGCATATAGAAAGCTCCACCAGCCCTCTGTCAAGAAATTTCGCAGACCGCGCCCGACAGTGTCAATTACCACGCTAGGTGGGTGGAAAACCGTCTCAAAGCGAGGTTCAATGAAGAAAATCCTATTTCGTGTCTGAGCCATCTCCTCGCGAGCAACAGACAATGTCTAAGTAGGGGTAGAATTAATTTTGATCCCTTGACGAACGCGAGCGAGTTAAACTTTATCACCCAGTTTCTGGATACCCGGCTACCCAGCTGGGGAACGGCACAGAAGCCGATCGTTAGCGCTGCGAACGCTCCCTTAATTCCTTGCGTAGAGAACTTGGGGCTGGAGGGGGTGCGAACGCAGCTAGAACCTTCCGCCGATGAGACGAGCATAGTCATTAACGTCGCGACTGTGTATCTCGCCGGAGTCAGGTGAAACTAGTTACTCGTTCCTAGTTTGCTGTTCCTCCCCTCTGGCTCGAGAGCGAAAAACAGCCCCGACCGAGGGAGGCTGTAATATTGCTCACGAAATTATTCGACCGCACATTCAACCCTTTACGTTCGGACACGAACACGGAACTTTTATTCCGTGTTTCCGGATTTCTCGTTGGTCGTGTCAAGGTCAAACTCGAAAACGTCTTTGCCTTCTGTGCACCCTTGAGACGTAAGTAGATTCCAATCGAATTCGCGAGGGTAGAATTCCAATTTCCTTCGGAAAGTAAAAGGTTGAAACTCGATAAAGACTGATCAATTGTCGAATAATTAACGATCGAGGAGTCAAAAGCAAAATCGATGTAATTTATCGCGTTCGATCTCCAATGTCATCGATGTTCAGAGAAAAAGGTAGCGTGTTTGGCTGCAACGTCACACGGAAGGGATTGAAAGTTCCGGCAGGGTTGCCAGGCAACCAGGGTAGCCAAATCTAATAGGAAACTCATTACGGCCAGGTCGTCCGTTTCGCCAAACTAAATTCTTGACTTTGCCTCTGCTTCCGTGACAATGGCTGACGCTGTTCTCGTGTCTAGTCAGGCAACGCACGTGACCGGTCGGCCAGTCAGCTGCTTCGAACGATCGTGTGAACGTAGTCAAATTGAAATTTCAGAATTCTCTAGTCCCATTTTGTTACGGAAGAATATCTCGTTAATCATTTCTCGAATTTAGTCCCGAAACTAATTTCTCTAATTTTTATAGCTAACTTTCTTACGATTTTAATTTTGCTGATTCATTAAATTTGTGGGAACATTCTTGCAGCAGAAAATACTAAAAATATATATTCAAGATTGATAATGGCATATCTGTCAAATGTTTAATTAAAGTTACGTGTAGGCGGATGAAACATTGGTACTAATATTAACACACAGATAACATTGTAATTGAAACCATTAATATTTGATCGTAAAGGTAGATTTTAATGTAATTATAATGTACAAATGGTGTTCGCGAAATGAGATATTAAAACACTTGGATATCGAAGGGATGTAAATGCAATTGTTCGATGTCTGATAGCGCTGAGAGCTCCGGAC
Source organism: Colletes gigas (assembly GCF_013123115.1). Taxonomy (NCBI): domain Eukaryota; kingdom Metazoa; phylum Arthropoda; class Insecta; order Hymenoptera; family Colletidae; genus Colletes; species Colletes gigas. Next base: position 4,107,622 of record NW_025106637.1, read on the forward strand.
ATGTATTTCTGAAAATAAAGGAAACCCTCCCTGAACCGTACGGAAATTAATCGCGATTTTACGCGGAACCAATTGTCGAACGGAGGTTTAACTTCTTGTAATCAGGGAGCTCTGAGAACATCGAGTAAAATGCAGAGGGAAATGCGGGAAATCGAGCGGTTTGGGAACGCGCAGATGAACTACCACCTTCCGTCTTTCAGGTTATTAGGGAAACATTGTTCCCCGGGATTCGATCATCTAGGAAGTGTCTTCCGGGGACTTCTTAATATATTTGAATTTCTTAGTCACGGATATAACATTCAAAATAATTTCGAGTTTTTAAACATATTTTGTTCCCACTGTTCTTTTTAAATGTAATTATTTATTCTGTAGATGATTCGAAACACACGGTGAAGAACAGAATCTGTTGCTCTGATTAATTATTATCCTTTCCGTTTTCCATCTGATGCGATTAAACTTACAGACAATGGAGAAAATTTTACGATAAAAAGAACCAACTCGTAGCGATTTATTTGAGATTTTAGAAACTTATAGATTTGCTTTTTATTCGACGAAATAACGGATATAAAATTCGGATACCTTTTGCTCGTTTTTCAAAATTTGTATCCAGATGGGAACGAACAACTTTTATTCTTTATTTTCGGTTTTTTCATGTAAAATCATCACCTCCGCGGTTGTAATATCGATAAAATATTTTGTCAGATCGTAAAGTAAAATTCCATGACGAAGGCAATCAAAATCAGAAACGTGCGACTTTTAGTACGAGTTACATCGATTATTCGCTGAATTTTGGCTGTGTATTTTCTCGAGTTTCGTTGCGTTCCAGTTACGTAGCGAATAATCGAAGGGAATTGGGCACTTGGCCGGGCCAGATTTCCGTCCTTTAAACGTAATTCTCAGAGAAAACACCGGGCAGCGAGTAAATCCCGAATTTTTAAGCTTGTTCGTCGTTAATTTTACATGGAAATGAAGCGGAATCCAGTTTCACGATGTCACAAATAAATTTCTCGTTTTTTTCCCCCCTCTCCTGTGTATTTTCCTGCCGTCCTTTCGGCCGGCTAAAGTGATGCGGCTGTACGTGTTCAGCGACATGCGGACGATATAACAGGGTTCCGTTTCTTGAATTACATTCCTGCCGTTTTGTACATCAGCGGGATTCTCGTACGCTTAACTCTGAATAATGTCTACGGTCGCGCAAAACCCGGTGGCTCGGTCATTTAAACTTTTGACAGAAATCACGAATACTGCGTAACGCGTTGTTTCGCCGTGTTCGCTTTTCTAAATTAATTACCGAACAAAATATACTTTGAAATTTCCGAGGCGCGCCGGCGAGAATTTAGCCCGTAAAATTTTGAACGCCACCGAAAAAATAGAAAAATTTACCACCAAAAACGCTCGTACAATTCCTGAGTGTTTTACGTTCTTTTTTTAGGTAACTGATTTACGGACAGTGATAACAAACTCGCTTAAAAAATTCTATGAAATTTTTACACGAATCTTGATGTAAAACTGCGTAACGTCATGTGCATAGAATCGTATAAAAATTATGTTATGGACGTGTCGTCATATTTTTAAGTTCCCTTTGTTATAATTCGGATTTTGTTTCTCACAAGAATAAAATATTTGACAAATATGTTGGCTCGAGGTGTATAAGATTCCTTCGAAACTATTTTTAAATTTCAAATCTAGTTATCGAGCGCGATAGATCGTAAATTATTACCGCCGCGGCGTGTATCGTGTAACGATAAAATTACATTCGAAAACGAATTCCTTCGCACCCTCCAAAAACGGAAGACCAATCGGAACCGCCAGTTATCCTTTGACCGATAAATTGGTTCACAGAGGTGGCAGAAAGTCACGGGGAACGGGCACCGAAAAAAAAAAAGAAAAAAAAAGAAGAAACAGGATCAATGAACGGGTGGGGTTGGACCGTGCGAAAAATATCGAAATTTGATTCCATCGTTACTCCACTCAAACGGAAGGGGCTCGGTTTCGGGAAGCACGTACTTCCCGCGGTCGCAATTTTCGCTGTTCATTTTTCTCGTTTTTACTTCGGCCGGGCAAAAGTGACGCGGTGCTTTGTGCCGAACGAAGAGTGTCGAGGCCGCCGGGAAGGGGTGGGGGCGGGGAATGGCGATATCCAGTCGCCACTGTGCACGCCCATGTACCGGAAAATTTAAATCAACGAGTAACGTTCAGCAGTTCCATTGTAACGAGAAGAATAGGGGACACGGAAGCGCAGCACGACAGATACTCCGGAGGTTGAATATCAAATGGGATATGACCGTTGGTGGTTTATTTCCATTCCAGTTTCGCGCGTGTTACCCCCCTCCACAACGACGTCTAACCTCATCCACTCGCGATCCACGAGCTGCTCCTTCAGCTTCTTCTTTCCCTCGTTGTACACTTTCGCGATCATTTTCGTATATCTGTTGATTAAAAATTGCCACAGAAATCGTAAAATACAAATTTTGGTAAGGACAAGGTTGAACGTTTACTCGAAATTGCGTACTAATCGGTCAATTAAGACTTAAGATATCATTTGGAGAAGTGTAATTTCGAAAAATCGCATTTAATATGTTCGAGATCGTATATATTGATTCTGTTCGTGCCCTCAAAGAGCACGAGTTTAAAACTTGGCGAGGGAAAGGATAAAAAGCGATGGAGTGGCCGTTTGATGACCTTGGCCGACCACTATTTTCCGCTCGAGCTGTTCGATTCGCGATAAAAAAGCTAACAGTATCTATTGAGCATTCTATGTCACCGCATACCCCATCGTTATTTTAGTATTTTTTTTCCCTTTTTTTTTTTGGACGATGCATTTGCGTGACGCGATTGCGTGCGTTCAGAGTGTTTGGACCCGTTTGCCACGATAGCGGCCGGAAAAAAAATTGCAAACGCGATGTTATCGTCAATGTTTTATGCGTGCGAGCAACTGGAGCGAAAGTCGACGTCGGAAGTGTAATTAGGAGTTCTCCAGATCGTCTCGATCGCGAGTAGATCAATCCAGTCGGTCGTAACTCGTCCCGTAACATTCGAGATCAAGAATAAAAATGGCTGTGCAAAGAATTCGAGGTTAAAAACGTTTCTCGATGTTTGTATAATACCACAGAGTTCGTGAAAGCGATTTATTTATATTAAATTATACAGGAAGTTCGGCCATCCTTCCTAGAGGCCAAAATAACACAAAAATCAAGAATACCAATTTGTTGATGGAGGCTTCATTAAAAAGTTATTAACGTTTAAAGTTCCCCCAGTACTGAATATTTTTCTCGAAAATGCGCATGGTTTCAGGGGTATGTCTATTCACAAGAAATGATTGCAATTGACCCCTGCAACCGAAAATAATTTTTCCAGAATGATTTGAAACTCTTCAATTTTCAGGGAAACATATCAATGTATGGTCAGACATTATATTTTTAGTAACGAATTTTTTTCTCGAAACTGGGTAGGATTTCGGGGGTATGTGTATTCACCAAAAACGATTGTAATCGACCCCTGCACCCGAAAATAATTTTTCCAGAACGATTTGAAATTTTTTTTTTCGCGGAAAAATTTAAGCACCTAACCGAATTTTTTTCTCGAAAATGGTTAGGATTTCGGGGGTATGTCTATTCACAAAAAATGATTGTAATCGACCCCCACAACTAAGAATAATTTTTTCAGATCGATTTGAAATTTTTTAATTTAATGTTTTAATAACTTTTTAACGAAGCCTCAATCGAAAAATTGATTCATTGAACATTCGATTTTTTAAACTTTTGCTTTTATATTAACATCGTTAAAAACTATCCTGAGACAATTGTTCTCTGTTAACGGAGCAGTTGAAGTCGGAGAATTTTCGTCTTTAATAAACCAGACGAGTTTATTGGTAAATAATCTTGGAAATTCCGCGGTGTTGGAAATATGGCGAGATGAGCGTGACGTTGGGGCTGCTGGAACGAAACGGTTGACGGGCAGAGCGTGCTGTTGGAGGGCAACGGGTTAATCTTTCTTAGTTTGCATTACTTAACGGATACCGTGCGTCGACTCGTCGCGCGAAATCGAAGGGAACAAAATTTCCGAACGAAAAGCCAGGAATACGTCCGGTAATATGTCTATAAGGACCATCAATCACGCGTAATTCCGAAGCGAACGGGAACCCTAGAAAATTGCTGGGCAATATATTATCTCGGAAAATTGAGAATCGCGTATGCATATTCAGCATGCATTGTTTAGAGCGTAAGCGTTGCTTTAAACCTCGTTTTCATCGATCATCGTGGAGTGCGCCGAAATTGAGCATGACGTGTTCAATGTACAGGAGACTGACAAACGACGGACAATTTATTAATAACATTCTCCCACTGGAAAATAAACGATCCGTTTCACGCTTTTTAAAGCCGCGTTAATTACACGAACCATTACCCCCCACCACAATATATTTGCTAGAGACGCTTTCTGGCATTTCTAGAGAAGGTTTACTTAGGTTTACGTCGTGAATTATAGCGCATTGCTTTGAAAACGCATACGCCTAACGTTCGACATTGACGAACTGTTTTATTCCTTTTACAATCCCTTCGTTTTGCACCAGTTTAACTGTTGCAGAAAGCAACCGAGTCGCTCTCGCGATCAGAGGGAAGAAACCCTTTTTAATATATACAACATTTGTACACGCGTGGACCTTTTAAATTTCGAATTAAACGCTTAAAGACTTGTGTTACGATCCCGAGTCGTAACACCGAAGAGATTTGCGTTGGAATCCTGTAGCAGTTTCTCTATATCCTAGCTCAGGGTTTCCCAAAGTACGCGTACCAGTACCGTGTACCGTGATAAATCAAGCGAGCTAACAAACTTCTAAAGCGGAGTGGTAAGCGGTCGAAGAAGTTTGGGAACCCCTGTTCTACATCGTAAATCGTACATTACACGTACAGAGTTATTCCTGTAACTGGGCCAGCCTATAGTTTCGAACGAACTTACAAAGAAGTCGTGGGAAGAAAATTTACTTGTTTAATCGTATCGTTGTCGTGTAAATGTTAACTTTACGTTTTTCCGATAATTACGTACACCACTTTGTATTTTACTGTTAATTGTGAATATATTCCGTAGCGAAAAATGTTTCCCAAAAAGAGTTAAATAAACGTTAACATAGGCTCCGAGCCTTCAAAGTACTCTTGACAAATTAGGAAAATTGCACGCTCCTCTTTCGTTAAAAATCACAGTAATGAAAAACAGGCTGAGCTAATTCGACAAAGGGGAGTTCATTTTTCGAAAAGTTCGAAATCGAGCCGCGAGCGGAACAAAAGAATTCATTTCGTGCCGGCCGGGCAGCCGACTAATTGGCATAATTAATTTATCGACGATGCTACGAGCAAAAAAACCGTTGGACGTATCGCGTTCCATTCTCTCGAGGCTTCTTTCAGCGGCCATTTCAACGAAATTAAATGTAAATTTCTATATTGTTCGCAACAATCTCTCGGTACGACATCGTTGCTTGTGCAGACACTTTCGAATTCTTCTTTGGTTTCACACACGCCTCGAACTCGCATTAATCCTTTGACGTACGATTTAATGTCGAATAATTCGTCGTCGAATTGTTCGTACAAGAAATGACCACGAAAAAGAATAAATTTGTTTTATGAGTGGCTCGTAAATGGTAAAAGTGTATTGATTTTAATATACAGGGTGTTCTAACCACCAAAAATAATTTTTCCAGAACGATTAGAAATTTTTTAATTTTGTCGAAAAATTTCACACATTCTCGAATTTTTTTCTCGAAAGTGGATAGGATTTCGAGGATATGTCCAATGACCAAAAATGATTGTAATTGACCCTTGCAACTAAAAATATTTTTTTTAGAACGATTTGAAATTTTTTAATTTCGCCGAAAAATTTCCTCCCACTGAATTTTTTTCTCGAAAGTGGGTAGGATTTCGGGGGTGTGTCTGTTCACCAAAAATGATTGTAATTGCCCCCCACAACCGAACATAATTTTTTCCGTGAAGGATAAAATATTTTAATAGCTTTTCAACAAATTGATATTCTTGATTTTCGTCTTAACTTGGTCTCTAGAATCTGGCATTAAAATTTCCCCCAATGGTGGTCGAACACCCTGTATAAGACTTGATGACGAGTGAGTAAGCTTCAAGTGTTGTTATATTTTGAAAATATATTAGCCATAAAAAAATTCGTGTTTAAAGTGAGGCATATTAAGTTAGTTTGAATACAATTAGGTATCGAATAAATGGAAGGGAGATATTAGGCGTAAAAAGTGGTACATTTTAAAAATTTTCTGACCGGAATCGGGCAATTTATTCGCCAACGTCGTGAAAGTTTCCGATCTTTCTCGCGTCTTCTGCGTCTAAGAGGATTACGTCTGTTATGTACACTTGCTCTCGCGTGTTACATAGCCTTAACAAGGCAGGCGTTACTACTCTACGAAAATGGGTCAACGTCGTTCAGTTATCTGTTCACCGGAACCGTGGCCAAATCGATAATTTACGAAGTTCCTCGACACTCGTCGAAAAATGCGCGCCCTCGAATAACCGGGTGGCTGGCTGAAAAGAATTTCCAAGCGTCAAGTCGGTCCGTTTATCGTCGCGCAAACGAGCAATTGCCAAAGGCTGTAAGAGTTCAAGGGTCCGTACCCGGCGTCTCGATTGTATTCCACGCCGTTCTGACAATTTTTGACGTTGGACGTGTTCAAAGTAGTTCTTTGTTTGTTTTCCAGTTATCCGGCTTTGCCAGTTAAAGTTTACTTAAAGGCACTTGACTAAGTTTACGCCCAGGGCGACAGGAAACAATACTACTTGCGAAACAGTGATTCGCGCCGCCATAGTTTGCAGTTGTTTCTCGCCTCCTGAATTGGATCCTTTACTTTTTAAATAATCCCTTTCTTAGAATAGAAGCTTTACAAATACTAGAGATAATTTACACTATTGAGAAAATTTATATTAAAGATGTTATTTATATTACAAAATATAAAGCCCAAAAATGTAATTGTTCCGAGTTTATAATAAATTCAGATTTCTCGGAAGTGTATTTAATAATTTGTATCTTAATAAATAACGTTTTCGAACGCACGATACGTGTGGTACACCCTAATGTTTGCAAAACAATACCCGGAACTGGACAGAAGGGAGAAAATTTTGGTAAATTCTGGAAAGCGTCGGGCGCAATTAAACGACAATGAATCTGGTGGCAGTGCATTCGCCGATCAAATAATCGGACGATTTATTCACCGCTAGCCCGACGTGTTCTATTTTGCATATCGTTCCACCGCGCGAGATATCGTTATCAATCGATGCAGCCCATTGAAATGGTATTTATGGCAGCTGGAACCACTGAAACCGGAAAGCTACTCGGTTAAAAGTGCCTTTTGTATACGGCGTGCTGTCTCCATTTTCTTTGCAAAGAAAATTGCATCCAACACTATACAGCCGAACGAAGCTTCTTCAAATGAATATAGTACGCCTATTCACGTTTGACTTCACTTCTCTTTCATATTTAGAGAGCTGAGAAAACAATAAGGACAATTCTCTTTTTATATAATTTCCTTTCAAGAATCCTTTTGATTTTTTTCAACATTCAATTTGTATACAAAAGATAAGATCTTAGATACTTAGAGTAGAGTACCACTTTAAAAAAAAGGATTGTTTCGAAACGCGTTAGCCTGTATACGCGTGTTTCCGATCCAATTGGAAATAACGAGGCGATCGTCCGAAGAAGGCCGTAAAGAATAATTTACAGCCGTGGCGCGTAATCCGTATCGCAACGTGGCCCGATCCGCCGATTCGAATTAATCCCGATTTCGACGGTCTCGGTAATTTTGGCGCGGTTACACGGAGGCCGGCGATAGCGCCGCAGACGGCCGCAGCGACCATAAGCGAGCTTGTTTTAATTACAGGCTTTCTAAACGCCAACACGGATTCGCACTTACGATCGCCGGCGAATTACGGGCTGATGGACCAGATCGCGGCGCTGCACTGGGTGCAGGAAAACATCGGTTACTTCGGCGGCGATCCTGGGAACGTGACGTTGATCGGCCACGGGACTGGCGCCGCCTGCGTCAACTTCCTGATGACCAGCCACGCGGTACCGGACGGTGAGTGATCCACATTTCTCGTCAAAAAATCGCAATCACACATAAATACAATGTGTGGCCAGAAACGCTCCTCCAAAATTTCATGCGTATTTTCGGTGAAAAAAAATTTTCTCAAATTGTTCTGAAAAAAATATTTTCAGTCGCGAGGGTCCATTACAAGCATTTTTGGTCCTTAGATATACCCTCGAATTCCTACGCAGTTTCGAGAAAAAAATTCAATAAGGGGATACACTTTTCGACAAAATTAAAGCATTTCAAATCGTTATAAAAAAATTATTTTTAGTTGCAGGGATCAATTACAATAACTTTTCGTCATTACACATACCCTCGAAATCCTACGCACTTTTGAGAAAAAAATTCGATAAGGGGATAAACTTTTCGACAAAATTAAAGCATTTCAAATCGTTCTAAAAAAATTATTTTCAGTTGCAGAGGACCATTACAAGCATTTTTGGTCATTAGACATATCCTCGAAATCCTACGCGGTTTCGAGAAAAAAATTACTTACCGAAAATATCATGCCTGACCATACCGTTGATATGTTTCACTGAAATTTCATGCGTATCTTTGAAACATCATAACTTTTGATCGGATTGGACGATTTTACAGTTTCAAGAGGCAAACAACGCGTATTTTAATGGAGAATATGTAGATACTCTAAAAATATTCAAAAGTTGTTTCTTTACCCCATAAAGTTAGAAAAACCCCATAAAGGGTGGTTCAATTTTCGGACGACCATAACTCCTACAATAGTGAATATATTTAAATGAAACTTTTTTCTTAAGTAGAGCTCATGGATACCTACAAAAAAGTACTATAGAATTTTTCTGTATAGTGTCAAACAAACTTATTAAAAATCAAAGACGAATTTTTAAGAAAAATCGACAGAGAGTGGTGCCTAAATTTTTCGGCGAAAAACAATTTTTTCAAATCGTTCTCAAAAAATTATTTTCAGTTGCAGGGGTCCATTACAAGCATTTTTGGTCATTAGACATACCCTCGAAATCCTATGTATTTTTGAGAAAAAAATTCTTTACTCATTCACTTTTATAACTATGTCAGAAATTTATTCAAAAATTAGTAGTTATTTTTCTTGTGTATATTTTTACATAACAAAGGAAGTATAAATCATGCAAGTGTCCATCCACTGTTTTCGAAAACAGTTTTCAGTTATACTGAAGAAACATTTCGATTTAAAGAATTGCATTCCAAGAAATAATTCCACTCTAAAGATCTGCCAACCCTTACTATCTCACGACCAGAATCCTTGTACGACTTTCAAGTCAGCCCTTCGAGCCAGAAAATCTGGTCGCTGGAATTTGAAGATTCCACCCTCCGTATGTTAAAATTCGACAAGAACGTAAAGTTTACGAGTAAAATAGAAATTGCCCTCTCAACTTCCGAATCATCCCCTGTTAGATGGATTTCCATGAAAGAAGAAATACGAACAGACACGCGAAGGGTTGTTCCCGCGATTTAAATCAAAGCGAGTCGTTTCGGTACCGAAGGCGCCCATCGAAGCGAATATAAATGAAAATCTCGAGATAGACAGGAGAGGGAAGAGGGTGGTCAAAATCTTCCTGGGAACCTTCCTGGCCAGTGGAGGTGCCTGGTCTCTTTAATCGAGCTACAGGTAATTCAACCCCCTTGGAGCTTGTCGGAGACAGGACTGTGGGATATTTTATTTCTGTCGTCCGCTAGCCCTTAGAATAATTAACGTCGTGTCACGGCAACCCTTTTAACAGCCGCGTCTAGAAATAGCTGGCGGAATATTCAAGATTAAAGCGTTCAATGTAAACGAAGGGTGAATGGAACCGGTGGATGGATTAGGATGTCGTACGATCTCACAAAAAATACCGTCAGCAGACGTTTCAAACGCTTCCCTTACTTTCGACGATAAAGGGATTCAATGGCAAAATACGTGAAAGCATTCCCTTTAAATATTTTACACGCTGTCGAAGTTATTTGAAACCTCTTTAAACTTGCATCGTTTAATTTTCTTCGAGGCAATCGCGTTTTATCCTATCGAAAACACTTTTATGTTTACTTCTTCGAATATTACGTCGTCCCATAAGTTCATACCATTCGTAATATTCGTGATTTGGTAACAGAAGTAAATAAAATTCGAATTGCGTTATTTATCGCGTTTTAAGTCGCAATTAAATTCTCGAGAAATCCCCACCAGTGATTTTATTTTATCCAGGAGGAAAGTATTCAAATTATTCCTCCCGAACTCTTCACCCCATTCCTCAAAGTCTATAATTTCCCGTGAACTCTAATCGCGGCGTGCATAAATTTCTTTCGAGCTCGGGGCAGGCGTAACGCCGAGCGATATTATTAACCAAACTCCGTTGAAAATCATTTCTCAGCTCGGTTCCGTCGCTCGCGTGTGCGGAAAGTCTGGAGGTTGTTTCAGCGTATGGGAAGACAGATCGATCCTCGTAAGCACGGGAAAAGCAACAAAGTAATCTGCCCGAGGGTTCGGGCTTATCGTTAACCCGACCGAACAATAATTCACTATAGCTGGAAACTGTCAATGGGGATTAGACCAGCTGATTCCACGGTAATTTATCGTTTCTAGACAACCACACCCCTCCCTTGTTGCACGCGATTTCGTAGCAAAGACGGGATTATGTTAAATATCGCGATCGAATCTGAATTAATTGTAACTCATTCTATCCTGCTTCGTTGAAATCTAGTAGTAACTTCGATGTTCCAAGAAGTGACGCTGGAATGCTCAGCTGCTGTCAATATCAGAGTCAGTTAATATTTCGGACACTGGAATACTTAAATAGCCCAAGTTTGTGATATCTGAGGTCCTCAAATAGCCCGATAATACAAAATAGTATATCATTATTCCAAACCGTAATACTGGGATGTCACAACATTCAAATTCCTCGATATCTTGAACATCTAAATATCTAAATGTTCCCAATATCCTGGGATCCAGATACGCTCAACTCAGGAACTCAAAGCAGTGGCATATCTGTATGTCGGAACGAGGAAGTGCCAGCAGAATATGGATGCTGTAATGAGAACGATTGAAACACTAAGTTTGCCACCTAATTGGAGGTAGGGTTAGCATCCCTCGTCGGCATAAAGGAACACCTTGTCAAACGTATTCGCGAACTTAATGTCACTTGGTGTAACGATCCAAGCCAAGTCGAGGTAAGTTTCACTTTCGCGTACATCTTGGTAGGCGCGTAGTCGATAGCAGCTCTAAACTGAAAGTATCGTATTTTAATACTTGACTTCTTCTAATTTATATATCGATACGAAGCCAATGTGACCAAAATAAGGTGTTACAGATACTTATTTACCTTTCCAATTAAACGGAGGATTGAGTTTCCTAGTTTTCTTAAAACAAAAACAGTGGCTTGAAGTTAAAATTAGGGATCGCAGAGCATCGTATTTCAGGGTTCATTGGGTTCCAAGTTGAGAACGATGTATTTCCAAGCTCGACATTCGACTCCCCGTATTTCTGAATCATGAAACGTGTCAGAAATCCGATCGATGCGCGAAAGATCCAACGGCGGTTCAACGACGGCCTTATTCCTGCACGAAAACCGGGTTTCCCTCGCTCTTGATTCCAGCCCCGTCCTGTCGCGGTTTCCATTCCGCCAGCGTTATCTGGCAACGTGTCTGACTCCACAGAAAGGGGACGACACCTCGGCGGACGAGCAGCGGCGAGTTTAATCGTCTCCAGCGTGTCGCACGTTCCAGAAAAGTCGCGTGCTCGTCGCCAGGCCCGAGACTACGTCGAGTGGCATTACGAGCGGAAGGCTCGTCTAATGAGACCGCGGCCGGCAAATGCCACGCAACGCCGCCATTTGTGTCGCGAAACGCGCCGTATAATTTACGCTGATGGCAACAGCGTCGCTGGCAGCCGATGAATGACGGCAATTTTGTCCGAGGGGATCGTTTTAATGGAAAAAGCGAGCCGCGTCGCAGCGCCGTTCGCGTTCGCTTTCCCATGATTTCCCAGCTGAAGTTTCCGATTTAAAATTTCCAACGCCTGTCCTATTTAATTATTCATCTTTTTTTGGGTGGGAGATGGGTGTCGTTCTTTCTTTCGTCCAACGTTATGCAAATTTTAGGGGGCTGTTCAATAATTACCACGAAGCATCATTTTGTTCCTTTTTCGTATTCTCTGTGAAATATTCCGCGATACGTTACTTGGTAAATTGATCTCTTGTGCTGTCGAATGGGGAGTCGGAACGCTTTTTAATATCTGCCATTTATCTATTTTCTTTTATTTGTAACGCAACTATTGATTCTGTTTCTTCTTCCTGCATGTAAATTTGTATCCAAAAATATTGAATATTTTGTTTTAAAAAATGTTTTGAAAGAAAAAGCAAGCGCAGAAAGGTTTTTAAATTACAGGGGTATGTGTCCATATAAGCCAGAAACATGAAAAAGTTTCAATTAATTTTAAAATGAATGAAGCACCGAAAATACTCGCCTTGAGGAGCTTATAAATTATGCGTTGTACGAGAGATTATTGTACACAAAGGTTTCAAAGAGACCATTAAGCGTCGTATGAATTTTTTTCGAGGCTAATCGAGATTAATACTTTGTTATCCCGAAGGGGTGCATGTCGTTTAAAAAATTGAAGTTGACCATATTTATAGTAATTTACGGTTAAAATGGTAATTGAAAATGTACATCAGCACCGTTACAAATCACCTATATTCGACTTTTTTATTCGTTGCAATCTCGTATCGCGTAGGGTTATGAATCTTATTTTTTAATTTCTTAGTTTTAGAGACTGTACGCGTGCACGGCACGGTTAAAGACTTGGAGCTTATCAAGGCTCGTTTTTTATATCATTTTTCATGATTTATGCGCGTCTAGTACAAGTATTGATTTAATCTTAATGGGGCCGGCTGTTCTAAAAGCACGGAACCTCGGCGAATGGCTTGAAAAAGTATCCTAACACATTTGCAATGCCACAATTTCAAGCCAGCGGATGTCGTTTAAGACCATCGGGATGCTATAAATAAAACTACATGGAACGTACGAGATAAATGATTCGAGAAGTATTCGAAAATAATGAAGCTCTTGCTGAATTTTCTGCGCTCAAAACATCTTCCTATCCATAACACTTTGGCGACGTGGAAATCTATTCCATCGTCTATTCTCAACTTTTCTGTTTCCCTCAAAGTCTCGTGCTCGTATAAAAAATAAAAATTATTTTTTTTTATGTTTATCAATGCCGGTTCTATAATTTTACTATTCTTGACGCGGATCTGAGTATAAGTTCAACTTTCTAGTTTAGTTCAGTTTTACGTCGATATGGAACTCGTTTTTTTGCGAACAACAGCAATCTGGTAACGAAAATATGTCGTTACTAAGAAGAGTAATATTGATGATTTAAGAAATGCAGGAAAAAACCGACTTCGAGAAAGAAGTATCATCGATCATAATATCTGTCTCTTGGCAAAGAACAATTTGTCTTCCTGTTACATTACTCCTCGAAATGACGGAGTTATCGAGAGGGATTTCACGTTCTGCGCTATCAAAATATCGATCTTTTCGTTTCTGAGGCAAAAATAAGACGAAAATCAAGAATATCAATTTCTCGATCGGGGCTTCGTTAAAAGGTTATTAAAAAATTAAATTAAAAAATTTCAAATCGTTCTGAAAAAATTATTTTCGGTTGCTGGGATCAATTGCAATCATTTTTGGTGAATACACATACCCCCGAAATCCTACCCAGTTTCGATAAAAAAATTCGTTACTAAAGATATAATATCTGACCGTACATTGATATGTTTCCCTGAAAATTGAAGTGTTTCAAATCATTCTGGAAAAATTATTTTCGGTTGCAAGGGTCAATTGCAATAATTTTTGGTGAATACATATACCTTCGAAATCCTTCACACTTTCGAGAAAAAAATTCAGGAAAACGGACAAATTTCTTGACAAAATTAAAAAATTTCAAATCATTCTGGAAAAATTATTTTCGGTTGCAGAGGTCAATTACAATCATTTTTTGTGAATAGACATACCCCTGAAACCCCGCGCATTTTCTAGAAAAAAATTCAGTACGAGCGAAACTTCAAACGTTAATAACTTTTTAACGAAGCCTCCATCAACAAATTGGTATTCCTGATTTTCGTTTTATTTTGGCCTCCAAAATCTCCCATTAAAATTTTTCCCAGGGTTGGCCGTACACCCCTGTATATGTGCTCGTTAAAAAAAAAAATAAAGTTCGAATAAAATTGAGCATACATCCTGTGCAATTTTTGGGATATAATCGATATTATATTTGGGTGAGATTCCATGGGATATTGATCGTTAACGATAAACGATTAATCTCGTCGATCGTGGCCGGTCTTCGCGGAAACGTCCCAATAAATCCGCCTCTGTTAATTTTGCCCCGACCGGCTGTGCCACGGAATTTATCAAGAACTCCCCGCCGGAACTTACATTCGCGAAAGTATCCGAGGCATTCGGTCGCAATTACTAAAATGCCTCCGCGAGACGTTAACCGTTGCCACGATCGTTCGAAATCACATCCCACTCCAAGAGCAAACCCGCCCAGGCCGCCGTAGGATCCAGCAGGATCTCTGATCCGTCGAATTTAATCTACGCGGAACAGCGGATCCGACCGGATAATGCCCGTGGTTAGGAACTCTCTATCACGTGGCAAACCAAACAGAATCAGTATCAGCTGCGGATCTGCCAAAGCGTGCCATCCCTGACCGTTCTGTCTCCCTTACGCTCGCTTTAGACTAACGGTAAACACACGCGTCTAGAATCGCGTAACGCCTGTTTGTCCGAAGAGTATTACTCGGCCAATTCGATTCGGTTTTGTACATCGAAGGTCAATTGTTTCAAATTTTCCGTCTAACGCGGGAACAGAATTACCTGCAAGGTTAGCTGCGCCATTGTGGGTAGCTTAATTCTCGTTGCCCCTCGATTATTATACCGTGTGCGAGGGAAAATCATATTTGGTACGTAACAGAAGCGCTAATATCAATTTTTCAAAGTTCCAATTTTTAAAATGTTCTTGGAGAAATCGATCTTTGAGGTAAACTGACGTTTCTTAATATTGATTGATTTATCAAATCAAGCTAACATAATGAAAAATTCAATGTCCATTTTTAAAAATTAATCAGAGTTACCCCAAACTGTTCGTCGTTGACATCATGCGTGTAGGAATAAGTTACGTTATGTTTACGAGGAACGAAGTGTTGCGTTAACTGTAATTGTTACGATCCACGTTACATCTGTTTAAAGACGATCGAGATGGCGTTCGTTAAGTACGATTCGCAAGGTACCCCCGACAGATTTGCGTTGCCGTTCGCAATAAGGCCGGGTGTCGCGGCAACTTTCCGATCGAGTTGAAAATTTGTTGCCGACTTCCTCTCGGAACTCGGTGGTCGAGAACGAGAACGGTTTGCCGGGAGTTCGGTCGCACGATTTCTCGAAAATTCGATCGACCGAATTGCTGTTCTTCCAATAAAATTGAGGGAAATCAGCGGAAAGTTTGCGATTTCGTCCCTGGAACCTGCAAGACTCGTATCTCGTTTCGGGTCGACTGGGTCCTGGCGACCAGCCCCAACGTCTAAACAGTTCCAAATCGCGTTCGAGTGACCCGAAAGAAAATGCTCGAATCACTCGAACGCAAATCAGCTACTCTCCAGCGCGTGGTCCTACGATATTATTATTTTTATCGCGTGACGAAACTCAAAGAAGGTTGAGAAACAGTAGATTTGTAGTAGATTAAACTGTCGAGAGGATAACTTTACTTGTTACACTGTAATAGACTCTGTTTCTGAATTTCTCTGTAAAAATCAATTTTTTGAGTACACTGGTGTGGATGATTTCATCTTCTTGCCTCCTCCATTTCTCGACAAGCCCAAAAGCGGTGGTGGAATAATAAGTTCCTCAAATCTAGTCATGGTTATTCTATCAGCGAGATGTCAAAGCGATACGAAATCGGAACAAACGCACGAATACTTGCAGCGAAATTTAGACCACGCGTAGTTTAGAATGCTTCTGAGCCTTTCTCCTCGAGGTGCTCGACGTTCCCCCTGAGAGACGAGGCGACATGAGCGCTGAAAGAATCCCTGAGACGCCTGTCACGGCGCAGAAAGACGCGCGATAACGAGGACAAAACGATTTCTTTCTTGGTCGAGGGGTGGGTTCGAGGAGAGAGAGAGCACTCGCGGCTGCGGCCAACGAGCGTATTCAATAAAACATGAGGGCCGCGGAATCGATGTTATCGGCCCAGTTTCGCTTCCCTCGATTAACCTTTCGCGGAGGGAATTGTTCGAGACGTGTGGGTTCCGTATCGGTTGACGTTGCTAAGGCCAGTTACTTCGACTCGGTACGCGAGACGGATACGATGAGCCAGCGAATCGGGAAATGCTCTGCACTTGACAATTTCGGAGTACCTGCGATAAAGCGACAGCACACGTGAAATAATTGTATTCGATTAAACTTCAATTACCTCGATAACCATTGAGTATCTCCCTCGTAATGATGTATTGAAATATAGAAAGTTTCAGTAAATTTCCTGTGAGGCAGATAACAATCATGTCTGACCAATATTTGGCTAGTACTACTTGATGTAGACTTTCCTTTAAAATTCTGTTCATAATGCTAATACTCTGAGTAGTATTGTGGACGGGAGAATATGATAGCAAGAAGTATCAAGTGCAATTTTAATATTCCTAGTTGATATGGCATGTCTGATTAATACTTGATATGGATTTTTCTTAAAAATTGTATTCATAATACTAGAACTCTGTGTAGTAGTTTAGCCTTCAATATATCATAGTAAGGAGTATAAAGTTGCAATTGTAATGTATGCAGTTAATATTCCATGTCTGATTAATATCTGACTGGTACTACTTTTCTCCAAAATTCTGTTCATAATACTAAAACTCTGAGTAGTATTGTGAATTGGAAAATATCATAGTAAGAAGTATCAAGTGCAATTCTAATATATGCAGTTATCATTACATGTCTGACTAATATCCTGCTGATACTACTTAATATGAACTTCCTCTAAAAATTCTACTCCTAGTATTGAAGCTCTGAGTAATATTTTAGACTCGAAAATATCATAGTGAGAAATAACAAGTACAATTGTAATATATGCAACCGATAGCTGATGTCTGACTAATATCTGGCTCGTACTACTTAATATCGACTTTCCCCAAAAATTTTATTCCTAATACCGAAACTCTGAGTAATATTTTGAACTGGAGAATGCCACAGTAAGAAGTAAAGTACAATATATGCACTTATCATTACATGTCTGACTAATATCCTGCTGATACTACTTAATTTGGCCTCCTTTAAAAATTCTGAGCAATATTTTGAGCTTCAACGAATCGATACTAAAGAACGTCTTGTTCTCGTTGCAAAAAAGTTAAGTCACGCGATAAAATTGTCAGATATCCTCGAGTTAATCGTCGGTGGCTACAGAGACAGCATCGGGAAGGGCGACCTTTCGCTGGGGGACGATTGAATAGCCAAAAACCGAAACAAAGTTGCTCGTTTATAGGGTCGGGGCACGCGAAGACGGGGGAGACCGAGCTGGCGGGGTGAAACAGAGAATGGGACAAGGTAGAAAACAGCGTCGAGTTAACGACGCGGACAGGAGAAAGGCGATTGTTAGAAAAAGTTCAGGACTCTATCGGCAGACGCCTGCGGGCACTTTTAAACAGGAAAAGGTGAGAGGACGGAAGATGTGGAGGAAATGACGGATCGATATTGCTCTATAACGTTCGGCTGGCCATTACCGTACTGCGGAATGACGTATAGCTGCAAGCGCAGCACCAGACGCGTAACCGTGTACTACGTATATACACGCACAGCCTGTCCGCGTACTCTAAAACGCATCCGCGACTTGCACCGCCGTCAATTGTCACTGCACGGACTCTTTGAAGCTGTTGATGGATCACTGAACCCGATAACTGGACGCGATGCTCGCGATGATTTGTTCAAGGAGCTATTTTTCTAGTCCAGCAGCTTGGACAACTGCTCTTTTCTGTTTCTTTCTTATAATTTGGTGCTCCTTAGAGATTTTATTGAAATTTGTAAAACGAAGCTATGAAAGTTTTATACGTGCCAGGTAAAATCAAAAATATTATTGTCCATTCTGTTAGAATTGAATATAGTATTTAAAATTGAAAATATCGGGACCAAAGTCTCAGGCAAGTAAACACTCACGTCTGACCAATGTCTGACTAATACTACTTGATATAGACTTTTCGATTAAATTCCATTTATAATGCTAAAATTCTGAGTAGTATTTTTTTAGATAATTACAAACTTTGCCTTTTAGGGAATATTTAAGGAATATTTCATTTTAGACGCGGATAACGTAGTCTATTTTTGGAATTGCATAACGTAAAATATATTTAAGAGAGTACGTTAAAACTTCATTCTGGGCTAGCGTACTGTCTTAAATTAAGAGATACTTACGAAAATGAGACATAAAAGAGTTGACACCTTCGACGAAATATGGAATATTTCGGTAGAAGTTCTATACTTAGCGTAGTTCTTTTTTTATTATAGAAATCGCGAAGTTTTCGTTCTTATTTTTAATAAATATACTGCAAACATCGAGTTGATTTAAACACGAACGATACGGGCATGCATGGTTGATGCGTCTGCATGAAATTTTAAGTAAATCGATCAATTTGTTCCTGAGATATTACGTCACGATCTTGAGAAATGTTGTTTCGAGGAAAACGGCTTTAAAGTTTGGCGTACAGTATTGGAGTATGTAGGGTGTTCGCTTCGAAGTCTTATAACTTTGCCAATTTTTCAAATTTCACCGTAATACAATCCAGTTATGTTTATAAATCTTCAAACTTTGCGAAACTGCAAAAGAGATCCCGATTGATCGACGCGAGTCGATGAAAGCCGCGATAAAATAAAACATTTTACAAAGTTTAACGCAATATTAATTATTTCTTCTCTGTTTGATTTTCATACATTATTTCTTTCTAATACTAATCATTCTATTTGGATTACGGTTGAAGATGGCTCGAAAAATTTTACAAATATTAAATGGCTTATTACGACTACATTCTGTGTCATTGAATTTGGTAATACGTTTATCTTCCACCGGTGTTGTACATTTGTACGTGTCAATAAATAACGATCATAAATAGAATTCTGACGCTCATTTGTTCCGCGAATATAACCTGATAATCAGGAAAACAGAATGGATCACGGTGACCCAGAAAATATTGCACATTTTGCTCACTTTGCTTCCTGGTTATTTCAACTATAGAATTAATATTCAGTCGCTGCACGTTTCGAAACATAACATAATAACAGAATGACGGTCTATTTATTAACGGTAATATCAATTGATACAAAATTTTTAATAAAATTACCCATTTCAAAATTATTTTCAGACCCTAGCCATTTGTCGTGCTCGACGTGAAAATATATAAGTTGTTATTTAGTTTATACCGATCTGTTCCGCCACCAAACCAATTTAGAATTTTATTAGAAACCAATTTTTCCGTGTTCCGTAAAATCCGTATTTTATTCCCCGCGACGATCCAAATGAGCGATTCTCGGCGATCGTAGCAGTGTTTCGTCGTCGTTATTGCTCCGTAAATTAAAGTTCCGAAGCCGGTAATATTTTCTGGGGCACTCTAATATGAGGAGCATAACCGTCGCGGAGCGGTTTCCTTGCCAGCTTTTGCGGGCGATTCTTTCTCGCGAATCACGGTCGGGGAATGGGAATGGTAACGCGAGACGAACGCTTAACGGGGCATGGGACCGCGGATATTCACGCTGGAGATTGTATTTATAAGCGCAGACAAAGAGGAAAAACTTGTTCGAGGGGCCGGTTAATTTAAATATCGACCGCATAAATATTCGACGCGAGTGGCCGCGAGAACGAAGAGCTGCAAAGCCGCTTGCAACTTATGAATATTACCAACGAACGTAAGCTTCCATCGCGTCTCTCTCTCTCTTCACACTTTTATCTATTCGTGTTCTTCCCGGAACACATGACAGAAAAGCGTCGACGACCACTCGAAGATCAAACACACGAATGCTGACAACTCTCACAATCCATAAGTCAACGAATTTCAGACACAAATGTCCACAAAAAAATTCGAGGGGAAAATTATTAAAGCAAACCAGGAAAATATATGAACAAGCTTTCCCAAATTTATTAATTTATGCTTTAGTTAATAGTCAATTTTGTTGTGGAAATTTGCGTCTGACCATTGGTTGACCAATACTACTTAATGCGAACACTATTCTTAATGGTGAGATTCTGAGTATTTTGAATACTTATTAATAGTTAATACGAACAATGGTTCTTGATGGACAACATTCCAAATCTTTCTGAATTCATAACACAATTTTAAAAAGTGAAGTTGATTTATTAAAAACCGTACAAAATGAATATTCAGAGATCACTTATACAGTTGAACGTCCATGCCTGCCCATTATCTGACTGATACTACTGAATACAGCTTACGAGAATAATTCTCTGTGCAATTGCGTTTCGAATAATTTTCTCTAAAAATCATCGATTTAAAATGTACCCTTCATTGGCTATTTATTGTCATCGTATCCCGTTTCGATAATAACACCGCATCGTTATTAATATTTTCGAAAAATGTTCGAAACAATGCGATTCCATTCTTATATTTATAGATGCTCGGGCGCAGCAACGACGGGCATTAATAATAACCCATTATTGTTGCCGAAGTAGAATATGATCGATAAAACTGTCCAATGCAGGTTACGCTTTTAAATCCTATTAAAACAACAAAATGTTGCGTCCCGAATTTATCGAATATTTACGTATTTCGTGTTTATTCTGTTAAGTGAAATCTGACAAATTCTTTGTTTTATAACAGTATGAATAATGATGAGTGGAACGAGGACATTCAATGTCCATACACTTTTTGGTAATCGATACTTAGAGCGATAAGAACAGTGAGAAGTGAAATTGGAGCACGCCTGATCAGATTGAGTAAAAACATCGATATCTGAAAATATCGAAAACAGCGACAAGTGGAATTAGAGCGTACGACGTACGTCCTGTTGAACGTAGATTATTATTCGTACTTTCTCCTCTTCGAATCCGTGCATAATTTCGAAAACAGGGTTGCTGGCACGCGAGAAGCAAGATAAAATTAGCATTAACCCCGCGGTACTGTTTTACGGTTTTATTCGGGGTACGTTTGTCCCGAAACAACGACAGAAGTTTGAAGTATACGTAATAATAGTATGCATAATGCCCCTAACACGTGCACTTCGCACTTCACTGTGTCATGTAGGTTATCAAGATAATGCACGACGCGAAAGTTTGTTATGAAATGCTGCGGCTTCCTTTTCTGTGTCCACGCGTCCCGTGTAGCAACAATGCGCACAATGGAACGCGTTAATTTGTACGTGGAACTTAATACATCGAGAAAGAAAAAATTCGAATTGTTAAGAAAGCTTTTAAAATATCGTGCACTGTAAATCCTGGAAAATTGAGAATATAAACTTGCAACACAATAAAATTGTGTTGGAAAACAGAGATTCCAATCGAGGTGTTAAAATAATATTTGAGATTGTAGCTCGTGGTATGTCATGTTTAATAAATAATTGGTTGACGGCTCGGAGAATATTCTGTTCTTACTGTACTAAACTGGGACAATTTTAAGACTGTCCGTACACGCGGCGGATCCAATTTAATTGGTATACATCCCAAAGTGTGACGTACTCTTAAGTGACGGATGTTGCAGTACGCCATCTTGCCAGCTACCTAACGGGACACATGCATATTAATGGGTGAGCTGACAGGTTAATTTTCCCATGACTGGATATCGAGCCACGGTGCATAACAGTACGTCTCGTGTTACCCCGACAGAATCTTCAACTACGCGGGTAAATGAAAACTGTCGCGACCGTCTTTCCGGTGCGTTGAAGGGAGAACCGTGATATCCGAAGTTCGATGGAAAATTGAACGAAAATTGCACATCGATATTGCTCGAAAACAATTACTTCGTACGTAACGCGGTAACGGAATTAAAATCTGGTTCAAATCGAGTGCAAACGATGAAAAATAATGCCTTCCGACGCGACGCCGGGAAATAATAAAATGAAATTGTTATAAAACTAGCTTCGGTTTTCTAGGATATTATTCGAGTATAATTATCTTCTAAACCATGGAACGAAATTACATACTTTTTGAAAAATTATAGTCACGTCGAGCAAGCACTGTATGCTTTCGTGATTCGACAAACAGCAATGTGCTTATGCACGTGGAAAATTTTCTTAAAAGCAACAAACAAAAATTTGTTATTCTATACTTACGATTTATATTTTTTATGTAAACCCTGTATATGCATGGAAAGTATTCTTAAATGGGGATATCAAAATTTCCGAAGAATGAAAACTCGTAAATATTAAAAACTAATGTCTACTAAAATGGTGTTAATAAGTGAAGAGAACGTATCTTTTGAATCGTTGTCGACGTTTGTTGCCCCGGAAATAATCGTACAGAAAACATAGGGGTTGTCTCGAAAGACATTCAAATTACAGAAGTGTGTATTGGTTAAGGGAAACCGTCAGTCATCGTCCATTTGTTGACTGACAGGTGCTGGCACAGTAAAGGGACGTCATCTAAACAGCTGAAACGTAGACATTGATAGCGCGTTGAGCTAATGGACCGACGCATCTTGGATGATGATGGGTATCGTGTTAGTGCAAGATTCTCGACTACGTATCGACAGGCTTCATTGCGACGAAATCATTCTCACGGATTCGTGTCGACGAATATAATACCGATATCTGTAACCAACTGAGATCACTGGGGTCGTCGCCATTCAGCGAACTAATCCATTCAAATCGTGCCCCTGTTTAGATATAATTACCGTACTTAATGCGTTCTATTGTCCACTTCCTATTTCTGAATTTTCACACCCTCCTTTTAATTCTTTTAATTTCTAATTCTATCTCCTTAGATTCTTAAATTCTCGCTTCTCCTTATTTCCAATTTTCAGAATTTCTGTCTACTTTTCCAATTGTTTAATTTTCCAATTTTCTAATACTCTTCCATGAGTCGTAATTTTCCTAATTCTCAATTTCCCAAGTTTTCCCTTAGTTTCTTAAATTCTCGCTTCTCCCTATTTTCCAATTTTCAGATTTTCTGTCTACTTTTCCAACTGTTTAATTTTCCAATTTTCTAATACTCTTCCATGAGTCGTAATTTTCCTAATTCTCAATTTCCCAAGTTTTCCCTTAGTTTCTTAAATTCTCGCTTCTCCCTATTTTCCAATTTTCAGATTTTCTGTCTACTTTTCCAACTGTTTAATTTTCCAATTTTCTAATACACTTCCACGTAATTTTCCAAATTCTCAATTTCCCAAGCTTTCTACGTTCCTGGCTTTGACTTGCCAGATTCCGGGTTCCATTTCTCACTTGTAACCGGAACGCGCGGCGTTCGCGGCGCAACAATTACCGCTTTAAACAATCGCACTATCAGTGGCGGGGCGCCTTCATCAAACCCGAAAATATCCACGCGGCAAAATCTCCCCGGAGGCGAATCCTTTGGCTTCCAATATGAAGATTAACGACACCCAAGTTTCCGATTAAACAAGCAACCCGGGAAAATGCTGGCCGCCGCTTTTGTCTCGAACCGCGAAACAACGTTATCTCGATCCGCTAACGAAGCCAGCCGAAACCGCAATAACCACGCGACCGAAAGTACTTGCCAACGGATATCGAAGCCATCTCGGGGAAAAGCCTTGGAAAATACGTTCTCGGAATACACGCGGCCACTGAACCCGCCTTCAGTCAGTTAATGATGTATCTTCGCGAAACGCCCGCGATAGGATTACCCGTCTCCAACGAGCATTGACTTCCCGATACAAAGATTAACGACTCCCAAGATTTAACTCACTGGCTAATGGCTCAGACCCCGTAACGTCGCGTTATCTGCGAGAAAAACTAATATACACACGTACGATCGATTCTCCCCTTACACGGTTTTTATTTCAACTTTAAAATGAATATTATTTCAACAGGAAAATTGGACGTTTTACCATCGAGAACGCTAACCATACGTTTAAGGTTATTAGATTTATGATATTTAATATAAAAGTAATTTGTGGTCGATTCGTCTCTGTGAAGTAAGTGGAATGCAAGGAACGATTAAAAAAAATTTCAGTAATTCTTCTTTTCTCTTTCTACAGTTTTAACTAGTGATGAAATTCTTTGGATGGTGTTCCGTGGAATGGAACTGTAATGTAAAAATAGAATTGAATGTAATTTCCATTAAAATACAAGTTTTATTCGAGCATCGTTAGAAATTCTAATATTGATCTAACTTATTCGGACGTCAATCCATTTATCGAGAATTGCTTTTCCTAGAGAAATAAATGGTATCCATTTTCAGAAAGAATTAAGGTAGCTGTCTGAGTAATTGGACACTTGACGCTTTCATTCAATATTAAAAGATCAAATTATATTCGATGATATTTGTGGATACTGTTTACGTTAAAGGTATAGGCAACTCGGTCCAAATCAAATTATCGTAAATGAAGAGTGATCGTCTGTGATATAGATTTAATAAAATTTCATGTATTTTTCATTCTAACTTCATTTATGGGATACGAAATAAATTATTACTGTGTACTTCTAAACTCGGTTTTACTAATATGCAATGAGAATTTCGAAATTGATTTTTCTCAAAGATACTTTCGAAATTATGGGAGATAAAGAATAAAACATTTTCACTTGAAGCTCTGTTGTCGAGAAAATCGAATATTCGCCGATTTGCCTGGCGCGTCTGACCATTATCGTTGTTTCTACTTGCAGCGAATATTCAAAGTCGATTTTCTCGACAACGATGTCTCAAATGTAAAAATGTTATTCTATATTTTCGATTTGTTTTTTCAATCACTGTGACACCCTGTACAGTCACATTATCTTACTATAATATTAGAATAATACACTTTTAAAATAAACGCGTGCGTGTCTGTGAAAAATTTGAAATCGTGAATCCTGCACCGCGTATAATTATTACGCTTTAAAAAATATGCACGTTTCATTTACTACTTTTTAATTGTTCCAGGACTGCTGTTTCATCGCAGCGTTTTAATGTCTGGGAGCGCGCTTTCGCCGTGGGCATTGGTGAGGGGAGCCGCAAATTACGCTCTGCAGGTTGCTAAACATCTAAATTGCTCGTGGGTGAGTACCATCTGAAGTGTATCGCGTTATGGTTTCCAAATCGACGACAATTCCCAGTCAAATAATCCACTACTTCCGCAGAATGGAAGGATCCTTCCAAAACTTTCAGAAATTCGACGTTTGAAAATCATACAAACGTTCCTGCGCGAAGGTAAAAATTAAAGAACACGATAAACCGGGGGATTAAATATTCCAAAAATTGTGAAATTCTGAAAAAGAAATTTTTGTAATTTAAAGAGCAGGAAGAGTGGAAATAGTAAAATGTGTTTCGTAAGGGCGAAAGGAAAGAATCTATAGTCGAAAGCAAACGAGTAAGAGAAACTATAGAAACGAAATGGAATACGTAACGAAGAATAACACGCGACATTAAGCGATACGTGCAGGTGCTTATTCAAAAACACACGTCAGATCGTCGAACGTCGGACATTATTTTCGTCCCGTATCGCCGACAATTTAATTCTATTCGACGAGAAGGTATTTTAGTAGCGTGTATTACTCGCGTTAAAACACGACAATTCCCGGCGGGGGAGTTCCGCGATGTCCAGAGAGCATATTAGCTTAATTGAAACGCGTCGTTAATATAATTGGTAGTGCGTAACTAACGGACGTAAAAACACCGTTTCCGCCCGGTTTAATCTGATAGTTTAATTTATGTATAGACGCGTCGCGTTTCCGTGTAACCGTTTTGACACCGTCGACTCCCTGTTTTGTAAATTGTTTGGTCGGGAACGGTGGATTCCCATCGGGAATAAAAGTCGAACGCGTGCTGCGCGGTGCTATTTTTTGACAGGTATAAATTTCGTCGCGTCCCCCCCGTGTCTGCTTTGCGTTTGCAAAATGGATTTACAACGAAACACGGAAAACATGCAGAACAAACTTCGATTTGAAACTTATTCGAATATATCATATTCATCGTGCGCACGGCGCTGGACAAACGTTTACGCGATACATCAAGTTCTTGTTAGTCGCTTCGAAAATCATTTCAAGTCACAGTCGATGTTTGGGAAGTAAACTTGTCTTCGGGAATTTTTTACGAACGAACAGTGTATACGGGGTGTTTGGCCACCCTCCGGAGAAAAATTTGAATGAGAGATTCTAGAGGTAAAAGTAAGACGAAAATCAAGAATATCAATTTGTTGATTGAGGCTTTGTTAGAAAGTTATTGAAAAATTTCAAATCGTTCACGGAAAAATTATTTTTGGTTCCGGGGGTCAATTACAGTCATTTTTGGTGAATAGATATACCCTCGAATTCCTAACCAGTTTCGAGAAAAAAATTTAATAAGGGGATAAACTTTTCGACAAAATTAAAGCATCTCAAATCGTTCTAAAAAAATTATTTTTAGTTGCAGGTGTCAATTATAATAATTTTTGGTCATTACACATAACCTCGAAATCTTACGCAGTTTCGAGAAAAAAATTCTTTACCGAAAATATATATGCCTGACCATACCGTTGATATGTTTCCCTGAAATTTCAAAAATTTTTTTAAATCGTTCTGGAAAAATTATTGTTGTTCGCAGGGGTCAATTGTAATCATTTTTGGTGAATACACATACCCTCGAAATCCTACGCAGTTTCGAGAAAAAAATTCCTTACCGAAAATATATCATCTGACCATACCATTGACATTTTTCCCTGAAATTTCAAATTTTTTAAATCGTTCTGGAAAAATTATTTTTGTTTGCGGAGCAAAGCTTGCAGAGACTATTGCGTAGAATGATTGTAAAGTTATTTCAAGCAACCTAAAAAATACCAAGTTTATACTGGTTCGAGTAACTTCATGATAGAAGTAAAACTCGGTTGAAATGAGAATCTGAAACTCTTCTCCGACAATGAAATTCTCCTGAATAGAACCACAAACAAGATGTTTCGCTAACTACGTTACAAAGTAGCACAAATGGCCCCCCGTGCTACATAAAGACGATAATTTATGCTCCCCCTGTAAAAGCATAGCCAAGAGTTGAGTTTGAAGAGTGCTGAACTGGGATTGCTAACAAAATTGTATACCTACTCAAAGTTTTAAATAATCTTGCAGCCAATGCATCCGTTTAAAATTAACGATAAATCCGGTGCACGTCGTGCAACTCAAAAGGCGTGTCTGACCACGGTCGATCCCTTTGTACTTCGTTGTAACTTTCGATAAATATTTTGCTTTCCATTTCAATTATTAAATTGCGATGTATCCTTGAGAGGAAAATTTTTCTAAAATGTACAACCTGTATATTTGAATGTAAAACACAAGACCGCGACGAGGGTTAAAAATTACGTCGAACACAAAATCTGGGGTGCAATCGACAGCGTATCCGGCCAGCATCGAAGGATTTCGCTGATCGAAACAGCGACAGCGTCAACGCGAGCTACTATTTTCGAGAGAAACGCTGTTGAAGATTTATCGAACGATATCAAGGGCCAATATCGATGCGCGTCGGATGCTTACAGCCCCTCCGTCGTTGCCGGCGATACGCGTAGGCGAACCTAAACAGCCCCTCGATTTGCAGCGGATTGAAAATAACGATTAAGCGCGAAATCTGGCCGAACGCGGTCGATTGTTCCTCCGGCTCCGTCGAGGCAAACCCCTCGTGCGAGTTGTACCCGTCGAATGGTTGGAAAAAAAAAAAATGGATCCGGACGAAATGGAAAACCCGAACGGGATTATGTCGTGCCAGTCGATACTCGCGGCCAGGCTGGAATTGATTGAATTTGACGGTGGAAAAATGACGAAATTAATTTCGCCACGGGATTTGAAACAGGGTTGGACAGAGTTAAAAAAGGGTGTCGGCGGGGCGGAGTACCGACGACATTTCGTTTTCGAGAAATTGCGTGCGGATCTCGAACGATATTATTCAACGAAATATACACGGATGCCTTGCACGAGCAGATTTATATGTTTTAAACGTTTCGATTTAACGTAATTAATTCCCGACGACCACACGAATGCTTTTCGTGCTATTTAATTTCATAATTGAGTAGAACTAACGTCGTTTTATCTGTGAAATATTATTTAGAGAAATTCAATATTGAGTCGAAACTAAAATAAATGGATCTTGTGCAAGATTGGAGACTCTTCAGATTGGAGAATTTATTTTAAACTACATGGACCCTGCTTGTCGTTGGTTGGGAACGGTATGGCTTTTAACAGAAAAAAATGTGTACTTTTCAGGGAAACCTTTATGCTCCTCTCAAATAGTATCGACAAAAAAAAACAAAAATAACCGTACGCGTAGCGATAGAGCATGTTTGTTTTGCGAATAGAGGACTGGAATTTCTAGCCAATAGGATGAAAAGTTTCTAGGAAAAGTTACCTAGCAATTTGAAAATATCGATTTCAAGATGAGTGCATTCGAAGTTTCGGTATCGATCATTTTATGAATAGTGATCGAATATCCCAACGTGCCCTTACTTAGCCGCTTTGGAATCATTCAATGAACCTTCAGAGTAGCAAATTTCGCTTCATAACTATCAATTATCCTTTATTTTTGGAATAATTTTACCTCGCTGGTTGTTTTTCGCGATTCGAAGCCGATTTTAATGATCATCGCTCTGTAACGAGTTTGTAGCGATTAATATAAACGGTATAAACCTTCATCATTGAACTCCGTAAGTATTATCGTAAATCGTAATTTTTGTAAACACTAGTAAACATCGTTTTCATAAAATCGTCTAAATTTTATATGAAACGATGTGTTTGAAAAATTATTATTCTCCTTTAACGACTTCTGTTATTATTTCCATTTTCGACGTATCGTTTCATAAAGGTACTCTGAAAATGTTTCACAACTGCAAAGCGGTGTTCTCCATTAGCTTAAACTAATTCCCGGAAATAAGTGTCGAAAGCGCGCAAAAACAAGAAATTTCCACCCCCAAAGAGATCTCATCAAACTGTCAAAGTTTCTCAGCCGCTTGAAACCGGGATAATATATTACCCCATTAAATATTAGCAAACGTGTTTCGCATTCGCGGTATTTTATCGTAAAAAATTGCACGTTGGTCGACTTTTAGTACACGTTTTCTGACAAACAAAAACAAATATTTGTATAGTATTCCACCACACTAAAAATCTCGATTTAACATTCACGAACCCTATCCAAATTTATTTCCTTCCATAATGGTAAATCCATACAAGCATTAACCGAATAAAAAACGATTTTGGCTGGATTTATTTAAAATTATCGGTAATTTAGAAGGAAATTTCCTTCGCCAAGTATGGTTATTTGCCGCATATGTTCGATCGATGGTGTGAAAATTGTTACGGGGCATCGCGTGTAGGGGAAACTGATCGAAGAACGAAACGCGCGTCCACGGTAATGGCGTCTTGTTGGCCGGCGGAATGAAATCCGAGCAAATAATGATTCCTGCCCGTAGTCCCGTGGGGATCAACGGGGAAACGAGCGTTCTCGGAAAGGGTTAACGAAGCCCTGGTAAACGGCCGGTCGGTGCAATGAAACGCAGCGACGCCGCACGGACCGACGCGCCGATTGACTTTAATTCGACTGCACGCAAATGAATTGCTTTAGCGTCCGGCACGGGAAATCGCCTTTGGAAATCCTGGCCGACGTAGGCCAGGCCGCAATCGAATGTCGAGCGCCGCTGTGCTCGCGCGGAGGAAATCCGTCCAGGGGAAACGCCGTCGTTCTCCGCGGCTGCGAAATTGCCCACAAGTGGAGCACAGTCGCTGGTCTGCGCAACGAATCATTCGCTCGACGACTTTAATCGGCCGCCTGATACGAACAATCGACGCCACGCAGCGACGTCGGATGATTTTCAAAAATTTTACTCAAACTATAAAATGTTTACCATTCGATCGGATTCGTGAGAGTCATTTTTCAGAAGTCTAAAAAGGTTACGAAATTTGGTGCACTCTGTACTTTGCACTCGTGTTCATGTTTAAAGAGGCTACCAATCGACTCGGAATTGTTTTTCATATGCAATCAAAATGAAAACATATTAATTTGACTTGTCGGTTCAGTCGAGAAAATTAGAAAAATAGACGAATTTAATTTCCATCTCACTCCCTCTTGAACAGTGAAAATCTATATAAAAAAAGATAGATGAAACTAACTTCTGAATTGGAAGAAGCACATAGGACACACAGGAATACTAAAAACAATAATAATGCTGTACTACAAAAAATATGAGGCTTCAGTATATTTTGTATTACCAGCCTCTATGAATGTATGAAATATAGTTCCAATATTCCGCTCGAAAATACAATCTTCTATTACAATTGTTTATTTTTCTTTGATGATTTTTTTTGTAGAGAAAAGAGGACAAAAGAGGAAAAATCTTTTATCTTTTTATTGTATATATACACACACATTTAAGCAGACACTAGAAGAGAACATTGTAACAAGGGTCCCTGGAATGAAGCACGTGTGCAAAGAGTTAATATTAATAAAAGAGACTGTAATAATGTATCGTACATAATATTAGTTACCTATATTTTTAAAAAAATATTTCTCTATAATCGGTCAGAGTTAACGTTTTCAGATTATTTTTTTAAAACGATCGCTGGCTTAAATCGTTTGTCCATTAACATTTGGCTGTTCTAACGGGTGTTTTCTTTGTCCAGGCCGCGGATGATCCCCAGGCGTTGCTAAGATGCCTGAGGGAAGTGCCACTGGATGCGCTGGTGTCGGTGCCCGTTAAAGGGTTGAAATTCGCCCCAGCTTTCGGTCCCAGCATAGACGGCGTCGTGATTGATCCCGGTGATCCACAGGATCAGGACTTCACCCTGCAAGTCGACACGATCAATACGCTGAATAACATTTTGCTCCGGAAGGACGTCATAGCCAAACTCTCGAGGTATTTCCGGCGAACTCTCTTCCTCCCGTTTCCGCCCTCGTGTCCCCCCCTTCCCCCGTCCCTCACCACGGGTTCTCCGGTTTGCATCGGGAATGGGGGGTGAAAGAAATAGACCCGGGAAACTTCGCCTCCGTCGCGTTTCCCCATTCTTTGCCCGCCATGGAGACGAGTTTCGAGCACGCTGGCCGGGTTAAGTGCGCCAGGTTAGGTCTAAGTGTACTCTCTAAGTCGAATAGGCAAATTAG